>NC_137560.1:6050903-6650903 GCF_963082525.1 Nesoenas mayeri
GTCATGCATATACTTGTTATATATATAATTGTGTACAGTAAAACTACACAATTACATTCAAGGTTAGAATTAAGACCTATATTTCTTGAACACTGATGTCAGTCTTCAAAGATATTAGTTGACCTTGAGGATAAAAATAAATTCTGCAGTCCTGCATTGTGTCCTCAACTTACTTCACTAAAGACATCTAAATGTTCTGTGCTTACATACCAGAAAACAGTTAAACACGGATCTTCCATATTAATTATATTTAGTACTCCTAACTTCGATTTGTGGAGATGAAAATTAGGTTTCCTGAGAGCTGCTGTAGCTTCCAAACATCATCTTATTCACAAGCAGAGATGCGTACAGTGTTATATTTAGATAAAGCAGTGACGAGAACCCTCCGCATATTATTTATAAAATTAAATCCCACTGAGATTTTTTTTTTTCCTCTTGCCATTTCATTAATTCTATCTCAGGAACAACAACGCAAGGCAAAAGATAAAATAATAAAATATATAATGCAATATAATTCAGAATGCTATGGGTTTGTTTGTGGTTTTTTTAAAAAAAAGGAATTTTTGTAAATGTAACAGCTCTGAATGGGGAGCCAACACTCAGATACAAGCTTCCCAAAACCACTGAGGTGATACGGACTAGCACTGACTTTCAAATAATTATCTGAAGAAACACCTAAATGCTAAGCTCAATTATTCTTTAAAAAAGGCAATGATCTCTCAAAGGCACATTTTACACTAGCTGGTAGCCTGTCATTTTTCCTGTTGTAAGAAAATCCTGGGGTCCCTGTTAATTAAGGATGACACACACCACTCGGTGCACCCAGTGCTGGCAGCAGGTCCTTGGTGCCCCCGAGGTGTTCGCATCCACACAGAATCCTGTAGCTGTCCAAAGGAATCTGTCCTAAGAGAAAACGGTATCCCTCGGGTGTCAGAAGGACCATTTTGTAGCTAAATTGAGCATCTTATGCATGTGCAAAGGCCAAAACGCACCCACCCCACCTCAGCTTTGTAGCTGTACTCTCAGCAATGTCATCTGAAGTCTTGGCACTGACGCGAGCAGAAAGCAAAGCACTCCACATAGTCCAGAATCATTTTTTGGAGAAAATGTACAGGTATGAGAGCGATCCTTTACTGTTAAAGAAATTAAGAAGTCTTTCCTGTGTCTGTCCTCTAAAACAGCTGGGAACGCATCTTTATGATGCCTCTTCTTCCCTGCAAGATCACAAAAAAGTTCTGACACCTCTGAAAACTTCTGAACTTCACTTTACATCATTTACTTTCTCACAGTATAAACTAAAAATAAGTTAAATATAAATACACAGAATTAAAGTCAAAATCTATCGCATTACTAATAATCAGAATAAGTGAATTTCCTTTAGAGTATGTCATTTCAATGGGTGTGAAAGGACGTATTTGTAAATCAACTCACGAAAAATCTCCATGGATTGAATGAAGAATATATGCTTGCATTTAAATTTAACACTTGTGAAATCCTGTCATCAAATATGGTTTCTATTTAGTGTTACAGATCTCGCTAACAAACTGGAGACCGGCCTTATACCACCTTATACCTTATCTTTCATTCCCAAATAATCAGATACAGAGGCACAAAAATTGTTACTGTCTTTACTGTTTACACACAAAATACTGATGATTCTGCTCTGCCCGTTTCCAAGTTGAAGCTGCGTGTCTACCTGCCCCTGACAGAAAGAGAAAAAGAGCTATAAAGATGCCCATGATTTCTGGAGGACAATGTTGGAAACCACCTGAAGTCCCTTCAATATGATATTTAAGGAACCCAGTGGACAAACAAGTACCATATGAATCAGAAATATAACAGCAATAAAGTAAGAATCCACACCAGAGTATTTAAATGTATACAAGTTTTGGATCCTATGTTTTCTTGAGGGTAAAAATAATAATCACCACAAACAAAGGACAGACATCCTAAAATCACAGTCTGTAAAGAGGAAAATTACCTCACTTGTCAGAAAATCTGTTTTCTCCTGTTTCATGAGCAAATTTAAACACACGATTTATTTGGGCAATATGAATAGAGAAGCTGATTGCAATGGAGTTACATTAGTAAAATACGCTCTGTATGTTTGCAGAATCTGCATGAGATGAGTAAGTTAGTGATTTCAATCTTAATGAAAGAAATGCACAACTAGTACAAGGAAATGGAGTCCTGGCACTTCAGTATTTCTATGCCTTACAGAACCAATCCAAGTAATTACGGTAAAACACAGCTAGTGACTTGTGCACTACTTGGCCACACTCAGCAAGCAGAACTAAAAAAATTGCTATTGGACATACAAAAACCAGCATCAAGTCAAGTTGAAGGAATACAGGTTTACAAAGATTTGGTGATAAGCTTAATGAGCTGTTTGGAATTTTTTTTTTTAAAGCTTCAGATCTCAAGTTGTTACAAAAATAAAGCATCAAGACTTCTGACTAATCTCTCTCTTGATTTTCAAACCCATGGCCAATCTTTTATAAATTTGGCACCTAATGAAATCAGGCATCAATTGTGGTTTATACTGAGCAAAGAGTGTGATATTCAGGACTTCTCTGAAGATAACATCACAGTGAGATTCAGATCCTTTACTCTCTCTCCCACTCTGCACTTCATCTGTAAATAACCATTTCCACATTCATAAGCTCTAATAAGATCCCTGCGGAGATCTCTCTCAGATCTCCTACACATGCCTTACATAAAATCTTGCATCTCTTCATCACCACACAATCCGCTCCAGCAAGAAGACTACAAAGATGTATATTTAGCTGTAAAAGAACGAAAGTTAGCACAGCTTATGTTTTATCATCCTGAAAAACACTTGAGTGAAGTATCGAGCAATTAGTTTAGTTGGTGTGGAACTCCATGCTGTCCCAATTATGTTATCAGTGTTCAAGGCTGATCCTTAAAACTAGGTTTGAAAGTTCTCCCCAGAAAGGCAGTCAGTCCTCTCCCATCCCATGGCCACCACTTGCACCCCTGGTAGCAGTTGCCTTCAATACCCAGCTCGGTTCTACTCCTGAGATTGAAACTAGCTCTCAGATATTTTTTTGCAATACTACCTCAAATAAAGCCTTTCCTCTCCATCCAACTGAAACATTAATTGAGGTTCTTTTGAGCTCCAAACTCACACTTGCATAACAACTTAAAATTCTCCACAGCACTTAAACCAGCAGGAGCTCATCCTGCTCAATAGTTTGGAGCAGAGGGGGCTGCTTGTTTCAAAGCTTTTCAATGGCAGTTTCCCAAGCTGGGTAGTGCAGACAGTTTGTGTCTGGACCAAACTTCACCAAAGCCCCAGACAAGCCTATGATGAAAGAGCAGATTTCCAGATAGGAGGATGACCCTGCTGCAATAGCATTAGCTCAGGGCAAGGAAGACCTAGATTTCATTTCAACATCCATCACAAATTCTCCCTGTAACCTTGACTGAGTGATTTAGTTTCACCATGTCTGTTTCCTATATACATATATATATACACATACACATGATAGATTATCTCCCAAATGTACAGGGAGGACATTGCTAAATAGTCAGATAATCCTTCAGTATTGAAGGCCTTTCATAGACAGATACAATCTACAGCATAAATATAACAGAAATATTAAGTAGCCAAACCACTGAAGAATTTTATTGCACTCTACTGCATTGCTGCAAAAATTCACAGGTGTAAACTCATTTTCCACGCTTTACTGAACATTACTACACAGAGCTGAGGAGGACTACACACTTACTGCAGAGAGTTCTTGAAAACATCCAACACTTTCTTTTATTTGCACGGACGAGAAAACCCTTAAAACTGTTCAAGGAGCCTTTATCCCAATTTTAACCTACATACATTCTGGTCAATTGTCAGAACGTAAACTTACTAAGCATGAAAGTCAATATGAGGATGAGGTCTGGAAACTCCAAGCTAGCCCAGATCTTCTGTCTGACCCTGTGGAACAACAACTACATTCTTGCTTACCTTCTACATCCTATATTCTTTGTTCCTTAGGGGAAAATTAACCCTTTTAATTTAATTCAATTTCTAAATCTTTTCAGATATAAAACTGAATTGTAACTGCTTATTCAGATGTCAACTAGGATCACTTAAAAAAAAACATACACACAATTTTTGCATTGAGTGAATGTAAAATTTCTGTATACATTGAGCATCAGCTAGAGCAGCTCCTCAGATCCTCACACACCGAACAACAGAATCATTGAGGTTGGAAGAAAAACCTCTGCTCCAAACTCCAAACACATAAAACTCCTTCATAAAAGATGAATGGAACAGACCTATTGAACATTCTGAAACGAAAATTCCATCGAATACTCTGAAATGCCATTGCCCAGACTGCTGGTGTCATTGTATTTCTCTTGCAGTCTAAGGTGTGTAGCCTTTTATTTATTACGACGACTATCCAAACATAAAATCTTACGCTTCTTGCTGCATGAGTCTGCTTAAAGGCAGAAAATGATAGAAGCAAGGAATTTTAATCTCAGTCATTTGTTTCAAAGGAATGCTGAACAGGAAGCAAAAGAAAATGGAAAAGCTTTTAGAACACTTTCGGTGCACATTTCCACAGAAACATCCAGAGCAAGTGCTTACCTAGCAGGACTGGGAATTCAAAGAAAATTAAGAGACGGGGAAGCAAATGACCCCTGACCTCCATTTTTACAATGTCGCAGCATTTCCTATTTCCTAACAGCTTATATTATTGTCTCTTTTTCACCTTAGTAAACACAATTTAAATCAAAGAATGTTGCTATTCCTTCTGTCCCACGACAGCAGACATTACTGCCACAAGTGTGTGTTGCTTGAGGTGTTCTTATTAACTTTTTCCCTTCGTGATACCATTCTTCTTTCTTGTTCTGGTTTCCTTGTTGGGTGCCCAGGTGAGTGAATGGGATATCAACTATGGAAAAAAGTAAAGGGACTTTTTGTTCCTTTTTCTAGTTAACCGCTGCACTGTTCTTTCTTTTTGTCAGTCCTTCCTGATAAAAGACAATAAATTCACGCTCTTATAGGACAGATACGAGCGGTTGTTGCCAGGTGGTTGGCAAATAACAGATAAGAATCCAATTAGCCACATCTCTCAGGCATAGGTATATTGGGGAAGGTTTTTTTAAAAAGAGAAGAGAAGTTTTCTGGTTCAAGGTCCCCTTTGACTTGGATTTAGTTTTATTGTTACTTTGATTGCAGTTTTGTTTCCCTTCCCCATGACGGAGAAAGCAAACAACTGTGTTTTATTGCACACCCCCTCCCTTGGTTCCGCAGCCCAGAGGGTGCAAAGGGGCTGAAAGGATTCGGGCCCGTTCTGCTCTGACCGACCCGCTAAACCTACTGACACCAGCTAAAATTAGGCCACCCTAAAAGCGCTAGTGAAGGGGAAGCAAATCCTGTGTGTCATTCCTTTCCTTGAGGCAGCAACCAAATCAGGGGCATTATTTTCTCTCTTCCATCCTGTATGGTTGTGGTAATTTGGATTTTCTTCTACTGAGCTGAGCAAGCGTGGGGGAGGAGGAGGAGGAGAAGGTACTAATCTCTTCAGAAAGCAGCACTTGACACCAAGTGTGTAGGTGCTAATGACTACTTCGAGGGAACTGACACAATACCGAGCATTTACAGTATAGGGAAACTTTGCTTGAAGAGGAGTAAAGGTCCACCGAAGCGATTAATTCATGATTTTTATTCTATCATACAGTAAGAAAGCCACAATATGATTAACTCTGAAGTGATTCTACAGTTGTTCAAACATCCAGCGTGAGAAATGACAGTAGTATATCATCCCACCTGGGTGATCTGAGGGCAGATAAGAAGGTGCAGTTCACCTTCAATTATCCAGAAAGACTGAAAATGTCAGCTGTTAAATTAAAAGCAAGAAAGAATGCACATTCTTCCATGCAGGGGGAAAAAAAAAACCAAAACACAAAAGTAACCTCAATTAATTGTTGCAAGTAGCAAACACACAGGAAGCAAATTTCAAATGAATCACAAGATGAACATTCCCCAGCTCCCCACACATTTCTCTTATACATAATTAAGCTAAAACTGTCCTTACAGAGGGAAAGAAAGCTGCAATAGCTTTATTTACATACAAACAATTATTCAACTGTAAATATAACTCAGACACCAGTTAATGGAGAAAACATCAACACAGCTATTGACTACACTTTAGATCTCCTCTTCACATGCCAAGTAGCAATTACAGTCTCTTTCACCTCGGGAATTCTTAAATATTCCCTCTTTATCTGGAATAACTTGTGCTATTCCTATTCCAAACATACTAAAAGCTGTCTCAGGTTTGGGGAGTTCGGGCAGGGTTTTTTTGTTGTTTGTGTTGTTTTGTTTTCTTGGACCAAGGCATTTATTTCACACTGAGGGCGGTGAGAGCGTGGCCCAGGTTCCCAGAGAGGTGTTGGATGAACTATCCCTGGAGACATCCCAGGCCAGGCTGGACGGGGCTCTGAGCAACCTGAGCTGCTGAAGGTGTCCCTGCTCATGGCAGGGGGGGCACTGGGGGAGCTGGGAAGGGCCCTTCAACCCAAACCATTCTATGATTCTATGATATTTGCACAAAGTGTGTCTGAGCGATAGTACAAAACTAACAATTAACTAGAAACATGCAACTTTATACAGCCTACCATAAAATGCCACTCGTGGTACAGCAATACTGCCTGAACCATGTCCTCTTTTGAAATCTACAAATGTTTGCTGGAGAATTGCACGTGTCACCACAGCAGATCTCAGCTTACCAGGTAAAAATACTAATGCAAAACTCTTTCCTTAAACACAACTTGTTTTGAAGTAGAATTTTGACCTGGTCCTGTCTATTTTACTGTTCAAATATTGCTTTTTCCAAGGTATTGGCCTCTGTTCTTTACTCCCAATTTGCACATCTGAGTTTTTATTACACTATTGTGTTACTTGGCACATGAAGAATGAGGTTAAGTGGTAAATTATTACCTTATCTTTGCAAGATGAATTAGGCCTAGAAACAAAGGTGCCAAAAGTAATTATTATATTAGATGAAGCATGGTAAGAATCCCAAAGTTAAACTCTGCACAAGTATTGCATGGAGACTTGTACAAATGCTCATGCTCGTGAACTTTCTGTACACTCAGATTTCCTATTCATAAGTGACAAAAAAACTCGGCATCTACATTAACATCTTTGTGAGAGCAACACTGCTCTGTTATCCAAAAACAATCGCATGATGGAAAAAACAGCATGAATTTTTCTTTCATTTGAATTTTCTGCTTGGGCACAGGTTGTACAGTTTCTACAGGTTCCTTACAGTGCTCTTCTACAATGCAAGCCATGAAGCATTGCCATTTTGAAGCTAAGTGGCTCTTTTATGCAGTAAACAGAGTAGAGAAGGGAGCACACTGAGGCAGAGCCGGGACCTACTGCCCGTCCTGCTCAGCCGCGGCTCTCCCACCTTCCCACGTGTGGCCACCAGAGTTTGTTTTCACTGCAGGAACAGACAGCTCAGAGAGCAATATCTATGGACAATTCATTCCAGTCTTCCCTAAGCTCCATTAAAGAAAGTTTCTGCTCTTTTTTCCTTCCCTAGCCAGCTCACTGCAGGGCTAAATGCAAGGAAGAAGTGCTAGGGAGAAGGAAATGGGATTCTTTTCATATTTGTGACAACAAAATATTCTTTCATAGATCTGAATTTCAACTACAGAATGTTATCAGTGCCCAAGCGATGCATGCTGATAGCAAATGAGCTGCAGGCAGTAAGAAACTCTTGAATGGGAGCTAACCAATGCAATATCGCAAATGCAAATCCAAGGTCACAAAGAGACTCAAGTTGTGATTTTGCTTTCTATAATAATAACTTCTCTCTCTCAAAAAAAAAAAAAAAACAACCTGAAGCTTTTTAATGCATATGTAGTTGAAAGAGCATTAATCACAGAGCACTCATAGGATATTAAACCACATGCTCAAATTACATGCAATCTTATGGGATGTTTGCTGCCCCTGGAAAGAATGGAGCACATCTACTATATAAGTAGCTCTTTTAACAAAATCAGCTACTGATGCTATTTTTTAAAGTTGAGAGAGGCAGCTCTTGAGGAATGAAACTTCAAGCACTGGTATCTAAGTGCTTTTTCTTCAACCTCAGTGCCAGCTTTCTGTGGCTCACGGGCTTCACCCCCGCCTGGAGCAGCAGCTGCCTTGCAGGCTCAGTTGGATTCGGATCAGCCCAAAGCCAAGCTCAAGTGGCAGGGCCCGGACCACGGCTGAGAGAGAGGCCAATATCCAGCTTTTGTATTGGCTGAAGCTCCGATGGAACAGCAGCTCTTGTTCACTCCACCAAACCTCACAAATGTGACATTGCTCAGGGTAAGTAATTACCTTCCGCCAGAAGGTAATTAGTGCATTGATAATGGTTCTTCACTGACCACAGAGCTTCTCTAATTTCAAGCTATTAAACTCAGTTACAATGTCCCAGTGGAGAACATCTATATGCAGTGTGTATTTGCTGTGCAAAACTAAACACAAATCACTTTTGCTCAGGAAACTACATGGTTTGCACAGGTATCAAAAAGTGAATTTTCCATCTCTCTCACATGTTAGTCTTTTTTTTTTCTAGTTAGCTCTAGAAGCTTTTTACTAATCTTTTTCTAACTATAGCAAATAAAACATATCTTGAGATAGTCTCAACTATTACTGAAGCTATGTGCTGCCAACTGTTAATATGTTCCTCTCAGCATCTTCTGTACCATGTGTTTATAAGCACTGCTTGGATCACTTAAAAATTTTTTAAAAAAAGGAGAGAGAGAAGAAAGCAGGTCACTTGTAAAATCTACAGGGCTGCAAATGGTTCCCTTGTTAAAAAGGTTCCCTAAATCCTATTTTAAACTTGCTACACTAATAACAGTGATAGCAAAACAGTTGCCCAGAATCCAAAGAAATGTCCCACCGGTGTTTAAAAACCTAAGCAGTTCAGCAATGACATTTGGGGAGGAGAAGCCAGGACTGGAGGTGACGTTGCTGCTTTTCTCAGAGGAGCTGCTGTGTGAACTGTCGGCAGCAGCGGCGCTGGCACAGCCGGGCCTGCGTCCCTGCCCTGCAGTGGGACTCGCTATGGGGCAGCTGCTCCTCTCAGGTTAAAGCAAGTTTGTCCAATGTACTCTGGAGTTGTGACCGACTCATTGTGGCTACTAAGAGTTCTGGGGTGTATCTCGCAGCCAGGCCCCATAATCTTTCTCCAAATTCTGCTTTGCTTTGCCACTGAAGAGATGAGGGGCAAAGAATTCTCTGATGACAGGAGGAACACCAGAGCAGGAACACAAGTGATGAGCTTTTAAAGCTTCTCCTGCACTTGGGTTTAGATTGTTCAAAGTTAAACTGCTTTAAACTGATTTAAAGACACCCATGTTCTAAAATACAAGCCTGAGAAGCGGGCTGCACAAATTCCTAAGCACTGAAATTAAGCTGTTATCTTGCAAGGTCACTAACGATAGAGAACAGCTCTGGAAAAATAATAGAGGCAGGAAAGAGAATGAGTAAATAAACCAACAGCTAAATATTGCTTTCTAGGAAATTAGATTTTTGTTTAGATGTAATTCTGCTATATAAGATATATTTTCAATGAGGTCATGAATAATACTGCACTAACCGACTAATAGCAAATAAAACATGGAGATCTGGCATAGCAGATAGGAAAATATTTTGGCAAATTTCTTTCTATGTAACTCACATAAAATAACGAAACTAAATAAATACTTCCTAATCCCACATTCCTCTGAGTGCATATCTTTTCTGATATGCATCTTCCATTCTAAAAATATTTCCTATTTTACCCTTCGGCCATCAGCTGAAATGAATATCCCCTAATCCATTCCAGGTATAAAATCAAAGTCAAAAGAGAAATGCAATTTCCACAGAGCTCCACCAGCCCCTCTGACACACACTGTGCTGACACACGGATTTCAAAAAACACATTAGGAGATTTTCGACCTTTTGCTCTTTCCAATCGGTTGCAGTAACAACATAGGTCATTTTGCAATAGGAATTCTTCTTGTAAGACAGTTTGTGTAAAGTATTAAGAATTTCTTCTAGGAGAATCACAAAAATGAAACTTTAAAGATAAATTAGAGCTGTTATATGCTGGATTGCAGAATTGCTCAAAATCTCCGGATGGGATTGTGGTCAATAAGGTCTTATCTATCAAAATTCACATAACACAACTCCTGCAGCAAACAATTTACAGTCTAATTTACAATAGGACCTTGTAAGTTCTTTTAAAAAACAATTAAGAGGTAGAAAAATAGTAGAATAAGCCCAGTTAAGACATGGAAAGAATCAGTGAACTCTCATGGCAGAGTCTTTTTTCTTCCCAGTGAGTTGCTTTGGCTAGCTGGCCTCAATTTGATGGGCAATTAACAGCTGTGATGTTTCATGGAATTAGTTTGGTTTTTCATTGTTGTTTTTTCGTTTGTTTCAAGAAAAATCTATCAGGCATTTTTTTAAGTGATAATTTAAATTAAGAAATCAAATACACCAATATTGTAAGAAGAAAAAGTGCAGCAGAGACATGGGAACTTATTTTCTCTAAATCCAAACCTCCTTCCATGCTGCGTGTTCGTATCATCATCCAGAAGACAGGAGCACACCAAGTGTATCAGTCATTATCACAGCATGAAGAAGAAAAGGTTATTCCTTTCTCTGAGCACACTCTTTGTTCACCTTCAAATATTTTGTCAGAACACGTATTTCCTACAACAAACATGTCCTGAATGGAAGGAGGGCTGCGAAAAGAAATAGAACATAAGAAGCGCTGAAGGAAATGCTTATGACAATATTTCTGCACAGACTTGGAGCTGCCATCTGCTCACACAAAAGGGAATATTCATAACTGACTGGTCAAACTGTGCAAGGGAACAATCCCATTTCCTTCAGCAGGACTTCTGCCTGGATTGAGTTACATTTGCAGCCTACAAACAACAAAAATAGTGTTGTAGAGAGATCAAACTCTTAAAACTCTATTATTAATAGTTTGAGTGAAAAAGATCAACCGATTATTTAAAATGTATTCTTATACGTGACTTCTGCATTGAGAAATTTGGATTACTTGTCAGTAATCAGTTAGGTATCAAATCCAGTGTAACACAAGTTTCATTAAATTCGTTCACTGTTTATTCAAAGCTGTGGTAAACTTTTTTCAATGTGTGACTTTATTTTGATTATATATACGGAAAAGTGCATTGTAGCTTTAGAATTTTTTTTCTGTACTTTAAAAATAGCTATTATTACCATAGTATTTTCTTTTCCTCCTCTGTTGAATTTTACACACCACATAACAGACTAGCAGAAACTTCAAGCAAGTGCCCCCACAGTGATAAAAATAATATGACTGTTAACCAATGCAAAAGATTGATGGTTTTTCAAAAACCACATTTTATAAGTAGTCTAACTTCTCCGATGATCTTTTTCCCAGCAGCCTCACCCCATCCAGCCCTCCCCCCAGAACACAATCAAAGACCTGGACATTCCCTTCCTTCTCCATCCTTCCAAACGAGGAAAAAATACCCAAAACCCAAACCACTTTTGAGAGCAGTTGCTTCTGCTTCAGTGAGTGAGAACATATGCGGATCTTATCTTTTGCCTTGCTGCAGTTCCAATTCTATTTTGGCTGGTTTGGATCATTTTATCTTCAGGCGCTGCAAACATCTGTGGCTCAAGCCAAGGGTGAGCTCTGGTCCTGCCCCCAGAATGTCCTTCCGTCACAGCCACCGCTTCCCAGCTCCCTCCCTCCTTTGCCCAACTGTATTTTTAAAGTATGTTCTTACCAAATAAACCCAATTGACAGTGTCTTGCTCAAGTCTTATGGATTTTCATTTAAATAGATGGGTGGAGGAGGTATATAAAGTAGCATTTTCCCAGCCATCTTCTGTAAAGTCGTATCTAAGATGATGTGTGTACCACCAAAATAGCTGTTCAGAATGAATCACTCATACCATTTTACAATTTCTTTTAACAGATAAGGATTGAACTACCATTGCAAAAACTTTGATACTGTCTTAATATAAGAGAGATAATTTTGTAAGCACAATGCAATATGGGAATGTGAAGTATGGGGAAAAAATGTAAATGGATGCTTTTAAAATTTATAATATTAAAATTAACTATGTTTTATTCAAATTTGGCTACAGAAGTAACAAAAGCCTTGTTTCACACAAAGTTTATGAAAAAATGAAACATTAGCACAAGGGCCAAGTCCTCTACAGAAAAAATCAAAGGATTAAACTTAAACTCCAGATGGAAAACAACTGAAGCTTTTCCTAAGTTTTAAATATTACTATACCTTGGCTGGTGATGAGCCACAGTAATGTATGTGTGAACAGGCACACAAACACCCATGTGTATTCATATCCATGCATATACAAAAAAAGGTGTTAAAAATTCCTTTTATGTTCTCAGTATTCAAAATGCATATAATGATTGGGGGGAGATTTTCTGTTTCTGCCATTTGTCTTTCACATACAGATTACAATGACATTTAGGTTTGCAGGGTGTCCTTTTTTTCCCCCCTTTCTCCTTTTCTTTAGTTTTTCTTTTCTAGCAGTGCATATTTTATCAAAATTAATTCAAATTTCACAAAGACATAATAGAAAATTCTCCAATTCTTAATAATCTCATGTCTTAACTATTGCAATCTCCCCTACTTCAGCCTTTGCAAATCCCAATTTTCTATCCCTTAATGCTATTCTAACATACTAAAGGAACCGGGCTGGCTCTTTGCTTTGATTGCATCAACGTTTCCTTTCCTTTCCTTTCTTTCCTTTCCTTTCCTTTCTTTTTCCCCTTTCATTTCTCCCTTTCCCTTTCTTATCAAACGACACCTCACTGTTGGGGTCTTGCATGAGCCTTTGCTCTGCAACCATCTCCTTGCCTGCCCGTTTCCCAGATTTTTCAGCAGCGTTGATTTGTCTTGTTCCACTAACCTGCAAAATCCACCAACCAACCTCTATTAAATCTGTCTTCAGAATTCAGTGTTTCTCTGATGACTACAAGTGATCCACTTCCCATTATTACAAACTCTGGTTCAGACACAACTTCTGACCCAGCAAGACTTTCACAAACTGGTTACAGAAACAAGTTACCTTGTTACTAAAACTCTTTCTGCACAGAAGGGATCTGCTACTAGCCCTTGTCAGCAGCTCTAACTAGTTCCCTTTGCTAATTTTCAGGACTATTACTTCATGGGATTCAAGAAAAGTTTATGAGAAAAGCAAGATTCAGCACCAGCCTTAATCTCACCACCTTGCAAAGTATGTGCTTTATTTTCCTTTCATCTCATCCATAAACCACACTGACGAGCAGAAACGCACACACACCTAAAAGAAAAGGGAGGCTAAAGAAGGGAGTTCAGTTGTTGAAAACTATGTCTCTGCCAGCTGGGCACAGGTTTCATTTTGATTTTAGCGCAGTTTTCAAGCACGACTGGCAGAGCCATTCCCAGCGGTGAACCGTGCTCGTCCAGCAAGACACCGCAACACTCCTCTGGGGACATGAGGATGATGGAAACGGGAAGAATCCCACAGCAGGGAAGTTTGAGGGGAATAGGAAAAAAACAAACACCACAACACACGACCACAAATCAAACAAGCAGGAAAAAGAACCAACCAACCAAATAAACCATCCCCAGCTCATGAGAGTGAGGTGGCCATCCCAGAAGTTGACTAAAGGAACTTCTTCAGTATTGCCACAGACTCTTTAATTAATAGGTTTCTCCTGCTAATACAGGCAGTTTATAAAGACTAATATATGGACTCACCTCCCTTCAAGTTGTAATTTATATCCCAGGGACCAGGTTTGATTTGAAACCGTAAAGAACAAAATATCGATAAAGAATATAGAACGTTATTCTTTGCCCTCCCCCCATTTTTAGTTGGTAATAGGCATTAGTGCCCAGCATCACCAGCAGCACACAAGACGAATTCCTGTGTGGCAGGCAGGGCAGCGCTACCGACAATGCCACCTCATGTCTGTCCAGCGCTCGCACCAGCTGCTCCAGCAGAATCCAGCCCAGAGAAACAAACCCATTTCTCCTCTTCCCTCCTCCAGTTTGGCAGCCATACATCTGCAGCTGCCAAGTCCTCCTCTGTTGCCTGCAATCCAGTGCAATCTATATTTGCCTTCACATACACACATGCTTCTTTTTATCACACTCTGGCATTTCCACAATTTTTACTCTTTTTCCAGATGATGTTGATGGAGAGAAGGAACTACCTACTGCAGATGTGGTGTTGGACAGCTGTTCCTGTGATATTATTTTTTTTTTTAACTCGAAAATAGGAAAATCCATTTAATGGTAAAGAGCAAGATAGATAATTTGTGTCCATAAAGCCAGTAGTAGGTGTAATCTATGGTTCTGTTCTGATCTGGGCAGGAGGATTCACAGTACATCATTCCATTTTAATGGATTTAATAGGGAATGGTAGATTTCCACTTTCATTTTTAAAGAGGTCCTCAAAATTATAATATCTTTTAAAATCAAGGTGTAAAGTTGCTGCAAATGACATTAAGAAAACGTTCACCAAGTTCAGAGAAGTTGTGATCTCACATCTATTCCAACCCAATTCAGATAATGGCTCTAAGCTGAGCCTTGGCACTTGCAGTGCTCTTTCACTTTAAGGGAAGGGGTCGGGGGGGAATCTCTACAAACCCCAGACAATGCAAACCCTGCAAAACCCAGTCTTCTACCACAATTCTCTTAGTACCAGTTCAGTACTGGTACCAGGAACTGGTACTAAGTGATTTGGACCAATATAAACCAGAAACAGCAATTCTCATATCTACCAGATGACAAAGTTTTGCAGGACAAGCAAATTATATGTAAAAGTTCCATAGCAGCTAATCAAGAATAAAACTTGAGGAAGCAGCAAAAAGCTCATAATGAAGAAATATATTCCATCACAGGTGGCAGGAAATTGTAGCTACTGATAACAAGTGCTATGGGGCTCAAGCAAAGAAAGAAATCAGCATAAGCATGAAGGCAAAGTAGTGATAGCACCAAAAAAAAAAGCCTCAAAGCACTCTCCAGAAATCTATCACGAGAATCAAATGAAAAGTAGTAAGTAATAAATATGCATTTTCTGTAAGACCTTGCATTTAAACATACTCCTAAAAATGTTGTGAGTTTAAGTAGCTGGCTGGAGATCATGTGTTGCTTGCATACATAAAAAGCAACGCATCATTCACTCACTGCTAAAGCACCAGCATCTGGAGAGAGATATTACTGAGAAATCAAAAATGAGACCTAAGAACAAGTCAGTCCATCCAAACAGACAGTGCCAATGCTTGGGAACCCAAAAATTTCAAAACCTTTATCTCAGAATACTACAGAGACAAGAAGGAACAGGACATGAGGGGTCAGGGCCAAGGCAGAGAGTGGCCAGGAAGAGCAGGCAAGGGCAGTGAGATGGGTCTCGTCTCAGATCCCTCACAAACTCTTCCCCAGCTTCCTTTGCTTTTCTGAAAGAGTCTGGCTTGGGAAAAGAGATGGAAGAAGTGCAAGCAAAAGCTGGAAAGGACCAAAAACCCTTTCAAGAAAGGTATCAATATTACTGGCTTAGATGAACACCCAAGGGGAAAATGGCTTGAACTGCACTAGAAGGCAATCAGATCATCGAACTGAAGACAAATGGAAAATTTATCTACTTTGTTGATACAAATGTATACAACTCAGTGAAGTCAATGGAACTCTAACGGCTATGGATAACAGCAGGGAAAACACAGACTTTAGATTCACAAGCAAAATAGACATTCTAATAATAACAAGGTAAAAAGGAACTAGTATTTTTTCTAGAAGGAGCTAAGCCTGATCTCGGGAAGGAGCTTTGCTTGAAGGGCAAACTGAAACAGAGAGGAAAAGAGCACCAAAGTAACTGAAGAGACTTCCCAGCACCCAGGAGAGCAGTAAAACAAAATCGGCTGGAAAGAAAACCAATCCAGTCTCTGCTGCATATATTCAATGCTCTGAAAAAGGGAAATTCAATACAGGAGTCAGGGAGAAAGTGAAGGAATCAGCAAAGCATGCTCAGGTGCGGTCAAAGAAAGGAAAACTTCTCTTTTCTGCAGCAAAAGACTTAAACTACACAAAAAAGAAAAGCTTCTCTCTGCCTTTAGGGGGTAAATCTGTATAATACAATGCAGTATATGCTGTATGTGTCAAACAAGATCTGGCACACAGATTTTGAAATATAGTGAATAAAGACAAGCGTTAACACATCTCCTTTGTGAGATTCAGTTTTTACATATTAGCATTTGAATTACGCCCAGCACTCTGAGGTGTCATTAAGAAAACACACATTTGTATGCTTTGTATTAGCAGAAACCAGCAGAAAAGCACTAATCTGGGCTCTAGAACTCTAGGAAGAGACACGGGCCAAGAAAAACCCAGTAACAAACCTACAAAATCCATACCATAAAAGAGCCCACCAAGAAAAAACCTGAAATAAATAGCAGGCATGAATTTCATATTCATGCAGGGCATCTGTTAAATGATTGCAAGCAATTTATTGGTATCATCCAGATTGTTTCAAACTGAACAGAAATTCACTCAAAGAAGGAAAATGTGGCTGACCAGACCTGTAAGAAGCTGCTGTTCTGTCATACACAGGCAGCCAGGAACAAATGCTGCTGCTCAGCGAGATTACTGAGCAATGGGCTCTACAAAGGCCTCTCAGAACATACAATTAACTATTTCATTTTGGTCAAATGCCAATCCTCAAAACAGCTATTTCGGTAACAGTGAAGCAAATGCACTCTATAAAGAGGAAAGACAAAATTAAAATTATCCTTATCATGCAAAATTGAATTATATTATTTACAAGGCGATTATAAAATAAAAATTACAAAAATAATCTAAATTATTGCTAGACAGCTTTTCTCTTTTTAGTCAACATTTCCAAAATATTTTCAAATCAGAAAAGTGTATCAAAAGTAAGATGGAAGAGAGAAAAAAAGCATCAGTAATACAGTATTAAAATATGATTTAAAAAAAAATAATAATAAATCTTTCCTTTTTGTCCTAATGTATAAAAAGTTCCGCGGCTGCTGCAGTTCGTGCCACGCCAGGCACTCCGCTGCCAGCCACACAGAATTCCACTCATCGCATCGGGCCAGGCTGCCGCTTCTATTCCCACTCAGTACCGGCAGGTCCTGAGCACCGGGTCCCATTTTCTCCAGTCACTTGAGCATCGCCTGAAGTCTCACCTGATTATTCACTCCCCCTTAACCTTCCTCCATTTCTTCAAACCATCTGGAGCACAAACACCCACTGCACTTTCTTTACCAGACAAAAATGGCATGCACACAGCATAGAAAGGAAAACCAGCTGCTTGGTTTGGTCATTTTTCAGCAGCTAGTTCACACAAATCCTATGCAAGAGCTAGATATTGCATACTGTTACCCTCACACCGAACACACTTGTGTTGTAATATTACCATTACTGAGCTCAGAAAATAATATAAAATTGAAACTGAGTAGTAATTGTATGATTATAAAATGTCATTAACTTCAGATAGTAGAAAAGGTTATTTAATTAAAGAAAGTCTGATTTTTAAAAGAGGAAGAGTCAGAATTATTCAGAGATGCTTAAATCTTTAGTTGTGCTAAAAAGATTACTGTACAGGTAATTGTAGGTACAAATGTGTTCTGCTTCTGCACAACTTTTCTGAATGAATAGCATCATATTCACATTTACCAAGTGAAAGATAACAGAACACACTCCTCTCCCCTTCAAAATACCTGGGACAATCCCAGGAAAAGACAAAAGTAGATGGATGGGACTGTCTCTGACAGCAAACCTAGAAAACAACTTTTGTTGACATCTGTGCAATCATTCGGGATGAGCTGATGTACACTGTGTGCCCGCCATAGCTGTGCTGAGAACTGTAAGGAAAGGAGACAGTAATCCCACACATAGCTCTTACACCTATTTTCCTCCCAGGCAGATGAAGTTACAAAAGCGTTTTTGCCAAACTATTTGAAAAGTGGAAAGTTTCAGTGGCTTCACTAGTGCCCTGCGTTTACAGGTGAGATAGCGAAATACAGGTGTTAAAGATGAAGCCATTTCTTCAGCTTCTTCATTCTCAGTTACAACTAACATTTAATCTTTCAGTAGTATAAAAATAACACAGCAGCGAAAGTATTTTCCTTAATAACTTGGATAAGCCACAAGAATGACAAAACAAAAGTGAACAATTTCACATGGGAATACCTTTAGAGGAGGACAACAGTTGCGGTTATCTTGGCAAAGAAATAATCCTTGCGTGCTCCTGGTCCCCCCAGCCAGAACCCCCAAGTCAGAGCAGCGTTACCCCATGTCCCGGGACCTAAAGCTCGTGCTCAGGTCTAACCAGCGCGGATGCCTCGTGTGCATCAGACAAACAAGCAACATCTTACATAAATGCAGTGGCAGTTCTGGTTCAGAGGCAAGTTAAATGACAATGAAATCCAAGTACAATTAGACTCTTCATTTATTATATCTTCCTGGACCACTATTGAGAGGCTGAAGACAGAGCGTTCCTTAGGAAGGCTTGTATGGGGGTTTTACAATTTTTTATTTTTACAAGCATACTAAACTGTGAGTGTGCCTGGCAGCTTGCCTTCCACAACAGGAATTAAAACTACTGGGTATTATAATAAGAAACAGAGAAAATGATGGTATTTCAAACTCTTCTTATCTCTCTGCAAAAAAAAGTACAAAAACCTTGGGAAGGCTTTTTTTTTTTGTGCTAGCTGAATGACTAAGAAAGTTCCCCTTCCATCTTAGCTTTTCAGTCTATTACAGACATTTAAATGTCTGACAAATAGATTACAGACTACTTGTTTTAAGAGTTTTTGAAAAAAATGAAGCTTGAATCTCCAGTATTGTGAAAGATAAGCACAATATTTGGCCTGCATAGTATGTAGCACCTATTAAAACCTTCATTAAAGCAACAGTGTCAAACTACTGCAAAGACTGATGTCAGTACCACAAAGTCACTATGACCATGTTTTCATTCTGCTCCATATTGAAAAACTACAGGCAACAAGCAGAACATTTTGATTAAGTTAGGTTAGTTTTAGTTAAAAGAGCCTATCAAACATTGACATGTAGGTGAGAGCTATAGCTACACTTATCACCCCTCCTGGAAATTCATCTGGAAATTATTAGTGACAAAAGAGAGCAAATTCTTGAATAACTTCTATCCACATCAACATTATATAGTATTTTCAACATATTAAAGTTGTGTAAGTGTCATTTTGCATAACAATGGTTTTTACAAACTTCATAATACAACAGTTACGTTCAGTTTTTTAACTTATAGTGTAAATATCTAAAAAGTTCACAGAGTCTTCTGCATAGCACCTATATGCTATGGAAAGCTTCCGTAATTACTCATAGATGACTCACAAAGTGTTTTTATCTGTAATTGTTATTAATTTCTTTCTGGTTTTCCTCTCAAGCTTTAAGTCTGCTGACTGACAGCAGAGGAAACAAAGTGTTCTATGAACAGAAAGACCCCCAAAACGGTAGGGTGCTCTCCTCATGTTTCTGTTACACATGTTTACTTATTAAAAGAAAGGCAAGTGCAATTCTTCTCCTTTCCTAGTAAGTTGCTAATCAACCTCATTACCAGACTGGCAATATTATTTGTCGCTGTAACGAAAAAAATTTGATACGACATCTCCTTGAAATCATAAAAATCAAAAGTAACCTTATACTTCACTGTACCAAACTACTTAAGAGTAAGTAGTTACTAATTTTTCTTTATAGGTTCTACTATTTCATAAGTCAAAGGCTTAATTGAGTAGGTAGTGAATTCTATTTCCCCTTTTTCTACAATAGTTTGAAAATTATAACTAATTTTCCCGTCTTGGTTAATAAACTTTCAGTAACAAGAGAGTTAACAAATGAAAATACAGATTGTACATTTATTGTATCACCACTTACAAATCACTGGAACCACTTACTACTCAACAGAAAATCCAAAATAAATACCGGCTTTTTCCTTTCACTTAAATAATGATGGAATTTTCATACATTCAGAGCAAGTTGGGCAACTTCATTTTAACATGGTTATAAATTTCAGCCAATCCAAGCTGCCTGACTTCTAGTGCAGTTATAACTAAATAAATGCTTGAAATAATCTAGTGCTGCCCTGCAGCTGATAGCACTGCTTGGATGGCTGCTAGCCTAAGTGGAACATCACGTAAATTTATTGCTTCCAAAATTAAACAATTAAAAAAACCCTACCACCTAATTAGAGAAAAGAAAAAGTCTCATCACTGTTAAGGCAGAACATTTTCACAGAACTGCAAAAGATAAGATTCATACCACATATAGCATGATGACACATGTACCAGCACTTCACCTGGATCTAACAGCTTAATTTTATTAAGTTTTAGTTTATACAACATTGCTCATGATTAAAAAAAAAAAAAAAAGTTAAGCCATTTAATGTTACTGCTGGAACTTTCATTAATGCATTCCCACACTTGGGTTACAGACTATAAGGCTGATACTTCATCTGTGCAATTTTATTTTGTAATTAAAATTGAGGATATACCTTATATAGAACAGATTTATAATTGAGGAAAAATACTGTCTAAATCATGCACAAAGGTAGCATTATTTAATCTAAAATCTTGAGATCCTGGGGGGCATGGGAGAATGTGGAGTTCTGGCAGAGCCACCTGTATGCAGAGGGGTCAGTAAGTGACACCAAACAGCCCCTGTCCCTCCAGACCATCAGTGCAGGCCAACCCTCACATTCCTCACACACACTAATCCCCACGCTTCAGACAACACAATACAGAGAGAAAGTACATTGATCTCTCAAACTAAGGCAAGCTCTCTTAATATTATGTGAAGCTGTAAGTGGCATTGTTATGTGGAAAAGCTCTCTGATGAGCAGTATGGGAAAGCAAGCAGAGCGCTTTGGTTTCCTTCACTAGTGTCACTGGGCCAACAATCAAGATCTTATTTATCAATAAGAGGTGAATTCCTCAGGAATTTTCTACTTGCTAAGATTTCTATTAAGTTAAAACAGTTTTTAATTTTGGAAAGAAAAAGAAAGAACAACATACGGTGCTGTCGTCTTGGAAAAACGAATGAGCACTTCATAAACAGGGTTCCAAGTCACATCACCAGCTGGGTCTTTTCGTGTTGGTTAATCGATCTTGATTTCAAAACTGGAAGAAAGAAAAGAGATAATTAGATTTAACAAACCCCAGAGAATTAAGCAAATTAATAGAAAAACAAGGATCGATCTAAAGGACACCCCACAGGAGAAACAGATCCAAGAGCAAACATCCACTGTCATAAATAGTTACAGACATCTTGCAGTAAAATAATGTGATTAAAAAGTTCTAGCTCTGTGACCAAAGATCTATATTAATAGCTCTGAACTATGAGCCTCAGTCTCAGCAATCACTCTTGTCTGTTTATCAGCACTGGAGCCCTCTGGCCTCTCATATATGTAAATAACTTGTATTTTTAATGCACAGTCCTTTGGAGACCTTCAACTGGTTGTAATTCCCATCATCTTTAAAAATAGCCAGCATCCTGAAGAAAACAAGTCTGAACCTTCAGAATTTCAAGCTGCTCCAGAACAGCTAGTCAACATTATCAATACTCAGTACTAACAAGATGAATACAGAACATTAACCAAAAGGCCGGAATTGGGAAGGGGAAGCCCAAGGCCAAGGAACAGATCGGAATGATGTGAGAGCAAACAAACCGGACAGTGCTCATCATGTTGGCTTTGTCATCTGCTGCTCCACCTTGTATGGGAGGGAGCAGGAGCGGAGCAAACGCAGAGCAACATCCAGGGTGTGCTGTACGGGGCTGCGGGGCGTGTGTCTGTCTGTCTGCACGTGAGAGGGAAAGATGGACTCAGAGGAAGGATGGCAGAGGGGAGAGAAATTCCCCTGGTTTGACTAGCATGACATAAGAACCTGGAGGAGAATAAATGAGAGGTCTTAGCATCAACATACGATGTCATTGTGAATAAATAACATTCTGACTTGTTTCCCAGCAGGAAGCCGCACTGACGCCCAGGCAGCAGTTCTGCAAGAAAGAGAGGTCCTGCTGGATGCAAGTGTTCCATGTGCAGAGACACCAACCCTATACCACAAAGACAGACAAAAAGAAATAACATTTTCCTATTCCTGTATTAAAAGGAAGCCATTGTGCTCCAGTATGATGCCATTTTTGACCCAAGCCACAGCATTTTACTCAGTTACTCTTGTGTCGAACAACAGCATATGGCACAGCCAGAGGCGATATTCTTGGTAGAGAAAACATCCAGTTCTGACTTAGAAGTTCCAGTTAATAATCAATTAATCGTACTTCTCAGTAAACTGGGTTTGGATTCAGCTTGCAAAAACTGAATTGTTTAACACCCTTTGAACACTACATGAAAACGCCGTTCATTATAGATGAGGGTTTCCCCACACAGACACCAGTAAGAACACATCTGCTTCATCTGGAATTAGCAGAAAGGAGAGAGCTGCCCTGATGCTCCTGCCACCAAGTTCTGAAGATACCAGGTCTTGCACATCACTGACTTTATTTGGTCTCCACATTGTACCCACATGAAAGTTTAAGCTATTCAAATATATTTAAGTTCCATGTCACTTGGATTTGTACTACTTTTTTTTAGGGATTACAACATGCCTTTAAATGTTTCTACTATAACTTAGGTAAATTCAGTTTGTATAATTTTATCGAGGGATTTCAGGAGATGGACACCATTCCTTTTTAAACTATATCTCAAATTTACTTTGAAGATTGCTTTGCCATGACTCAGTGTTCCAGGACCACACAATAATTCCAGACTTTCTCTTCCCTTGTGTGTCTAAAAATCAGAATGGGGAGGAAATGCAAAGCCACGTACAACCTCACATGGCACCTGAGACACTGACACACCAAGGAAGAACACACGGAACTTGCACGCTAAAAACCAAAAAACCACTTATCCAGTCTTAAATTCTGCTCTTAAGGTCTCCTCTACCAAAGTAAATATGACCAAATTTTTATTGCCAGAGTATACCACCAGATGGCAAAATTGTGAAATAAAGAAATAAATGAAATCATTCCTCTAACCCATTCAGTCACTGGTGTTTCAAGGACCTCTTGCTGGGCCACACAATTGTTCTCTGAGGACTTGGGTAAGTACTTAAAATGCCCCCACATGGGTCTGTAAAATAAAGTATTTCAACATTTCCTCATCACTCCTTGTGTAGTTAATTTACTCACAATTGCAATAGTTAAAGGCGACGCAAAATCTCCAGTAGATGAAACAAACAGAAATTGTGACCACCAGCTGTACGTCTCTAGAGAGCTTGGTCTTCCCACTATTTTCCTTCTGCTTTTTACTCTGATACTTGTTTTACCCTTTTTGAAAGGGCCTAAAAAAAAATCTTACATGACTGCAGGGAACAGAATTGGAATGCCAAGCTAAAGATGGCTACTAAAATGATCTTGCAAAGCCCCATGAGATTTTATTTACTCATGTTATATTCCAATTATCTATAAACCAAGACACAGGACAGCTGTTTCTAAGATCTACTATAACAGGGGTAAACGTGTGCTATGGACATATGAGTGTGGTTTAATGGACTGAGTTTTATAAGGAAGGTGTTCTTTTACATTGCCTCCAGGAAATATGTAAGCTCTCAGTAACTGCTCAGGAATCTATCACTGTGATGCCTCACCAGATCACAAGGGACTCAATGTAAGCACAGACTCCAGTGTTAGGTATTTTATATACATCTATATACACACAGACACATACATAGGTAAATCAAAGGACATGAAATATTAGTAAGGCTTTATCTTCATGGTAACAAACCAGCTAACCAAGTTGCACAGCTGAACAAGCTGATGAACAACTCTAGTTGACCCTGAGATCCGCAACACAAAAACAATGATTCTAGAAATAGTTTAGGGCTTTTCTCCTTCCACTTGTAGCATGGCATCTGTGTAACAACACACAGCTATACTTCACAACTGTTTAAAATATTGTCATTATCCCTTGAGCTAGAAGAAATTAGGTAGGTGTAAAATAATCAGAATGTCAAACACATTAAATGTCAAGCATAAATAAGAACCAAAACTGGAATCTCTCAAAGATGCTCATTCTCCCACAGTTGGGCAAAAAGTGTTCAGTTCAATAACTACCACTGGTTGGGACTTGTATTATTATACAAAACACAAAAAATTATTTGCCTTAAAGGCATCTAATAGCTTGAAAGCTGATTTGGCAGTAGAAAGTATAAGTAAATGTCATCCAAATCATCAAGAAAACCTCCTGCCCCAAAATAGATTTTTATTTGGGACTCCTTAATTCAAAAATTTCAGGGTATTGTTATTAAAAAAGAAAATCCAAACCCCACAGCACTTTTCAGGAGAAAAAGGGAGGGATGAGTAATACATGAGTCTGCATTACATGGGAGGGCACCAAAAATATAAACTGTAAAATAAACTGCCAAGTTATAAAATGTTTCTTCACCCACTAAAAGAAAATAGCTTCTTCAAGTCATTTTTAATTCCAGAATTCAATCACCATCAAAATTAACATCAAGCACTCTTTCCCTAGTGAATATATACTAAATAATTATTTTAAAGTGAAGATATCTCAAATCAGAAACTCTTTCAAAAAGGCATTTTCTTTCAACTAAGTTCATACCATACTAGCAAAACAGTCTCAAGCACAGTTTAGGCTTCTAGACTTAACTAAAATTAAAGTATTGAAGAAATATATCAAATAGCACAATGCACACTATGATATAATTAGGTAGTAACACCTGTTCACCTGTTACTAGAAGTTCAATGAAAAAAATATACTTGTTTGGTTTTTTTTTTTTCCTACGAGTTTGTCCTTCACTATTCACATTTACTTCCACATTACCTATTTAAATTTCTATTTGAACTGCATGGCAAAATTAGCTTTGCAGGACATTCGGTGCTTAGGAATTGCTCTACTTAGAAGGTTTCAGCTAAGAAATCCCCTGAGAAGAGTTTGTGCCATTGGACACGCCATGACCCCATCACAGAGAGGTTACATGGCAAGAACGTGTCACAAAAATATTGGCATGTTTAGATACTCAAAAGGAAGAGATCCATTCTCTTGGACAGAGGTAGAATAGAAACTTTTCCAATCTCAGCTCATACCAGCCTTAGTTGCACCCTTTCCGTTCAAGTATGGGATGATCTTCTGGGAAGAGCAACAACAGAATCAATTGATTGACAAATGGATCAAGAGAAATGGGACTGAGGTCACCCAATCACTTTGCCTCAGCCATATTAAACTGTCAGCCAGCAGCAATAATGAAATTGATTGATCTGAAGTAATAAAGCATCAAGGTTAGAATACCTCTATGTAACCATGTCCTGGCTGCATGCTCAGTAAAAGAAGGAAAAGACATGCAGTAAAGTTGAAATGGATTTTCCTTTAAAGTTACAGAAAACATCTAACATGGCATACTATTACACGCATGTATTTTTCGACGTTTCCAGATTTTTAGATTATAAGAGAAAATTCTCAAACTCACAAACCTATACAGTTCTACAATCAATTTATAGAATTAGGGCAACAATATTTCTTAACCCAGGGTAGTAAATGTAAGGCTCTATTGACCATTTAGCACTTGCTAACATGCCATTTCCTTTCATTCAACAGTGCTATGATAACCCTGCCAAGGTCAATCTATACTTCAAATATAAAACAAGAGAGTACTAAGTAGAAAGGTATTAATAACAAGAGCTAAAACAGCATTGAAGGATTTATTGGCTTTCTTCTTTCCCTAATGAAATAGTAAGAAAATATATAAACCCAAAAATCATCTATGTAAAATGAACCAATGCCATATAGCTGAGCACTTTTTCTTGAGGTCTTCACAAAATAACATATTTCCTCTTCCTGGAGAGCACTGTGAACCAGGCCCAGGCTCAGCCAACTTCAGTATGTGCTCATATTTGAAAGAAAGAAAGAAATAAAATCCTCTTCAGTGTTCAAGAACACTCTCTAAAGCACTTATTCTATAAAAAGAAATCTTACTGAGAGAGTACATACACCTGATTTATTTCAGGAAACCAAACAAAAATAACAAGAGTGCCACCTATCCTTCATTATGAATAACAGAATTTCCTATGCACTGACCTTGCTGTTAAAAATCCCGTACAACAAAACCTGACAGTAAAGAACACGTAAAACTCTCCATCTGAGCAGGATGTTGCATGTAAAAGCAGGATCAAAAAGAAATAGATGGATTTGGGGAAAAAAATCTGTTTGGTATCAAGAGGATAAGATCAAAAATATTAAAACCCAGCAGAACTAAAGATATTTTAAAGCTTGCAGCCACATTTTGGGCTTCCTTCATGATCTTATTAAAATAGATTTGCATGTAACATGCAACTAGCAAGTTTGGTCTAAAGCAAGCTGCTGCACCCAAGCAGCAACTGCCAATTAGTAGATGAAAGGAAAGATTCTTCACCAGCAGACAGACTGGAGCAGCAGAGCGGGGAAGGTTAAGTTTCAGGGTTTTTTAGATTATAGTGGATATCTGAGTGCTACACACTAGTAATCCCGGCACCTTCATTGGGAAAATGAGTTGAAATTATTACATCTAGAGATAAACACATAGATTAACACTTTTTATTAAGAAGGAAAGTCAGCTATCCTCTTCTGTAAAGGGAAAGCATGCCCCCTAAACCTGCTGCATGCATGGCCACGAGGCAGAGTCAGCTGGCTCTATATATTTGGATGTATTAAAATCCAATAGATATTCACAGGCTTTGCATTCATAGACAATACATACATGACAAACAATCCTGACGTTATTGCTCACCCGGATGATCCCTGAGCTCATCATTTCACACAGAAGCGAAGTTTTGGGATGACTGTGGACCGTTTACCTTACCTGGGACAACATCCCTTACATTTCCACACGCAAGGTCTTTGGACACAACCGCACGGAACAGAAAATAGTCATAGGTGTAACTCTTACACAGCAATCACCATTGCCTGTTAGTTGGATGGAAACCTCTTTCTGGTGAAGCACTATTTTGTAAATCAAGTGGACAGCCAATGCTGATAGCTCAACTATCCTCTGGACCCAATTTCCAATAAGACTGAGGTGGGAGACACTGAGCACCAGCAAGCATTGCTCACCAAGCAGATCTTCTACGGAGACATGATTTATAGGATAAAAGAAATGCAGTGTCACGTTGAAGGTAACAGAGATTACTTCAAACCTCTCAGAATTCACTATTTTAACCCCCCAAAAGTGCTACCCTCTTAATGCAACTGTTTGCATAAAGGTTTGCTGTAGGAAAAAGGTGGGAAGCAGTCCAAAGGAGTATTGCAGCCTCTCCAAGGAAGAAATATTAGTATATATCACATTCCTCAGAAGAACTTTCACAGGGAAGAGTCCCTACAGATTGATTTATAGAAAACAGAGAACAATAATTTATCTATTGATTGGAGTTTTGCTCTAGTGGTTTATTTAACATGAGTAAAGTCCCTAAGTGTCATTACAGCTATATACTCAATCAGGGACTACATATTATTTCACTGTCTTTCAGCTACGTTTGGAATCCAATACACATCCAATACATTTAAAATTGTACTCCAGATACGGCATTAAAAAGTCTGCTGTATATTCTCTCATCAACGAAGTTTCAGAAGGGTGCTATTAATAAGTATTGAAACAAATACAAAAAATGGCAGAAAAGCAGAAGTGTGACAAATATTTCCCATTAACATGTGCATATGTTTTCACTCAAAACAAATTTTCTTGCAAGAAACATGATTATGTAATACTATTAAGTTGTTATATTACCAAACTGACTGTAAGTTTACAATGGGGTCATGTTGATTTAGGCATTGTAAAAATTAAAGCTGAAAGGAATAAAATTCATATATATATGGAAATAATGGAGTTAGAATCTTGGAAGAAAACTCCCTTAATAAAGCATGGGGGAGTAAAGATAAAACCAAAGCTTTGTTCCTGAGCTCCTAATGAATGCAAAAACCTCAAGGAAAGAGCTGGGACAATGGGATCCAGCCTCCACCTAATACAAAGATGTGTAACGCAGATTAGTAATTTAGTAATTTTGTACAATGCAGCAAATCTCCTGTGATGAAGAGGAGGGTCACTTGCTGGCCATCACTTAATGTATCACATGCATTTATAAGGGATTACCTTGGCCTTTTTCCTACTCCATCACATAGAAATGTAACCACCGGCACTTGCATGACAAATGTAACACAGGATTTAAAGAAACCCCACGACACCAAAAACTCCAACTGTTATTAGAGGTAAGAATCAGAACTTCAACAGCTTATGGGTACATAAATTGCTGATTACTTAGTAGCATTGGTCCCTAGGTGGGATATCTATTAGTACCTTTTTCTCAGAAGTACCTGTATTATGACAGCAAAATAAGTTACACTCACTTATCTGAAATTCTTTATGCTGTTTTGCAACTTCAAGTGATGTAAAGAAGCCCATCATGCAGCAGAGGCCACATGTCCCAAAGTCACTGTTTGATCAGCTATTTTGTTGTCAATATTACCAAAGCACTATTTGAGTAGAGAGCTGCAACCGTATTTTTAAGCAATTTTTAATCCAACTTCATGCTTGGGTGAAATAAACTGTGTAAACAGAGAATCCCATTGCAAATTGCAATTTTTTTTCTTGGCATTCACTTGCTTTCGGCACCTGGATTAGCCTTCATCCGTGGTGTGACTGAAGTAGAACTGATTTGTGATAATACCATAAATACTGCAGGAGCTTCTATGCAACATGAGAACGTCTCAGAAGCTCACAGGACTTAAAAGACACTTCCTTGCATAGACAGGTAAATGTCAAAACTATGTGCATATGCTGCTGTTTAATGACCTGGGTTGCTAACCCTACCTTGTATGGTTGTAATTCTGGAATTTATGGCAATCATGGAAAGAGCAGGCAGGAAAATAAGACAATGGCTCAATAGACAAGTATGTTCTTGCAGCTGGGACTCAGAGAAAGCACAATGGCACACCTACACTCTTCAGGTGGAGTGACACTAGTCTTTTGTCAAGCAAGGATCCTGCATATTTAAAGAAAAGTAAGAGAGAAAATACTTGAGGAAAAGCAGATACCTGAACCCTCGCAGTGAGTGTTCTATGGTGGAAGAGAGACAAGCGCTTTCAGCACCATCTTCTGCCACAGGTAAATATGATTGGGAGCATATTTTTCCTTATTTTCAGAGACCAAAAGCAAAAATCTGAAACTAATGTAATAACTTGTTACACTGGGAGACAAATGGGGCAAGTTAGTCAGAAGCTGTAAGTATACAGCCATTTCAAAAAATACCACAACCTATCAAACTATGGAGCACTGTGCTGGGGAGGGGCAGCGCTTTTCCACAGCACCATCACTACCGCAACCTTCCAAAACAAGGGTGTGTTGCCAACTGCAGTCCAATAACAGTAAGAAAAAATATTCATTTCAGTATTAATATGTATTTGTAACAGTAAACGTTCAGTGCTTGCTTTCTGATTTGAAAATAATAAATGCAACACTTTCTGCTTCTTATCTGCCCAGCACGGCCGCAGCCCCAGGACGCTCCCCAAGAGCCAAGTCAGCCCCTCATCGCTCGAGTCAATAGGGTCATCACAGTTGTGGTGCCTTCTGCAGCCTTTTTGCTACCGAGAGCATTTAAAGCAGCACATTCAGGACAGCCCAGTGGAAGCAGTCTGTGAATAAATACAAGTATTTTAAAAGGCACTCTGCAAAGCATTCTGACCAAGTTCTTAGTCTCCTGTTTCTTCACAGCCATTACCATCCACTCTGCAAGCTTTTTTTTCCCCTCAGACACCAATAAAACAAAAACAACTCAGCGAGCTGCTGCGGATTGCTAAATGATGGCCTTAACACAAAGCTCATCAGCTTGATGTGGATATTGTAATCACCAATAATAATTTCAATATTTCGTACAAAATGCCATCCTATTTCCCACTCCAAATAATCAATCTTCAAAATAGCCATCCTAAGCCAAAATGAATCAGTCGGATAAATGGGTTCATTTCTTTCCAATTAATTCAACCTGGCTCCAAGGAAAAAAAGTCAAATTTTATTTGCTTCTGAAACACAAAGACTGTTCCAGATTTCTAGTACTTGAAAGAGTCTCTATACGAGTAATAATACTTGCCCAAATGTCTTTTCCTTTAAAATTAGCACACACACACACAAAAAAAATCCACCGCAGCTTCCATTCGCTGCAGGATTTCCTTATCTGCTTAACTCCTCAAGGGTTTGCTATAAATGGGATGAAGAAATGTAATACTGGAGCAAATGAAAAATAATGCTCTTGACCTTGTTCCAGGAGGAAAAGCTTAAAAAAAAGAAACATCCAAACACTGCCCATAAAACAAACAGTTTTGTTTGGTGGCCACTGTAGATCATAGATCTGATACCCCAAATGCACCCACTTGGTGCAGAATTAGGCAAAGCTTATCTCATGGTCCTTACTATTTTTGCAGCGATCGTGTGAAGGATTGTCAGATCAGCAAGCACTTCACAAAGTGCTGGAAACCCAGAACCCAGCTCCACCCGGGTACTGGCCCCACACACAACGGCAGGAAAAGCCTCAGGCTGAGCTTTCTCCATTCCCCAACATAGACAAGTGCTGTGCACAGCAGTGGCTGGACTTGCAGGGAGTGGAGATGAAGATTCCTAAACCAAACTATCAGATGAAGTTTATTTCAAGCTGGCACACAAAACATCCACTTGCTATAGGAACACCAGCCACAAACAGTTTGCAATTTTCCCCTTCCAGCTTCCTGAGAAGTTGCACCTACTTGGCCAGCGTTGTGATTACACGATTATCATATCAGTATAGCTGAAGTACAGGGGAAGATGATACAGCAGCTCAAGACGGTACAAATTGTGACTACCTGCTTGCTTTAAGTTTTACATGATTGTGACACAGTTCAAGGTCCCTATCCTAATACTTCAAGCAACTCCATTACTTTACAGAGTAGGTTTTGACGGCAAGTTGTCAGACTCACATGTTCCTGGAAAGAACATGAACCTGGGAAGAAAACCCAGGAAGGCCATGACCAAAGTCTTCTCTGGTGCAGGTACACAGGCAACAGGCACACAGCAGCCACTGCACTGCCGGCCCAAACAAAAATCACATCACCTCTGGGAAACTCCCATTCTGAGCCAAAAGGGGCCCTGGAAACATTTTCTATTCACCAGCAACCTCCTCCCAACATCATTTGTTGTCCCTAATTCCAAACCAATATCAAAGTTCTGACCCCAAAAAGATTGATGTCACCTAGGACTGAAAGCTTTGTAAACGACAGATACGCATTACACTTTGGCAATGACAGGGAGCTCCAGCTGCAGTCCAAGGCAGGGTACGGACTGTGTGAACACCAACGTGCAGATAATTCAAAACAGCACGACAAATATCTAAAAGGAAGATTAGACAACCACATGCTACTCCCCAATTTTCAATAAAATGAGAATTTCTAAAGTACAAGTTATGTATCATTAATTTCTAACTTAAATATTATGCAAGTGTTTCAAGAAAACAGGGCTAGTAAAAACACTTTGCTCTTCAATCAATTACAGCAATTAAATATTCTAGTACTCTATGTCACTGCTGTCCACCAGCAACCAAGGACTAAGTTTTGTTGGCTGAGCCGCGTGGAAAAGCTGACAGACTCCAGTGCTGATGTTCTGCTCGGCCAACTGCATTGCTCCCAGCCTTGTTTTGGCAATTCTGACCATCTCTAACCATGAGCCAGCCGTGTCCCAACCCTAATCCTCACTAGAATAACATCTTAACATTTATATTAGAAATGAGAGGAATGTCTTAATATCATCGTTAAACTAATTTAATGCAAGAATTCTTTTTTAACATGCTCCTAATTCTTCATCATCAAGGTCCTAGAGCATGACTTCAAACAACCCTACTAGTATTTAACAATGGAACAAAACTGACATTCCCATCTAAGAGGAGAGTGACAGGAGTAACCTTTACAGGGAGGGAAATAAACAAAGCAAAACACCAATGTTTAGTGTGCTTATCAGAAAATTCAGCAATTTACCCACCATCTGAAAATGCAATAATGTGTTGGGAATGATATGAAAAACCTGATCTTAATTGAAAAACGATGGCTTATCTGAATTTTATTTTCTTTGTAGCTTTAAAAATAAAATTTAGACAGCTCTGTACTCATATTGAATGTAAATATAATGGCAATACATCCCACTAGATAATTCTCATAGAAGAGATGACATATCAGTAGCAGCCAGCCCCTGATTGGGATTAGGATAATGGGGAAGGCAGAGGAGGAAGAACACGGAGCTGCCCTCTGCATTGCATTTTTCACACACACTGTACATCAACCCAATTAAACAACACAGTCACTTTGTTGAATAATGAATAACAAAATGAAAAGAAAATCAAGGAGCAGTAAGCAAGGGAGAAAAGATTCAAGCTGACATTTCAAATGAGAGGAAGTGACCGAGAGGTTCATGGAGACTGATCCAGATGGCAGGAGCTATTTTGGCCAGACTACCTGGCTGGGGCAGGAGCCGCAGGTCGGTGAGCAGAAGGGGGCAGGAAGAAGGAAAGGAACAAAGGAAAAAAAACAACCACTGAAAATAGGGTTTTCACCCTGCAGGTCTCCTAATTCAGAACCTTGCAAGTACGAAAGAGTTACAAAATAAAACAGTAACTCACTATGATCGTTTAAGTAAAAGAAAACCAATTACCCCTCAAGACTATGGACACAGAAATTCCTTTTGGCCACTATATGGATTAATTATCTCTCCCATTCCTGGTTTTATATAAGCATAATTAAATTGGCAATGTTTTTATGAGTAAATCTTACGTGTGCTTTAGGCAACATAAAGCATCTTGCCATCTAATTCTAGTCTTAGTCTGTACTTTCCCCATCAACCTCCCTTACAGTACTGGGAAGAAAGTAAAAGCCCTTCTACACATATTCTTTGTTTGTTTGTTTGTTTGCCTTGAGGCTCAATGAATACTCTATAGCTGTCAAAAGTGATTTCCCTGCTCACTGGGCAAATATTTTCAACAATGATTTTCTTTTTTACTTACTACTATTAGAAATGATTATACAGAACTGTATAATGGAAGTGTAGGCAGGTCAGAGAGCATCAAACATTTATCTCTGGGCAAAAAGTCTTGTTTTATTAAATATATAACTAAAGTTTATGTAAGTGGAACACAGGATTGCTCTGAGTTGGTTTTGGGACACAGGTTGATGAAGTTACAACTAAATTATAAAAAACATTAAAAAGGTAAATAAGAATCTCACATAGAATGGTTTCTGTTGGAAGGACCTTAAAGATCATGCAGTTCCAACCCTGGCCATAAGCAGGGACACCTTCCCCTAGAGCAGGTACCAGTCAGGAGGTTTAACATCTCAGCTGAACTACCTCACTGGCCTTGTCACATTGCAGGGTCCCCACTGCACAAAACCCCTAAACCCTGGTAGTCTTTACCAATGCTTAAATGTACGTGAAAATTAATCAAGAGGGATATGTACAAGATGTCTAAAGCTGCTTTGAAATTGCCACAATTTATAACAACTGCGAAGATATTAACTGCTAAATAGAACTAAAATTAAGCAAGATCACATTCTGGAAAATGAGGGTATTCACTAAAAAGGCTGAACAGAAAACTCAAGTATTTCAGGCAACCCTTTACATGCTCATTAAACACATACAGAAAACAAAGTATCAGGACAGTTCAAGAAAGCAAAGATGGAAAAACATGAAAGGAACAGCAGGTTGTCAAGCGATGGTCACATCACACATTTGAATACAACAGACAACTTACGAAATCCATTACACCATGCTGTTTGGAAAACATATGAGATGTCAACAGATAGCAACGAGTAGAAAAACTGAGGGTTTGTTCAATGAATATAAAAGAAATGTTGGCAATACCATTCTATCACTAGTAAAATAATGGTGTAAACCAAGAAAAATAAAAGCACACACCAACTATATAAGAGTGCTTTGAATCATGGACAATACAGAGCTTTGGCGGTGCATCAGGAATACAAATAGAAAACCACAGCTCACTCGTTTTCTAAGTAAATAAAAAATAATTAATCCATATAGAAGTCTAAGCTTTTTTTATTAAGCCATGTAATGGTGTTAAACAATTTTAAATTAAAAAAGAAATTATATCAAGTTTTTTTAAATAATTATTAAATATCTGTGTTAAAGTAATGCAAAATAACAAGGCTTCACATATTTTCATTGTTATTGAAAAGCATAAGTGGACACTACAAAAGTAAAAAAAGTTGCACCCTGATAGACAAAAGTAATGGTAGGATCATTAAAGAAATCAAAACTTGTACAGAAAACCAGCTGTTGAAATTAAAGGCCTGTGCGTACTCTAGAGACCACATACAAGATAACAGGAAATCTGGAATACGAAAAGATATATGAGATTAAAAGACAAGATCCAAGCTTTCAATGCAAAAATAAGTACAATTCTGATTTCCAATACTGTCAAGATTATTGTATAATGTCATGGCTCCTGCTCCTTAGGATACAAAGTACTCTATACTATTGCGACTGTAACAATAGTTCAAATAAATTAAGTATAAATAAGTTAATAATTCAGCCAGAGAAGAATGCCAGTAATGACAGGGCATCGAGAAGAAACTATTCCTAAGGAAATACACATTATGAACATAGAATGGTTATACAACTGGAAGCAGGAAGAAATCAAGAGACGACCTGTGTGACTCGCTGTGCTAACAAAGCCTTGCTTGCTTCTCCGCTGCCTAAGAACATGCAAGATTAAAATGGAGCTTTCTCCACAAATCAGTGACGTTTCATAAGAACTTATTCCCAAGCAGCTTTTTAGTATTCAAGGGGCGTCATCAGCCTTTTTCTTTGGGCGTTTTTTCCCTTCAACCCGGTCATCTGTTTTCACTGCTGGCAGGAACTCCATGTCTTTCTGTCTCTACCTGCCTGCCAAATCGACTAAAACTGGCACAAGGATTCAGGAATTATTGAAGTGTGGGGAAAGAGAGGATGAACGCAAAGACACACCAACAGATTTGACCCGAATGTTTCTGAGAGGAACAACTGCCAAACCCCTGCGGCAGCTCCTCAGTCATTTCATCTTCTCCCTTTGCCTTTTCTCCTCTCCTACCCCCACCCATAAGCCCAGACTAAGTTGGGAAAGGAATCTAGGCTTTGGGAATGAATCACTTCTCAACATTCCCCTTCATGAGACTATTTTCTCTTTGGAAACTCAGTAAGAAATCATACATATGCAACAGAAATCTCAACACATTTCAATTTATTATAACCCCAGAAAAAGGAATTCAAATAATTTATTCTTTCTAGCTAGACAAATATTTTGCACAAGCTAAAACCAAGTCATTTTCTGGTTACTAACAATGAGGACAAAGGAGGCAAATGGTCACAATGGACTTGTCAAGCCTTCACAGCACCTTATTGGGAGGGAAGCTACCCTACTTTCCAAAGCGCTTTTCTTCAGACTCATCACTTTCTGCTAACAGATGGGAAGCTGAAGATAGAACGAAGGAGAGTTTATGCCTAGCACCAAGGGGAGGAGGGGGAAAAAAATCTCAGCAGTGAGATCCACAAATCTGTAGGATTCTTTAAAACACATACACACACAAATCCACAAATGACCTTCTCAGAAAGTTTTGGGCACGGGCAAGCGTTGAAGACAAAGGACAAAGGATCAAAGACTTTTCTGAGTGCTGTCAATGATCCAAATGCCTGAGCCAAGCTCCACAAGCCTCTTCTGCTATACTTGCTTCTACTCACTCATTTTCCTAATTGCCTATCAATTCTAATGGAAAGCAGTAGTAAGAAATAAGATTCTTCAGAAGTCCAGCATAACGAGTTCCATCAACAAAAAAGCTGCCTCGTACTCTAAGAACTGAAAAAGATGTTTCTTCTGCAAGACCCAAACCATGTAGACTAATCCTTAATCCTACATGCCTATCTGGATTACTTTCTGCACCAGGTGGTCAGGATTTCACTACCTCAGCGAGGCACTGGTGGCCAAACGGTATATAATCATAGTATATAATTGTGCAGCAGCAAAGCAAGTGTAGCCCTGTGATGCATCCTGCAGCAGGCTCTCTGATGCACATAACACCTTCTATTTTGCCACTGAGAGCCATAGCTTTCTTGAAATTGTGATGATACAGTAAAAATATCTCTAGATTTATGGCATCTAACTTCTTTTTTTGTTTCTTTCCACCACAAAACAAATCATGAGCATGATTGACACTTAAGAGTATTTATCAGCAGCAGTACTAAAAACAAGCACACACACAAAACACCAAACAAATCAAATCAAACTTAACATCTTTAAACTGTGATACTTGCAATGCTCAACGAGATAAAAAAACCCAACCCAATCCAACCAAAAAGAAAGCTCACCTAGTGCCAGGAAGGACAACAGGCTAAGTCATCTTCAGATGACAAAGCACACTAGGTTTATATTTGTATGTGTTTGTGCACGCATGTGTGCTCTTTTCTATGTGGTTACATATAAACGTATAAAGTCTTTGGAAATGCTGTCACTAAAACACTGAAAGCATTTACACTGTCTTATCTACTCCCAAGTTCAAATTCAGATTGAAACGGACACCAAGAAATTTGGAAGTCATTCTTTAGGTTTACTCCTGGTGATTTACTGAATCAATTCAGTGAGTCTGCTCCCTCAGTGCTGATGCCTGTACAGCAGTTCACACTGCAAGTCCTTCCCTCACTGTTGGCACCTCAGATAAGAAGGAACCGTATTTGCACAAAGCGGATTTTATATTCTCTAGCCTGAGCCGTTCCAGTGATCTTACAGCAGATATATAGCATCAAACTAAATAAACCAGCTTCTGTTTGTTAGTCAAAACATGTCTTGAGGTCCTCAGTGTTAGCAGATAAGTATTCTTGGTATCTTCGTGTGGTTATCACCTTCTCAGTTACAACCAGGCTGGAAAGATTACAAGTAGGAGAAATACCATGTTTTAATATAAATATCGAACTCTGCTTCTTCATCAAGAATATGACATTAAAGATGTTTGAGACCTGATGATGTTACAGATATCCAGACTTCTGACTCATGCAAATGAGATTACACTGGAGTTACATCGCAAGAGGTGGAACAGGATGGAATCACTTATTTCCATTAAGTTTAAATTTCAAGAACTAGCGAAGAGAATGCACAGATTAAAAAATGATCATATGCATATTCATTCAAGTAAAAAGCCTCCATTTCTCTTCTCTCTAAAAGAAAAGAGGTCATCATCGACAGAGTAGGATGGGAATCAGGGTGAGAATGTTTCTAAGGAGGTTTGTCTTTCACAGGGCAGCACAGAAATGCAAGACTGAATCTTAAACAGAAGTGTGAAGATAATCAAGCTCTTTAGGCTAAGAGTTCTCAGAACACACTTACACACATTATATATATATATATATATATATATATATATATGTAACCTGAAAAAAATTTAAAAGGTTTAATGAAAGTGAAATGTTTCTTCTATGTGGTATTTCTGGAAAAATAATAGCTGCTCAACAGAAAAACAGAACACAAATATACAAACTCATACATACCCAGAGTTATGCAAAACAAAAACCAGAAGTACACCATAATTATTATGCAAGTCAGAATATTGTCAAATAATTAAGTGCATCTTCTTCCTTCCAGGAAGCCAAATTCAACCTCTGGAGACCTGATCAATCTACATGATCTGGATGAAATATGGGCAACAGAACATGAGCTGCCTCCTTAAGCGTCAAGTGATTGCAAGAGGATACCTGGGGAGGGGGGGTTGCCCTGTAATGTGAACATAAAAGAAACTGCACTACAGCAAGATCTCTGCCATGGGCATCAAGCACTATTTTCTCTTGGAATCATTGCATTAGACCCTCAATTGACACAAGCACTGACCGAACAAATCAAAGAGAGATATTTATTTACTAAGAGCGTAACAGATTAAATCACCAATAGTTATACATATAAAATTAAGCAAACTAGTCTATAATGTGGTTTTGTGACCACGTATTTTGTCGAGTGAAATATGGTACCACCCTTACAAACTGTTCTGCAGTATCATCATAAAGGAAACTTAAACCAGTTGATCTCATTTACCTAAATTTTTCTGAATAGCCTTATATATGCCTTGGTGGTATGTGGTTATTTAGAGATTTGTCCTCTATTATTCTGAAATGAATGCTCATTTCCTGGCCGAAGTCTAAAAGAAAGTAATACAGAGAGAACTTCCAAGGTTAACCTTGACTATGCAGTAGATCAGGGGAGCTGTTAGTTCAGAGTATCCTCATTCAGAAACTACTAAACGTGGCAGTGATGAAAACGGTAAAAAATTTCTGGACTTGTCTTCAACAAAATGATAGAAGATGAGACTCCAAATGAGCACTCCTCACAGTGAAGACTGTCCTCACATCACAGAGTTCCTATCATTCCTTCCAAAGTCTCGGATTTCTAATTGCAACTATTACAAAAGTTGATTACAGTGATTTTGCGAGTGGCTGGAATTTTCCCAGAAATATTTCCAAATACAGTCAAGTTCACCCGGTACACAACGAGCTGATGGCAAAAGAGATTTTTAATGAAGAAATGAGTGGAGTCCTTAGCTGAGTTACCAGGAGAAACTTCTGCAAACACAAAAACTCCTTCACGTCTCTGTTTCCATAACCTCCTATGCTCAGGGCAGCCCAGGACACAGCACCAACTCTCCGCTCTGCTCAGCTGGAAGGAACTGGAACATCTTCGGCCTTCGCTATGAAAGCAAAGCAACATCAAAGCAAATGCATGAGAATTCCCTTTTGGCTTAATGGGAATTTTAAAGTAAATTTTCTCATTGTTGGCCATTAAAAACAAGTCCTAAAATCAAATGTATTCCATGCTTAACCGCTTAATAGAGGAATAGTCATCTATGCATGCTATTCCTCTTTCAAAAATAGCTTCAATTCACAATTACTCCAAGCTGTTTGGGTTGCAGTACTGTGACAGCTACCAATGAGCAAGTTCTTGTAGCAACACAATTAAGTTTACATAATTATTTCAAATCAAGATATGAGAAAAGCCCAAAGTATTTTCATTTGATTCAAAAAGGATGCTTGACATGTAGATTTTGTTTCATTTATGATTAAATGAAAACTTACCACTACTAAGAACTCAAGGTGGGAGTTGGAAATGAAGCTGAGTTACTAGCACAGATGCACCAACAGAGGATGACGTAACACTGACATAACACCGAAGGAAATTTTACCAAATGATATGAAAGGAAAACACAAGTAATGAAAACAAAAAGTTTCTTAGTAACTAGCCTGCTTTCCCCTATGTTACAGTGCTTTTTTCAATCTTATCAAAATAAAGGTAATTAGTTTGGCATTAAATTACAGTACATAAAAGCTGCTGAAATTTTCATTTGCAGAGATGTTTACCCATCATTTTCTCAGCAGCTAATCTTCACACTTTGAAAGGGAACACAAAGTCTGCTTAATTTCCTATTATGTAACATGTACCAAATACAACAGAGAATAGCATAAGAATAAAGCATACATAGACATTTTCAATTTTACTTGATATTTCATATATAACATGAATTTAATTTGACAGGAAGAAAAGTAATAAAAGTTATCAATTTAAAATCGTATCTTTTGGTCCTAATCCTTGAAGATGTGAAAGTCAAAGTTTCCATGGAAAATGTTCTACTAAAAACGAGCAGAAAAGTTGACTTTTCAGTTATTAGTAGCATTACATTTTGTAATAGTCTGAAATAGAGTAAATTTCACTACAATATCAAAATGCATTCAGGCACATGAAATATATGATACAAAGGACATGCTCAGTCACATTAGGAAGAAGTTTCAATTCACGTTCACAGCAAAAAACCCTTCTTTTTCATGTACTTTATACAGAAGTTAGATAGATGGAACTACTTTTCTCATCTGCAGCTTGGCACAGGCCATTCCTGAGAGGGGGAAAACAAAGTAAAAGATATTAGGAAGTGCTGTTTATAGTGCTTGTAAGAAGCCTTTTTGTCTTTAAGGTAGCGATGCTTCACGTGCAGAGTAGGAGGCAGATACAAACTGAGAACAACCTTCTTTTCTTAAAGAAATGAGAATAATCAATACTGTGGTATAATAACAACACTTTTCCCATTTTTGAGCTTTTATGTCCAGCTATGGAGATTATGATACAAACCCTAAAAAGATCTACGAGATCTGGCTGCTTTTCCTAGACTTAGAAATTTGCTTTTCTGGCAGATGGATAAGTATTTCACCTGGCAACAACATACTACTAATAAATAGAATAAAAAGAAATCCCAGCAAGCTTCCACACTGGCACTTCTGTAGCAATATCATCCACACTTGGATCTTCCTGAGTAATGGCTTGTCATGGACAAAGTGACGTTAATTAGGACATGACGCAAACAGCCAATTTTTGCCCCTTCCTAGCCGTTGCTCCATTGGAGAAATATCTGCATTGGTCATAGCACTACAATTGTGTGTCTACTGACTTAAAGCTACTCTAATAGATTTACTGTCAACTAACATATCTGGATTTTACTTATTGTAATTATCAGCTTCAAAAGCAAACTATAATACAATACCTGTTTAACCTGTTGTAGCCTAAATATAACAACTAACTAAATATCACATTTTCAGCTCCTCAGTAAATTATTTTATTTATAGCCAGATGATGGTCATGTCAGAAGACATGAGTGTCTTTCACAATTCAAAATTCCTTTTTGTTGGTTGCAGCACGTAAATGAAGGAGATCATCTCCAGGTTGGAGATGGCCTGAGTAGAGGTTGTCATCATTTCTTTAAAATGGGGAGCAGGTTTTATGTTAAGTAATATCTTGTTAGACTGATGTACCTACACTGAATATCATACATTTATATGTTAAATTTTCAGTGGGTTGCATATTCTTAGGACCACAGCTATTCTGTAACATAACACAAAATTAATAAAAATTTAATTCCAAATCATAATTTATTTCACTTCTATTTTGCATTTGTACTTTTGTGATGATCTACTCAAAGCATGAAAACCAGCACAGCATTTAATAAAAGATGTAAAATCAGAATATTAGACTTGAGGTGCAAGAATCATATTTCAGTGAAAGCATCACTAAGCATCATTTACACACTTTTTCCCCCCCCTCAAATACTCTACATTAAAGTGATCTGGTACTTCACAGTAAATTCCATTGCAAAGCAGATGAGGATGAGTGTAATAGTATAGATGAGTTATCTCCAGCATAAAGCAGCTCTAAGGCAAATTCCAGAAGGCGCACACGCAAAAGAAAACTTGGAGTCAAGACCCAGGTAAGTACAAACCTACCAGCATGATATACACTGTCCTTCCAAGTGAAGCAGGTTACACTGTCTTAAAAATCAAGTGGACTCAGGTCCACACTTTCAAAGTTGGTACAAACCACACAGCGCTTGACAGCTGATAATTTACTGATCCTAATTTTAGAAACCTATGGATAGGATTCAAGAAGACAAAGGTACTGTAACCTGCTATGAGAATGCAAAGGGGAACAGACGAACAATCTCAGTTTCATCTTAAGAAAATTAAGAGTTCCTTACTCTACAGAATAAAAAAAGCTGCAGGCTTGTTTCTTCTTGCCTTTGTTTCTGCTTTTCATTCTCAGCTTTGGATATTCAAGAACAACAAAGAACAAAAGAAAAACAAAACAAAAAGAAGAAAATAATACTCATTATTTTAAAAATGTAATTTTAAAGCCAATTTATTGATATTTGCAATCGCACCTGCAATATGTATTTCCCATATTAAAGCTAACACCACTTGGATCTTAATGCTACTACGGGTATATGCAAGGACCTGCAGAGACTATTTTCAAAGGAACATATACTTGATTTTTTCCGTTGCCTAATGAGTGAGAACTCAAGATAGTGACAATTCCACTAGAAAAAAACCCAAACTTCTTCATGTGAAAATCTGTTCTTGTTCTCTAAATAACTTGAATACTTAAAAAACCCCCCAAAACAATAGAAGCATCCATTAAATACCCTTGCTCGTATCAAAGCCTGCTACACACAAGCTCATTTGCCAATTCTCATTGAGGGAGGTGGAAATGCAATTGAAGAGAGAAGCCACAACATTTTCTTACACTCCAAGGAGTGGTGGCCAGTCCATTCGGGCCAGCTCACTTGCATTTCTGACTGGCAAGAATCTTTTCTACCTATAATTCCTACTGGCAGCAGAAAGTTCTCTCTTCCCATCCACTGCCTCTTGGATAACCAGTTTGTTTTTTTCAAAACATTCAGGCCATAAAAGTGAATTCCAGCTATCCCATATACTATTTTATGTTCATTGTTCATACACATGGATGTTGTTCCAGCACAAAATACTGACTTTTTGTTAAGTAGCTATGGCTGAGTCATAAGGCACTTGAAGAAAGAGCCTTTAAAGGAACTACTTTGTCCTTAGACCATCTTTTCCACCCAATACTTAAAGCAAAAAAAGTTCTGTTCTCATGTTAGTGTAAAAGGAAGAAATTCAATGTGGGACATCAACGTAGTCACTGTTATAACTACACTCCAAAAATTTCAGCAGACATTTCCCGTGCATAGATTTATAGGAGCAATTTTTGGTCAGGCATTTCCTTGAACTGAACTATTAGATACAGAAAACATCAAGGCAATCCCAACACCATAAATATTATTTTAGATTTAGAAATAGAGTTTAATCAGTGGTCCACTTAGTTCTGCATCCTGGCTTGAACAGTAGGGGTATCAAAGGCTTTGGAAGAAAAATGCTGCAAATAAGAGAAATCTGAGAAGTCTGTAATGATCCAGTGAGACCTGGACAGGCTCGAGAGTTGGGCAGGAAAAATTTAATGAAATACAACAAGGGAAAGTGTAAAGTCTTGCATCTGGGTAGGAACAACCCCAGGTTCCAGTATAAATTGGGGAATGACCTATTCGAGAGCAGCGTAAGGGAAAGGAACCTGGGGGTCCTGAGGACAGCAGGATGAGCATGAGCCAGCACTGGGGCCTTGTGGCCAGGAAGGCCGATGGTACCTGGGGTGGATTAGAAGGGGGGTGGTCAGTAGGTCAGAAAGGTTCTCCTGCCCCTCTGCTCTCCCCTGGGGAGACAACATCTGGAATATTGTGTCCAGTTGTGGCCCCTCAGTTCCAGCAGGACAGGGAACTGCTGCAGAGAGTCCAGCGCAGCCACCAAGATGCTGCAGGGAGTGGAGCATCTCCCGTGTGAGGAAAGGCTGAGGGAGCTGGGGCTCTGGAGCTGGACAAGAGGACACTGAGGGGGGACTCATTCCTGGGGATCAATATGGAAAGGGGGAGTGTCAGGAGGATGGAGCCAGGCTCTTCTCAGTGACAACCAATGATAGGACAAGGGGTAATGCGTTCAAACTGGAACACAAAAGGTTCCACTTAAAGATGAGAAGAAACTTCTTCTCAGTGAGGGTGGCAGAGCCTGGCCCAGGCTGCCCAGGGAGGTTGTGGAGTCTCCTTCTCTGCAGACATTCCAAGCCGCCTGGACACCTTCCTGTGTAACCTCATCTGGGTGGTTCCTGCTCCGGCGGGGGGATTGCACTGGATGAGCTTTTGAGATCCCTTCTGATCCCTGACATGCTGGGATTCTGTGATCTAGTCAAACCCATCCACACAGGAAAGTTCCTTGAACTGATTTCTAGCTCTACCTATAGAATAGAAACAAGCCAAACTTTAATTACAGTAAGCTTTTACATACAAATGGAATATATGTAGGTTTAAAAAATTTGGAAAGCAGCAATTTACTTTGGAGTAATGTAATTTTATTTAATTGGTTCTAATTAAAATTATTCTACAAATGTAAAACAAATGTGCCTATTAATTCTCTGCATAAACTAAATTTAGATATCAACTGAATAGCTTATTCACAGTATTTACTTTAATAATTGCAATACTTTTGTAACTTTGATGACTTAAAAGTTTTGGGACTTGATACCAAATAATGGTTTCTGCTGCATAAAGCAAAATAATCTTTCAAACTCCCAGTGCCTTTGTACTTTGAATGTGACTCACTAAATTTACATTTTGTGAAAGTACATGTAGGAGTAAAAGCACTTATGTATTATCAAGAAATATGACATTATAATCCCATGAAGTTACTACTTATAGAAAAACACAAAACTTCCCATTCTCTTCCATACCTAAGTGTAAAGTGAATACTTTCCATTAACTTTACCTTCTATTAACTCCATAAAGGGTACTTAATGTTTTTGCATATATTTTTAACTTCACTTTTAGCAAAAAGTTTTTAAATTGCCCATGATACATAAAAATTGGAAATATTTTTTTTTTATAAAAGTTCTCACCTGAAAATAATTTTTTGTATTTAAAATTATTAATTGATTTGTGTCAAATCTGACAAAAAGATGCGGCCAAGGTTGGGTAGGAAAATTAAACAAGAAATGAAGAAAATTCTGCAAACATTATTTTATAAATAGACCTACATAAAGCCAAAAAAAAAAAAAAGGTAATTTCTTTAATTTCTTCATTTCTCTTCCTTACCCTCTCTCTACGTTTTTACTGTCTAGTTTCTCATGTAGCTTTTCAAACACCAACAGACCAACCAATACAACAGAGAGGCAGTGTGCCAGTTTGAGGTGAAATTTCCTAACTGAAAAGTCATTGCCAGATTCTACTTCTAAGATATTGTCTTCATGCAGATACACCATTTTTTTTTCTCTCAATTCTTTAATACTCAAAAGTTCCAGTCTATCACAAGAGGGGGTTATGCTTGATTTATTTTGCAAGGAGATGGCATTACCATGGGGTTTGGGCACCCTGTGTAGCTCACCCCACTAACAGGGAACAGCCAGAGAAGGGGGAATGCAGAAACTTCAGCTGCAGGTGGGTCTAAACTTCACTGAGTCCCTCAACCACCAGTGTTCACCCCTGAACTGTGTGTACAAGAGTAAAGAGGTTACTTTCCGTTTTAACGTAGGTTTTTTTTCCTCTCTTGCTTAAGACGACAGACTAGAGCAGTGCCATGCAGTGGTGGAACCAGGAAAACAATTGTATTTAAAAGAACTGGGTTGTAAAAGTGAGTTTGATTAGAAAAATTACCTTAAAAAAAAAAACAAATAATGTACAAAATGTGACATATGGCTACAGGCTAAAAGCTTGGAAGCTTCTTGAGAAGCTCATGTGGAGGGGCTGGTTGTGGAAATGAGGAGACCCTCCCAGGCCAGCAGCACCCCAGCCCCTGCTCCTGTGTGCCCACACTCACTTCCAGGGCTTGGCAAAGCCCCAGAGTGCAGAAACTGGGTACCTTCTTTGTTTTGCAACTTCAGGTTGGGGAAGAAAGTACATTTCTGTTAGTTAACATTTTTGACAGCATATTACCATGAGTTTCTTCAAAGCAACCAGTCCAAAGAGTTGAGTAAAGAAGGTGACAAATAGCCACCTTTGGCCATAGCTGTATTAAAAAAACATTGGTCTCAAGTTTCACTATTTCAGCAAAGTGGCATCTCTATCAGTGAAACCACATTTACCTCTGCTTAATGAAATTCAAGCCAAATCACTACTAAAGATCAGAGTGAGATAATTTATGCCATGGCAAAGCATTAATAAAAAAAACCCCAACTATATTGTAGTGACAGCAGCACACAGTAAACTGCTTTTCTCACAGCAATTTACTTCTTTGCATCACTGTATGGCACTGAAGGTATTCCCAGGGCACCTCAGAAGCACTTTTGCAGCGTTAATAATAGGCCATTTAATTCCTCCAGTTGATTTCTAAACCCTAATTAGGTTTTAATTCATGATATAACATAACCTTTCATTGCCATAGCCCGTATTCTTAAGGAAACAGGAATTTATCTTCCTAAATTAAAAGTTTTTACAGCCAAGATTGCTGGATTATGGTGTTCTTTCTGCTTGTTTACCATCTCCCTCAAACTACTTTAAAATAAATCAAAGTGTTTATTATTGAAACACTCTTGTTTGCCCATATCTGCTTATTCTTCTCAGCTAGCAATGGCTTGATGTTGGAAGTGTTTCACGTCTAAGGCCAGAGCTGGTAATGTTTCATGAATTACTATCTCAAGCCACATCAACAGATCCTCTACACCAGGAACCTTGTCTTCAAACAGCCTTTAAGAGTTTCAACAGGGAACACTGAATAAACTCCTAATTCCAGTGCATATCTCTAAAGAGACAAGGTCCAGCTAACGGGGGCTCATTGTCTTTATTTCACTTCTCCTATGTTTGGATTGCTGCAGTACTTGACTCTAAGGGTTTCTACAGGACAGCTTCTTCTACTGTCAAAAACCAAACCAAACCACCCACCACAGCCCACACAAACCTGCTGCTTTTTCCTTATGACTCTTATTTTCATTTTCTACTGCACCAGGTGTAAGCTCGGTACATCCATCTCCAAAATCTCTGTGATCTTGGACTAGAACAAGAACTGAAATTATGGTGGAACAAGAACTGGAGTAGAACAGAAATAAGGGAAGAATCAAGCTGATCAGAGTTAGAATAGAACAGAATTCCTCATGAGTACACCCTCAGCCAACCGGCCCAGAGTGACCAGCTGCACCTCGGCAAACTTAAGTCTTCAGGCCACGGGTTGGTGCTAGTGTTAGGTTATGGTTGGACTCGATGACTTTGAGGGTCTCTTCTAACCAGAATGATTTTATGATTCGCTGAACTGCCTCCTGCCCCCAGCCACTGGCACTGGAGAAACATTTCAGGATCCCCCCAATTACCTACACTGAAGAGGAGAATAAGACATTGTGAAACGTTATTCTTCTGGTTCTTCATCAAAGTTTAATTTGTTTTGTTCTAAATGTCAGCACAAGATAGAGTCAAGCAAGAAAAAATGACAAGAATTTTCCTCTCTGCCATATAGCGCTGCCTGGACGGACTGACAGGTGATACAACACTCAGAGATTCCTCCTGGCCCAGGGAGGTTTGAAAACATCATTTCATTGCAGTGTTACCATTGCCAATTGTACCAAACCTGCAGCACAAGTCAAAGAAATCAACGGCGATTTTTTCAGTTCCTATTTTTTAAAGAGCAGTACATGTTATTCATGCTAAAAGACATGCTGGGGTTTTTTAGTTTATTGATCTCATTAGAAGCAAATATGATGGCAATCTGATTTTGCCTGCCACAAAACAAACAGCACATTCAGTTTTCAGCATCTAGCCAAAAAACTTTTCCGGTTATAATTTGAGTTTAAACTTACATAGCATGATCATTACCATAAACAATCTGCCAAATGTCCAGAAAACAGACTCTGCCCTTGTAATCTACCAATAGAAATTCCCAAATCAATAAATATGGTCATTTCTGCTTTGCTTTTACTTTGCTCTCAAGGATTTTGAAAGACGAGCTGCAAAGTAATCCTTTCAAATAAACTAAAGATTTTAAACAACCCAAAGAATGCTTCCAGACATTTCTCTTTCAAGCATACCTTAATACATCTCTCAGAATAAAGAAAACTTAAAGGTAAATAAACAGTTTCATTGAGGATAAAGAATTAGGGAAGGGCTCTAAGCATTACCAAATTATATTCATGTTTTATTTCAATTGACTCTGTCTACCTAATAATTTTAGAAGTTTTACTTCTTCAAGAAAGAGAAGCAAATATCATTTTAAATATGATACAACAATTTCAGTTTAATAACACATATGTAAATACTAAATGTGCAGATAATGGAATTTGTATGAAAAATATAAAAAGCATTGCTCTTCGTCATTAAACTCAAGATAATCAGCATATTCTGCTGAAGATTCAATTAAAAAGCAATATTCTAAATTTATTACTCAGTTGTAAATATCAATTCAGTTTGCATGCAAAACAATATAAATCTGCAGTAAACAGCTAAATCATTCTGGAAAAGAAAAGTTCCCCTATAGACAAATAGCAACAGAGAAAATAAACAACAGAAATGCCACAACACGTCAGCACTTCTCCGAAATCAAGAATTTGTGGTACAACATCTCATGCCTTAACAAACTAGTTTAACTGATAAAAATTGATTATAACCAAGAGGGACCATGAAAAACTACATGCTTATCTGGTTATCAAATGTTATTAGTTATTGCTTAAAAATGATGTTAATAGTTTTGTGCCATATGGGAGATGGGAAGGGTCTGTCAGACCACAATACTGCTGAAGATTTCCTCATCAGGCTTGACAGAAAACCAAATAAACAGATTGACAGACAGACAGAAATTGCACATGCCTCATTTCCTTAAAAATAAATAAATGAGCCAGACTAAAAATAGGTTCTTACTAATAATTATCACAACATCTATGATGGTGACTATTACAGCACCCACAAACTTCAACATGATGTTTCAACAGAAAACCAATGAAAGCAGAGGGTGTCTCACCCTATAGGGCTTGGGGAAACCAAAGGGAGATGAATCAAGAGCATCTGCCTCCTCTGCTTTTGCACTAATACTTGGTTCATGCCTCACCAGGTGTCCTGACTGCACTAGAGAGTTTCAACAGCCTAAAGAGCTCACGGGGGCAAGTTCCCGCACCTGGATGAAGCAAATAAGGGAAGATGGGGGCAGCAGGGCAGGGAATGAAGACGGGCTTTTAAAACCTGATTAACTTAGTGCTGGCTTTGCAAAGCCAAGCCTGGCAGCAGCTCTAGAACTGCGGCCACAGGGGACCAGCAGCGTGGGCAGAGCAGGGACACATTGTCCCCGTTGTCCCGAGCAGGGGACACAGAGCTGCAGTGCCCACCAGGCAGGACCGGCCCCTCCAGCCCCACGTGCTGCCCTAAGTGGGAACAAACGTGATTGTCATGTTTTTCTCTCTTCTCTCCTAAGTTCCTCTCCATTATTTTCATATTTTCTACTTGGCGTATAGGAACAGTATAATACCAAGTTTGAACTAAATTTCTCCATGACTATAAAAATATTTTTGATTAAACAGATGTCAGCAAAATTTTATGGAGTGAAAATTGAGTAACAGATGGTGAGGTCTGTGGAGTTCAAAGAGACTGTATTTTATTAAAAAGGAAATTTGAGGAAAATAAGTATTTTGCTGGAAATATTGATGCAGTGTTTAAGCAAATGTAAAAATATTCCTACTTGATAGAAAACAGTAAGTTTAAAAAAAATGAAAATAGAGGTACTCATGCCATAAACCTCAGACCATTAAAAAAAGGCATTTTATTCTGCTTTCTTTTTACTGAATACAGCTCTTCATGCATGAAAAGGTTCTCAAGAAAAAACCTTCATGGAGGACAAAAAACCCCAACTAGGAAAACAAAAATGACCTTGATTAAGGATCCTTTATGTGACACATAAGCTATTGTGAAAGCAAGTTTAGGAATACTTAACCACAGGATAATCAATAGTTATCCCAAACTTATCCTATTGTAAGTATTAAACAAAACCACAAATACTGGCATATGTCCTTATAGGAAATGAGACTGAGAAGGATGATAACTCGCAACGACCATTAACATATCACCTCTTTTCTGCCTGCACCACTTAAACCACAGAAAAACATTGTCACCAGTGGAATATAGACAGAGCCAAGGAAATTAAAATAATGGCACAAATGTAATTACTGTAGTATAATACGATTTCTCTCCCTATTCCTATGGCTCTCAAGTCTTTCTTTCAAGGTGATATTTTTAACATTATATCACATCATTGGGTATCTTACACTTGTACAGAGAGACCAAATAAAAACATGAAAAAGTTATTGGATGAATGTTACTACCAAAATAATTTGGGCCATGTTTAGTGCAGCACTCCACAGCCTCCTCAAGGAAAAGGAACATTTGGGTAACTGATGAGATTCAAGCATCTTGAAAACACATACGTGTTGTCTAAAATATTTTCACAGTGCTTTTAGATCTAAAAATTCTGTATTTAAACAAGCACAAAAAAGAAACATTGATGGGCAGGGGTTTGTGTGTTACTTACTCTTATGTTCAGACTTCTTTTAGCAGTTTTCCATATTGGCTAAAATTGAAGTTGTATCTTATGTTGAGAATATCAAAAAAATAAGGCAAGAGACAGAAATTCATCAGACAAATAAGAGACTAGATATAAAAGAAGATGCAGCTTATACATCTCGGGCATCATCTTTTAGAGCTATTCTTTATCTTCTGAAGGCAAATACGACAATCGGTCTACAAAAATCCTGAAACAATTACCCAAATACCTCCTCCTTTATCTTCAGCTGTTCAAGGATTCTGTAGTTTTCCAAAGAACTCTTAAACACAGGACATTCTGGTTTTTCAAGTATTCAATGTTAATGGCATGAAAATATCACTCCAAATTTGGAAAAGAGATTTCAAAAGCTTGACCCAAACCGATAACCTCAGTTAAGATTTTCATTTCTGGATATTTCAGATAAAATGGCTGAGGAGAAGCCAGTTTTACAGTGAGCAAAAGGGTAGTATTTTAAATGGTGATAAAATTCTCAAATATAAATGCCACAAGTTAATGTGTTGGGGTGTATTTTTGAAAGGAAGGCCCATAATGTGCAGGTTCACTGTAGTATTAGAGTTGAACCGATGGCACAAGGAATGATCATTGGTTCAAAATCTACATGGAATCTATATTTAAGCTCTACACAAGAGACAGTTCAAGATGTAGAAATATCCTAAGGAAGGTCTCATTCTCATCAGTGCCAATGCTGAAAGGAGCGTTCATAAATCCCTCTTCTCACATTTGTATCTGCAACAGCAGGGGATTCACATAAATAAAAAAAAAGGGAAAATAAAAATTAAAATTAGCTTTTATCTCATGGGGAGAAAGCTGGCATGCAACAGAAAGAGAAGAATGAAAATCACTTGAAAGATCAGTGCATTGTAGCACTTCTCTAGGTTTTGAAAGTAGAAAACACATGTTCCCCAATTGGGATAAGTCATCTTTTTTTCTGTGTTGGAGTAAGAAGTATTAACTGTCATCCCTCATTTTCTGACATGTCTTAGGGTTCATTGTGAATGCGGGAAAGGAGATTATTTGACCTCTTGAAGAGAAGGAAAAGGTAACTGTGAAGAGTGTGTCTGGAGAGAGATCGCTTCTCTGTATTCAATAGCAGTGTTATAGGGCCCTGGTCCAACATGTGAGGGCCAAACCTGATGGCTACCGGTACACTTCCTTGTGAAATGACTCATGGAAAAAGGATGTTTTGTACAATCTTATTGAACCTTTTTTTTTTTCCTTCTAGTGAAAGGCAGAAAAAGTCCATCTAAAAATACAAGATCATTTGCAAATGGATTAAGAAAGAAGGAATTTGTATCAATATGCATAATGCTCCCAAAATTGAATTAATTTTAGAAATAAAAAGAATTTGTTAAAAGCAATACTTTTAGGGCACCCCAACAGCTAATTGTTATCATATTGCAAACAGAAGTTTCTAAAGAGCTGCCCATTGAACAGTTTCACTGCAAGATAGTGTTTACATAAATACCACATCCATCGTGCACAAGGTTTGTACTGGAGAGGATAGTATACTGAAAAGATACGATTCTCAGTCTATAATAATAATTACAATATTATGTGGGAGTTAAATCAGTCAATTGTTAGAGTTCAGTGTGTAAAAGCTTTTGAATACAGAAAACCAAAAATGACTTTTTTCTGGCTTATACCAATCCTGTAGTTACTGCTGAGTGTATAGTCCTATCTTTGCTGAGAATTCATACCATTTAGAACTACCAGTATAACTACAGTGGTGCTAACAGCAGTGAGAAAACACGCTGTTAGGCAGGACTAGATTATCTAGATACAAAAATTTAGGGCAGATTCCACATATCTTGACAGAGAATGCTATTTTATTTTATTTTAATTTGTGAACAGGAGACTATCCTGCACATTGGGAATGTCAGTGGACTTCTGCTAGCGGCACAATGTTTGTGATACTGCTCGTTATCATTGCTGACATTCTCCAAGACTCTTGTCACAATGAGACAAGAAGGAAACTGTCTCACCAAATGCAGCTTTGCATTAAAGGCCTTTTTAATGGAAGCTGAAAAACACCACAAACTGTTCAAGATGTTGATTAAAAAAATAAACCAAACCTTTAAGGTCTGTCTGATTAATTGCTCTACTTAGCTAATTTGATAAGCTCTCAGTCAGTTTTCCATGCCTCCCTCATTGGCTCGATCTACTCTGTAAATTAATCTAATTATGAACACCTGCAATCAAAAGCCCCATCTCTGCAGAGGTTATATGACTCTTATTTATCCACAGCATTTTTCAAAAGGTCAATTAAAAACACCATCTTGCCCCACAAAGCATTTCTGAGATCCAAGGTAGGCGTGCAACATGGGTCATATTCAGGAAATACAGAACCCCTCCCTGCACTCTCCAACGTTTGATTCCTGCTCTATTTAGTAACACAAACTGCATTCTTCAAGAGAATTCTAATAAAAACTACATTAGAGCAGACAAAAGATGACAAATGACTCGAAGCAATCGCAATCCCCAAACCACATTAATCAGATAAGCCGTACATCAGAAGGTGAATAATAATGCCAGGTTCCATTTAGAGTTCCATAGGTATCTGAAAATAAACTGAGGACTTCACAAAGCAAGCTCAGTATTTTTATACCAAATTAGAAGCATGAAAACTCACAAAACTATTTTGAAAAGAAGTTAAAGTTCAGCGTCATCTACAGTGGACACGATTCCGATAAAGAAAGATTACCTGTGTATTTCCAAGTCTAGGTGTTTGGCTTACACTTGACTCACAACTGAGAAGCAATCCGTTTATATTGGTACCAGTTCTTCATACAGCACAGAATTCTTTGCAAATACAATACAAATACAAAAGTTGCAATGCATTAATATGAACTCTGAACTGATTTTCATTCTCAAACTAATTGTACTGACAGCTTTAGTTGATCTCTGATTGCTATTTCATTCTAATTTTTTTCCTGTGAATGTAAATTACAAACAAAAGGAAGCACGAGATTTATCTGACCATGCACATTTTTACACTAGATTTGTAATTCCTTTTCACAAAGCATTTTGTGCACATAATTTTCAATGTTCTGTTTTAATCATCATTTTCTCCCTCTCCAAACCATTACAGAAAAATTGGGCAGCATAAAAAGAATTTTTCCATCAAAACCAGAAAAGTTATAGTTCATTTTATCTGGGTTTTTGTGCTAAACGTGATAAAATGTGTTAAAAAAAATTAGACTGACAATAATACTGTCAGACTTGCTTAACTCATAAAAATAATTTGCATTAGTGAAATTGAACTATAAACCCTTGAGATTACAATGGTCTCTTGCATTTGCTGTAAGAAATATTATAGCTAAGCAATGCCAAGCTTGGGGCCTCATGCAGTAATTGTATAAAAAAAGCTGATGAACCCCTGCTTTGGAGAACATCTACAGAGCTTGCAGGGATTACTGCCAGATAGACTCTAAAGTGAAAGACACTTTTATCATACCTCAGAGCACAAAATATTGGGCCAATATTTTAAAACTGAGAATACAGGAAAGCAAAATTTATTAATAGAGCTATTAACTGTCTTTGTGGGGCTCCCAGATCAATTAAATTGGCAGTCAGTGCTAAGATCCTCACCACCTTTCCAAACCTCCAGCAAGCAGCAGCACAACAGTAGAACTGCTCCAAATATCACTACGTTGTACGAGAGACTACGGAACAAACTCATGCATTACATGGAAAAGTTACTAGAATAATGAAAAAGTGTATAAAACAATTTAAAAAAATGGAAATGTAGGAACTTTGGCATCCAAAGTCCTGACAGATGTTAAGCTTTTGTTCTCACATTAACTCTTCTTCTGGAGCAATGAGTAATTAAACGTAACGTGCAACTGAGGAAGGGCTTGTCCTTGGTTTCGACCTGCGAAAATGCACATTAACCTTGACCGCTGGCTGGTCCAGACCCTGCCAAGCCAACCTGTTCCCATGGGTTCATCAGCTTTGTCCAAGGCCAGTCAACACACTAGTGTTAAACATTTCTATTTGGGAAGCAGCAGTATATTTATGAATGTGACTACACTCTCAGAAATACCAAGATGCAGCTTAACTGATGAGGTCTATTGATTACCTTGACAGCTTAATAAAGCAGATTTTCAATGGCTGCCTGACCTGAAGTGAACTAGGGCAGGAGATTAAAAGCCCCATCCCGTAAAGCCTCAGCCACTCCTCTGACATCCCTAATCCCATCAGCTAGGGAAAGCTGTTGATTAACTTCTGCTCTCAGAGGTCACCACATAGCATAGACATCCTTTGGCAGGTAAGGGAGAGCTTATGAAGTAGGAGATGGGCAAAAGAAAAGCAAAAAAGGAGAGGTGGAACCACATGAGGATTCAAGCTGCTTCCAGTAAAAAGCAAGAGGAAAAATATTTAAAGTTCTGTATCAGTAAACCCAGAAATACAGAAGGTGGTTTTCTACTTAATAGCTCAGAAAAACAACAGAAAACAGTTGGAAAACATTTGATAAATGTAAGGCTTCATTCCAAAAGCTGGTTTATTTTCATGTTGTATACACAATAAAAATGGTAATTTGCTACTATTTGGAAGAGAAGGGGAACAGAAGAAACGTGTGCTGCCTTGGAGGAGCACGGGGGCTTCTTTTGCCTATACAAAATGAGTTTAGAAAATACTGTTAACTGCGGTATTTTAAGAAGAGCAAAACAGTTAGCCACTATGGAGAGTGACTTAGCACAGATAAAGAGCCTGAAAACACAAAGCCTGGACAAAATGGGATTCACCAGAGCCCAAGCTGGGCTCTTTGTGTTATTGTTTGCATCTTCTTGCCATTGGAGGACCAGCATGAATTAGGATGCTTCTGCATTACTTAAACTACAAAAACGTCCCTGTCCTGCTTGCAGTTTTAAACATGACTGTTAAAACTTTGAGGCCATTACCAGATTCTTCACAGATTTTTAAAATTAATTTTGCACCAGATGTTGTATAAAAGTGGAAATTTGTCACTAATTTAGTACAAAAAACCTGAAGTCAGCGTGTTTATGATCACTTCAAATGACTGATAAAATATTGTAATAACCCCTGGAATTAGAATGTCTATAACTTGACAAGATGAAATTAGGCTTACCATGGACATAGCCCACAGTGTGACGCAATCTTTGTGCCACAGCATGCAAGCCCTAATAAAAATACAGAATAAATTGTTTTAATTTTGGAAATAAAAAATATTACTACATGCGATGAATGTAAAATCAGAGGAAAAAAAATAAAAAGCAGTCTAACTATTTAAGAGCATCTGGTTTCACTTAGATCTAAATAGTTTTGTTGCACAATTAATAAAATTAACCTCATCTCTTCTGTATTATTCCCCAACTGCAAACTTAAAAGTGAGTCTTTAAAAAGAAAAATCTAACACACCTTCCAATATAATTGAAGTATTAAAAATTGTTGAATTCCAAACCAAAATAAAATAATAATACGTGCAAAGGCTATTATACTTGTTGCCATTTATAATTATTCTGTAGCAGTACTGAGGTCCGTGAGTCTTCAATAGAACTGATAACCTCCATTTTTCTCAGAATCAAATATTTTGAGGGGGAAAGGTCTAGTAAATAATTATATGCAAGAATCAGGGTATATGAAAGTTTTACTCAGTTACTTTTGGAGGAGAAGAAAACAAACATCTCTTCCAAGACAAACATCCAGATATCACTTTGGTTCACAAATTTAACTACAGGATTACCAAATTTCCAACAAAGAATCTATTTAAAAACCTTCTGGAGATGATTCTAAGTAAGCAGAGGCATAATACTGTGCATGTATAGTATTTGTCAAAACAAGCTGATAAACACACGGTCTTGTTACAATCTTAACACCAGACAAGTAATGGCTGCACTAAGCTGTGAGATGCAGTTTCATGGCAAGGCCGCCTCACAGAGTTTCACAATAGGTACTTTCTATATAGGTTTCTCTTTCACCTTTTCAAAGCACCATTGGAATGGAACAAGATGACACGCAGACTGAATGTACGTTACGCTATCAACAGTCAAAAAGCAATTATTTGGATCTACAAGTTCCACTGTGAATACTACACTCCTGTTCAGGTCAGAAATTAAAAGGACAATACAACTTATTTGAGAGTCAAGACTAAGTTGGACAGGTGACACTTCAAACGAAATCTGGCCAATAAATGGGCTAATCCACTTGACAGGAGTGCCATAGAATATCATTACTGCAAGCGGTCAAAATATCTTTCATCTTATGTCAACAGAAGGACTTGCAGCAGTTCCAAGTCAAACACCTTGCTCCGCTACGCAGGTACCAACATCACTTGCCCACATTTATATGGGAGATTTCCTATCATGGAAATACACAAAATTGGCTGAAAACTAGAGCTCTATTATTTTTAACTGCATGCACAATACTGGAGCTAAGCTAAGCAGTCCCTCCTCCCCATGAACTGTCAAATCAATCTGTGCATTGGACACTACGGGCAGGTAATTTGCAGGTAACTCCAAGAATCAAGCTGCAAACAAGGAGACATATTAGAGGAAAATAACCACAATAGCTTAAGTACAGCAAGTCAAAGCAGATTTAACAGTGGAGATGATAGCGATGTAAAGTAAATTAAAGGAGTAAGAAGGGCACCCCCAGAGCAGGACTGGAAGAAGTGCAGATGGAAACGGAGATGGGAACACTTAGCTCTGGTTTGCAGACACCTCAGTTCCCCAGTGCTCATCATGTGGGGCTGAGGTTGCAAAAAGCGTCTTTCTGCCTAACAGTACAGGTATGCTGTTAAGTCTCCTGCCTCCATTTGCCTCATCAATAAAGTCCTTCCACTTCTGTGAGACGTGCCTTGGATATAAATTCAAAGATAATATAAAAAAATTCAAACAAATGTCTAATCAGTGATCTGAATATTATTTCTCTGACTCTATATAAAGACTCAACATCTTCAGACTGAGCAAGATAACAAAACCATAGGCCAGGATTATAAAACTGTGAGTCCGAGAGTAATCAATGCTGGTTTTAAAATGCCTTGCTCCCTTGATCAAGGATTACTTAAGGCTCCATCAGATCAATACTACTTTATCCTTTCATCTGGCATTCCTAGAGTTTTGGAAAATTATAGTTGTTAAAGGTGCTGCATATTGCTGTAAAATTCCCTGTAAAGGAGTCTGATCTGAGAAAGCCAGTCACAACAACAACAACAAGAGTCACACAATATTTATTGTCAAATAAAAAAACCTTTGTGCTTCACTGGTTTCCCTAAATAGCTTAACCCCTTGCTGGAGCAGAAATTGAGTATGCCTGCAATCATTCATTTGCTAGAGTTGGCTGAAAATATGAATAACCATACAGAAATTGATAAGTAGAGAGTTTGCTAGAGAGAAAAGTAGTTTATTGATTTTAAGACTGTTCTTGATGAGGGAAAGGTTTCATCTTTCCAAGTCAAATTCAAGATTGAACTATAAAGAAATTGATGCGTGTTCCCATTTATTTAATATCCTAAAAATCTAGGAGAGTCACAGAGGTGGCAATGGCAGATTCTTCATCAACAAACCACTTTTCTTATGAGAAAGAACACAGATTCTATTTGGGGTACAAAGGCATGAGAAATCTGATTAAGCATAAAAGGATGCTTCTCAAAGGGGAGGGAAACACAAGGTTCATTTGTCCCTCTTTCAGTCAGCTCTGGGATATTTATGTGTTGCAAAATGTCTCAAGAACTTTTTTTCTTTTATTAAAACAACACCACCACAACACAGAGATACTTCTCTTTCTATTTTGGGCTGCTTAAGTGGCTTCACAATGTAAGTCAGGGCAGTTACAACCAACTCCAGCCTGCTCCAAGAGCTGTACCTATGCCGGCTGCTTCCCCACAACCAGAATGCATCGATACTTCTTGCAAATGATGCACAATGGCTCCAAGTTCCACGAACTAATCTGAGGCTGATTCAAGACTGGTTGTAGATCCTCAGAGATCTATCAGTTGCAGTCCCACTGATGACAAGTGAAACCTGTAAAATATCATGTGGTGCCGCCTTCTAAGGTTCAGGATACACGCTACGCGTGCTTGGTCATCCACCACTCCACACCCAGCCTTAACCTCATCTCAAGTCAGTACTTCCATCCTACCGTTCTGCTTGTATGCTTTTTGTCTGGTTGGTTGGTGGGGCCTTGTTGGTTTGTTTTCATTTTTAAACACTGATGAATGCTCAGGCAAACAAAGAAGGCCTGGAATTCACTTGTAATGTTGCAGTTAAACACATTTTTTAACTTGGTCTTGGAGATTATTTTGTACTGCTAAAATTGCATCATTTCTCCAGTATTCTATGACAATTTAGGAATAGCATTCAAATAGGTTTATTTTTAGGAAGCGTACCTCATTCACACATTTTGTAGTGCTGCACGGGGATCACTGATCTATATGCATGACTGCATTGATAAGATCTGCCAACATTCTTTAATAACTGTTTAAACAGTTCTAGTCGTGTGCTTCAAGCAACATACAATTATTCCAACACCTAAAAAGAGCTTTTCCACTTGTGGTATTTTCCACTACTCAGTATGTGCATTCTTGCCATCTGATAGTTAAGATTTTCCATTAATTCCTTTATTTGATTTAGTCCTTTACAGCCAATGGACAAAGCATGTATGAGTAGTTTACAGAAGATAGCTTAAATGTAATTTGCAAAGGCTATAACGAGAGATTCTTATTTTGATGTATAAATCCATGAGGATCAGGCTGAAAAATTTGTCACCCATCATTACATATTTATATAGATATAGAAAATGATCTTTGTAAAGACAAACGCTTAAACCAAGTTAGAAAGATGACATCAGTATTTGGCACGATACTGAACAAAGCCAAAATTTATAGTATAGCTTAGACAGATCAGAGCTGCTTTTTAATTTTCAATTCACAACAAATTCCAGTACGATATGTTGACTGCAGCATCACTGAATTTCTTTCTGCTTTATCTCTCAATGTCTCAGAATGCTGCTGCTATACAGTAACCTTCAGATAAACATAAAACAAACTTGAATTTGTTAAAATCATCATGGATGTAGATTTCAAATCAAGCACAATGCTTTTGTCCATGCTTTTGGCAGCAGAGGTTGGGGTGAAGCAGGGATAAATAAACCAGCTGTGTTAGGAAGGAAAGGCGTCCTGCTGATGGTGCTTTCATCTTGTGCACTGGGAGAGACCTCGAAACCCCACTCCACTTGGCTCTTGCTTCCTAGGTCTAAGTTTACTAATGTTTGAACACTGAATTAATGAAACTCTAGACCAGGTAAAGAAACATGCTGCTTTTCTAAAGTGGACACTCTAGCATCTAACATACACAGCGTGAAAACTGTGGCACTAGCATAATTCCATAATGCACTATGCATCTGCAATTCAAGCTGGTAGCGAAATGAAATCACAACATTTTCAAGTCAGGGAAGACAACAGGAAAGACAAACTACACAGATACTTGGAAAATGCATTACCATGGAAAGAGAAAAAAAAATAATCACTTTTTTCTTTAATCACTGGTTATTGTGAGGAATTATGTCTTCCACTACCAGCCCTCTGCAATACTGGCACAGGCCTCTACTACACCTTCAATTGTTTCCACCTTCCAGAAATGTAGTATTATTCCAAGTTTAGCTTGCAATGTGAAATGCATCCCATCCTTCTTATAATTCCCTGGGATTCCAGTATAAGTAATTATAGCATTACAAAACAAAACTGACAGCCTACGTGTTCTCTCAATATGTCAAAAAGATAGGCAGTAAAGTCTCTCAGTGGCTGTGGCACATCTACTGCCATCTCTCATCAGATGAACTGAAAAAAACCAGCAAGCAGCGGCTTTCCTTGTTGTATTATAAGAGTCAAGGGCGTTGTTCTAATGAGGTTGTTCTGTCTCTTAGACAAGACCTAGCTAGAAAAGGGAGCTGGAAACACTGCCCTCAAAATAGTCTTGGATCTTTTCAAACATGCAAACCTGGTGCTTTCCTTTATCAAAGCAGCTGACATGAAAATCAAGGTGAAATTCCAGGTGCCCTGAATTGCTCTTGAAGCTACAAAGAGTTGTGGGCACCAAACAGACAACACTGTTTATCTTCTTGGTCATGAAAGTTATAGATGCATTAATTAAAATAATCCCATTCATTTTACTTGGAGATCTGCGATCACTGATACTCTCAGAGATGCTTTATTTTGTTGGTGACCTGAGCTGTTAGGAATGAGAAGACAGCAGAGCTGATCATACAACTCTTACACTCTACAATGTCAAAACCACTTCCAGAAGCAACTACACATCAGCGTTACACAGGAAACTTAGTTGAGACTTCACAATATACCAAGTACTTCTCTGGGGATATGTTGTCAGTGGAGATGTTACTCCGGTGGATGGAAGGGAAAAGAAGGTTTGGGATTAGGTTATGGTTTGGGTTTTGTTTGGTGGGGGGGGCAGGGTGGGCTGGGTGTTTGTTTGGGGTTTTCTTCTTCATTTCTTTACCTTGTCTTTAAAGATGCAGAGTCAGAATTATAAAAAGGCATCCGACACGTAAGAAACAAATACTGACTTCAATCCACAATATCTTTATACACAAAAGTATTTCATACAATGACTATTCCATATGTTAATTTAAGGCAAAAAATATGAATGGACAACTTTACCTGAATCATACAATAGATCCAAATAATCTGATGGTAAAATTTAGTTGCTGACCTGCACTGTACTTGGTATAGTTAGCCATTTAAGACATTAATCTGTATTAACTATTTTATCCAAAAGGTCATCTTCTGTAGATTTAGAACAGGGCGGGGGGAAAAAATCATGTGTCTTTCAAGTGGTATGCTGCTTTGGTCCCTAAGGTATACAGTCTTAAAATAAATAATGACACAGGTATTCAAGATTTTAAATGCTGGAATCAAAGCCATATATTTCAAAAGATTCAAGGTGATCTTCAGCCTTCATTTGCCTCAACATTATTTCATAACCCAGGAGGTTGAACTTCTGTTCTTCTGAAATTGTTTTGGTTATAAGAACATTCAGTAGCTCTAAAGGCATAGTACCATCTTTACCACACACACATTAGACAGATTTTTAAATACTCCATTTTATTATTAACAAATGGAGCTGAATTTGTAGCAGAACCTGAACAATTTTGAAGACAAAACAAGTATGACCCAGCTTATCTGCAAACTTCTGCCCTGTTAATATTTACCGGCACTTCATAAACTGGAGTTATTACCAATTCCTTTAATAATTTGTCTGCCTGACTCTAGAAGATAATGTGGGCTAGAAGAATCCTCAGATAATAACAACTATATGGTATTATAAAGCTTTATCATTATATTCAATATAGATACTAGGTTGTTTTCTCTCAGAGATAAGTTCAGTGATCCAATAACATTTCTAGACAGTTCAAGGCTCTCCATCCTAGTTCAAAAAGGAATGAGACTCACTTCTTATAAAGACTCAAAAACATTATCCATGTTTGAAATTTTCTTTTTTGTTAGAAAAAAACGTATTTTCTTATTTCTGAAAGCACAAGCTGCAGACTAACAAAACGCTGCGTTACAGACACTTCCAGTTAGAACTCCCACGTTTCTCAGGCCCATGAGGTCTCTGCCCAAGTGTCGCACTGGTGAGCGTCTGTGCACAGCACAGCAACTCCAGCACAGCCAGCGCTGCCCTGAGCGGGAATGGGACGGAGCCTCCGCACGGCACTGCCCACCCCCAGCTGCCGCTGCTGTCGGACCTCCTGACAGTGCCACAGCACCGACACCGTCACAGCACATGGCTCGTTATGCTAAATCAAACCTGCTACCAACTATCTGCCAAAAGGAGAAAAAAGAGAAAAACAACAACAACAAAAAATTGTAAACATTTAGGGGGAAGAAATGACATGACCATAGGCTATGATGGCTACAAATAAGACAGACATGCTTGTAGCAGACCAAAAAAAAAAAAAAAAAAAAAAAAATATACACACACACACATATATATATGTATATATATCTCCATGCCGAGTACAAGCAAATCCGTTTCTTGTGCCCTGTGTTACACAACAGCAATGCCTGCAAGGCTTCTGCACAGCAGCAGAAATCGGCAACGGGATAAGCAAAACCACAAAGCAAGCAACCCAATTTAGCAAAAAACCAGAAGTCGCTCACTTATCTCAACAAATGACATGTTTTCATGAACACAGCCACTCTCCAGCTATTTTCTTTTAGCAAGTATTTTGAAATAGACCTGGCTGTGGGAAAGAGGAATCCATCATTCTGCCTCAGTAGTCTTAAACTCATCAGCTAGGAAGGGTTCTATTAGCCCAGCCCTGTGGATAACCCACTCCTTTGTTTCATCTCATTTATAATTTTTCAACATCCTTCCACAAAGTAGAAGTATCATGCCGAAGTATAAATGTTTTTTCCACGATAGCCATTATTATTAATAAGTTGTACATATTCCTCCCAACTTACTTTTTGTACAACTTGCCATTGGTACTTCTGAGCTTTATTTCCCTAACTGTATAATGAATCCTTCTCCTTAGACACAGCCCCTTTCTCTTTTATTTTCTTAATATATGTAAATATACAACAAGAATTTTCAAATCATCTAACAAAACTGGAGATCAATTTCTCATTAGAAGTCTCTGCAGCAGCTCTGGGAACCTCAGCCTCCCTTCTGTGATTTTTGTTTCAAGAAAAAAATCCATGTAAGTGGTCAAGGAATCATTGACATTTTTATTGTATGGATGTATTTTTTTAATTTATTCATGAAGAAATATTTAAAGACTCTGTTCAATGACAGAGGATTTAACACCGTGTTATTACATAACCAGTTCAACAGCTTCCCCCACCATGCACTCTTCTCTGCATGTAAATTTTTTGAAGTTATTTCTAAGGCAATAACTCCATATCAAAAGTTTAATTTCAGAGTGTGACAGATGACAAATATCTTCTTCCTATTTAAGTGCTCCCCCCACAGTGCTATTCTAGTCTGTGCAGAATATAAATGACCGACTGAAGGAAAAAGGAAAAAAAGGGAGAATTACGAAGTATTTTTTTAATGATCTAGTCAAAAGCATTTTTCAAGATTTTTCATTAAAATCCACATTTAAGAGAGAATTAATGCAAGGAGGAAAGCAGTCCCACTCCCCAAATGATGCTGGTTAAAGTACATTTCTTCAAGACCTTCAAAGATATGCTTAGCAATGCATAACTCCCTTGTCCCCTTCCCAAGGAAAAAAAGTATGCAGAATTTCTGCTACCTACATTTATTGTATATACACTTACGACAATGCAACAAAGGAATGCTGCCATACCCTGCATGTGCACAGAAAGGACTAATTTCTGCTACCTTTTTTTGGTATGAAGGACTGCAGCACACTTAACACAGCGGTTTGAGGTATGCTTGAATGCTGAACTTGGACATACCTCAAAAGCTCATAGTACTGCAAGCCTTCATGTAATAAAGATGAATCAACCTTAATATTAAACTCACCAAACTGTCTAGCAAGACTGTACCTTTTCAGAAATGCAAAGAAAATAGGTTTCATCTACTGCTCTGCTTGCTGATATACCAGATGTTCACAAGGACATCTGTGATTCTGACTGCATCACAGGATGGACCACGCTATTTATCACCTACTACTCTTTCAAATATTAAAGGATAACAAAATTTTCTTTTTGTGCTTCCTCCTTGTTTGGCTAAATATCACTAGGAAGATTCTCAGCTGATGTGCATAGGAAAACAACTTTGCTCCATTTGAGAGACTCTCTCTCAGCTGCTACAGAAAACTGTGCCTACCCTTCAAGTCAGCCCTCAAAAAGGGCTCTAGTTCTGTTCTCCCTCAGTTCTGCAGGCTGGTGGAGCATGCATCCTGCACCATAAAGGTCACATCCATAGTCTAGGCCTGCCAAGGCATAATTTGCAGCTTAACTAAAGATCTTCTCAGAGAAAAGAGCTACAAAGCACTGGAATTACAGCAGTTTGCCAGGCAGGCAAATCCTAACTGTAAGCATCTTACGGGACATTTAGAAAAGCAGCAGCACCCCCACCATTTCACACAAATTGAACCCACCTTTTTTTTGGTTTATTCACAGCTGTTGTTTGAGGGCAGGGTACAAGGGCCTGTCTGCTGGACACAGCGCAGCACAAAGGGAGATCGGAGCTGAAGTCCCAGCCCCACCTCAGGAGCACCATTGCAGAGTCATTTATACTCGATAACACAAGCAAATTATTGCTGGTTCTGGCTACCTCTGCATAGATTCCCACTTGCATTGCAGTAAGTTTATTCATCAAATTGAGAGGCCTGCCTGGACCAAAAGTTTAATGTCACTGATAAAGTGATTAAAAGAGTTCCTAGAAAGTAATCCAAGTATCCATTAGGTGCATGCAAACATTCCAGATCTGAGAACTGATTTACACCTCCTTGTTCACACAACTGTGATTAAACTCTTTTTCTGACCAAGTTTTACCTGCAAATAAATTTATCTTCTCTATTAAGGTCTTCCAAAGCACCAGAAAAGTATCAGGATAACTTTTCCAGGAAAGATTATTTATTCAAAGATGCCTTCCAGCATTTTCCTCAAGTTCAATTTCACTGTCATAGCTGGTTTTCCCATCACTTATAGTAAATATGCACATAATTACAAATTGTCATTAATTACACATGAACTATTGTGCAAGGTATCTTGCCACTGTAGTCCCATACCACATAACACTTTAAGGAAAAAAAAAAAAGTAAAAAGAAATAAAGAAATACACTCTACCAGTGTATCTGCATCAACCAAATTGCTGTCCAGAGGCATCACAAAACACCGAACATGAGAGACTGTTGCTAAATCAGAACTCTTTCAGAAATGAAAGGATGGAGAAATGAAACACACAGATATATCCCGATTTAATCACAGTGATTTGTAGATAACGCATTCTGCTGGCCAAAGGAGTAGTATTATTCTTTTCCACGTTATAAACACAGTAACTGTCATTCACAAATGCAGCTCCAATATCACTTTCAATGACGTGTTGCCTGATTTTGACCCCTATAGCTCAAGAAGAAAAAAGACTTTCCCCCTTGGAAGGGAAGAAGCATTTCTTCCACAGTCCATTCAGTCATTTATTAGCAAGAATTCTAGCACAGAGTTAATAAGCAGATCTATACTTATCAGGAAAGTAAACAAATATTACAAGTAAAGCCTATGAGGCAGAGAAAAAGGCTGTCAAACTGTCTTGAACAACAATCTCGGAGTTCCTGGAGTTATTAGAATTTAACCAACTCCCTTAACATTTGCTGTTTGTTGTTGGGTTTTTATCTATTTCTAAAGGAAGACTTCCAGAGTTTTTTTGATACAGATCAGAAAAACAGTGCAGATAAAAGGAAATATGCCTGATGAATCATCTCTATCCTCAACTAGAAGCATAATACTTAGATGTCATCATCTTGTCTTTTTCCTTTTCTTTCCTTCTTTTTTTCTGCCTTGGTGTCACCAGCAAAATATTTTGGTCAGGGCAGACTGAAAACTGCCTAAAAAAGCTCAAAAGTAGTATAGGCAGAATTATCATCAAATTATTGCTGATCTAAATTAAAGCAATGATTGCAAGGAACAAGATTATAATCCTAGTTTGGTGGTATTTGTTGTTGTAGAAAGATACATGAACTCACAAAGATTAGGTATTTCTGAATCCTTCCTCTGCTTGCAACTTCGACAGTTTTTTAAACAGTGGTTGTTTTCCCAACAACAACAACAATAATAAACAAGGTAGTTTTGGAGCATGTGAAGAACAATGAGACCATAACAATTTGCAAGAGTTTTATATGTCCTCATACTAAGACATTACGTGTGGCAAGAAGGATCTGACACCGAGTTCTCTGTAAATAAACCATTTGGCTTTTTATGCAAGATATGTTATGCTTTGCCTGTTTATTAATGCCCATTACTCAAAAGCAGCAATCACTTACATTTTCTTTGATTAACTAAAACATAGAAATTCTCTTCATGGCACATATAGAAGCGGTTCAAGATAAATTTGATTACAAAGCAGACAACAGGCCATTTTTTCAATTAGAACATAACAATGAGATGCTAGTGAAAATTTTTCTTGTGGTTGACAGTTAACTCTATTCCTTAATGGTCTCTTTTACCATCTGTGGCTGGACTTTTGGGGGAATGCCTACCTGTGCTGTTTGGAAGAATATTGTTGTGCAACCGGTATTTTAACATGTCAAGGACTATTCCCTGCAAGCTCTTCATAGAAGAATTCATGGGAGCACAACACGAAATTTTAAAACGTTTTAAAAAACGAATTATTATAATTCTTCTTTTATTAAAGGCAAAACAGTGATTGTTCAGCAAAGCATAAAGGAAAAGTATAAGTATTTTAAAACATTTGTTAGCTCCTCAAGACTTCTGCGATGCTTTCCCCCACACTATTGTCACAAGAAGGCAACGCTGCGAGCTCCGCAGGCTCCAGCAGGAGGCCACCCACATACAGACCCAGCAAATCTCTGCCTTGATGAACCGGCTTCTCCTGGACGTGCCGTCACACCTCGGCCCACAGCAACACGGCGCTGGCAGGATCTCCCTCTGGGGACTCATCATCTGCCACAGAAAGCACTTTGCAACCAACGGTGCTGTTTCCAGCCCACTCATGTGCAGGGTGCAGGAGCAGAGGAGGCTACGGTGCCTTTCACAAAGCCTCCCAGTCCAGCTCCTGTCTCCCCTGCCCTCAAAACACATTATGGTCTCAGGGGGTGTGTTCCCCACGTGTTCCAAGAAGCCCAAATTAGGCTGACTGTGCTGCTTCCCTTCACCCTTCAGCAGGGGAAGTTCCACGGGCAGGATCAAGGAGGTCGTGCAAACAGAGAATGCAGCCTGCTGGAAGTTTTGCTGTATGGCAAAGGACAGACAAACACAGGACACGCCAGCTTTATCCCCAGGGCAGCAGCATAAAGGATGATCACACCAGCTTAGTTCCCTGATAATTACCTACCTGAAGATACCTATCAGTCACCAGTATTTTCATAACTATTCAAATACATGGGATTTTGCTAAAATCTGTAAGTTTTCTAGGTTTAAAAAAAGATCTCTTATTATGGAGAGATTTTTATTTTTACTGATTGTGTTTCTGTGGAGAGGAAACAAGGCTAGTTTAGAGCACACATTTAGAAAAAAATGGATTGCTCTAGATCATTTTTAAGTATGTGAACAAATACTGCCCCAACATTAACATATGAGAATGTGACAGGTGAGCAGAACATGCAAGTCTTTCAAATATCTACATCACATCTGCATGAAGCATTTTCCCTCAACACCTGGTATTTATGACAGGAACTGTTCCACTGGCCCAGAGTACAGAAATGTATAGTCTGACTCTACTGGACATACAGGTTTGGGATAAGAAACTAAAGGAAATACCTGTATTTATCATGTTAACGCATCATAACTTTAACACACTAAGTCAAGACAGAGCAGACAGCTCACAGGGCAGCAAACCATTCTCCAAACCAATAATTTATTATTCACCAGGATGCAGATCAATAACCTCCAGCTTTATGAACTGTTTCACTCAAGTTTTTGTTCCTGCCGCAGCTTTATTTCACAGGAGAGAGGTTTAAATCAAAACCACAGAACAAAGAACAGCTGACGTGCCAATTGGAAGGTGCAAGTTCTCCCATGTGCCTCGCAGCCCCCCAGGAGCCAGAGCCTCCGAAATGCTCAACGCCACACTGGCACAATCACAATTTCAAGTTCCACTGCCAGTAACAGGAGCTGTCAGATAATCAGCATGGTTACAAATCTTGCCTCTAAATGCAAAAGCTGTGTAAGAGAAATGTATTAGGTAGCAGAGGAGAAGACTAAAGGAAGAAGAGACCCTTGGAAATCTCAGAGCTGAGTCTGATGGTAGAATTCCTGTTGGAATACTAACATTTACACACACGCACCACTGGATATCCAGCTTAAAAAAAAAAAAAAAAAGGGGAGGAAAACAAAGCAACAACACACTAGCAAAATCACCCTATTGCTTCCCTAATGTGTAGGTCCCTCTGCCCTCACACACAAAGCCGATGCGGTTTCACACACCCAGAAGAAAAACAGTAGCACAAGCTTATGGGAAAAGTAGCTGAAGAGTGACAGGGGAGTGGCAGAACTGAATGCTGTCTTAAATAATCCAAACTGAATTCTCTTTCAGCTCTACAATCATTTGTACGGTTTTGTTCAATTCAATGGCAGCTTGGAAATCTCACTGAAGCGTAGTAAAAAATCATAGTGTTTCACTAACATAAACTATTTTAAAAGTTGTCTTTATTACTGCAATGAAACAAGAAATGTCAACTCTAATATATCCCATCTGTCTAAATGGTAATGAGTCCATGCAAAACTCATTGCAGGGTCAGAACCCAGGTAATTCCTGTAGATTATTCAGTACAAAGTTCACATCAACTCTGGTTCCAGCAGTAGAAACAGGAGAGATGAACTGCAGCTCCCAAGATTTTATTATGCTGATCAGATATTTCTCAGGTTTTGAAATCTTTTCAGTGTTCACTTCAAATCGATTTCACACAATCAGAATTTGAATTGGAATTTATTTGCTGCTAACCCATTTGCCAAGCTGCTCCCAAGACAAACATGTTTGACTCATTCTGCAGTGTGAGACTTAGGGCAGTCGGGGCCTGTGTAGACTCCAAAAAAAAAAAATCAAAGCACACATTTGTTGACAAACATTTTTATCTTCTGTCTTTATAAGGCCTTTGTAAACCTAAATGTCTATTTAAACATTAGCCCCTAGTGCTAGTTGGAAAGCTGGGCTCCTTCAAACCACACCAGTCTACTTGCACCAAAGAAACAATCCACACATCATACAGCCTCCATCAGCCCTTTTGCTGGAGGTAGAAGCTCAGTGTGAAAGTAGTAAAACAGTTTTTATTACTTATATTAGAAAACACCAAATACGGGTATGATCATTGCTACTATCCCCTGAAGTTTACCATAGTCTCAAGATACAATTTTGGTAATTTAAATGCCTTCAAAATAGTAAAAATAGCAAAACACTGAAAAGGACATCCTTAGAAAAAACCTTACTAATAAATAAAAACATTTGTAAAATAACAAGGAAGCATGTTTGTAGCTGCAAGACAAAATCTGAACCAGTAGTCCAGTTTGGCCAAAATGTTCAAACAGGCCTGCAGGCTTAAGACTGAAAAGCAAGTGAAGCTCATCCATAGTCACAGAGCTGAAGGGCTATTGCTCTGGCAGCCTAGCAGCAGACCTTCCACAGACACCTTCATGGCTCACACCTCTTGTGATGCAATCACCCACCCTCTGGACTTGCACCATAAGCACCAGCAATGTCTGAACAGTTAATTAATGAGTATTTAATATGCAAAACCACAGGACAGCTAATTCCCTCACTGAGATCAAGAGAATTTTTATCATTAGTGGCAGCTACAGGTACATCCCCAGTCCTGCAACTCAACTACAACATTTTAAGCCCACAGGCAGGGACAGATCTACTAAAGCTGTTCACAGAAGGATGATTTCTCCTTTTATACTCACTTCCCACTAATTTTGTTACTGACATACCCATAATTACTGTTTCTAAATGCCTCCCCTACTTTCTTCAATTTTAATTATACTGTGTCAGCACCCAAAAATGTACAATCCATTCACAAGACAAAGAAGATGCATTTCCTACAGAGGCTATAGAGTTTTCAAAAGAAAGAACACAAGAGCAAGGCCCCAGTAGGCAGAAGACACCAGCTTTACTTTGCACAGCTTTGCACAGGGAGTCCCAGATGGGGATAAAAATAAACATGAACTTCTAACGTACTAGGACACAAAGCTGTAATACAAAAGAGAATCGCAAAAGCCAGTAGAGGCAAAAGATTTTTCCCAACTTTTAGCCCTACTTGCCCATCTCCCCAGACTCACTTTTCCCTAAAAAAATGACGACAAAGAAAAGGCTTGCTTGTCACTCCAAGTAATACAAAAAGGCTCACCAGCCTTTGAAAGCTTTTCCTGTCCTTTCTCCTCCAGCTATTCTACCACATCTGTATGACCTCCCAGAGCAAACATAACAACATACATCAAAACATTTACAAAGACAGTAACGTTTCTTTGCTGACCACTTTCCTGAGGAGCAGCAGGGTGGGATTTCTCCCTCCATCCCACACCTGCCACCCCACCTTCAATAGTCCTCTCCATTGCTAACTGCCATGGTTAGATGTGTGCAGGTTCATGATCTCTGCCACTCTTTATAAATCAATGCAAAATATCTACTTGTGATAAGATCCTTATTAGAAGCACATAAAATAGTTTCTCAGAAGCATTCTGATGGATCACTAATGATTTGTCTTTAAAATTAAGTAAAGGTCAGAGAACTAGAGTTACAAGTATGATGAACTGCCATGGTTCAACTTTCTCACGTACAGATACATTGATAAAAGGCTTCTCAATCAGACCCACCCTGCTTCCCATGTCCAGAAAACCCAGTTTGACAAGCCAGGGGACTCTGTGACAGGGCCTTTTCAGGAGACCGTTCTCCCTCTGTTAAATAAGGTTGCCTCCCAATTCTCCGCTATTAAGAATTCATTTATCTTCTCATATGAGAGGGAATTACCTAATTCATCACACTTCAGCCTTACTCTCATAATAGCACCTACAATTAGGGCATGTGTCTGTAATATTTCCTCACACAGTTAACCCTTCCCCTTCTAACCTTCAAAGTCATTATCCATCCATGGGAAAAGCCACTAAAGCTATGAAAATAAAGAGCAGGAGGCTGGAAAAGGAACTAAAACCCCACAGTGCTCAGCATCAACCTGAGCAACTTCTTAGTTCATTTGTGGGTCTCTGGCCCCCACAGCAGGAGCCAAAGTCCTGGTTTAGGGACAGGGACTCCCTGCAGACGTGAATCAAGATACATCTAGGAACAGGATCCACCAACAAAACACCCAAGTGTGTATCCAGGGTTCCTTCTCAGATCTTAGGAACTTCCCATGAGGAGGTACTTCTTTTTACAAGGGATCTGTAAAACCTTCCACATCCAAGGGAATCCTTCTGAGATTAATCTATCCTATAAAAGGAGCAAAGCATCATTCTTGCCTTAGCCCTCCCCTCCCATTGCAGCCATCACAGCTTTGTATAGCCACACTCACTGAAGCAAGGTTAATACATAAAAGACAATGCAGAAAACTGTTGCAATGATATTTAGATGCCATCCACCTGATGAAGGGTATAATCCAATGTGCCTGTATTTACAAACAGTAAGTATAACTGTCTCTTCTGCTGTCACCCCTTTTACATTCTTTCATGTCTCACTAAGTAACTTTTTACCAAGGATATCTCTGAAGGACACTACCAAAGCACAAAGCACCATTTGATAAGAAAATGAAAGCTTACTGCTTTGCCCACCAGTGACATACATTCAGTAGTTACAACCTGTATTATTTCTTCTACAAGATATTCCATAGGAAAGAGGGCTAAATATGTTGGTCTAATGGTAAGATCACCATTTAACATGATTTTAAAATTCTGCTGGCATCGTAATTTGTTGGCTGTGTTACTCATACACTAACAGAAGGACACATGAATTACTTAAGAGTTTATACCCAAAATGTCCTTGGTGGGAGGCACTTTGACATCTAATGAAGAAAAAGCTATAAAACATTTCATTTTTTTTTAATCACCAGACATCATATTACAAAAATATAAAACACTTCCCTGCCTCCTTAGAAATATACTATACAATAACTATTTAAAAGCCAAAAGCCAGTTTCTCACCTTAGGTGTTGCAAGAGACAAGGGACATTTAAATACTTCTCAAAGGCCTCAGATAATTCTGGAAACATTTAGACGAGCATAGTTTCTTGAAGGGCTGTAGCAGCTAAGATTTTAATACAGTATCAATTAGACTTTTCTTCCCAGAAGGGTAGCACCTTGCTCCTTTTGGCTGACTTCACACAGATGCAAGCAGTCCAAGCTTTTGCTAGCATACAATAAGGGCATTTTCCTGCACGGTTTCAACACTGACACACATGGAATTCAAAGGCTTTTGCTAGAGAATTTCGCTCCACAACTTATCAAAGCAAACATGCAGGACCCAATTCTAAATCTCAATTAGTGCACTGTAAGTGCAACTCCATTAACATCCAATAGACTCGAGCTCAAAAAAGAATGAGTATAAGTATTAATTATGTAAATTAAATAAGTATATGCTTTTAAATATACTTATCTTATGGAAATGACCTGAAATTCTAACTTCATTAAAATTATTAAGTATCACAGTGTAGTTTATTTCAATGTCGGATTAATTTAGGGGCAGGAAATTGGTGTCATTTGTTTCCAAAAATGTTCCAGTCTCCTACCTGAGCCATGTTGTTGCTGTAGAGTAACACGCTGCAGGTACAGCCTGTTGAATATGTTACATCTTCATTTCGGGCAAAATTTTCAGTGAAGTGAGAAGGAGGAAAAAACAAAAGCAACACCAAACACAACAACCCTGCCCTTTAGAACACATTAACTCATGCTATAACCCACCACACTGCCAACTGAAACAAACAAAGTTTTAAAATTTACTTTCAATTTACAGATGGGATTACTACTTCTGTTTAATTAATGAGTTAATTAAAACAAACATGCAAGCATATATATATATACACATATATATATACACACACCGCCTGCTTTGGATAACTTCAGTACTACCATCCCATAATGGCTTTCTAAGGCTATGTCCCATCTTACTGCTATTTACTGACATGACAATGATAGTTCCAGCAGGATTACCTGACCATTTTGTTGCTGTGCTGACAAACTCTGTGCTACCATGATGCAACACTTGGTGGGTAAAATGAAATTATTTCCCCTCACCACTCTTGTTGGTGATAAAGGCCAAAATGAAATTGTTGAAAATTACCCTTCTGTTACTCCAGCACCATCGTTCCTGAACTGTAGGGTACTGCTGGAACCTTTTCCAAGTTTGCCAGAAGCTTCTTTTCTGTGAGCACCACACATCTCACTACAGCAACTGTCACACAGCTCTAGTCCCAGTGACGTTTGATCAGATACACTCAAGCCAAAATAATTTGACAGCAGGAAGAAATACCTCACTTGTTGGATGAAGATATGCCGTGCTGAACATTACAGAGAGCTTACATGATTTTCTACATAGACAGGAGTGATCTCTGAGGATGAATCGCTGCTCATCCATGAAGAAGAAGAAAACTGTCATTGCTGTAACCTCTTTCACTCTTTTCAAACAGTGCCTCCCACTGAGAAACCAAGTACAGTGCTGGTTCTCAGACACAGATGGTCTCGACTCTTCCAAAAATCATGGAAAATGTAGTGAAGAAAAAAGTACCTCACTTTACGCAGAAAGTGGAAGGAAGGGGAAATCAATGCCCTAAAGCATATCTGAATTCTTGTTGATTATAAATGTCACAAGAATACCTTGGCTGCCATGTTATACAAATGCTAGGAAAACTAAACGGAAATGCTATGGGATTACTAGCACAGAACAACCAAACCCCTACTATTTGAGGCAAATTATTAAACATAGTTCTACGCTAAATAAAAATGGCAGTTTTGAGGAAAGAGTGCATTGATATCACAGCAGGAGTGAACAGACATTGTCAGAGGAGGGTATTTTTGTGGATTTCACTCTCTGTTTGAGATTTGTTTAATCATTGATCAAGCTTTCCTCCTGTCAGGCTCCAGTCTGGAACAGATAGCTAGTTTGTAAGACATTCAAACTACTTTGATTCTACTCTAATAGCAGTAGCGCAGACTCAATAAAATTCAGTATCCTCATATTTACTTTTTCCCATTACTTATTTTCTATGTCTCCACAAAGCACAGAGGCATCACTAACCAGAACTACCCCCTGCCAATCTGCCGGCTGGCTTCACTGATGCACAGAAAGCCAAGCAAACCGCTAACACTGCTGAAATAATAACAACTGTGTTTATTTTCTTAATCAGTTTTTCATTTGCGGTTAGCATAGAATTGATCAAACCCAGAACTAAGAGGAAACAGACATTGCTAACAATATTTTATCTTAATAGTGTGATTTTAATCATTTCCAAAACTAGTGGCTGGTACATATCAACTTACCTGGCTAGACTTCATCTGGGTAGGATTACTAAAGATAATCCTCCAAACAGAGCCCCACAGCTCAAGAGGAAGATGGCATTTACAACTTTTCTTCCCTCAGTAGCTAGTTAAAACACATCCTAAACAACTTAGATGATTGCCCACCAGGATAACTGATGGATTGTGTGAAGCAAATCTACCAATCTGAGCTCAGTTCCCAGGGAAAAGTAACCTGCAGATCGGTTCTAATTTACACTTTAGCAGCAAATTACAAAACATGTATATGTCACATGGATATGCAAACTGAATACCTGCTTTCTTTAATGGAAACCTGCCCCATACTAAATCGCATAGAGAAGGGAGAAAAACATGTGTGACAAGTACAGAACCTCACCTTCCACAAATTCCTGATAGATAACAATATCCCATCCCCAAAAAAGCAACATACATAATAGAGCTTGTACTGTATAGACAGTAGATCTAAAGTAAGATCTTTTGCTTACAACCCATATAAACATTAAAGCTTCATCATTGTGCATAACTGAATTTTCCTTTACTTGCTTGTGTCCTTTACATGTACAAGGAAGCAAAGGAAGCAAGACAATATAGTGTAATTGTAGCAATATAACTGCACAGTGATCCAGCACCAAGTGTGATCCAACATAGTCAGACTCTGTTTCACAAACAGTATAATAGCACTAGAATCTTTTTTGACGCTTTTCATGTATGGAAACAGATTTCCAGAAGAAGAAAATAGTAAGTAATAAAAAGTTATCCCTTTTCATTGAGCTAACTTAGAAAAAAAATAAATGGTTTCAATAATTAACAAACTGTGTAATCCTAGTGAGCCCTACAAATTTTAACTTTTAAAAAACAACACAACACACACTATGGTGCAATTTGAAATTACTTGGTCCTGCATAATGGAAATGATGTCATTTTATGGGACATCTTCACAAGGCACAAGTTACAAGAGCCATAAGCTGCTTTGGTTAAATGACAGTGGAAAAATACCACTAGATCCTAATATAACCTCTATAATAACGAGATCCAAATGGGTTCATAAAAATTGGTGACCTTCACCATTCACATGGTCTACCATGGCAATGCCTGGGAGAAAGAGTGCCAGGCTATACGTGGCTGTAGCAAAGAAACCTTGAGGGCAGGACAGGCAGAGCCAAGCAGCAGGGGAACGCAACTTGCAGTCTTTCCGTTTTTGCATTTTTGCCAGTGCCTGGGAGAAGCTGTTGCCCTCCTCTCTGACACAGATTAACTAGATCATTGCATCCTCCATGCAAAATAAAACCCAGGGTTCCCTGTCTTCTCCAAACCATAGAGTTTAAGGTTTACCTGCATTAAATGACTTATTTCCCGAAGAGCTGAATCCAAGTGGCCCCTGGCCCCTCTATAGCTGTGTGACAATTTAAATAATTGACTTTGAAAGGAGAATGAAACAGCACAGGAATGTAAGCCAAACCTCTCACCAGTCAAACTCTCAGCTGCTAAACTGGTGTCAATATATAGTGATAACCATCTCAGCTGTTCACAGACATTGAGCAGTTACGCTGTCTGAAAAGATTTCAGTTTGAGTTTTGCCGTGGCGACCAACGTATTGAGCAGCAAATGAGAGACAGACCCTTCTGACATCATTAACTTTTTTGTTTAAATGAGGCAAGTAAAGTTACTTTCAAAATGCATAACTAGATGTAATACTTGAGCGTTTCTATGATCACTTTGGAGAAACTGGTGAACTCTTAATTTGTAAAAAAAAAAAAATCTAGTAAAACTTTGAAATCAAACAGAGTCACAAGCAGAATTATAACCTCTGGAACATGTAATACGAAGGAAAGGAACAGACTGACACCACTCTATAATTTTGAAAAGCAATTAAAGCCTACATATTAAACTCTCTTTACCTCTACATACCTCTGTATGCTTGCAATCGCTATTCAAATCAACAATAATTGTACTTGAGATAAAGTTTCGCTACCTGAATTCTACAGCAAGGCATAGGTGTTTGGTTCCTGCACTGTTGTGCATTTGTGCGCCTATTTCCATAGGTTTAAACCTGACTGAAACAAGACTATGCAATATTTTCATACAAACGAAACTACACACTAGGTAAGAATATTACCTTGCGTGCTAAAAAAAAACAACCCAAAAACTCTGAATAGCTAAAGTACTGAAATAGCTAGGAACTGAAAAATTTTGATGTAACCATGTAACTTTTCATAAAACCCAGCATTTTTGCCAGGTGCTTGCATTAGTCAAAGCAGGTCACATTCACTCTTGTCTGTCTCTTTATTAAAAAAAATACCCAAAGAAAAGCCATTAAACAAGCACTTTCCAGCTGGGACTTTTCCAGTGACAACATAAAATATTCAGAGCAGCAAAGCTTACTCCGCTACATTGAGCCCGATGCAAAATAAAGTAAAAATAGCAGGTGCTGGATGCCCTAAGTAGGTGTTTGGATAGCTTACACATACAAAAAAAAATTACAGAAACATGTCACTCTAGCATAAAAGTGTGTCTCTGCACAGATAAAAATGGTTTTACTTCCTCTGAACCAGATTTATATATGAGAAAGTCTCATTCGCTAGGCACATAACAGCTCTAGTCCATAAGATTATATTAAACTATAGCTTTAGAGCCTATTTATGAAGTTGAACCACTTGCAAAATAATTAATTTAGGATAACTGGGATTAATGCTACTTTTATGCACTTAAGACATGCAATCTGCAAATATTAAGGTAATGTCAGTGTAATTCTGCCAAGAAGGGAGTTCTCACCTGCCCACTGACACCAATCAACACACATCACTTCCCATGGCTCAGCAGTGTGACCTGCCCAGGCAGCCTCGATCTGCTCCCACCCCAAACAAAGCCACCCGTGTGACTGAATAATAGCTTATTTTAACTTTTTGCTCTACTTACAACTCAGCTAAATCCGCTCTGAGTGTTGTGTAGCACCTGTGGGCTCTCCACATCATTTATGACAGGATTTTAGACGTAAGAACAGAGAATTTTATTCAGCAAGAAATTCTGAAAAACAGAAAACAGATATCGCAAAACTTCCCACAGGAGGAGAAATAAAAATGTTGAAAAATATGACAATTGAGGCTTGATTTCTAAGAGTCAGCAGTGGTTCATGTGGCTTCTGGACACACCTGCCTTTCTGCAAGAATTAGAATGCCAGGACAAAACCAGCAGAGCCAAGAGCCCAGACTCGGTGAGGTCCTATTGTGAAGCGGGGAGCCCTGGCCCTGCTCTAAGATCTCCAGAGGAAGGAGCACAGGCCTCCTGGGGCTGGCCCGGCGATCCCCAGAGCAGCTCCCCTGACACTGCCGAGCCACAGCCGAGCCAGCAGGAAACGGCGGTTTCCAATGGTCCGTTTCGTTAAGGTTTCACAAGGATACATTTACACAAACACTCTGGGTTACAATGAACTTAAATTATTCAGCTAAAAATGGTTTTGTCACAAGCCTCCACCATTCCTGGCACCAAATTAAAAATCATAAAAAGAATGACTTCGTTTTGCAAGTGTGGCCAGCTGGATTCTTTCGCTGCAGCTATTGCAGAATTCTTACGTGACCCAGAGCCAACAACATTTTTCAGCCATGCTCACTGATCATGTGCTGTGCATTTTCTGTATCCAACCTGAAACATGCTGAATACTCAGAGCTACAACTGCAAATCAACGGGTGCTGGAGCCCAGAACAGAAAAAGTACTGTTACCACATAAAAACTTTTAAAAGGACTAACAGTGTTGCAAGTTAATGCTCTTGACAAGGTGACACTATTCAGTATTCTGAGTCATAAAAAACATTAGATTATCTTTTTAGCTACCTCATCATTAAAAGATTAAGAGAAACGTACTATAACTGACCTACTGACACCTCAGCACAGAAACACTCTGATTCTCTTGCTTTGATGTTACACAACACCCACACAACAGAGCCATGTCAAAACAAATAATTTCTAAAGCAAAAATTACAAGCTTGGATTTCCCATCCCAGATCTTGCTAGAAAAAGTGTTACCGCAAATAAATTACTTCCAATAATTATCCCTTGCTGCTGCAAGAAATTAAGCAATTTCAGAAACAAAATAATCACTTTCATTAATTCTATTGATAACACTTTTTCAGGAGCAATCAATGTAGGTATTGCTGTCAAACTGTCACTGGTGATCAACTGCTTAATAGACTTGCAGCCATGGAAATAGCTCAGCTACTGATTCATTCTCCAAAGACCGATTGTTTTCTATACTCAGGGCAGCAGGGTGTTTCCATATTGTGCATTTTATATAAATCAAGCTTCATGGAACAGCCTCAAAACAGAAAATAAATGTGTTCTCATCGCTCCTCCTCAGTCTCCTCTAACATATCACCCCGCCAGGAACACAGGGAAACAAAGAGAGTGAATTTGAAGTAAAACACAACCCCCCTGGTCCCAATGTATCCACTTTAATCTCTAATAGCTTTCCCATTAGAGAGGGGATGTGAAGTGGAATATGAACCATTATGACACACAACAGGTTGGTGGAACAAGGATTTTGAAAGATTAGGTTTGATTGTGGCTAGCACAAAGTGAGTCTCAGTGTAATTGCTAACCTTAGCTGGAAGCTACTGTTCAGAGACAAATCTAATGCTCTTCAAATCGAAGATGCTTGCTCTCTCTATAGGGATTAAATGGATCTCCCACTTCAAGAAAATATGATTTATTAAAGCATGAGTTCGACCAGTCTTTATACTTTCATCTTATACATAATACTGATGTTGCAATAAGGCAACTCAAAGCAAAAATTAAAACCAGAAATACAATTGCTTTTAGTTATTTTTACTAACAAAGAAGAAAATTGATATATGCTATCTTCAGAACTCCATAAGGTAATTTGTTAGGGTATTACATTAATTTCAGGGTTCTAGTAGTTTTTCTTTTCAGGAAAATCTTCCCATATAGAAAAATCTGATTTAGCAGAGATTTCTAGATACTCAACCTGATTTCCCTCTAATTTACATACAATTATGATGGTGGAACAATAGAGAACAAACTTACATATAACAGTAATAATCTGAAATGCATTAATATGATGTCTAGAAACTCTACGTTCTGAATCTAATTGGGGATACTGAAAACAATATTTGATTCCTCCCTTCAAATACATCATGCATTTTGATATAAATGCAGTTCTTTTGAAATGGGCAAGACTTAAAGACCATTGCAAGCAGTCACGGATACTGCTAAGGAGTTTACTAACCTGCTGCAAAACCTGTTGTAGATTCTATTCATGAACCAGAAGTTTCTCTCTGAGCCACCATCACGGCAATTCTGCAATAAGGGCATTCCTATCCTTAAAAGACCTCTCAACTTTTCCTTTTTCCAAAACTAAAGTGGCCTGAAATACCAAGGAAAACAGTTATTAAAAAAATGGAAATTCCTCTCATAAAAGTATATTTACTGAAACTGAGGAAGCAATTGTTCATGGGCAGAAACCCCATGTTTTGTTTCATGCAACAAAACATCCTTTAGAGAATGCTTTGGCATTCAGGCAACAGCTGCAAAAAGTGAAGATGTGATGGTTTCATTTCAGACTGCAAGACCTTTAGGGGAACACTTAGTAATGTTATGAACTGGCTTTTTACATAGATCTGATTGTATGTGCTTATTCCCCAGCAAATTCAGCTCCCTGCTTTCTTGCTCCCCAGCTCTGCTTTCTCCCAGTATTGCCATCAGGAAGAAATGGAGGAGGGGGGTGGCACTCAAACAATTAGAATGTTCTTCCACAAACGGAGTAACAATAGAACTACCTTTACTTTTAGTCAGTTAATAAAAATTCACTAACAACAACAAGCAACAACAAAAACACCACCAAAAAAAACAACACAAAAACAAACAAGCAAACAACCCAAAAGCCTCAACCATCTTGAATAACTTCAAATGAGTTACAAACAGACATTCTTCCTGCACCTCACTTCATCTCAATTGTAAGAGTATAGATGCTATCTCTCCTTTCACCAACTCAGAATTTTAAGCAATAAAATTATCATGTTATTGATCCTTCATTATTATTATTATTATTTGAGGGAAAATAAAACCAGCTTATGGCTTAAGACATTGCATAAGAAAAAGTAGAGCTCCACCCACAGCCAGCCAGTGGGTTGCTCACATGGTTGTATGTGTCCTCAGTGCTGCAGCAGTTCTGGCCCAGCACCACAGACTCTATGTAACAACCACCTACCCTGCTCCACAAGATCTACCACAGATCACAAGCAATTTCACAAGTTATTGCATGACTCATGTTCTCTTTGTAGACAGGAGCAATTCCCCTGCTTCTCAGAGCTATTGAGATAACATGTCATAATATTGTGGTGCTACCACCACCAATAGTAGTGTAAGTACCATAAAACACAACCAAGTGAAAACACTTAGTTGCACTCTGCTCTCTCCCAAAAGCATCCAGTTGTGTGTTAGAGAATTCCCTCAGGACTGGAATTAGTATTTGTTTTTTTGCAGAGACCTACTGCAAGAAATTATATTAAGTTACTGAAATACCTAGTCCACCTTCCAGAACAAAAAGGTAAGTTTTGTCTGGAGACACAATCACATCCCAGTGTGGGCCAGGCCTAACTTCCATGAGATCTAGGTCTTCTAGGAAGTCAGAGGCCAATGCCATTACTTTCATTTTAAAATCAATAATTAGACACTCAAAACATATTCTGCCCATTTTACACTTAAATTACAGTCATCTGAGCGCCTCCTGCCAGCAGGACTGCCTGAAGCCATTGCTTTTTGTATTAGTTTTAAAACATAAGTGTTCTCTCCATCCCTACAGATCTACTAAATAACTTAGCATTATTTGGGAAGCTTTTTAATTTGCTTTAGAAGCCTGCCCTTGTGAGGCAATGTTAGTCATAAAGAGGACCTTAGCCTAAATCAAACAGTCACTGGAACAAGCTGTAACAAGTTTTTCTGCACACCAACTTTATGTACATGTACTGCTGGCACAAACTGCCCCAAATACTTCTAGAATCCAATGGTGCTGAAAATAGTTGTGTCACTTCATGCATTTTTCACATTTGAGATTGATTCTTCAGGTATTTCAGAAGCTATAGTTTTGTATTATGTAACAGGCTCTTTTTGAGACAAAATTTGTATCTACAAAAAAGAAAAAAGCTAATTTCTCCTATTGTCTTTTTAATGCCTTTAGAAACTTTAAATGCTGAAAGTACAGCATGGAATAAAGCTTATTGAATGTGTAGCCTTGTCATGGTCAGGAATGTACAGGATTAAGCCAAGCAGCCCTACATCATGCTTGCCAATATGTTTCCAGGGGATACAGCTCCAAACAAACTTGATTCAACCTTCAGTTGGTCTGTTGTAAAATAAGGCCCTCCAAAGACAAAGGACAAGCTTTAAAAGCAGCTGGGACAGTCACCTCTAAAAACTGCAACTCAGCATTCATTACTGACCTTCTTAAAAAAAAAGTGTCATATAAATCCTTTTACCATCTATGTGCCAGAAGTCTTTGCATTCAATACCTAAGGGTACCTGCTGTCAAAGAAGAAATACCAACAGCTTTAAGAACTGCAGTGTTAAAAAGTAAATTCTCTGAATAGCTTGTAAAGCTTCAGAACAGTGAGTAAACAGCCTTATTTTACTACTTGGAAATCCAAGACACAGTCTGTGAATTTGAATATGTTATGGCCACTGACTGCATACGAAGATTATAAACAATTAGAATCCTTAAAATCTATTTCAAATAACTGCTGTTTGTTTAGCTTGAGATAGAAGGGCAGCAGTATAGCACATGCAAAGCAGAATTGCAGGAAGACAAAGTATCTTTTCTGAGAAGTTACATTCTTTGAAATATAGAATGGCATCAGGGTACAAGTATTTTTTTCTTTTCAGCTGCAGATGTAACATCCAATTATAATACCAGGGTTTGTGTTTAGTTTGTTTTCTCAAAAGAGAAAGCAATCATTACTTTTCCAACTAAATCAAAGCAAAGTTGATGACACATCCTACATTAGAGTTCAACTTCTTCAATAATAGAGGAGAAAAAAGAATACTGTTTCTGAAAATAATAGCTGAACAGGTCAATTTGACACTGTGTTTCTGTGAACCACAATCAGAGCACTTGCAGCTCAGCAGACCCACCAGCTAGGGTTAATAAAGACTCTGAAGTGCTAGCAGATGAATATTAAGTCATACAGTTCTTTTTTGAAAAATCCAGCAGTATTAGTATCAAATACACAAAATATGTATTGCACACAATAAACAGCAGTTTCTAATGTTGCTGTATTTCAAAAGAACAGGAAAAATTGTTTTGGATAATGGACTAAGCTTTCACAGTTAAATCTGAGATTTATGGGAGAAGCATTAGCTACTGTATAAAACTGGAGGAGGCTAAAAACAAGAACCAGCATATGTCAATTAATCTTGCAGCATGACGGCACGGTGCTAAAATCAGACTACTAAGATGCAAGTGTAGGCAGACAAATAATTTGTCTTCTGTTCAGCAGCTTTTTTCCTTGGGAGAGGGAGAACGGAAAAAAAGAGATGCACAGGCCCAAGTAGAAATTAAAAAAAGAAATAAATCTTCCCATGCCCTTTTTCATACAAGGTTGGAAGTATCCCACAAACAATCTTCAAAGTAAGTCGAATGTGCTAGTATGAGCTAAATTTAGTTGCATATGTTTTTCACAACATATGCAAGTACAACTTCCCCTCTTCTTCCTGAGGGCACACACTTCGCTAAGTTATCTAAACTCATTAATCCATATTCTCTGTAAAATTTCTGAGGAATATTTTATCATACAGAGAAAGAATCCACTTGTGATTGAAAATCTTGAAACACTCCCAAAACAAGAGAGAAAACTTTCTACTCTCTCTGCCCCCACCTGTAACTTTCCTGCTACGTTGACAATCAGTAACAACCAGACAGAACACGCCTATTTTCTTAGCTGTAGCTGAGAAAAAGCACAAGAACACACATAAAAACCTCATCTTTGGAGAATGAGTTCTGCTGCGATTCTACTTATCTGGTAGAACAAGTTCTCTGTTCTATCATTGAATAAAGAGAATTAGTATTTACTATTAATATTTATTTTCTTCCTTCCAAGGATACCAAGTACATTTCCCCTTAATTACTCCTTTCCACCCTATGCCCTCTCTGCCAGGATTTGTTAAGCATATTATTTCAACTATGAAATCTGAATTCTATCTGCAAAATATTTCAACTGCATTAATTAACACTAGTTATTACTAGAACAAAATGAACACCAAGTCCTCCTCTCTTGGACTCCTATTACACCCTTACCTCTGAAAGAGCTGTGATTTCCTACACTCAGCCCCTCTGTTAATGAGATGAAGTAAAAGTTTCACCTTCTAGAAATCCTTTCAGTGACTGTTTCTCAACACAGCTACAAGTGCCTCACTATTCCAAGTGCAGCAAGTATTACCTTTCAGTGGAAATGCTGACAAGTCAACACAGGCAAGTACAATTCCTCCAAAAAAAACCTCTTCAATGGACAGCGGGGGTTGAACTTGGCAAAAATATGAAGTCATAATGATGACTAACAAATCCATTTTAAACACAAGTGACTTAAAGAACTACTCAAAACCTAAGCATTTGCTTCAGATTAATATTCCCACCATCGCTGAACAAATCACTTTACACAATCATGTTTTTGCAAGACAATAATGAAAAAGAACAACCCAAAAGTAGCAACAACTATTCCCTACATGGTTAAGTCCTGCTGGCTAGAATTGAATAATTCTATAGTAAATGCAGGACCCACAATAAACTTCAAATGTTTTGGGATTTCTGCTTCAGAGAATTCCAAAGAACAAGATAAATGCACAAACAAATGCAATATTTATTTCATTTTATTTATATAGGGCTAACTATTAACTCTCAGCATTGAACCATCTAAAAAATTAAACAGAGCTGAAATAGAGTCCTCCACGTTTCAAGCATTTGTCTTCTCACTCTTGAATTTTCTCCATGGGTTAAGGTCAAGCAAACAACCTGAGAAATCACTGTCTGCCAGGATTTGCTACAAGAATCTTTCATGAACTGTTTCAGGTATTACAAAAGCGTCAGGAAACAAGAGGCCACTGGGCAGTTCTTGCATTGCTGTTCAGTCTTGAACTGGTCAGGAATGCAAAGATATTGACAGAATTATAACAAATCTCAGATGAAATATCTGTCCACCCTGTTAGTATTAAGGCTACATTTCCAAGGGTTACTGTATTTTCTTCAAATTTGTATAGATGTCTTTCATATAATTTGCTGAGCACAAAATAAGAATTTGCTATTTGTTAACATTTTACCAATCATTGCCTTTGGCAACCACTCCAAACTGAAATCCTTAAAGAATAACTCTAAGTATCAGTGACATGTTCACCATTTTGTTCTTCCTTTGCTACTTTTTCTTCATAAATTTCTTTGCTTTAGATTAAGCACACAATCAGGATTATGCTTAATTTAATGAGATCTCTGAAAAGAAATTTATGACTTTGTCCTAAAGCACAACACACAGAGGCAAAAGGCCAAGTCCCAGTCATATAAGAGATTTTGAATGTGGAAGTAGTAAACATAAGGGTAACTTGAAATAAATAGTTTACTTTGGGTTGTTAGGCTGTCTAAATAATTTTTGTTTGACAGTTTTAGTATATTGCAGTAAGCAGTGATTTAAACAGCTGCTTAAGCACAGATCATACAAATATATGAGCATTGGCTAATGGAAAGAATGGCATATTTATTTAGAATAAGCATTCCTGAATAAATCCAATTTTAAAATGCTCCAATCGCAAGCAGAATTGTGCGGCTTTCTGAAAGGAGCAGCAGAAAAAAAAAACTTGCTTTACTAGTTGACACGAGGGACAGCGCAAAATGAAACATGGTGAGCTCAACAAAGATTTTGAAGATGCTGTAAGGTGTCAACAGACCTTGTTTGTAAAGAAAGGACTTACCTTAAAAATAATTCTTCAGGTTGCTTTTCTTTGACAAGGTATATAAACATTTTTCATTACTCAGACTAATTTTCCTAACCAAAATGCATGGCAGTTTGTTTTGATGCTGTGTAATGTTTCTTGGTTCTGTTCAGTGGTACATAATTATGCTCTTCTCCTTCCTTCAACAGATATCATGAAGTCTTCATCTTTTGACAGCTTCAAACGACTAGATTTCAAAAATACATGGTTTACGCATATAGTTTCAAAGTTATGTGAAGCTGAGGGTGAGCTCAGAGCTAGTGCATATTACAAAGGGTAATTCCAAACATCCCAGACCAAAAATGTTACACAACACCATGCTGCCATGTTCATAGACTGTTATAAACCTACACCCCACCCTAACTCTAATTTCACCTGTGCCTGCTAACCAAAGGATCTCTTATTTTAGGTTTGTACTTTTGATTTTGATTTTTATTAGTAATTTATAAGTTTCCCTTTTGTTTTGTTCTTCAATGTTTTTTATTAATTTCACCGATTTGTACAGTACACTTTTAATTCTGGTACTGTCCTGCAAAATGCTTGCACCCCCATCTACGCTGGAAGCACTCAAAGTCGTATGTGTTTTTCTATTCTAACAGCAACCTGTTAATGAAAAAAATACACAGAAGAATCAGGCCCAGAAAATATTCTTGAGTGATCAATTCCAATTAGGTAGTGAATAACTGATAACTCTGAATATTCTGAACTGGCGGTTTCCTTGCAAAAGCTTAACTGTTTTCCAGTCATTTCACCTAGAAGAGATTTTTCTTATGAAAGCTTCATATCAGGCCAAGTGTTCTACTGAAGCCACATGTGTGCATCCCCTCCCCTGGTATTCCAGCTTGCCTTTCTAAGCTCTGAACTAGGTGGGTTCTCAGCAAACCCTGTCAGCTATTTAATGAAACCTGTCCTCTGTGTACTGTCAAATCCATTTTTTCCTAAAGTCCTGTTCTGACATCTTGCCAAATAGCCAGTTAGGCCCTCTTTACCTTCCTACAAAGAAAAGCAATATTGCTTCTCAACTACTCACACCATCCAATTCTCTCTGAGACTTTCCTTCTAACAAATTCTTTATGCCAAATGGCAGGAAACTATACATTACTTCAAAGGATTCCTTAAATAGCAAAGGAAGTATTTCACTGAGCTTAACCAGTTGAATTCATCTAAATTACCTAAATATTTCCTAGCATGTTCTTATCTTCAGGCGTGCACTACTATTTTCAAATCACATAAAGTGTCTGATCACAGATAATCTCTTCTGGATATGCTAAGAAAAAAGAAGATATTACATGCTTCAGCTTTCTCCAAATCATCTGTTATTTTCTCTCACTCACTAGGAGAAAGAGACATCTCCTTCTTTATAGACCTAAAGATGGCAATCATTCTGCTTTGACCAGACAGCGGTCATGCAGAAAAATCTCAATTACCATCCCCATCCATTTTAAGTGGAGAACAGTTTTCTGAAGTCAATTAACAGCTTGCGAAGAACCAAAACTGTTGAACCTAATTTTGAAGTAAACAACTATTTAACTCAGAACAACACACTGTCAGTTAAGTGTTTCTAATATGTTAATTCTGCCTTTTGGCAAACATTATAAAATCTACAGCTCTTAACACTATGTTGGCTGTATGAAATTTCAGGTTCTTTTTTCAGCAGGCTCACACACACACACACAGTGTGTGTGATTTCTTTGTTGAAGATTCTATCCTGCAGCAATTCCCCATCATGCTCTACAGCAAAAGGTCCCCAGCTATCTACGTGAAAAACCCACACTTAGGTTTTTCTAGAATTATCCTGAATTTATAAAACCACAATTGAAATTTCATTATTAAGACAACCTATTAATGACCAACACAAACAGAGAATTTATTTTTCCTGACCTACTTACAAGCTGGAAATACAAGGACTTAAGTATTCAGATTCATTAATGAAGTTAATACTGTCAAAGTTCAGCAAGGTAACTCAGAGTGACAGGTCACAACAATTCATAGTCTCTCTTCACTTATTTGTATCACTAATGCCTGTTAAACAAACAAACAATGCACAAACCACACACAACATATCAACACTTAAGACAGTGCAGATGGTATCTGGAGACTTTTTAACACCACAGACCTTATTCTTTGCTCAGATAAACTGCCCAGACAGAATTCCAGGAAAGAGCACCATTGCAACACAATTAAGTTCATTTATAAAAGCATCTATAAGTGGATCTGTCACGATATCATAGATCCACCACAAACTTTCCCAGCAGTGGGATATAGCTGTGGCTATTGAAGCAATGCTTGGCACTTGAAACAACTTTTATCAGAGACAGAAATCAGAAATGTCTGTTTCCTCCACACATTTTGCACACACACATCTGACTTCTGAATTTGCAGCCTAGAGCCTTCTATCACTTGTACATCAGTTACTAATAATTTATTAAACACTACGGAATATTTTAAAATCATGATAAGATTTCTGAACTCCCTCAGATCCTCCCTGGTGTAAGGAAGACTGCAGTCTCTCATTCTCAGGAAACAAACAAACAAACCAGCATAACTGTCACTATGAATGAAGGTGGAATTCCATCTATATTCACAAAAACCACACAGTTCAAACCACTCCTTTTAAATTATCAATTAACCTTAAGGGAAGTATTTCTATCACTCTCATCTACTCAAATTCATATTACATACAAACCACCACCTATCTCAGACAGCAATCTCCACTTAGAAATGAATTTGGTTCCAAAGGATTGGAACTCAGCTCAGTGTCTGAGTAGATTTTCCATGCTTTGTTCCCTGTGTAACAGTTAAAATACCAGGGTCCCATCAATTATTGAAAATCTATTAAAAGAAATAGTATTTATGATGTATGTCAAGTTTTTGACCCTAATTGTCTTAGAGGTTTTGAATATCCACTAAGCTATTTTTTTGCTGGCTGCTTTAATAAGGAAAGAAAATTAGCTACACTAACTACTTTCAGTTTACATACAGGAAGTGTAACATCACCACTAATGAGGGGCTTCTTACAATGTGTAATTGAAAAATAAAATCATACCTTGACAGTTTTTTGTTTAAAAGTTAATCTGCTAGAATGCATTCAAACTTCCGTGCACCAATAATGCATTCCTGGCACAGGAGAAAGTGACAGCCAACTTCAGCAGGCTTTTCCAGAGAACAACTGCAAATTCGGGATCAGAGTATCAATCAGCATTTAATAAGACAAGAATATCTCTTTTCAAAAACATTGTAAAGCTGTTAGAGCATTTTCATCTGTGCAGTTGGACTTCTATGGAGAAGGAAAGCCATTATTTATTGCCAACAATGAGTTTAAGATAAATAGTATTATATTCCTTCTGATGTAAAAAGGTTTAAAAGGATGCAGTATTTCTCTAGAATATTTATATATATAAATCTGTGGATTAATTCATGCCGTATCATCATGACAGCTACTAGACAATCTCCAGAAAGATATACCTTTTCTGGGTCCTGATACTGGATCCAGTATCGTGCTGAATACTGAATCATTATGTTTGTCTAGGACTCAGGTAATAAGTTTGTTTAAAACCTCCATCTATATTTTATCATTGCTCTAATACTTACAAATGCACAGTCATTGCACGCCACAATTTTCACCATTAGATCCAAACAGAACAAATCTGATGCAGAAAACTTCAGAAAAATGGGCTACCCCTTCAATCTCTAAACATATTATTTGATGCCCAAGGATAGGCATCCAAATATTTATACCTTAAATCATTTAATAAGTAAATGAAAGCTTAGCATCGGTGAGAGATTTGAACCTATGGGATGGAGGAAAATGGAAGGCTCAAAAACTAATTTTGAAATACATAGAAGCACTTGAGACTTTCCCAAGTCTCCCAAAAATCCAGACACAGATGTCTAGAAGTGAAGTTATCCAGTCCAGTTGCATTAACAGCTCTGATGGTTCAACTTATTCACTCAGTCAATGCAAGGTGAAAACTGACCACAGACCACCTCTCACTTCACCATAACACTGTAAAAATCAGAAATAAAAAGTTACAACCGTTAAAAGGTAGAATCTTAAAAATTGGATTAATATAAAGCTAAAAACTCCTCTTTTCTTACAAAGTAAAGATTTTCTTCTCATGAACTGGCCAACTTCAGGCTAAATTGCAGTTTTCTTGTTCAAGGTACTGCATACATAGAGTACAAATACCCCATAGTCTTCAGTACCAATTCTGCACATTTTCTCACATCCCAGTGAGGCAAAGCAAATGACAGCAAAGGATTTGCAGTCTGAAGGGTAAAGCAAGAGTGAGGGAAAGCCACAGATCACATTACATACATTCGGACAGCATCAAAGAATCAGGCACAAATTTTACACAAATACAAATTACAAAGCCCGGCACTACAGTCAAACATGACATGAGTAAATATTTGACACTTCAAAATGACAAACAGCAAAACTGAAATAAGTATCCAAACTGAATGCAGTTAAGCCCCTCTAATTTCATTGATAACAAAGGAAGGAAAATACAATTAAAATTAATGGGGGGTGGGGGGGGAAGGTTGTCACAATTTAAGTCCTCTAGCTCTAAATCCTTGTCAGAAGGCTGGAAAAAACCTCTACATTCATGACTTTCCTGATAAAGTATTACTGGCCTTTCATCCTGAAATATTTCAGTTCAGACACCATCTAAGTCCAGTAGACACAGTGATCCCTTAAAATAACAAAGGCTCACAATCCCATGTAAAATAAACAGATAAATTTATAGACACTTGATACACAAGAGGGTAGGAACTGTCAATCTCAAACTTAATAGAAACTATGCCTCTGTTGTGCATCTGCAGGTAAATTGATGCTTTACAAAATGTACAAAAAAGTTTATTAGCATAGATAGGCCATAGCATGATACCACGCACACAACTGTAATTTGTGAGGCAAAACATAGAAGTTACTGCACTTTAACCTGGTTTTCCACCAGTGCTGATCAATCTGTAATTGCATCAGCAGCTTCCTATTTAACCCAACAGGGTTAATGACTAGAGCTGGTCAGTAAAGCTACAAAGCACATACTTAAGTGAACCTGTTATCCCAGAAACCTCACTGTTACCATTTTATTAGTATTATAATGCTTGATGGCTGAAATATATTTGATTTTTAAAAAGAGAGTCATAATTCCAATTACCCTACAAGTTAGTTACCTTTTCAGTAGACAGTTTTTGGATAATCCTATCCAAATTAAGGATTCTGAATTTTCTTCTTCAAAGGTGCACATGGTGACTTTACATTAATTCATTACTTGAAAATAAATATTGAACAAGTGATATCAAAGTACAAATGTTTCCCATTATCTCTCTCTTTTTTGTAAGACCATCTGATCTGTAACATTCACAGACACTGGTACCAGTGGCGGAGTTGACATTATAAAAGCCCAAATGGTCGAAGTACTAGAATGTATATTTGGAAAGTCCAAGGAAGATTACAGGCAGTTTTCTCACATTTTAAGAGAATTTGTTAGTGGACAAAAGGAGAGGATGGTACTACAGAAATCTTCGCAAAATAGAGTCCTAAGCATTGAAGTTAGTTAAATGATAGAAGATATTTCATAAACGCAGGAAAAACCCTCCCGAAATAGGTTATTTTAATGAAGCACAGTAAGAGAATTCCATACATATGATCTTAGCACCATCTCAGTTTAGAGGACTAAAATGGTGGGAATCTTTCACGAGTTTTTTTAGAACTACTGACCTGGGCACACATTAAACAAATTACACCCTACAGCACATTCCAGGTGAAAAGATACTTTTTTAAATTTAGAGTAACTGGAAATATAAGCAAAGATATACAAATTATGTGTTCGTCAGCATCTCTCTAGTCAGATGCGTCATTCTCTATTGTTCACAGAAGAAAAATCACCACCAACACCTGTAACTCTGTCAGTGCTCATTGTGTCAGATCCAAGATGTCAGGTAATAATTCCCCCAATATTCCAGTAACACCAACTCAGCCTTCACTGATGCTCTACAGAGAAAACAAGATTTCAAAACACATTGGAAAGAAAATGTAACAGAGAACAGCATCAAAAGCTTTTACAGTAGCATCTCTGTGTATGCTTACTATTTAGCATTCATCACCACTGTATCTAAAAGCCTATCATAAATACGTAGATCAAATTATAACCTACAATTAACACTTCATATCTAAGGAAAGCCAGTACACAAAACATTTTTATCTGTAGAAGTAGAAAACCTACTTTAATATTGATGAATAGGACGTTTCAGCATTCTCTGTAGCAAAAAAAAAAAAAAAAAAATCTGAATTATAACACAAAAAGTTAAACATTCTATAGAAAGGAAGTTAAACCACTTTTCTTGATTTTAAATAAAATATCTGGGAAATGTGCCAGGTCTTTAAAATATCTCACAATCTAAACATGTGGAGGAAAAATAGACAGAAAAATAATTTTAAAATTACTATTTTATAATCCTTTAAAAAAATACAGGTGAAATTAAGTTTACCTGACATAGTATGTTTTGCAGCTAGTTGTTTTAGATGCTCTTAATATAGTATTTACTTCTGCAATTAGGTCTGCAGCAGTCAAGGAGTCTAAACTGAAGAACTCTCAACAAGCCAAATTCTGCAGACTGGAGGTGATCAATCAGATGCCAGGTTTAAAGGACAAAACCAGAGGAAAATGAAAATGTTCACAAAAGTGACATTCCTCTATACCATTCCAAACATTATTTACATCCCTTTGAATGTGACACTCTTTGAGAGGAGTTACAGCTAAGAAAGTCAAAACAAAGCAATCCATCACATTAGATACCCCTAGGATATGAAAAGTTCTACCTGATTAAACCCAACAATAAATGTCAGAGGGATGTAGAAAAATACGCTGCATCTATTTCTGACTGCTTTGAAATTAAAAACTCCAACTACATTTGAAAAATGCTTTCAGATTCCAAATACCTCCTTATCATATTTCACCAAAATATTCTCCATGTACATTACCACACTGACTACTAAAAATAACTACTGCCAGCTCTAACACAGGCACTGTTGTACAACCAGAGGTTACTTTTCAATCCACCACCATTCAGAATCCAATGACAAGTCAAGTAAGAACATAAGTAAATAAAAACCTTAGGAGACTTCATGTTTGTCAACATACTCTGTCTTTTGGCCACTTAGCAATTCATGGCAATGGCACAGGTGCTGTAATTAACACTTACGAGGGGTGCATGTTGCCATACATATCTGTAGAGAGCAGAAAGCAACTAGAGCAATTATTTATCAAATTGTTTTTCTAAGTGTCTGGTAAGCTTTAAATAAACTATTTGAACACAAAAGTATAAACCAAACTTATCCAACTGAAAAAGCAGAGATTACTACACAATTAAACTTCCTTCCAGCATATGGCAGCAGCACACATGGGCAAACAAATGCAATCTGTTTGAACCAGTTGCTCTCAAAAGCTTTCCCCATTTGCTTGATGATAATGAGCAGCGACTGCTTCCCATACTGAGAAACCTAGAACCTCCCTTCATCACTGCGGTTCTCTCCAAAGCGACTGTACATACAGTGTCAACACAAACCATCAGGAAGACAAGTGAGATCAAGAGCAGTGAGCTTCATTTTTTGTGGTCAACAGGTTACAGAGCTCTCTCAAGACAGCCCTTGTCACTGTCTCACAATCTGCACTCATACACATTTACATGATTTGTAGATAATATTCGACAGAATTCAAAGATGGCAGAAAACTGATGTTTCCTGATGAATTTCAGTGACCTGGGTGATTAGTCACAACTTCTCACTCTTTATGGAAACAGCTTTTCAATTATTTGCCTTCAGTAAGCTCCCAAGAGTTTCACTTTGTTTCTATGTCCTCTATCTCTCCCTTTAAAATGGAAATCAGCTTGTAATTTTAGTCTTCCTCTGACAAAGCCAGAACCATCTCAACATGCAAACAAAATCATTAACAAACAGAAGACACTGTCTTTTCACCGTGATGCATCCTTTACCTTTCATTTTATGAGCTTTATGAGCTATGAAATATTTTACCAGAAGGGAATGATGTTTTTATCTGTGTCCTTCTTTCAACAACCACCAGTGACAGTCTTTTTTCCACTTCTGTGGCTTCCTGAGAAAACCCATTTATAACTGGCTTTCCAGTCTGAAGCAACAACTTCTGATCCCTGCCCGTTCACTGCAGGTGTTCAGCTGCTTTGGCTGTCAGCCATTCAGTCCTGGCGCACTGAATTACCCCTGTGAAGTCTTTAATAAACACAGTTAGCCCAGTTATCCTAACTTTGACAACTTCTTAAGGCATTTTGCTCCTGTCACTCAGGCTTCACAATGTATCGGTTCCACTGAAGTCCCTCCCCGGGCCTTTGCAGAGCTGGCAGTGCACTTCAGCCCCTTTCTGCTGTCTTCAAAGTCACTACAGTCTGCATGGGATCAGTCAGTGAAGGGCTGCACGCTGGAAGCTGTAGCTGAAAAAGTACTGAGAAATGACATGCTTCAAGACTCCAGAGGCTGTACCCAGAAGATCTGAGTAGGAGACTATTTTTCTCAAATTATATCAAAGTTCAGGCTTACGATTATTATTACAGGTATAATAAATGGCTGTCTTCGAGCTATAGCTCCCTATAACTATTATAAATCCACCATTATTTCCATTTTACACTTAACGGAGAAGAAGCTGAGACCTGTCACACCCAGCTCCGTGTCTGAGCTCAAACAGGTGTTTCTCCAACAGAAACAGTTCATCAGTTCCCAGTCCCCATACGCTCCAGGGAAGACAGCAACTTACAACGTTTAACCGAAGTCTGAAATCTCTTCACACTCCAGGAGGTCAAATTAAAGTCAGTCATTTATACAAATCATACAGAAAGCAGAGAGAGCCGGCTGAATTTTAATTAAAATGAATGGCTGTGTAGGCAGGATGAGCTGAGCCGTTTCTCATCACCTGTTTTGCTGAATACAGAAGGCAGCACAGTATGTACCATCCATTTAAACAAAAGAAGCAGAAACATATTCAAACTACTCCCTCAAGAAAAGACAGTAGCAAGAAAAACAATCTTTAGTCGCATTCAACCATCAGAAAACACTCACTAAATACCACACAGCCCTATGTTCAAGCTCCTGCTTAGTTCAGTTAGACTACATAACCTTTGCATGATACTGTAAACCACTTTTTTACTAAATATAAGAAATAAATATATACATTACACACATGCCTCTCTTGGCACCTACTTCTACAAAAAAGCTACCAGAATAATATGAAGCGATAACACGTCATAATACCACCTCAGTGAACTTGCAACATTCTGAGGTTGAAGATCTTAATTCCAGTCCAGCTTTCCCTGCAACAGGAATAAGGAAGGAAATAAGCAATAAACAAGGAATAACCTTGAATAATTTCTGGCTATAGTTTGCGTGGCAAAGTGTGAAAACTGCTTTATAACGGCAACTGTTAAGGATGCAGAATTAATGCAAAATATAAAATCTATGCAACATCTAGTTAGGAGAAAAAACAGTACAACACCTTGGCAGCTGTTGCAGTGTTGACATAGTCCAGTTTCTCATGTATATTAGGAACATTTTCATCTCTCTCAAACCTCAATGATGAGAAGTCAACCAAAAGTGCTACAGGACACCATCTAGAGCCAAGGTGATGTTCTACAGCTGCTTTTGCTCAAGCTGTAACTTCTTGGTAACCTCATTGCAAGCTCCAGGGATGTGTCAGAAAACACCCTCTCAGATGAGATGGGAAGCGGACACGTTATGACTGGTCACCAACCCTGTTTCTGGGAGCTCCATGCTGCCATTCTGGATTTAACATCCAGCTTTCACTATATCTTGTGGAGGGCAACCAGCTGTTGCTCTCAGAGATCTGTAAAGTATCTTTTGTAGGAGAAGGGATAGAAATTAATTGTGTTACATGTGTTTCATGATCTGACAAGCTCTAAAAATTCAGCAAGTAGCAAAGAATCTCAGTGGGCAATTTTTGTTGGCCAAACAGATTTTGTTTCGGTCTCATTTAATACAAAGTATTAAAAACACTATTAAATTAAATAAATAAAACAAAATTAAATACAAGGGATTAGTTCCTCTACCCCTACTTACTTATTACAGTATATAGCCATTGTTTGCACACAGCCATCTGTCACGTCTCAAAGCACGATCTTTAGGCTTAACACGGTCCACCAAAAGATAAGCTTAATTATGACAGAATAAATCAAATATGTGTTAGAGAAAAAAAAAAAATCATAAAAAGTTATTTTTTCCTACTGAAAGTATAGCATGCATATGTATATAAATACATTTATAGATAAACTGCATAGCTCTGCAACCTCCTCCGCCTCGACTGCAGCGCTGGCAGCAGGCTCATGGTTCTCAGTGTAAGCAGCAGATTCCATTGCTGCAAAGCTTGCTTTAATTTTCATCAGGAAAAGAAGTTTGATAGAGCGGTCAGTAAAAGGTCAACATTACCATATTACAACAACGATAGCCACATTTTTTTGCTCTTGACAGAAATAAACATAAGCCTCGCTTCACTCCTGAACATTTTTGCCATTTAGCTGAAAAACTTAGTGCATTTTATATTTTCATCCACCAAATGCAAAGTCATATCAGGAAAACAGACTATATCAAAAATGTAGCAGTAAATGAACAGGTTTTTCTAAAGAAAACATTGCAAGATGTCTATAAAGCTTTAAAGAAAACTGGTCTTCGTTTATTTCTTGTGTATTCAAAGCATTAAAGCAGTCAACCACATTTCTCTATGTAAGGCTTCAACTTCATGAAAATTTTGTTTAAAAAGAAAAATATTTTAAAAAAGAAAAGATGCCCTGACTTTCCTCTAAAAAGACAAATTCTCTTAGTATATCCCCAATAGTGTGGTAGCATGACCGCAGCAATGTTCAACAGAGATCTGTGAGCACAAAAATGGTTCTAAGCGCATGGAAAGGAAAGACTGAAATCCACTTAATAGTGCTAGATATATTTTGATGAATGTTTTAAAAGAAGCTAACATTAAAGAGGTCAGTCAGAAATAAATGGAACATTAAGTAAATAACATCTTAAAATAAATGATGGATGAATTTATTAAAAATAAGTTTTAAAAGAGATTGCTTTTCTGACTACTGCACTTGCTTTCCCTGGCAAAGGAAATGGGAATAATTAATGGATTTGGCTGCTGCTGTCCAGGGATGGAGATAATCGATCTGTGGGGGAAGGCCTTTATCTAGCCCAGAGACACCGGCACAGCAGATGGGAAGGGGGAAAAAAAGAAAGAGAGAGAGAGAAGGGCGGTGGGCAAAGATCTCTGCTGGCAAACCTCCAGGGCTGCTTATCAGCTCCTACTGCTCCAACTAGCTCAGCTCCAGGTATTTGAAATGCTGGTGAGGTTGCCAATGATAATATTCTTTCTTTTATGAACTAGAACAAAGCTGGGGGGGTGGAAGGGGAGGGTATCCTGTTGTTATTACAATAAGGAAAACCTCCAAATCTATCTAGAAGCAATAAACAGGCTACTTGTTCCTTTCTGGCAGCTCTTTTAAACTGAGGACATTTTTTTGTTCAAATACTATATAGTTACGATTAGTGTATGATCACTGGCCTGAAAACATGTGAACTACAGGTTTATCAGAATGAAATGGGGTTTTTTAGCTGGTTTGCAGTTGCTCAGTTTATTATCTACTGCACAGTTGAGTAGTTCTTGAAACATAAACCTGGTTTCCAGTGTACGAGAGATGCAAGTTAATTCATTACTGCAGACAGCTGGTAGCATGATTAAAACCACTAGACTTTCCACAGCTTCTATAGCCACAAAGTCCATACTAACACCTCTCTGAGTGGTCATCTAACAATCCTAATTTTAAATAGCTCTACAAATAAACAGTTCCCACATAAAATAACATTTTCATTTTCTGGAACAAACCGATGGCAATTTTTTTTTACCCCCAATGCTTCATGACGTAGGGTTAAAAAAAAATTAAATAATTCTATGAGACCAAAACGAGCTCAAAACTCACACTTTGTCTGATTATCTGACAGAAAGAGATGAGCATAGAAGCTAATATCTAATAACATATTAAAAAGAAACAAAAAAACCCACATTGCATGACTTCAGACAGCATGAGTGTTAAGAACCTTTAAGAACACACAGGAACCCACAGGTTTCCCAAAATTAAAAACACTTTGAAAGGAATCTTTCTAGCAGAACAGAGACCTCCTTCCTTGAGGAGGAAGTAATTCAGCTTGTTGAAGTCACCAAATCAGAAGAGCAGTAATTTGCTCAATACACACTACATATAAGTAGCCCAGATTTTCACAGGGAGTTAAGTAGTGTTGATCTCTTTTCCAAATCACCACATAGTTCTCCTTTAAAAGAGAACAGGGAGGGGAATGTAACAGAATTTCATCTATCACCAAATAAATAAATAAATCTATATTATCAGCACAATACAATGGATAATGATAAACTCATTATTTCAAAAGAGCAAAACCAGCAAAAAGCTCTTAAGAAAAATCCAGTCCTAGTGGCTTGTCAGAAATATTGTGAGTTAAAGACTGATGTGGAAAAGAAAGCAGACACATGATTTAACTATGTAAACAAGAGTCTGCTTAGGCAGGGTCAAGTCCTCAGTTTATACAATTTTGAGAATCAGTAACAGCTTAAAGTATCATAAAACTTTTGAAAGAAAACCTAATAGGGGGAGTGGGTGTTGTTCAGTACTTAGTCCACATAACAGGTTAAATTCTGGAGGAAGACAAACAAAAGAAAGAGAAAGCAGACAGAAAAGTGGTCAGCAATACATTATTGCTCATTCCAAACACACAAAAGTAATCTTTTCAGTTCACTTTATCTCTGAGCCCTTATCATATACTAAAGTTTTGGACTATATGTTTCTCAGTCTTATTTCAGAATGTGAGAAAGGTTCTTCATTTTCTTAAGATGTAGTTGATAGTTTCATTAAACCTATTGTTTCTAATATCTTTCAGTAGCAGATAAATAATTCAGCACACCTGAAAAAAAGTTCTTACAGTACATCATAACAGCATCTTCAAGTCTTACTGTTCTGCTAGTGAATGTTTTGGCAAGTTAAACTCCAAATTACACTGGCTTTTTCTTTCTTTTTTGAAGTAATTAGAATAGGGAAAAATATCCTCAGTAAAACATAATTTTAAGCCTAGATCTTGACACTAATAAACTGGTTAACTTGGGGCAGGAGAGAAAATTTATTTCTGACCAGTATGAGTTTTGGGAAGGAATTTCAAACCATCTTTATATAGTTCTTCCTGTTTGCAGTGGTACAGAAACACCCGATTTTACCTCACATCTCCAGTCCTTTCTTCTCTTTCCTATACATAGTTCTCTCATGATCCAGGCTTCGGTGCATGATTTACAGCACTGCAACACAGCTGCCATGGCAGAGCAGCAGCGCACTCCAATTTCAGAGAGACAAGGTTAAAAAAATTGGCTGGGCCTGTATATATATTAACACACTGCACCACCACGTACTGTCAAAGGCTCAAAGGTCATCCCATCTGCACGCCAAAACCAAAAGAATTATGAAGTGTCTGTCATAGCAACTGATCTACTAGTTAACAAACCTGCTATTTAAAGAACACTAATCAAGTAGTGATCACAGAATAAGAAAAGTAGTATTAACTGGAATCTTAAAATCTGAAAAAATGATATACTACAAGTTAGACGTTCAGCAGCATTATACCTTCTCGGCTGAAGGCAGTCTAAATAAAGTAATTGAAAAACATACCCTTTCAACTCCTTAAATCATCATGATTTAATGGCTGTACCAGTAATCATTAAGTGCTTTATGAAACTTGGAAGCAGAGGGACAAAGTTTGGTTCAAATAATCATTCATCTCCTATCAAGCTGAGTAAACATTCCATTCAAACAACTACATTAAAATCCCAGTTACAGTAGTCACTAAGAACTAAAATGCCAACTAGCTCAAAGTTACAGGTTTTAGATTCCATTCCACTTTTCCATATCCATCATAATGTCCCAGAAAATATACACACACACACTTGAGCACAAGCAAACCCCTGGAGTTGAGCTGCTGTGCCAGGTTCTTCTCCGTGGCGGGCAGCAGCGAGGGCTGCGGGCACCTCACCCTCCAGGCTTTTGGTTGCAAGTTTTTCAAGTCCATACTATGGAAAAGCCAAACTCTCTCAAGAGAGTAAACAATTGACATGCAACTCTCCCCAGGTAAAAATCCTACATCAAAGTTTTTGATACATTACGAAACTACTCTATTAGAATTTATTACCACATTCAGGAATAATTAGTGTCCAGCAGATACTTCAGTACCACCAAACAACCTCTTTGATTCCCCAGTGCTTTCACCCTACCTAATGTCTCGTCTTGATACTATGAGTTTGACTATTTTAGGGAGCATTTGCAGCAAAGAAATCTCCCCCACCCCTACTCTCCAGTGTTATTTCACTAAAGCACTATTATAGTTTAGATCAAAGTAATTCCCATAACTTTTAAAATCTTCCTGTAACAGACTGTTTTGTTTGGGGTTTTTTTCTTGTTTGTTTTTTTCCTCTTTGAATAAGTATCCAATACTCTTAGTCTGTGGAGCCAGACTATTTTGTGGCCTTTCACCACTTACATGTGAATATCAACCTCTTCTAATGTGAAGTTCAAGAATCAAATTTCAGCTACAATTATTGATACTTTTCCAAGACAGTCAGAGACTATAAATTAAAATGAATGTAACAGGTGCTAACAGCATAAATACTAACTGGCATTTACCAAGCCATCATAAGTTATTTGTGCAGCTTTCCAGAGATCGATTATAATCTTCCAAAAATGCCCAGAAGACATAAACATTAGAAGACTTGTAGCATAAAAATATATGAAATACAAATAAGTAGAAAATACTCATATTTGTGCCTTGCAAAAAGTCAGTTCTACACCATGACAAATAGGTTGGCTATAATTCAAGAAAGCATTTCATTATATGAGACAAGCTAATACTAAGGACATCTCTAGCTGCTCTTTCAGGCTATGGTTAACATACTGAATCATGCAAGGCACTTCTCATGAAAAGTCTGTGATAAAAATATTTCTAGTTTCCAATAATAACTAAGCACTTGAATTAAAAAAAAAATCAAATTAAAAAAAAAAAATCACTAATTTGGTACTATTATTATCATCATTATTTGTTCCAAACACAGCTTCAGGAACTGCAAAGTTGTGTGCTCCAAAGGCAGGTTGCAGTTGGGTAGCTGGTTGTTTAGTTTGGGGCCTTTTTGTTGATTGGGGTTTTATTCATCCCTGCTAAATAATCCTTATTTATGTACAGCTAGTAAGATGCCCTCTTTCAACTCAAGTATAAAAAAATGAAATCAATTTCAATACAATTTTATTCTCAGTGTCAGTGACTACAAGTACTTCTTGTTATGAAAGTGCTGATACTGCACTGATTTTCGTGGAAAAATTAATACCTTAAGTTAGGATAAAGATGGGTGTCCTACATGCTTTATTTGCTTTCTTTTTCATTAATGTCTTTACTTATCATTTGACCCATTATTTTGAGGGCTGAGAGGCTGAAGGATCAACAAGCTGTTCTGCAGAAGGTTTCACCAATGATTAGTTTAGTACTGTTTAATTAACAACTCTGGGTCTACAGACAAAGGAAAGGTATCATTATTTTACTTGTACTATAATAAGGAAGATAAAAATCTAAGTTTTTCTATGAAGTATAAGTCTAAGTAAAACAAAATTTTTATTTATATATAAAGGCATATTCTCATATGTCATGGTTTCAGTATGTTTCTTTTCTAAAGATGACAGCCATACTCTGTAGGAGACCAGCTATGGCACATAGCGATCCCTGAACACAGAAAATACTGCACATCCAATAATATTCCAGCTAGCCAAAAATCAATCCCACTGGTGCACGAGTCCCAGATCTATTCATTTTTTTTTTCCCCCCCCCCTCAAGAGGATGTTTCAGATACCATCTTGTTTCATAATGAAGACCTGAACTGCAAACAAAGCGAAAGCAGTAAAGCAGAACAAACAGCTTTGATTATCTTCTTCAAATACTGTTATGTTGGCATGAAAGTGGTTTGCTTTCAATGCCTTTTTTTATTATTTGAAACATGAATAGGTTCAGAGGAACAGAAGCACAATGAGGACAATTCAGTACATCTTTCATATAGACACAAACCCATTGTCAGAGCAAACACTGCTTTCTGCATTCAGTAATACAAAGGTCTAACAGGAAGCCCTTACTCCTGAGTGTATCCACATCCCACAGCAGGAACTACCACTATTTTAACAAGAAGAAATCAACTTTTAAAAAGTCTCCATGATTTGAGCTTATATATCTGAATAATTTATCTATTTATATAAAAAATTACATTGCCTCCTGAATATTTATTCTGCCAGCACATACAGTTTGAAAAAACAATCCCATAAAACAGCTAGCATGAGCTTTTCTGGCTGAGGTAGATCCAACAAAGGCAGTAAAAAACCTCGCAATTTAAAAAACCCAACACTAGTGGTACCATTAAATTTGTTTATTAGAAGTCTTTGAGGGATTAAGAGAGAAAGAAATATCAGGTCAAAATTCACAAAAAAAAATTATAAACATTTCAAACTCAATTTGCATTCTTCTGCCACTCATTTAGTCAAGGAAGCAAGACCTCCTGTAAAAAAATGAGTCAGTATTTGACAAGATGGGTATTACATCTAAAAAAACAACTTTGTTTTCTTATTTATTTTTTTTAAAGGTACTTAATTTTCTCTCTTGATGGACCAGCTTTTCTCCATATGATGTGTGCTAACTTAATTTCTACCAGATTGCCTCATCAGCTTCCTAAAATAATTTTCCTCCATATTCAGTAATAGCTTTATGAGTATCACACATTCCCTCAGTATCCTTGAAATAGTGCCTTGCTATTCCATTTGAGACAAAAATCCAGAATATCAAAGATCCAGTCTCCACAGACATAAACTATAAGGGGAAAAAAATAAGCCCTTGCGTTTTCATCATTGGGACCCAAGGAAACACAAAGCTGCTTTCAACTTCAAGGAAGTTTATCTTGAAAACCTGTCTGTTTGTGGGACTGAGACACTCTCTTGCCACCGGGAATCTTTAGGCCAATAAAACAAAGTACATTGTAAAAAAGTACATTGTACATTGTATACTGTGTTAACGTTCATTTTCAGAAGTGGACAACACGTACATGCCGCATTAAGCGCTAAATATATGTTGAAATAATGAAACCAGAGGTGAAGTGGAACACATAGAAGATCAAGTTTCACTGACCTGTCACAGTGCTTGTCTCACAGCTGCTCTCCAAACTGGAATGCCACTTCCCCAAATAAAAACAGGATCCTTAAGGAAACAATTTTCCTCAGTTCATCTACAATCTCAACAGTTCATACAGGCCAGAGTGACAAATACAAATGCAACGTTCACTAAAACACAGGATCCTAGCTAAAGCATGCATTAATCAAAGATGTCTTTATGTCACCTTGATATTTTCAGGAAGAAAACTGCTTAAATAAATCGCTCAGCTGAAATATATATACTATCAACACAAGCAGCTCCCTTCTCTGAGAAGATATTAAATCAATTCTTTCATAAGCTGCTCCATTGCTGCAAGAGGTTGGTTTATTTGTTTTTTCCCTCAGGGAACAGAAGAGAAATAGCCTAAAAAATCATCCTTAAAATTTTAGTAGCATCTTTGTATTTAGTTCTGTGAACAATTCTGCCCCATCTCACTACTCCTGACTTTAATATACCATTGAAAATACTATTGTTATTCACATCTAGCGGAGAATTATTCACCCACACCCATTTTTTTAACTTCTGCTATGCTTTATAAAAAGAATAAGTAGATTTTGACAGAGGATGAGACAGCATACCTATTGATCTAACATACATGTCCACTCCTCTTCAGTCTTTTCCATTCATAAGTCTCTTCTATTCTTGATGTTTTTACAAGTGAGCTTTATGAAGAGAGATTTTAAACTATTGTCTTACCATACTTGCTATATCTCATGTATTCTCTTAGAAATTTTCTACATACATTGCTTTCCACAGGAGATTGTGAAGAAGTGGTTTTTTCTGCATAGAATATTAAAAGCAGATGACCCGCTCAAAATCTAAGACCTGAAGTCAGTAAGTAAAATTGTTGAGTTATGCACTACAATAGTGACTACTGTGAGTCAGTTATAGATTAACATAGCTCTAACTTAGAAATCATCTTTTGGGAAGAAATCTGAAGACTCAAATAGTAGAAAGACAAGAACAGAAAGCAAAACTGGATTAGAAGGCTTTAAGCAGAAGGAAAGAGCTTGTCAAACACCAAAAACTAAGGGGGAGGGGGGGAACCAAACAACTTTTTTCAGATTCCCAACATTTGGTCCTGTTAGCTTTAATTTTCCCCTAAAATTAGTTATGAAGATACCATCAGCTCTCATGGATGAAACAAGAGAACTGACATTATCTTTTAAAAGCAAGGAGAAACATCACTTGAAGTTCTGCAGATGTTTTCTGACAATTTAAACGCAAGTTTATTTCAATATGGGTATATACATATAGTGCATCTTAGGTTTCCATATGGTGTTACATTCAGTTGCATATAGTATTATATTCAGTTGCACGAGTAAGAGTTTTATTTAGTAGTATCTTCCAGTGATATAAATTTTTTCTTTTGCACAAGTATTATTTTTTAAAGTGTGACTAGAGGAGAATTCAGTTCAAAATTTGACACTGTCCTAAATAGACTTAACCCAGTATCAAAATCAACAAGGAATACAATGATGAGCAAAACTCTAAATAAGAAAGATGATCCAGCTTCTCCAGTGACATAACAGACCAAGTGTAAACCAGCTGGAAATGTACTGGTTTGTGATTTGGAGCTCTAGGTATTCAAACCACTGACTTTCCATTGACAATACCATGACTAAATACTTACCGAACACAAAAGCACATATACTAGCTTTACCCACCCAAAAGAATCTATGTTGAAATAGTTTTTTAAGAACACACACAAAATAGGAAAAACCTAGTAGTGGAACATAAATAAAAGATTTTTATTCAAATGTCCAAAACCCATGCATATTCAATACTCTGTGGTATAAATAGAAGTAATAAAGAAGGAAAGTGGAAATCAGGCAAAATGTGCACAGTACTTCAGCCATTTACACCTCAAAAAAGAGTTAGCACTATGTTGATCGATTATATTTCATGTTAATGTTATGCATTTCCGTCCAGTAGTTCCTAACTCCATTCAATGGCAAAAGCTTGCCCAGTATCTCAACAAAATACCACTAGGAAAATATGCACATTACAAGTATTCCTTTCTTTTCTCAATCTTGAAAAAACATTACCATGTGCACACTCTGAAACAATCCAACATGCTAAGCCATTGCCTGAAATATTCATCTCCAGATGCCCACCTCATCATAAGCATTGTCCACAGAAAACTATCCCAGAGTTGCTAGCAGTCATACATAAAAGGTACTGCTGTCTTGAGAAATCTTGCAAGAAGGAAAAAGAAAAAAAAAAAAGAGAGAGAGAATAAAATATTTACAAAGGTATCTTTTCACTGCTGTGAATTTTTAATTACTGAATAATAATGCAGGCCTTAAAGTATTGCCTGATAAATGATCGCTGCCCACTACAGAGCCTCTCAAGTATCACCTCTTAAAATTGCATGGAGCCAGAGCTGTTAATGATGTCTGAAAACTCTCTAAACACTGACATTAAAAAGAAAAAAAAATCCAAATTATTTGGAAAAACTGGCTCATTCAGAAAATGGTGGATAAAATCAAATGAAAAGTGAGCATTATAAAACAATTATGAATTGATGTAAATCTAAATTTGACTATTAGCAACAACAAAACCATATCTTCTATAATGTAGCAAAAGAAGAACTATTGCATGCACAGAGTACTGGTGGTGGTTCCTATTGCAGAACACCAGCAGTGCTGCCTGCCCACAAGGACGGGCTTCCCTGAAAGACATTTATTTTCAGCACTCTGGGCACTGAAAATGAAATGGAGGACTTCCCCATGCAAAGCACAACACAATGTTACGACACAAACACTTGAACAGCAACATAAGATGAAGAAGAAAGCATCACTCACACCTGTCACTGCATGTTCAACCTGTAAAAACATCTGCCTTCCAGAGAAAGATGTTCCCAGGGATGGAGCCATGTGCCAACATTACTGACTAACCACAAGAGACCACAAGTCCCTCCATGCTCTTTACCAGAGCATTGTGGTTTCTTCCATCAAAGCCAGGGACTCACCTCAAACTCCCCATTTTTAATACTATGTTATAGATACTATACGTTACAGAGCTTTACAAGGAAGAAGCCCTGAGACACAGCACAATTTTTATTTTCCTCTTGCTCAAATCGACTGTCTTACATTGCTTCATAACCTCTTTCGACAAAACAACAGCCTAAGCAAATGACTCCTCACCCACCACAACAAAATTAATTCTCTAGCCTAAGGCAAAGGAAAACGAACTACATTAGAAAACAGATCTCTAAAAATGCAAGTTCACAGTCAAAATCAGCTGCTGTTCCAATATTTGAATAATTACTATTTTTTCCAAAGGAACATATTTGCAATACACGGAAATTAATATGGCAATCAGAAAAATAAAATGGGAAAATACTTTAAATTTTTACTAATGAAAAAATCTCTTCAGAAAAAGATAAAATATCACTGCTTCCAAAGTCTGCACAAGATCCCATATACTTCACAAGCTGTGTTTTTTCATGAGAAAATTGTGTTTTATAATTACACTTTGAATTACTTTCTTTCAGAGAAAAGCTAATTTAATGAACATAAGAAAACAAAATCACCAACATAATAGAAAAGAGGTGACGTGACTGAAACACAGAACTTTTGATTTACATTAGCTAGTTATTTGTTATCATCTTTGTCACAAATGAGTAGCACAGAAAATACTATTAAAAAATAACCAGGTGAATCAAAACAAACCCAGGGAGTTGTCCATCATGTACTTGTGACTCATTAACAAATTAAAAAACAACATTCACAGCCATAAAACTGGAACTCAACCAAGTCTCAGAATAACAAAAGACAATAACTGTTGCAACAACAACAACAACAAAAAAAAACCCCACAACCATAAATCCTCTTAAAAATTACAAGACAAAACAATATGCTCTATCATTTTAGAAAAATAATAAAATGCTCCTTTGGAAATCTTACACATTCTAAATTAAGTCTGTGGATCCTGGGGATTACTTTATTTTGTGTTTACTTCTGAAGTCACGGAGTTTTGCTGTGAATTCTTTTCCTTTGGAACCTATAAGGCCATAGCACCTCGAACTTTCTGACCTTGAAATACAAATATCTACATTCAAACAGAAAATCTTATTCAGGTGGGCACCAGATGATGTCTAGTCAAATTATAGACATTTAGATAAACAGCACTCGCTAAATTCATTCATTTTCTGCTTTAGCTACATAGAGTAATCAAACTGTCTCTGTTGCAAGGTAACAAAAAACATTTTGCCCTGACTACTCAGAGTTTGCTGTTTTTTCTTCTGCTTCTGTTTTTATAGCTCTTGCTTTCTGTTTAAAGATAAAAACTTTGATCTCTCTCATGATTCCTACTGCATTGTTGTGTTTGGATCCAGTGTCTGAAACACTGCCAGCTATCAGTAATGAATCTGCCCTTCTCAGCAGGTAGAGCTCCAATACCAGGCAGAGGCACAAATCTGGACCCACCACATTATCACACCCCCCAGGTCTGAGGAGAACCAGCTCTTAACAGCTGGGGGCAGGGGAGGAACTCTCTTCCCGCTTGCAAGGTCCTTCTACAAAAGGTTCAAGAAGAGAAGAAAGTAGGAGAGAAGACAGTGGCTTTGTGCCACTGACACCTCTCCCTTCACACTGGGCTTCCCTTCCAAACCTCAGAATTTTAGCAGCGTATGGGAGAAACCATTTTCTACAGATTAAGGTACTGAAGATATAATCACCATGATCTTTATAACCAAAAGTGTCCAAAACAGCAATGTATTGTCCCACAATTTTCACTAGCAGAGCAGTTCTAGTGCCACATGACTATAACCAGAAAACACAGGAATATTTATAGTACCTTAAATACTAAAAAAAAAAAAAAAAAGGCTTTGAGATACTACTAGACTCATTCCAGATGGGGGGGATAAAAAAAAAGTTTAATAAAGCAAGTAGTTACAATTATTCATTCAAATATGGAGTTAAAAATATCTGGTGACCACCTAGCAAGACAAAACCTATGAAAATAAACAAATTTCAAAGGAATTTCCTCCCTCTCATTTTTTTAACAAGAACTGAAAAGAAATGGCAAAGCCAAATACAGGAGTGTCACTTTCCCACACATTGTTACCTCCTAGAAGTGACTGACTATGCACCTGCCACCGAATGACTGACAAATTATGAAACTTGAAAGCAATTAGTGCAATCAAACACAAACTAAGCAGATTACAAACCAGGAAACCAAGAAAAATGCTTTGGCAGTAAACATAACAAACCCCAAACAGCTCATTAGTGCATGACAAGGATGTCCAAACTGTGATCTGTAGACAACATGTGGTTCTCACACTGAAACTTTTCTTACCAGGTTTTGAGATGTGACCATTGCCCTGCAGGCTGTGCACCACCTGCCTCATGGCTACTTCTGGGACTTTGTGCAGGGTAAGGGCAGCCGCAACATCTCCAGCAGCTCTCCATGCTCTCCTGCCACCTCAGCGCATCACAAGGAAGACAAGCCAGTGGCTCTGGCTGCTCCAGTTACATCCCACTTGCCACACCGTGGGGAACTGAGGGAGAGGAAGGAATCCATGAGCTCTTCCCCTTCATAGCTACTTAGGTAGCAGCATTGTAACAGAGGTGGGGAGAAAGAAAGCTGCTTTGCTAGTTCTTGTGTTAATGCAGGCTAAACAAGCACTGGCACCATTCTTGTTTGCTCTAGGCTGGCAGGTTTCTCCATCTCCAGGGTTTACTGTCAAAAATAAGCAGATTCCAACCACATATTTTCTTCCTCATCCTCCTGCAACATCTTTTGGATCATAGAATGTCCTGAGTTGCAAAAAAACTCACAAGGATGAGGGTCCAGCTCCTGTCCCTGCACAGGACAACCCCACAGTTCACACCGTGTGTCTGAGGACGTTGTGCTCCAGATGAGGCCCGAGCAGAGCGGGACAACCCCCTCCCTGCCCGGCCGGCCCTGCTGTGCGGGATGCACCAGGACACGGGTCCCTCTTGGCTCCAGGGACGCTGTTGACTCACGTAAATCTTGCAGATGTTGCCAACAAGGAACCACGGATCTAGTTACATTAATTCTATTCTTTCCATATGTGCAGCCTCTGAAAAGAAGTATTTGCAAAAGGAACTGCCAGCAGCTTCAAAATTAATTTCTCCAGCACAAAAATATAATGCAAACAGGGTGACTTCCTCAAGTAATAGCTGTGACTTACTGACCTTGCTAGAACATAATGCTAGTGTTCAGGCTGAACAAAATGTATCATTGTTGCCAAGCAAAAGGCATCACCAGCTGCTGTAATCCATCTGAGAAGCCTTTTGCTCACTTGCCAGAGGACAGTCCAGCAGTGCCCCGAGAACAGAGCTCCGCACATCACCCGCACTCAGCAGCCCCGCTCACCGGCTTAGGGACAATCCAGCCACTAGTCTGCATTTAGAAAAACTTCTTTTCCCAGGTATATCGGGCACAAATTGCCAGGTTTTCATAGTAGAGGGGCCAGTGAGAGGGCTCTGTGTGAGCTGGTTCCAGCTGGTTCCAGCCAGCTCCAGCCGGTTCCACACCAGACCAGCTGCAGGGCGGAGCTGAGCCAATAGGGGGAGCCCGTGGTGCCCCTGCACCAATCAGAAGAGCTTGTGGCACCTCTGTGAGAACACGGTTATGAAATGGCGGCAAACACCAGAGAAAGGAAGAAGGACCTCCTGGGGGAGCTGGTGACATGTCTGAAGGGATTACAGCCTGGGACAGGCACCAGAGCTGAGGAAATTGAGGAAGAAGGAGCAGTGAGAGAGTGAGGAACAAGGAGCAGCAGAAAGAAGCCGCCATGCCCTGCCCCCAGCTCCTGCGCCAGCCCTCGCCTCCCCTGAGGGCGGGAGTGTGACCCGCAGGGACAGCACAGGGAGGGCAGAGGTGTCTGTGGTGAAGCTGAGCCAGGCAATGGGGAGGGAAGGTGTTTTAAGTGGTCCAACGCTTGTGCTCTTGGTTTCCCAATCAGTAATAAAAATGTTTTAAATTATGTTAGATTCCCTGACTTCCTGCTTTGCCCACAACAGTAACTGCTGAGCGATCTCCCCATCTTTATTTTGACCCACAAGATTTCTCACTCCTGTTCTTCCTATTTTCTCCCACTCTGGGAAGGAGAAAGAGAGAAGCTGTGCCAAGTGCTTTGCTGCTGGCTGGTGCCAACCCATCCCACCAGGGCAGATGGTCAAGGACTACAAAGTCACTTCTTCTGCCCCATTCCTTATGGGAGAGTCATGCACAATCTCCATTATTAACAGGGTGGAATTGTGATTACACATCCCAGCTTGCAAGGCACCAAGGACATGAGGAAAGCCCTCAGTCCTCCCCCCTGTCTTCCAGTGAACCACTGCAGCTATAGCTTTTTAGTTACCTGCTGCCTGGGCTTCAGATCGGGTGTCAAAAAGTGTTTGTACCCTACGAAGTACAGAGCAGACAGGCTGCAGACATTTCTACAGCCAGAAATCTGTTATATGGTTGCCTACAACCAAAGAGGTCAGCCTTGCATGCAAAAGAAACTTTTTCCAGTCCCATATCCCAATTCACACCAACACACGGGTCTGGCTGCGGTTCCCAGAGCAGCACAGCTCCAGCACCAGCATCTTTGCTGCAGTGAATGAGCTGCTGGGGGAGAATGACACTGCCGGACTCCTCTACTCATCCCCAGCTGTAGCGTGCACAAGTGGAACACGTACATTTATTTACCTTACATTACATCTATGTTTTGCTTTGCTTACAGAAATAACAACTGTTTAGATAGCATGAATTCCCTTCTCAAACAACTTTAGCTAATTCTGTAGTGTTTTGGAACTCTTTTTCCAAACGTATATGCCACTTACTTTCTCTTCCAACAGGCTTCAGTGTCTTGTTTATCTTGATCCATAACAACGAATCTGACTTAGAGCATCAAAAACTTTTGCCTTTCATATCTTCAGCACAAAGCTTTCAAGCAAGGTCACCAGATTCTGCAAATTGTCATCAAATCCCCCCACTTGGATGCCTTTGTTACCTTTGAAGACTGACAAAAAGTGTAGCAAATACCTTTGCTCAAGGGGATCACAGCATCCATAAATAATATTGCTGCTGTTAGTATCTTTTTTTGTTTAAGAATTTGTATTACTTACGAGTCTACACAATATTTTAATCACATTGTGTTACCTTTTTTCAGTAAGGAATCAGTACATTCAGAACACAAGATCTTTTTCCTTCTGAAAGCCAGCAGGGACAGAAAGACATCTCATACAGATCTGTCTTGGAGGTTTACATCTAGAGACTAACAGATCATAAGTATAAATCATTTCTGAGCAAGCCCAGGAAGTTCTTTTTCCAGTATCTTGCTTTAAATAAGAATCTAAACTTCTCACTGAAAATACATCTAAGATCAATGACAAAGCATAACTCCCTAAGACTGTATTTTACCTGCGTTTAACTTTGTCCATATTTAACTGTGGCCAACCAGGTATAATGTCCAGCCCTGCATACGTGGGCCCAAGTTCAGGGTTTTTTTACTTTCTGAGAAATGAGAATCAAGAACTTATTTACAGCATGTAGCCAACCTTGAATTTTGAAAGCAAAATGCAAAGTAGCTGCAAACATCTTTGCTTATGACTTTGTAAGTTCTTAACCTTCCTCTTATTTACCATCAATTTTTCCAAAGAGCAAACAATCAAGACCAAAATTCTCAGCTGTCTCAGCACAGCCTCAGTTGAAAGGCTAAGATTTAGTTAACAGAAAGACAATGAATTGGTGAAAAGAGAAAAGAAACCTGGCTGAAAAATCTTGTTTTAATTTTAAGAAAGCATCCATGAAAACTACTTAGAGTATTAAAAGAATCAGCCTGCAGAAATAATAATCTTGTTTTATTTATAGTCAGGGTCATGGGAAATCTGTCTTGATATATAAAAAACTACAGCTTCCCAGATTAGTTTTGGTAACAGAATTCCAAGAATGAAGAGCTATGGGAAAGTTTAAATTCTCATCAAATACACCTGAGTGTCCTTGTTCAAAATGGTTTATAATTTCTGTCACTCATTAAGCAGCAACTACTAAGACAACTGTAAATACTAGTGAACTCAGGACAATTTTGTGTGGTAACCTAATGTTTAGTAAGAGTAGATGCATCTGTAGTGTTTACAGGCTAGAGTTTGTGATCACAGTTAATTACAGCATGATAAAGATATTATTTGAATAAGTCAAGTTTGAAAAAAAAATTCATAAAATTACTTCCTTAAATGAATTAATGAAAGCAATCACTAACCTTTTATTAAATATCCCACACGCAGGAGTCTGCTGCCCATGCTATTGAATTAGTTTTATCCAGCAGCACTTCTGATGCCTAAAAAAAAATGTTGACAGCAAGAGGATGCTTTTCTTGTGTACTTATTGCTCTGTTAGGGGCTTGCATAACAAAATTCATTTTCTGTCACTTCTGCTTCACGTTTTTAAAAGCTGTTTATTCTGACGACTACATCAACAAAGTACAACATGGCAAACAAAGCAAATGGAACTAAGCCTGAACCCCAAGATAGTCATTGACCCTGATGAAACTGTTGTGTCTCAATTCAGTTTGTGTTCTTACATGCCCAGTCATTCACCTTGCTGCTGCACTTGTGGAAGCAGTTCTGTCCCATATGGTAACATAACTGGAAAGATAAGATCTCTGTTATTAATACCTGGACAGCCATAGGTCATGACTTCAGGCAATCTTTACAGAAATGCTGCCAGACTTGAGTCATCTATGTCTCAGAACATTTGATTACCCTCACAGAAACAGCACCTTACTTAAGAATTATATTAATTCTTACTTATCCTTTAATAAGGATAGGCTTTTGGTTTTGTCCTCCCAGGAAAACTGATTGCAGAAGCTGAATCTTAACAGTAAACCCACATCGTGGCGCATCCTCCAAGACACTCAAGTGACAGGCTCCTTTCTGGAGGCAGCTTTCTGCTAGCCCTGCACAATCTGTCAGACCGTGACCAGAGTCTTGGACATAAGATACTCATTTAAAATAAAAGTGGCGACATCAGCACATGCTCTAGCAGGCCCTCATGTCCTAGACCACAAGCAAGAGAAAAAGGTTACCTTTGTAACTCTGTAAAGTAGAATCATTACGTTCTTCTGTAGCACATTCAATAAACCATTCTGTTCTTGCTGCTCCCCGCAAGGACGGAACAGACCCCAGGTGACAGCACCAAGCTACACAAGACAAGCTCTGGGCCACACAAAACAGGTGCCCACCTGCACTGATGTGCCTCAGGGAGGAATCCCCTTTGTGCTGGCTGCCCACAGGACTGTTCTTTTCCCTTCAGAAATGCTGCAATTATCTTTGTCAACACTGCAGGTAGGTAAATGTTGGTGTCAGGTGCCTGCCAGCTGGAATGCCGCCTGGAATGCAGCACCTACAGTCCCAACTGTTCTGTATCTCTTCCATCACTTTCTCAAAGACACAAACTTGGCCATTGCAAAAGTCACTAACTTTTTTAGCACAGCACATTCATTAACCATTACAAGAACCTACAGCAGCACTCAGGTAGCACATAATCTTACAGCACCACATTGAGATGTATTTTCTCCCACAGACATACAAATACCTGCCTGCATATCATTTCCTTTGTTATTAAGGCTTCTATCTCCCCTTTATATCCCATTTCTGTTCCCATCTCCCATTTTCGCACCTTCATCAAGAATACAGCCTTCCATTAATGCCTTCATTTGACTGAATGTCCATTCCTGTTCAGTTCAAGTATACAGTATTTACCTGTACATTCTCAAATACATTATACGTATACTTAATTCAACAGTGATAAATTGAACCTATAAGATGTGCTATCCAGCATCTTCCTCCACCAGAAAAGAGCTAGAAATGGAAATTTTATTATCATGCTATTTTCTGCCAAATGCAATCACTGTTGCTTCATTTTGCCTGCAGCTGGCCAGATTCGGGAGGCACACCATTGCTTCTTTTGGTGTTGTTGGCGGCGGGGAGGTGGGTGTCAGTTGCTGTTTGGGGTTGGCTCTGTTCTGTTTTTTTTCTTTAATTGAGTGGGGGACTTAATGATGAAATCTGGTATTTCCCTGGAAAAAATCCACACCAGGTCAAAACTATTCTGCATACAGCACAAAGCCTCTTCCATGCAATTCTCTGCCCATCACTGTTCTCTCTTTCTCTGGGTCACCAGATTCTCCAGTCTACTTGATGTTTCCCTCCCTGCATGCAGAGGTCCACTGAAGTACAATATTCCGCCTTCAACATCAGCAGTTCTCCTCAGATGAACGGAAGGAGTGCAATCTATAAAAGGGCCACACATTCCACAGTGTATTTCAAAGCAAATGTCATGCTTTTGAACAGGAACTGAATTTGTGTCCTTGCCATTTAAGTAGCTTAAGAAGTGCTGCTTTGCTTAGTAAAAGCACAGACTCACACCCAAAGCTCATCTTTTTAATATATCTTACAGCAAACATAAGACTTCACAAAACTGAATATAAAAACATTAAACTATTACATTATTTAAGCTAGAAGGTTTTTCTTTTTTAGATTACCACAATAAAAAGCAATGACTTCTGAATCTTCAACAATTTCAGAATCTGTATTAAAAGAAATATACTGCATCTCAATACAGATCTGGGTGAACAGTGGAACCATAATAATACATGTCCACCTGGCATTCTGGCCAGGAACAGTACTTTCCAAATTTTGCCTCAAAAGCCTTCCAAGCAACTACTCAAGTATTTGAACAATACAACCTGAACCCAACTGAGGTGACAAAAATTCTGATTATTTCACTTCAGGAGAAGTGTCCATATTAAACAAGGACAGACTTTCTAAGCACACAGAGCAGAGGGGTCACACACTTCTTTGCTTCAATAGTCTGGCTGACAGATACCAGAGATTCTCCGTTCAGCTCTGATACAGAAACTGTACCAGTTCCACCAGAGACCGACACCAACCCTAGACATTAATCAGTTGCTTCTCTTCACACCTTCCCAAGTTCACAAACTGCTTCTCCTCAACAGTGCCCATTTGGTCTTATCAGCAAGGGAGCCAGAGTAGCAAATGTGATGTGAAGCACTGATCCATTTGCTCTTCATCAGTCCTACCATTCAGTAACCCAAATTCCTAATTTCTATCACTGCCTTTCCAATGTACCTTAATCATTTCTGTCCTTAATGCTGCTTGAGCACTACAGCCAAGGAATTCTCCAGTTCTTGCAGTAAAGTAGGATAGTTCACTGAGCAACCTCCTGCTCTTCTGCCTCTTGCACTACAGGAAGACGTTGTACTGGGTGTTCCAAAATATGGACCAAATTGAGAGGCATTTGGGATGAATTCAACTATCATCTCAATGCCATCCATACAGCAGGTGGAAGAAACATCGAGCATTTATTAAAAGGTTACTAAAACTTGATGACTCATTAGACCATTTGTAAATTTTTGCGTAATTGTAACACGTTGGACCAAATTTCACAATGGCATCTTTTTAAAACACCCTGTATTTTCATCACCAAAGTCAAAGCTCCTCCTGCTGACACACAAAAAACTTCCTCAGCTCCTGGAATTGACTAGAAGCTACCTTCAAGAATACCTACAGTACAAAGAAAACCAAACAGACATGCAATTAAGATGAATGCAAAGTTTCATTCAACCTTGCCACCCTTTCAGGCAAGCATAAACTCGGTAAAGAATCAGGTGCTGATTCCCACGAGCCCAACACCCTCTCTTCTGAGACTGAAGATAAGGCGTTCGGGCTGCATGGAGCTCTACACCTTCCCACGTGAATACCGAGAGCGGTAGGAGGCTGGAGCTGCCTCGTGCAGAGCCATCCCTCTGCCCTGCAAAACTGCCACATCAGGGCTGAGAAAAGCCACCCTCGTTTGTCACAGCTCGGCAGCAGGCGTTTCTGCCACCCAGGCCTCTCCAGCAGCGTATGTTCCCAGTCCTACCTACTGAGCCACACAGACCCAGAACTTCATTGCATGCTTTTAAGACCCGAGGCTTAAATATTACACAGTGTCTGTGTTGTCACTTCTCCTTCCAAGAAATACTGCCGTTGTCTCACCTATATAAATGTCACATTGTAACTGAGTTCCTGTATTTCACCCTACTCAAGAGCAGGTAAAATAGCCAAATTTCTTCTTTGACAAAATTAGACTATCCAGCAGTGCACTGAGCAAAGCAACAGCCCCTTGTTATCTTACAGAGGTGAGTTAAATTGCAGACATTAAAATCTAGGCCTTTATAGCATTACGTTTTGTGAAAGGTGGATCATGTAGGAACTCCAAATTTGGATTTCCTAATGAGATGATCTGGGAAAACATTTGTCTCTCATTAATACAACCATGTCCAGCCTGATTTTCCTTTTTATAGTATGCATGTACAGAAAGCCTTCAGAAGTACATGCTTCCTTTTGCTTAAAGTATTCTAAAAATATTACTTCCTAATGAGGATCTCATTTGCATGACAAATTCTCTGAGCAGTGTCAGAAACATCTTTAAATGAAGATGTCACGCTTACAGGAATTATCCTGCGCGCAGATGAGTTCTCACCAAAGTTTGCTTGTGACAAGTTCACTTCATTTTCATCATCATGTGCTTTGACAGCAAGGTAGGAGAATAATAGCTCTTCCCCGGTGGTAATCCTTTGCTCATATATTAATTCAAACAAAGGAGTATCATCCAGTTGAGTTCATCCCTACAAGGGCCTGTAGTGATAGGACAAGAGGTAATGGCCTTAAACTGAAGTTTAAAGAGAATAGATTTAGATTAAACATTGGAAGAAATTCTTCCCTGTGAGGGAACTGAACAGGCTGCCCAGAGAAACTGTGGTTGCGCCATCCCTGAAGTGCTCAAGGGCAGGTTGGATGGGGCTTTGAGTGACCTGGTCTAGTGGAAGGTGTCCTGCCCATGGCCAGGGGTTGGAACTATGTGATCTTTAAGGTCCCTTCCAACCCAAACCATTCTGTGATTCTCCGATCCCTAATTTCATGGCCAAATATTTGAAAGCAATCATTTAGAAGCTAACGGGTAGTATGTACATTATCCAGCCTTTCCACTGTAGTTCTCACAGGAGTAAGTGCAACTATTAAGGAAAAATAATAATAAAACCACTACAGGCTTTACTCCCCCTACACTATAGATTTAAATTAACAAGTCCACAAAACGATCAAGGCTTTAAAATCTGAGAAAAACAGCATGAACCTCTCATTTAAAAAAAAAAAAAGGGGGGGGGGGGAGGGAAATAAAAGGAAAAAAAAGAGCACAACCTTGAAATGTGTGCTTTGCAAATACTTTGCCAATCTTTGCAAATGCTGAAGCCAAAATTCTTTAGCTGTGTACACCACACAGAGAAACCTAAGTACATTAACTGAGAGAGGCACCTACTTACAAAGTCTTCTGTCTTGAGAGAAAGCAAACTTAGCAGTTACTTGCCCCTCCAAGAGATCCAGAAAACACCCAATGCATCAGGAAGCCTTGGCCCAGTCACAGAAAGCAGACAGCAGTGTGACTTCAGCCACAGGCTGGAAAATGTTCATTTGGTAACCCCAACTTTAAAGATGTCTACTTTCCATCATACCTCACACTTTTTTGGAAGTGCTAACTGGCATGGGAGAAGGCACCCTTCTTCGGGTACGCAAACATCACTGCATGCCTCTGACAGTCTCAAGGTGGATGGTGAAATGGAGGCCAGGGAGATTTCAATCACCTTTCCCTGGAAAAAGTCACTAGATCTTCACATGGTGTGACAAAAGCTTTAAGGTGAAAATAATAGACACTTCTTGCTGTGCCTCCAGTCAGAGAACACAGGAGAGCTGTGCACCAGAAAGCGCAGAACCTGCACACGTGTCTTCTCTCCTCAGCCTGAAAACTTTTGGAATTAATGATGAAGTCATGAAGGGAACCCTAAATAGACTGTTTCCACCATCACCAGGCTCGCTTTCCCAGATTTTATCTGCTTCAGTTTCCCACTCAAATCTTATCTTAGATTTTTTTCTTCTTTTTCTTTCTCCACCTCCAAGCTTCCCCATTTTCTTACATAATACTGAATAAATATTTTATAGGCAAAGAGGATTTCTACTGGTTATGTAACTCACATTTTTGGGGACAGCTTCCCATCTCATTTTTACTGATACAGCCTTCAGTGAAACCAGAAGCTGTATTGATGCAAGCAAAAAAAAAGAATGTGCCTAAACTTAAACAAATAGCAAGACTGATGCTACATTAAAAATGCAAAATGGTATCAAATTTCATTTCATCCACATGCATAGGGGGTTGACAATATTGAAGAAAATATTAACGTATGTATATAAACATCAATAAAACTATTAATTGTCATACAAGGGAGGAGCAATTTAAGCATGCGAAGCAGGGGCATCACAGCTAAACTGGAAAGAACAGTCATATCCTAACCCTGAAACAGGCCAAGATGTTCGTATGTGCTTGGGATGCCCAGTCACAGTCACTTCCTGGACCCAAAGAGATTCTGAGCAGCCTCCTCTAAAAAGTGCTCTGAATAGAGCTCACAAAAACCACAGAACTTTCCAAATATTGGACCATAATATCTGTCCAAAAGCTAAAAGCTGTTTCTTTAGCTCTGTCTACAACTAAAAACCAACAACAACAAACAGCCCACCTTCCTCTGGTCACCTGTTTGTTTCCACAGAGTAAAGTCATTACAGGAATTCTAATGCTGGATGGAGCTAAGAGGTGCCTGGATTATAAAATACATTTACGCACATCAATATGCAGTCAGGTCGCCATCAGTGGACGGCAAATGTTGTGTGTAGCAGAGAACCTGATGTCTCCAAAGGACAGCAGTGGTTACAGAGCCAGGCCAAGCTGAATGCTGATAGATGCTAATCTCCCGCACCATAAGAAACACTTTCATTATTTTATCTCAGCAGGACGTTTAGTCTCAGCACTACAGTTTTCTGCAGAATAATAGTTATTTTTTATTTAAAAAATTAAAATATTAGTTGTGTTTATTTTTTCCCCCATTTTAGTTGGGCATTAATAATATGGTGGTGTATTCTTATCAATAACAGAAACAAAAATATATTTGAAACAATAGCTTTAAGTTTGATGACAGGAAGAAATAATAAAGCAAAGGGTACAGGTGTTACCCTGCCATCATCTCCCCACAGTGTGTGTCCTGAATGTGTAATATTTTAGAAATGCAAAAAAGATTCTATAAAGCTATTAAGTTGTAATTTAATTTAATATAATCAGTTGCTTTTACTTGCAGTTTTATGGTAGAAAACAGAGATTACAGAAAAGAAACATTGTGTGTTTACTCAGTTACTTGAATCACTTCAAGGAGACTGTATAACAATCAGAAAGGTCAAACTTATTCCTTCCATATGGTGTTAAATAAATGGCAACATGAAGCCCTGCAAATTTTGGTTTTAAATGGGTACAGCATTCTGGGTTCTGCATTCTAAATAAAGAATAAGAAGCTCTCTGCTCAGCACTAAGTGCTTTACTACACGCCACAGAAACAGGGTATCTGGGCTCCAGGAGATTACCAACACAAAACACTATTAAGATGGTGCCAAAAAGATTTATAAACAGGGCAGGAGGGACCTTGAAATTTCTCCTTTGACTCGTACTTCCTTGAAAAGCCCTTGTTCTGCAGCCACCCAAACCCGCGCTTGCACCCTTGGCCTCGCAGCCAGCCCATCGCTCACGATCACGCTTGCGCCAAGAAGGGACTCTGATCTGCAACGGATTTTAAACCAAAAGTTATCACAGTCAACATGCAGCTGTAATGGGGTAAAGAACCCATAAGGATACTGCTGGGGTAAAAAAAAAAATAATAATACATATAAATACATAGATATGTATGTGTATGTATATATATATATATAAAATATATAAACATATCTCAGTGCGTATAATAAGCACATTAACTAGGCAGCTTCGTGGTGGCGGGTTATGGATGTTTCAGGTCTGTAAGGCCCCACCCGGAGTAGAGGGGACAGACAGACACCGACAGGGCGAGGAGGGGACACACAGCCCCAGGGCCGCGGTGCCAGCGGGGACTGCAGGCGCCCCCTGGCGGCCGCGCAGGAACAGGCACCCCCGGCAGCGACCTGCGACCCTCACCGAAACAAACACGCTGCAGTAACACCGTGGTGGGCAAGCACTGCCGAGTTGTGCCCGGTCTCGGCCCCGGTCACCCACAGGGAGCCGCCCGGCTGCCCTCGGCCAGGGCTCTGGGCTCAGGCCACCCACCCTTGCACGGGTCCCACGGTGCCCACAGCAGGCAGGGGGGAGCTGCCATTCGGAGCTCACCACAAGCCAACTGCTGGGGTTGAGCACACCTGCGTTCCCCACGCCTCCTAGGACTCCACCAAACCCAGCAGAATTTCAGGACCGACAACATGGGGCACTTGTTCTACATCGAATAAATCAAACACCGTCAACGCTCACACAGCCACCCAGACTGGAGCAGCAAGGCTGCATCTGCTGCAGCCCTGAGAGGAGCTGCACCCACTAAGTGCTACAAACACTGGCAGCATTAAAAAAACAATATATATATATATATCTGCAGTCAATGTTATCGGAGGCTGCTGACAGAGCAGGATGTCTTGTCTTCATTCTTATCTTCATTTATCCTGGGCAGATCACATTATCAGCTACTGAATGAATTCTCTGCAGAGAGGGAGGTTTAACATCCAGTCTTTTGTCCAGGATCTTTAAAACCCTTTTTAACAATAATAGCTCAAAAAAATTTATTCTTTCTATCTTCAATAGGTGTCAACTCAGTATCTGAAGTTTGAAAACAATCTTCAGTAAAAGATAATTCAGAACCGAAGGTTCTCTATGGCAGAGGATGAGGGAAGTGTTCACTCCTCCCCTTGTGAGAGCCCTGTCACAACCTAAGGCCTTTCTAGAGCCTGAACTTGAATGGAGAAGGGGGAGTCAGATATAGATAGAGATGTATATACACACACACGTGTGTGTGCGTATATATATATATTAGTACTCTCACACACACTAATATAAAAAGAGGATACTTGGCTGAAGAGAACAAGAGTTTAATGACTCAGAAAAATCTGGCGACTAAGCTCAGTGACAAACCTGAAGCCCAAATTTTCTACTCATAGATTAAAAAGATGACAAAAATGCACTCAATCATCATACAGAGTCAAGAGTGCAACAGCATGGTGCACACATACTCATTTGCCATTGACGAATAATGGTTAGCAGAGAAACACCAAGACTGAAATATCACTAACAGAGATTTTGAACCACTGTTTGGTTAAGACATCACACAACGTGCGCCTTGACAAAAAAAAAAGTCCACAAGTTTTGTTCATTAGTTCCCCATGACCCACTGCAGAAAGAGCATGTCTTCTGTCTCTGAGCAAACAAAAAGAAAATATGGAAACAAAACAGGCCCTGTTAAGAGATTGAGCCAATGTAAGCACTTGGTTGGGTGGCACCAGTCTCTCACTTAGGGTTTTTTTTCCCCCGTAAAGAAATAATTTTTCAAACAATTTTGAGCATCTCTAAATAGCAATTCGTAATCAAATGAATGTTTATACTGCCTGTGCTGTAATACAAATTAAACCTGCATAACTGCATAGTTCAGTACAGATCTAATAATCTCAGCTTGCTTTTGGTGCCACACTGCTTCTTCCCACCCCACCTCAGCAGGAGCAGAATGGACTGGCACTCGCCTGGCCGTGCAGGGATGGATGGACGGACGCTTGGGTGGTAGCTCAGGCAGGAGAGGTGAACGTCAAAGCCCCAAGGGTAACCCGGCGTTCCCATCAGAGATCAAGCAGCACCGCTACAAGCAATAATGCCAATTCCCAGGCCTGAGAAAGATATTGGAACACATGGCAGCCCTAATCAGAAAATTAACGTCTAGGGTATCTGTCAATCTCAAATACGAAAACAAGTTTGCTAACATAGTTCTGTGCATGTGAGCGTAAAAATTTCATTATATATGCCATAATATCAACTTGTTCTGGTGTTCTCTCACTCTCTGGGAATAACTGGCACCAATGAGTATTTTGTACTAACGACTGCATGGAAATCAACCTCCCACGCTGGCAATAAACTCAATGTATAGCTGGTTTGGTTACTGTATAAACAATCAGTGGTGCTGAAGGGTTAAGGGTCAAGACAAATGTTTTAACTCTTCAAATACATTTTGGTTTATGCCCACCAAGAGGCAGGTAGCTATGGTTGATAAACATACTACCATGCAAATATAATATCATATTAACTATTCACAGAAAGAGGTAAATACCATCTATATGAAGCTTCATATATATAGGATGTTGGTGAGGGGGCTGGAGCACAAGTGTGATGGGAGCGGCTGAGGAACCTGGGGGGTTCAGCTGGAGAACAGGAGCTGAGGGGAGACCTTCTGATCTCTGAACTGCCTGAAAGGAGCTTGGAGCATGGAGGGGGTTGGTCTCCTCTCCCAAGGAACAAGTGACAGGACAAGAGGAAATGGCCTCAAGTTACACCAGGGGAGGTTTAGATTGGACATTAGGGAAAATTTCTTCACAGAAAGGGTTGTCAGGCATTGGCACAGGCTGCCCAGGGCAGTGGTGGAGTCACCATCCCAGGAGGCGTTTAAGAGATGTGGAGATGAGGTTCTTAGGGACATGGTTTAGTGCCAGTGTTATGTTATGCCTCAACTCAATGGTCTGGAGGGTCTCTTCCAACCAAAATGATTCTGTGATTCCATATCCTAGGGAGTGTTTAGCGTACATATAAATATTCTTGTTCACTCCCGCTTGCTCCCCCTGTACCTTCTATAGGCACCATAAAAATATACTGAAAGAGTCTTGATACGTGGCAGCGTTAGCACTAGAATTCCCCACGTTGGCAACAACACAGGGGGTAGAGAGGGGCAGTCTCTAATTAGACAGCAAGCCTGCAAAATCGGTATTTCATCACTAGCCAACACACCTCACAAACTTCATCAAAATTCTGATGAGTCGCGTAGAAGTCTGGTACTACAGAACTGTAAGATCATACAAAAGATACACTGATCCTATTTAATACCCACTTCTACATTTAGGTGCCACTTCCTAATTTTTTGTCTTGAATTCTAAGAGAAGTAAACTGCAACATATTTTTTTAACTTGAAAAGGTAGATTATAGCTAAAGGTTAAAAAGAACAAGAAGCATTCTAATAGATTTCAAAGCTACAAAAATGAGGTTTTGATCTTTTTTCTTACCCTACTCCACTCCTAGAAGAAAAAGCATTCTAAGCAAGACGTGTTTCACAGTCTACACTCCTCTGACAGTTAAATTTTGCTCTGCTTTTTTTATTTTTTAAGGCCAACTGTATGCTCTACTTAGTTCTGCCTTCCCACTCGCACCCAACACTTCAAAATTTACAAGTCACAGCGGTATCAACTGCTTTGATAAAATTTATTCCCTTGCCCAACAAATTGTGCTTCTCTAACCTTCAGCCATTGCAGTTACCATAAAGCTCTTACTACCAGGTTTCACACACACACTGAAGTCCATCACCGTGAAAAGAAAAGTTAATTTAAAGCACATAATCAGCAAAACACAAAGCAGGAGGTGAGGTAACCCCTCGAAGAGGCAGCCTTGCCCATGCACGTGTCTAGTCACACTTCCATGAAATACATTTCAAGACTCATCAAGACATTTCGGAAGCACCAGCTTTTGCAGCTAGAAATACCAGTATGGCCCAGAAAAGGCTGTTGTAACTAGCACACCTATGTTTAGGCAGAAAACAGTGTGCTCATGACAGAGCTTTTAAGGGGATCGCACAATAAGCTGAGGCGTTAAAATAATATATTCATTAAGATCACTTTTCAGTATAAAAGCACTTCAAACCAGCCATTTCTGACACAGTAATATTTCACCACAGTGAGATCAGTTGTTGTCCAAGGACCGTGTAGCAGTTTGCACACAGCCAAGCACACGCTCAGGTCCCATGTCCTACATGCTGCACTGAGATAAGTGGGGGAAAAAAGCATCCAAGAGGAGGGGGAAGCAGAAAAGAGGGGAAAAAGGCTTTTATTTGTATTTCTGGCTGTGTTCTTGCTCATTGCAAGCAAGACTCATGAACATTTCTGCTTTCCAGAAATGCCAGCAACAGGCAATTTTGAGTTACTGCGAAACGTGGGCTAATTTTAAGATTAATCATATGCTATTAAGTCAAATGAAGTTATACCCATTTACATTAGAATTGAAATATAATGTGCTATTTTAGGATTTTCAAGCAAATATTTGGCTAAACTAGTTTATAACAAGGCACCAAAAGACACTGGAAAATAACATTTTTGCTTTTATCACCTACAGTATCCATTTAAATAATACTTTTTACATAAATAGAAGTGGAAGAGAATATCTGATACCTGAAAGGGCCCAAAGATTAGAGATTTTTGAGAAATCCATAACCATCCAAAATAAATTTTAAAAAAATATACTTGTGGGTTTTTTGTTTGTTTTTAAACAAAACAACAAGCAAATACACAAAAAAACCACCACCCAAAAACCCTACACAACCAGGCCTGAGCCTCTGCAGTATAGCCCAGCAGAAATACCTTTGCTTCAAACCAACTGAAATCATCAGTCTGGAGCAAAAGAGAACATTAGGAACTTTAGGAAAAAAAAAGAAAGTAATTTAGAGTTTACCACCCTCAAGCCATGGAGCCTAAACCTTACTTTACACAGTAATTCTCAAGTATTAATGTTGTCCACTAGCATTCTATAAGAGCAACTAATCTCCTTAGCTGGAATCCACTGACTGGAAACATACTGAAAATACTGTGTGAACAGTTCAAAATTACAACATGAAGTGCCAGAGAAAGACAATGAAAGTCCCATAAAACATACTGTAAGCAGAGAAAGGAGGGGAGAGCTAGACAGAAACAGCAAAGACTAGATCAAAACAAGCTAAGTCTCAAGATTTGTAGCAATTTTCCTGGGCCTACCTCTCCACTGTTTGTCTTCCCATTCACTTGGGAAATAGAAGATGGCATTGTCTGCACATCCTTCTTTCATCCTCTTCACAGTTTGGAATCAGAATATTCTCCTTGCTCAAAGTTTTGCAAGTTCTTTTTAATACTTAACTATTGCCTACAAATTCTAGTTTCTTTCCATTGTAAATGATGCTCGAGTGAGCTCAGCACACAGGCTCCTAGAGCCACAATGGGGTTCACAACACACCAGGTTAAGTCCCTGGTGGGCATCAGCACCTTTCTAACACCAGCAGCTGCTCAAACACCTGGAAACTGGAGAAACGGGAACCAATGGGAGAGGGGAAGGGGGTCTGGGTGAAATTCTGACCCAATTCAAATCAGCTGTGGTTGATTTAAATCACTAATGAGCAAACATCAAGCAGCCTCTTTTCCTGTTCTAGATCATTCCGTGGGCGGGGGGAAGAAAAAAACAAACCAAACCAAACCAAACCAAACCAAACCAAACCAAACCAAACCACACCACAAACTTATTTTACCATTTGGATTTGAATAATTTTGGATTGTTCTGAATTTTCATGACACTTTTTGCCTTAGAAGCCAGCTGCGAACAAACTGTTCATCTATTAGTGAAGTGACCTCTAAGCCATGTCCGGACACATGCCAGCTCAATGTTTTTATGTTTGGGTTTTTTTTAAACTTATTTTTCTATGTTCTGATCAATTAGTTATCTAATAGGCCTCAATACCTCACCAGGTTAGTTTTTCCTCACCAGGATAAAATGACTAAAACTACTATTCTGGGGAACTCTGGCCAAATCTCCACCAGCCATGGAGACCCTGCTGCAGTGTCTGGCTCCTCCGGGAGCTCGAAGCCCTCACCACCAACATCTACTCAGGGTTGACAATATTTGTTGTTCTCTAACCAGCTGCTGCTTCCTCTCTGCAAGGACGTACCAAAGAGCACCCCCTGATTCCAGGCAGCAATTTCAGATGTACATGCAACTTCATTATTGCTTCTCTGCCTGCAGCTTTCTTCCTCTCTGCTCGTATTGCTGGCCATGCTTCATTTTTAATTTTTTGAGTAGAACAACTGCTATTTTACAATGTCTTAATTACTGTTCCTTTTTTTAGCATTCTCCGTTTTCAAATAATAGGGTCAGTTGAGCACACAGCATGGTCCTGCTGTCAGTCTGAGAGCCAGATTAAATGGATTTTGGCTCATGTCTCCCCTCCAGAGCGGTGAGGAGCTGGCTGTTCGGGCTTGGTCTCTGGTGCACAGCCCAACACCTCCACCTGTGTCTCTGGGAAGTTCAGCATCCACCTGCGGCCGCTGGTGCAGGCTGAGAGGCCAGGGAAAGACCACAGAAAGGGGCAGATGTGTCCTGGGGTGCCTTCTCCTTCAGCATACCTGTGCAGCCCAGGACAAGCTGAAAACATTGGTGCCACTGCCCTGCACATCACTCCACAGGCTGTGCTGGAGGGAGGACTCCTGAGACAGAGCTGCTCTCCAGGGCTGGCAAGATTGGGTAACTCGTGCTTGAAATAAGAGGCTATTTCTTCACTACAAAGAAAAAAAAGGCATTTTAACTGGAACTTCTGGCTGTCACTCTTTTAAAAAAAGATTACAGGCCCATTTGTGCTTCGTAGGAAGCAGAGGAAAAGCTTCAATATTTGTAAGGTATTAAAAAGTTTCACATCAATCATGTGAAATCCATCTAAATAAATGTTATTAAACTCAAAGCTCATGGCACTTAGCCTGAGGTCAGTACTACGGGATCAATGCAAATAAACCTTTCCTGCCTTTAGAAGTCAGTCATGTCTACCCAAAGAGAAAAATGTTCAAGACAGAGTCACCAAGTGATTTATAGCTGGTGGCATCACTTCATTTAAATAAAACATTAATTTAACAACGCAACACTGATTTCTGTTAAGCTGACTTGCTTTTCTGTAAGGATTATTAACCAGAGAAAACATATTCTTTCCCTTTCAACCAAACCACTTCAATCCACTTTGGATTCAATCTATTTTGTATTTGTACTTTGTTACTATTGAAAAATAGAAATGAAAATATCTCTTTTAAAAAGCAGATTCGACAAAAACGACATCAATGAAATACGAGCTATCAGAAAATGATAGGTCCTTTCCCTGGACTGCTATCAAAATCACCCAGAAACTAGCTTGGATTTCACAGGAGAAAACCATTCACACTCATTGCCTATGGGAAAAACCTGCTGAGAGTGGCTTTCATGGCACATTCCCTTCTATCCACTACGGACCAGGTGTCACCTCAGCATCAAAGACAAAGGCAAGGCAACACAGATTATTAAGAATAACTAGAAAACTACAAGAAGCTGCACGTAGGAACTTCACTGGGTTTAGGAGAACGTGGTACAACACACTAGGAAAAGCAAAACAAAACACATTTCCTTCACATTAATGAGTGTGGATAAAAAGTATCTTTGTTGAATCGTTGATAGTACAAGTACTAATCGTATCTGGGTGCAGGAGAAGGCACACGGGGACTATTTTTAGTAATGTGGACTTCTGTCAAACTGGAAGTGCACTGAAAAGCCAAGTACAACCTATTAGGCAAAGGAAAGGAATGGCTATGACTCATGTCCCCACTTGCCAGAAGGATGACAGGCTCCTAGGAAGGGTACCTAGAAGCATTTGATACCAGCAGGCATTACCGTTTTTCATCTTGTGGTTAATACATCATTTGGCTTATGGGACAGTGTAACTGAGGGAGGTTTCCTTTCTTCTGGATTGAAGAAGCGTTGCCAAGAAGGATAGTTTCCTATATACTAATACAAAGTAGCCAAATTTTAATTACAAAAAACACACACAGCAACTTATAAACATCATTTTCTCAATGGTGATATTACTGTGGGAATTTAAAATTAGTTTCAAATGCTCCTTACATCATTTTTTCATTAGCTGCACCTTTTTCCTGCGTCTTATGAATCCAATTTGAAACATGATTTGACCAGAATGCTCTTTTGTCACCCACATTTTTGAAAGAGGATCATACAAAGAACAAGCGATACCTACCATAGCTCAGCTCCCTCTAAACTGCAGAGAAAAGAGATGAGTGTGCACTGCAGAACATACTTAGAACTGCCACATCTGAAACATCTCTAAGTACTAAGCAAAATGTTCTTTTCAGAATGGTGCTGAAGAGGTGGACGAGTCACGACACACAATCTCCACACAGGCGGTGTAGATGGCCAGGTTACTCTTGAAGAAGTTCAAGTGCAAAGAATTGCTAAGAGAAGAAAATGCTTGTACCGACACCTGTACCACAGAGCCCAGATTTTACCCGATCTTTGACCCTGCGCATAATGTGAGTGTCTTCAAGAACTGCCACAAGCCTCAGCAGAGACGCAGCGAAGGCAGCACCGGGAGAATTTTCTTTCTGAAGGAGCCTTTTTGTGGAGGATTTGCCACTTGAACTTCCTCAGACTTCTACCGTATTCAAATGCATTTTCCAGCCCAGTTCCAACACAACTGACAATCTCTGTCTTGTGTTAAGCAATCTGGAGATGCAGCATTACCCCAGAAAACAGAATGTTAATTTTTTTATGCCTCCTTTGAATGAGCAGAAGCAGTAAACTTTATTCCAGGCAAGACCCAGGTTTCTAAAAGCACTAAGAAAACTAATAAGCAACCTGCAAGCGCAACACATTCCTGCAATCCAAATGCAAACAGCACTTGTTTGGAGAATGAAGCAGTTGAGAGGGTGCAGAGCATAACAAACACAGAGCGCTGGGCAGGTGCTGATGGCCACTGCGACTCTCACCTTCAACACCTACTGTGGATATGGACAATTATTCAGAGATGTCTGGAAGAAAATGAAGGAAGGGATTGTGCAGTTCCTGTATACAAACAAATAAATCTCATTCTCTCTTGCCACCCTCCACAGGATCTGACTTTTTAAACTGCATCTTTGCTACGGCCGGTCTTAGCAATTTTCCCCGTGCCTGGTCATTCTTTTATATCTACTTGTGAAACTCTAGCAGTGGCACATGCTGCACCTGGTCTTACAGCCCACGAATCAAAACACATTACCCTAAATAAAATAAGAACTCACCGTTTAAAGAGAACACACATGCAGTCAAATTAGAAACTTATTTGCTATATTCTAACTTCATCCCTCTCGCAATAATTGTATTTCATGTACTGCAAAAAGCTGAGGAAATTGAGCTCCTTATCTATAAAAACTACTGTACTTCTTTTCTCAAAGATTTGTCTCCAACAACAACCAAACGTCACATGAGTGGAAGTCTGAATGATATTGCACTCGTGATTCTGTTTCTATGCAGGCTAAAGCTCTCTTTTCTGTTTTGCATGACTCCACAAGCTTTTTGGAGATTTAAGAACTAATCCTATTTCACCAAAACATTTTTGTTTGCCTCTGATCCAGTTCCCCCCTCTCTTTTCTTGGCAGTGGAAGTTTGGATTCTTTTCTGTTAGCCGGCAGAGGAATATGGGGGAATACATTTACATTTTTAAAGACTTTTTGAGAATAAGTAAAGGACGTTGGTTATAGCTCTTATGAGAATTTTAGGTCTTTAAATCTGTCTCGTAGGTGTTCTGTTTTGGAGATGACTTACTTCCAAACATGTGGCACATTAGTGGGGTATTTCAAATGCTTATAAAACTAGAAGTGTATAAAACCAGAAGCATTTACTAAAGCTAAGACAACTGACATTTCAGCAGACACCACCCACCACACAGTTGTGTCAGTAATTTTTTCTGACAGCTACCATTTTCACTGCTGGTCTACGAGGTTTGTGAAAGTTACACAATCCTTGCTACAGGGAGCTCATGGCAATGCCATTGCCCCATTCTTTTCATTTCTTATTACTTTCCAACACAAGTAATACACGGATATTTTACCAAAACACTTTGTGGATCATCTGATAGAGAGAGCTGGTGTTCATTCCTCCTCTCTGTTGGGCTTAGAGGTGTTTGGAAAACATTTACTGCAGAAAATTCTAATTCGGTCTTCCAGGGAAGTGATTTATCCCTTGCTGTTCTTCTTGTGAGAGTTCAAATTTCAAAATTAAAAGAAAAAAAACAAATCCTTTTTCTTTTGGATATTGGTAAAACATACCTGTAAGATCTGAATGTACCAGCAAAACTCTGGGTTTATTTTTCCTGTGCGTCACTAGGAGACAAAGTGAACTGGATAGCTGGATAAAACAACCATGATAGACGATATTGATCATCTACAACAGTTAGCGGACTTGAAGCAGTGTTGAAAATTCCTAGCAGAACTTTATATAATTCAAAGTATTTCCCCTTTCTTTCATATTTGGAGACCTTGAGCAGATCCAAAGATGAATCACTTTAGAGTTCCAGCTCCATTACAAGACTGTGGCAATCAGTAATGCCATTTCAGTGATTTACACAGACGATTCTTCTCCAGAAAAAATGGAGAGAGGAAAAGTGCTGCAATGAGCTCATTGCTCAGCAGAAGATTTTAACGGAAGGAAAGAAAAGCCAAGCCTGAGCCAGGAATATGCCCAGCTGAATACGCCAATAAGAAATTTGTGGGCAGGTACTTCCTCTGGATTATTTGACAAATAATCTTTGGCCTGTGAAAAGCCTGCCTAACAGCTACGTTAGGCAGGGCTGCAAGAGAGCTAGGAGATCAAAGCAGAGAGGCTTTGCGTTTAAAACCAGGACTGATGATTAACAGACACACAGAAGTGTTGAGAGCAAACGGCAGGAAACGCCACTGAGCAGCACAGAGAGTGCTGTACCCGAGCTGTGACTGACGGCTTCCCCGCGCACCGTTCTCACCTTCTACGCTGCTGTCTCCCTGCCTGAAACATCATCTCAGCAACTCCTCATTAAGTATTTCTTCCAAAGTTAAAACTTTAAAATTTTAATGCAAGTCTGCAACAGCAGAATTTGTAACGACTACAGCAAAACAAACAAAAAAAGCTTTTAGACTACTAATCAGATAAAAGCACATATGTTGCTTCTACTACACATAGAACAGAATAGCACATATAGCTCCTTTAATAATCAGATGGTGGGAAAGGCCCTGGATGAAGAAATAGCTACATTTATTTTAGATGAAAGCCACTGGCATAGAGCATAGTTCTACTCTATTCTGAATTATGTATGTGTGCATTTCTTGATGATCCTAAAAATAATACATGCTTCAGATGTTCGATCCATTTTGAGAATTAGAATATGAACAAACGAATATAGACATCTTAGTTTTTCTACTTTTAGTACTTAGGGAGGCTGTTGTCCATATCACTTATCATGCCATTATTTTGAAAGTAAATGGCCTGAGTTTTCTTGAGAAGCCAGTCAAAACGCAGTCAATTGAAAACCTCAGTAAAGAGCACGTCATTCCCCCAGATGATATTCAGTTAGCAAAGGAACATTTTGCAGAAGTGAATGGGATCAGTAATAATACAGCCAGCAAGCTGCACAAAAAATTAAGTGCATCTTGGGGATAGCTGGGGAGCGCAGGAGGAGGAGAAAGAAGCCATAACTAAAACTAATTATTTTTTGAAGTCATATTTGACCAGGAGACTAGGCTGGAAAAAATGTGAGAGCAAAAGTTTCAGAATACAAATCATCTCGTTTTGAAATCAAAGTCAAGTATTTCTTTTTGGACGAAGTTTCATGTTAAAATATTTTATAATGTTACATTTTTATTTCAAAATTCACCTAATTTTAAGAAAATCTGGAAAACATTTAGTATTAATTGAGCTGGCAAATATGTGAGGCTGAAAAGCAAAGCCTTATAGATTATTTTGCCAACAATTCCACAGTTGCTGTTTCAGTTCAATTCGGGTTTTCTATCTTGCAAAATATTTGCTGCAGCCACTAAGAATATGAAAGCAAACCAAATGTACCAACTTTAGCTCAGCAATAATTCGCAGTGATTTCAGTGCAGTGTGGAATGCAGTGTGCTCCCGATAGCCAGGTAAAACCACCAGTTATGATTCTTGGGGTATAGGAGCCCATCTGATTAATGAAGAACACCGCCAGAAGCTGGTCCCTACACCAGCAGGCATGGCTAAGAGGTATCTTTCAGGATTCTGGTGTGTTCACCTTCTCTAAGCCAAAACCAAAACCTGAGCAGGGACAATCAGGCAAAGGACTTTAATTTTTAAGTGCTGCTGTTCCTAAATGCTGATAGTACTAAAAGGGCTAGTACTATCAGGATAGTACTAAAAGGATAGTACTAAACAGTGAGACTTTGTGGCTTCCTCTGGGAAAAGCTGGGCAATTGGTTCCCTGTCTTTGATGCCCTCAACAGGTAACTGCCCTTGAGCTCTTCCCTAGGCATACAGAAAAGCCAAGGAAAGAGTTAAGAGACAGTAAAATAATCAAAACTGCAGTAAGCTTGCTTTGTATAATGACTTTTGAGGTCTTCTCGTCCAGTCTCCTCCCTTCCTCAACAATTAGCAGCTGTACTTTGACTCCTTTGTGCGTAGTTTGGAACATTGAAAATAATTAATATTTCAGCAAGGATAAAAGGTTATGCAGCTTGAAGTCTATTACTTACTTGAGAAGAGGTGTACCCCGGAGGGCAGTTGTTACACAAACACGCCTCCAGCCCAGAAGTGGAAGGACCACTTCCAAGGATGAGAAAGCAGCTCAGTCATTATTCATTTTTACTACAGTGGTACCCAGGCACTGCATAAATATGATTTCTGTCTCAGTAGTCCCTTGCTGAGCCAACCAACAGGATGCCAATTAGCGATCACTTTCTAATCTTATTTTTAGTTCTTTACTTTAAACATCTATTTACGGGTAAACTGACCGAGGTCTCTTTAGTCAACAACATCCCGCTGAAGCTGGATCAGCAGCCTGATTGTAAACAGATAAACATAAATAAAATCATGATGCCTTGTTAGTAAGCTGTTAGTTTGTTTTTCTCTCCTTCCTGGGGAGCTGATGGCAAAGACAGAAAAATATTAAATTCTGAGGTGAATGATGACTTTTCTGATAAAATATTTTATCAAATACATTCAAGACTCATTTCCTGTAACCAGCTGTAAAGATGCATTGTCCAATTATGCTTAAGAAAAATATTAAGATAAAGAACTGAAACTATTTATAAAAGTAACCCCTTAGAAACTGGGAAACAGGCCTGCTATAAACTTCTTCTATGAATTAGTGTGAAATTCAGCCTTTGTCCTACTTTATACCAGCTTAAGTTGTATTAATTGTTAAATGCAGTCAGTATAAGCATACTGAAAACAAAAGAAAGCCATTAGGGAAAAATAAGGTTTTAAAAATTGTAAATGTTATTTTCTGCAGCCAAGGCAGTCTGCTGATTTCAGTTCATAAGAGCTGCATGATATTTATTCTTGCTGTTAATATTATTGTAAAACATAAAAGCCCAAAATAAAAACAGAAATCTACATACACGTGTCCACATGCAAAGAATAAATACGCGCTACATTTCGACAGCATCTAGGCCAGGCCAAATTTTTAATTATCATGTTGTATATGCAAATGTCAAAAATATGAGCAAGATGCAAGGAAGACAAACAAAACAATCTCATACAACACAAAATATTTAAATGTCAAGAAAGGGTAATGCATTTCTAATTTCCACAGTCACTTCCATTATGTTTCTGTGTTCTATTCAGTAGTCAGATATGAAATGACATCTTTTGGAGAAATACTTAGCCTATTGCCCCTAAAATGAGCAAAAAGAATAAGACATTCCTCTTGCGCCCCAGGACACAGAAAACAGAAAGACTCTTAGCTCTGGGTGGGAATTAAACGATACTGAGGACAGCATGTGTGTGTTTATGTGCCTGCACACATTCACAATTTACTCTGAGTCATAATTAAATGATGTTGTGTTTGTACACACACACACTTATCTTTGCCAAATCAAAGAGCGCAGAAAAACAGATCAAGCAGTACAGAAAAAAAACAGGTAAGAAAGAGACAGAATACATCAGGTTATAGGCTTTCCTAACTCTTTCATGTATGGAATGTTAGTAATTAATACATGGTAACTCTTCAAAAAGCACAGTCTTGTCCTGGCAAATGCAATTCATCAGGCTATGGACTTGTTTGAATCCATTCGTAAAGGTTTCTCGTCTCTGCTCATGCAAGTCATTCTTCTTCTCATTCACACCGTTTAGTTTAAAACTTGGCATTTCAAAATGTTACCATGACACTGTGGAACATGTTGAATCATGGCCATGGGTTAACAATGTGACTAGAGCACTACTAGGCAAAACTAAGGTTACAATCTTTGCTAGAAGTCATTGACAGATGTGTAACAATCTCTAACGCTGCACTAAGGTCAGACTGGTGGCAGCTCTGAGCCAGGTACACTTACCCAGCAGAAAATTCATTTTATAGTTAATGCACACACAACCAAGTGACCCCATGGAGAATTCTTGTGTCGATGTTCAAAAGCATTTATTTATACAGCAATGAAATGTCTCTATAACTACACTTTATAAATGGTTATAGCGCATCTTTCAAAACAGCTAAGAGGAATTTAACTTAAAGGTACTTAATGCACACCGAAAAGCAGAAATTGAAAGGAATGTTTGTTTTAAGAGCTGTTACGGAAGGAGAAACAGGCTGTCCATCTGAATGGACTCACAGATTAGATTACCGGTAGAAATAAGATGTAGGGACAATTTTTATTTTTTATATTCAATAGCTTAGAAATGCATTCAGCCTAAACTGCTGTGTTTCTGCCCTGCTGTTCTTGAATAACTGTTTTCTTCTCTGTTTCTATATAGGAACTACAAAAGGTCATGTCAGCAGTAGGGAAGGCAAAAGAATAACATCCTGATGTTCCCTAAAGGAAATCAAAATGTGTTTTGGATACACACTGCTAATATCTCTGCTTAACAGTATTATTGCCCTTGATAACAGTGCTTATTTTCAGGTCAGCATTTTGCCTATTGTCTATTTTATGCACTAATTATCTGTAGAAGATAATCTTTCTTCATATTCATTTCTCCAATGTAATAGCGCAGCAGTGGATTTTTAATTAATGCTGCATATTCACCTTCTGTTGGTCAATTGATGACTACGTGAGAAAGTTCATAAACTGTCAGACTGGCAAAACACTTCTACTGAAATAAACCACCAAATTATCAGAAACGCAAAAGCAGATCAACAGTAGGGAAACATCCCTGGAGCAAGCATGCCCAGCCAATTCAACTCCAGTTACGAATTTGCCTTTATCCGCATTTGCCTACAGAACTCTCTAGAAATGGAAGATCATATCTGAAGTAAGCCTAGACATGCAGACAGGAAAGTGGGTGCAATACACACTCTTTCACACCTGAGACTCCAACTTCATATTCCCTGCATGCTCTTTTGAAAGAGCCCTGGGATTTTCATTCATTTCTTATGCTTTCAGCCACTTCACACAGTCATTAGACCTGAAACTTTTCACACTGAAAACACACACAAGACACCGAACTCTGCTGTCTGTAGAGATAAATCTCATATTTATAGCACAAGATTACACAAAAGTCGGCCACATTGTGCTAAATAAGTAGTTCAGACGGCACTCCTCCACTCAAGGCTGCCCAAAGAATAGAGATTATAGAATATCCTAATCTGGTACTACTTAATTTTATAACCTTGCTGTTCCTTAAAAGGTCTTTTGCATATGTCGAATATTTTTTAAAATTAGCCTACCAGCAAAGGTGAATCTTCTTAAGTGCAAGTCTACAATCAGAATTATTGTTTGGAGGATTTATTCTAACCCCAGTTTCTACTTGCCATAACTACGCTGGAATTCAATATAACATAGCTGACGAGAATGCCTTATTCATGCTGCTTTGATATTAACTTTGATCTTGTCCAACAGAACCTGGATTTAATTCCTGGAGGAAAGAGCTTTAAGAAAAAAGAAAATACAGAAAAATGCTGAATACTACTACTCGATTTCTGTAATCTGTTCTAGTAAAATGGCACCATGGAACATATCAGGGCTTAAACTTAATATGTACTTCCTTCATTTTCAGCCACCTTTCTCAAGTTCATTGTGTGTTTGCAAAGCTGCTGGCAGCTGGATACTCCACTTCATATGCGCTTCCTGCCCCAGTGAGTTTAAATGCTATTTTACACTCTCAATTGAACACTAAAAGGGCAACGTTACACACTAGGAATTTCATGCATCTGTATTAATGCTGACTACTGTAGCAGAAAACTGCCTTCCAAAGCAGCCCCAGAATTATCTTGTAAACTTTATTACCAAGAAATTGAAAAAATCCTAATCAGGTCACTCCTTTCAGAAATAAAGAAGTAGGCATAGGAAAAACTGGGGGTTTGTTGCTTTTTAAAGTAACACTCGGGGTTTTTGGTTTGTTTTTTCTGCGCAATTATGAAGGCTTTTCTCTTTTTAAAAAGGAAAGTCAAAAAAAGGAAACAAGAGGTCGTTTTGCAGTATTGCCTGACTCCAGGAACCACAACTTGTAAGGAAACGATCCAATACCATGGAGACGGTACAGAGAAAAACTTGTGCCAGAATCAGAAAATTAATTAATCTAATAAACTGCCTGTGTCATCACTCACCTGTGAAAAGCACAGCCCTCCTTTGGTGCCCCACTTGCTACTGAATTCTGGCACCATCCTCACTGAAACTGGTGTCTTCTAAAAATCAAATCTTCAGCCTGCAGCCTTCCTGACTATTTATGGTTGGGCAGGGTTTCACAAATATTTACAGATAGGAAGCACTCCACAGAAGTTCCTTGGAATTAATTCCTAGTTCTACATGCATGAAAAGTTGTTTGTCCCTCAGAAAGCTGAGATATTATTATGTATATTAACAAGTATCTCCTGAAGTGCATTTTAAATGTGTGTTGTACTTAAGCCTTTACCTTATAATGATCTCAAACAGCTATTCATATAAATAAGAAATGATGTTTTGTTATTTCTATGAATGCAGCAAAGATTACCACAGCTGGCTTAAACTGCAAAGAACCTCAATTCCTGCAAACTCTCGTGGTGCTAAAAAGCATCTTGGATAACAGACTGAAAAAAAGAGAGGGAAAAAACCCAAACCTTTAAAATATTCTGAGTTTCTTAGAACAAAGACATTTTGACCACTGTTACCATACCTTTGAAATTCTACAATCCTGCTGCATAAGAATGAGAAAAGTGAATACAAAAAGATGCCATCAGTCCCATCCACTTTAAGCATGACATCATCATAGCCACACATAGTCACTGATCCATCAACAAAGCTGAAGGAAACCTGCCTTCCACCTTCAGGACGAACTTGGAATGAGACTATCAATTTCTCCGAGCTGATAGATACGTTTTTTCCACCCTTATTACAATCTTACTCTCATATTCCTACCCATATGTTCTACGTGTGCTTCCATGTTCACTTGTTGGTATCTCAAACAGAATCCTGGAAGATCCACAGTACGGGGTCGAAGGGAGGAGGGAACTTCCAACCGAGCTTCCAGGTCATCACTGCTCGCTGCTGATAACTCAGCTCGCTGCTCATCTGCTGCATAATGCAATTTGATTTCAATTTCCCAAGGAGGTGGAGGAAGCGAGAGAGGAGAATGTATCCAGCTGATGAAGCCCCGCTTAGGTTAAAACCCGTTGCAAGCTCTCTGCAGAGAAATGCATGGAAGGGACTGCAGAGGAAATAAAGACTGTTCATGTTTCCCTGTTACCTTTTCCTTTACGAAATATATTTCATAACTAAATAGTCATGACCATTTTGTTTAACTTTACTCACAATATCCCCTAACACATACCTTAATTGTATCTCAGAAAACCAGATTTTTTTTTCTAATAGGGATAGAAAGTGGTTCAGTTTCTTGGATTTTTTTTCTTAATCAAAAATTATAGGATTTTGGTAATTAAAATTAGTAGTGATACTTGACATATAGCTTAAAAATATTTTTTCTTCTCCTAGAGGAGACTTAAGTGCCTCTGGCACCATTACTGGACTAAATAAAGAATTTATTTGCCATGCGACCTTAACAAAACAGCTCCTGAACATTTCATTTTAAATGCTGAACTTATTTTCACTGTTTTGAAGAGGAAGCTCGATGAAGACTTATTTTCACTGACTGATTTCCACATGTTGATCCTGTTTCTAATAGATATTTTAATCCCTGCTACAGGAACTGCCATTCACACAGTATGAAGTTCAAAACAGATAAAGCTCATTTTGTATAACTTAAAGGGCCAAATGCAGCAAACAACATAAGGGAATATTATGACATTAACCATAATTTGTAACGGTTGACCTTTGAATCAGATCAAAATGGCACTTCTTCAAAGCTAAACCTGCCCTAATCAAATATAATGTAAAGCAACAAGGGATGTGCATTCAAATATTTACAGAGGGGTGTTTTTAATTATGCAATTGAAATCTTCTGAATTTATTACACTGGGGAGATTTACTTGAGCTTATTATAACTTTATAGTCTTGATCTGGTTCAAATTATGAAACTCCTTTACAAATTCCTATGTAAAGATGAAGATTTAAATTTCTTTAATCAGCTCAAACATATACATTTGAATTAACCATTCTTGCAGCGGGCTCTTCCTGATAGAGACTTAACACACACACACACACACACACACACACACACTAGGTATACAGATTTGCTCAACAGTAAAACAGCCAAGTAAACAAAGCAAAGGCACTGGGACTGATCCACAATGAGCACTGGGTCTGACGTGGGCTCTGCAGACTTCCTTAAAAGAGTCTCAGTACTTCAAAGAGTATTTTTGAAAGCAGTCTGCGAGATCCACTTGCCACATACATGCCCATCAAGTCAACATGTTAATTCTGTTCCATTAAAACATCAGACCGTTTTTTGGTCAAAACTTCACTTTATAGAAAGTCCAAGTACTCATTGCTCTACCTACTTCACCAACATTTCCATTGCAAAGAAAAACCAAAAAAAAGTATCCTAGCTGTGAAGGTGACTCTCACAACTAATATACTGAAATGCATTTGGAGAGTCCTGGGTCTGATTAAATTTGAGGGATGTGAGGTGTGAAAGCTGCTGTCAGTCGGAGCAGGGACTTGGAGCAGGTTCCTCAAAAGCCAAGTCTGCACCTCAGAATCCCTGGCCAGGGAGTGACACATTGCAGTTCCCACCCCAATAGAAACGGCAGTTTATCACAGTATATTTGGGATTGGAAGGGACCTCAAAAGATCATCTAGTCCAATCCCCCTGCTGGAGCAGAAACGCCTTTCGTGAGGTCGCACAGGAACATGTCCAGGCGGGTTTGAATGTCCCCAGCGAAGGAGACTCCACAACCCCCATGGGCAGCCTGGGCCAGTGTCTGTCACCCTTAATGAGAAGAAGTTTTTTCTCAAATTTAAGTGGAACCTCTTGTGTTCCAGCTTGATCCCATTACCCCTTGTCCTATCATTGTTTGCCACCGAGAAGAGCCTGGCTCCATCCTCATGGCACTCACCCTTTCTATATTTATAAACATTAATAAGGTCACCCCTCAGTCTCCTCTTCTCCAAACTAAAGAGCCCCAGCTCCCTCAACCTTTCTTCATAAGGGAGATGCTCCACTCCCTTAATCATCTTTGTTGCCCTGTGCTGGACTCTCTCCAGCAGTTCCCTGTCCTGCTGGAACTGAGGGGCCACAACTGGACACAATATTCCAGGTGTGGTCTCACCAGGGCAGAGTAGAGGGGCAGGAGAACCTCTCTCGATCTACTGACCACCCCCCTTGTAATGCACCTCAGGTACCACTGGCCTTCCTGGCCACAAGGGCCCAGTGCTGGCTCATGGTCATCCTGTTGTCCCTCAGGACCCCCAGGTCCCTTTCCCCTACACTGCTCTCTAATATGTAATTGCCCAACCTATACTGGAACCTGGGGTTGTTCCTGCCCAGATGCAGGACTCTACACTTTCCCTTGTTAAATGTCATCAGGTTATTCCCCGCCCAACTCTCCAGTCTGTTTTTAACCTCCAGACTCCTACAAATAGAAAAATTGTCTGCTTTGCTGTATATGTCCATGTTATAAAAAAGGAAGATGCATTGCATTTTCATTCTTTTAGCCTGATCAGGACACACTTTTTAAGTATCACCTCCTGATTCATCCAGCCAGGCATCACAACCACAGGTAACATTATGTGGAACCTTTTCAGAAACAAGATGACTGAAATAGCTGTCAATAGTTAGGATCCCTGTAGAATAGTTTCAAAAGTGAATAAGACTTTCCAAAACTGAAATTGTTAACCAGATTCATTTTAAGAAAACAGATGCTAAATATTTTATGAGAAAATAAGCTTAAGAGATCTTATGTAGGTAACTCAAAAATTGAGAACCAAAAAGGTCTTTACATATTTGAAAACTCCTGGATGAAGAGGCCCATGCTTTGAATTCCTGAGTACAGACTGCTCCACTGATGTAATGAGGAAAATCCTCATTGTATTAGTTCTACTAAGAAATCAGAAATTCACTTTAGTAGATAAAACAGGTCCTACTGTTACAAAAGCAGCAGTTATCATTGAGTTTGACCAATTTGTAAGCAACAAAAGAACACAACTTTTGGACTATCAGAACACTATTACACTCTAATACTTTAATGTCCAATAGTTGTCCATGTTAATTGGTCAGTGCACAATGTCAGAAATTTTCTAGAAAATATTATGCCCAAAGGCTTCCTGCATACCCTTTTCCCAGGAAGAAAACCATCCTCCCTAGGTCTGTGTGCCTGGATACAGCCCCTAATTCAGCGAAGCACTTATGCCTGATATTTAATGCTTTATTTCAGCAGAATCCAAATGCACATGTAAGTGCTTTGTTGAACAAGGAGGGATTTAGGCGTATGCTTAAGTACTTCACTGAACTGGGGCCATGCTACTATTTATAGAAAGCTTTTTGTTCCGGTTTTATTGTTCAACACTTACAGTCATCCTATGGTTTTTCCTTCTGTATACCGTCCCCTCACACAGCAAAGCTTTTAGGGCTACAATTTTCTTCTAGAAGTCATAGGTTTAAAATCAGAATTGATATCATAAGCTCCTGCAATTTCACATTTCTTGCACCATATTTACACAGAAATATGAAAATAAAAAAGAAGGGCTGAAGGCAAAAGTCATCTATAATAACAGGTTGAAAAAGCCTCCCCCCTGGCACTGCAGAAAGCATTCGCATAGGAAGTAAACACTAACATATGCACCTGTAAGCGTTTATTTCAACTTCTCCAAGTGTCCTTCAGTGTGCAACACTGCGTTCCACAGACAGAGAGATTCGGGTACGGTCATCTCTGAAGAAGAATTTTATTCAACTTGAAAAAACACCAATGTTGCACAGGCAGTGCTGCTGCAGAGCAGACTGCTAACAGGCACCAAGGGGGGTGTGACGAGACAAAAATGCTTTCAAATGACTTCCAGTTCAACACCAGTACCTCTATTTTCATTTAGAAAAATATCTCTCTCCATTGCAGAGGGATCTGGACCTATCAGCTCATCTTTCAGTGTTAATGAACATATTTTCACAAATCTCTGTTTTTCATTAACCAATTTATTTTCACAGATACGATAACAAAAATTCCACATCTCCCTAAAAATCTCTAAATATTATACCTGGTTTATTGACAATAGCAGTGATCCACTGTTGTTCTCTTATACATTTTATGGCCTCCACAAATATATACATGGGGCTTCTATTTTTTATATTTATGCACAGACTATTTAAAGACAGTGCTGTGCTCCTAGGATGCTTGAAAATCTGGCTGGACAAAACTTGTAGGTTTAATTGACATTCTTCTATTAAAGCAGCTGTAAAAGGCATGCATCCATGCAAAGCAATATCAAATATAAGACTATTTGGGAATTCAAATGGCTTAAAGGGAAAGGATTCATCTAGGTATGTTTTGAGAATGGAAAGAGAGAGCTGAAATGAAAGAGGCAGACGGTAGAAGAGAAAGAATGAGAAGGCAGGATGGGAACAGTCAGGTCCTCAGCGGTGCGGAACAGCGGAGCCGCAGTGTCGGACGTGCCTGCGTGCTGACAGAGGCTGGAGGGCAGGGGAACAGGATCTTACACATCCTTGTAAATACTTGTACATAAACAGCATTGAAGACTCTATAATCCTTTTCTCCTCTACCTTACGACTTTCAACTCTGGCTATCTAGATGCATTGGAAAGGGCAAAATTATCCCCAAAAAAGCACATTATTTCATCAGAGCCCCCTAACAACATAACCCAAAGCCACTAAAATCAATGAGAGAAACTCTTCATCATTTTCAGGAGGTACTCAATCAGACTCCAATGATCTTCAATTGAATTATTAATGGTAACTTGTAAACCATTATCATGCGAAGGTCTCTATTAGTCACCAATTTAGAGTGCAATTTTCAAAAACATCCAACTTATAGATGCACAAATCCCATTGACAAGCCAACAGGATTTAAAATTCCATTTGGCTTCCATTCCTCCCCTTCTTAAAGATCCTGCCCTTAATACATTAAATATTTCCACTTGCATTTTCTATAACTTATTTGGCAGTCAGGCCATAAATTTTACTTGGAAATGGTTTCTTGACAAGAATGCAACACTTGATGCTAAGGTTACAAATGTTACATTCCCTCCCTAGAGCAGGATGAAATTTTAACTGAAAATGCATTCTGTTCTAGGCAGGTTCTTCTGCTTGAAATGCACTGGCTCTCAGAACAGTGCCTGCAAGAACAACAAAACAACTGATGTTTCACACAGAGAAGAGACTTAGTTTTTTGTATATGCATAGAACCTACCCCCCTTCACTTCTATTTAAGTAAGTGGCTTTAGTATGTTGCAGATTCAGAGAGTGCTTTGCAGTGACAACAGCATTTTCTATCCAAAATTCTCAGTAGCTTTACAAGTAGTGACGAATTAACCCTTGAAACATGCAGGTTAGGTGCATGCTGTAGCAGTTTAATTATTAATCGGGAACAACAGCCCACCAAAGGCAAGCAACTTGTACAAAAGCAGAAAATGTCCCATAAAAAAGCAAGTAAAACCACACAGAATCCCAGTTCCCCATCCCACGCCCTGGCCATCACATACGTGCATTTTTTTAACCTTTTCATGCTGCTCCCTTGAGAAGTAAACCATGGTATATTACCAAGGTGAGCTGTGCTAACAAGATCCAAGTATGAACATGGAAGATGTTACCAACGCTGCAGCTGTATTTTGTTCTGATTTAATAGGAAGGCATTGGCTGAGATTTTAAAGGCAGCAATACATTCCAAGTAAGCATCATCATAAGGCAAGAGAATTCACTCACATATTGAAAGGAAGATGTGAAAGAAGCACAAAAAGTGGAATACAGGGCAGCAACTTCAGCAAACTCAGCCAAATGATTTGTAACAACTCTTGAAGAGATCATCAAGGAGTTCAGGAAAACCGACTATCAACAAAGCCTGTATAGAATAGTGCAACAGATTATCTGGGTGCAGAGGGAATACAGGAAGCATTACAAGAGACCATTACTGCTACATCCAGAGTCTTTAAAGGCTTTGACTATGAGAAGAGACTGTGCAAAAGGTGAAACAAGAGCACTTAACAAAGAACAAGTAGAAAAGACTGGCAAAAACATCTCAGGTATGATTCAGATGAGCCAACACACAAAAGGATCAACAACTAAAGAGGGACATAAAAAGGCAATGGAAAAAGGATCTATAAATACAGCAGAAGGAGGAGACAAAGACAAGCAGAGGTTCTAGGATTTAATGGGAAAGGAGAGGAAATCACAGAGGGTTATAAGAAAGCTGAAGCATTCATATTCTTTCAGTATCTCCATCTAAAGGATAATGAAAAGCAAAAAAAAAACAAAAACAAAAACAAAAAAACCCAGCCTTCTAAAGTGTTTTTTACCAAGAAGACTATAGGCCTGAAGAAATAAAGAATAGGCTAAAACATATTGAAAGAAGTCATACATAGGCAGTTTAATAGAGAATGATGAAGTTCACTGCAGAGTAGTGAAGGAATTACCTACAGCCATCCCCAAACATTAGCTATTACATTCAATAATGCACGAAGGAAGGGTAAAGTTCCCAAAGGACTGTGGAGAGGTAAAAATAGTATGTAACTTCAAAAGGAGAAGCGAGTCTGACTCAAGAAACTGCAAACCAATCCAGCGCTCTTTTGTACAGAGGAAGATGCTGATACAAGTTAAATCATCACATAGGCATCTGAAGGATTAAGTGCCTGAAAAAATCAAAACCTCAGACCAATGAAATTTCCTTTTTAATAAGGTAATTGGCTTACTAAAGAAGAAAAACTCAATAACAGGTAATTTATACTGGCTACAGTAAGGCTTCAGTAACTGTCCAACATGATATTGTCATGGCACAGTGAGGACTGATAAGAAATCACAGCTTAGCAGGCAACTGATACAAAATTACAGCTTAGTGGGTACATAGTTTCTTGAAAAACAAACAGCCACACAAGTTAAAAGAGATCACTAAAATTCATTGTCAGTGGAACGCAATTTCATGTGGCACGCTGCAAGAACACATCTCACAGCTGGCTGTGCACATTCACAAATGTCAGTAAAGTGATTGTGAAGTAAGCAGGTAGGGTTCAATCACCTTCAGTCCACAAGTGGGCAAGATCAAACTTTAAAATAAAACTTAGTATATTGAAGAACCTTTTGAGAAGTGACCTGTAAGCAGAGCAAGTGCAAATCTAGAAATCAAGCAAAAATACACAACAGACATAAGCTGAGTTCTGCCGGAAAGGATCTGGAAGCCATTGTAGACTATAAGTTAAAATAGCAAAATGGTATTTGTTTTTAAGGCATACGTCACGCCAGATTGTATAACAGGAGTGCCGTACTTAAAGTAACTTTCCCATTTTTCTCTACTGTCCAGAAACTTGCAATACCTGAGAAAAATATGAAAGGAAGGGAAAAAAAATCATAAGAGAATTCGCAGTAAATGCGACTCTGTCCTGTCGTGTTCTTTATCTAGGGAGAAGTGCATGTCAGCAGTGCCAAGAAAAAATATGATGGGAACACTGTTGGGTCACACAAAAACAACATAAGACTTTATATTCTGGAGGAAACAAACCTATTAACACCCACCCCCACAGACCATAATGGCATTTTCTTGTTCCTATTGCTCTCAAATTCTTTAGTACTTGACAGAGAATCAGCAGGGCTACGGTGTGTAACACATTAATTTTTCAGAGTATTTAACCTTTCAAGAAGAATCATTCTGCCGCCTCCAGAATCATTCTTGTGTCATTTGCATGCTTGACCAATAATGGGCTCAATTTTTGTCAGTGCTTTTTGACACTTGATATTTATTGTAATTAAGAAAAACCCAGTAACATTGAACAGATCTTTTCCAGATACAATTTTTACGTTTTATCTTCATGTAGTTACTTTCAACTATTTATAGGCCACAAGCCATGCGAGACTTCTATTTTTAGCCCACAAAAACTGATTTAAAGCTACCAAAATACTTCAGACATTAGAAAAATGCTGGTGAACATGTGGATTTTGTAGAATAAAGCAACGCATTGAAACTGCATTTGAATTTAAGACTAAAAGTTCAATGCAGCAAATTAGTTGTATATGCACCTAATACTGCCACCAAGTAGTTTTTCTTGTGTAAATTTATTATCAAAACTACCATTTTGCTTTTACTGTGACCGTAGGTCAGCACCTAAAAATTCATAGATCAATTTCCTCAGATGACAAATTTTTTCTTAATATAACTGAATTTACCTTAAGCTTCAGCAATTCCTATCAACAGAATTTCTAGGAAATCTGATGATAGCAAAGAACTTTTTTCTGCTCCTTATTATCATAAATCTCCGCATTTAATACTGCTGCTTAAAAACATTTTGAGACACTTTCTAGGAACCCATCAACCTATTGTGAGTTTCTGGTTTTGGTTACGGAGAACATTCCCTAAAAAAAAATTCCTATTAATTCAATCCTCTTAAACATTATTACCCTGTTTAAATAATAATATTACAAAAAGGTTTAAAATACCAAGAAAATACCTACATCACAAAAACTGAAATGCGGGATAGTCTAGACGTGAGCCTGTTTTGTACGTCCTGCTAAACACAATCACACTGTCCATGATGGAAGATTTCCCATTAACGGGAATAACCTCCACTGATGAAGAATTGCTATTCAATAAGCAGGATAGCATACATATGATCAGCAAATACATTGAAGGTGGTGCTGTGACTTTTGCAGAGTAAAGCTATCCAGAGCTTTGGAAAGTAGCTCCTGCTCATAATGAGCTACCAAAAGGAACATGCTGGGTGTTGGCTTCACCGCTAACCACCAAGCTCCTATTCTTCAGAAAACTCCTGAATCCTAAAGCATTTCAAGAAGAGATGCATGTAATATGGAGGGGACTCTGCAGCCTGCAATATTTTTAAGCAATCTTCATCCATGTTGGATGATTTGATATTAGATATACTTTTCACAAAGTTAAATATGAGTTATTTTAGGCATGTGAATAAATAAATTATGCTAAAGGTAATTCCCTAAACACTATGGAATTAATCTTAGAAATAAAAATACTGAATAGGGACAGCTTCAGTTTTCTGGGCTTCATACTGCACAAGGTTTTTCAAAATTTTAAATGCACATCCAAGGTCAAATTGCTGCAAAGCCTGGTGGGGGTGAGAGGGAAATGTGACTCAGTCTTTCAGCTCCAAGTCATTCAACAATTGAATTCAATCCTTCCTTGATTAATCTGCAAACCCGTGTGGTGGTTTCCACATAGCCATACAATGCAACGTAACCATCAGAATGCTGCATGCGGGCAGGACAAAGTAACTCCTTTGCCAGAAGCACCAACGAAGCAAAGCAGTTTTGCTTCTGAAAAACTCAGCGCTATCACTTTTTAAATGTGTTCTACTATATAATGAATAAGTTCACTGTGCAAAGATTTTGTGTTATGACAAACATACCACCTAGTACACAACATCACTGCTGCTGCTCTTTCACAGATGTTCTGAAGTTGCACCACAACGTTGCCTTCCCAAGTGCTTGGCACTGCAAATGCTTCTGGAAGCTGAGCAGTTCTTGGGACAAATGGCCTTGAAAGAGGAGGGATGGGAAGACTGAAATCTGCCAGCAATGTGAGGAGAGAAATACCCGAGAGCAGATAAATGAGTTTCCACAAGAAAATTCCTATGGAGGCTATGAGGGCACTGACCTGAGCATTCAGACTGAAGAAACTCTGGCTCTTGAGAAACTACATCTTTTTCTGCACACTTAAAGGTATGCAATGAATCCTCCAAAATACACTTCCAATTGTACATGTTGAGTGTGTAGCAACTTCTGCCTCTAAGAAACATTTAAAGCCTTTTTGGTTTACATTCCAGCGTGTGGAGGGTGCCCCTGCAGAACACCAGCTATTTTATTTATATGTTACAAAATATTCAAGAATATTCAAAATATGCAAAATCAAGGCGTTTTACATTATGACCTTTAGATACAAGTCCATGCTGATGCATATGGGGTGACTCAGGAAAATGTCAGTTAATTCCACTTGGGATATACTATATTAGCTCAAATAAATGGGAAAGAGTTGGTCACACCTATTTCACCACTAAATAACTCCATTTATGGAAGACAAAACTTTTTTCAGAGTAAGCTTTGGCAAAAAATAGGCCTTTCTGATTCAGCTGGTAATTTTACAGCATGAATATGTTGAGACCAATGGGTTTCTCGGCCACTATGACACACATTAGTGTCACGTCACTTGTCCTATTACATGTAAATATTATTTGTCCATGCTCACTTTTCCTTTCTCAAGTATTTGATATGTTTTTCTTTTCATATAATTAAAATTATTTAATCCTTTTGCATTTGCCACTTTTATTCTTAAAATACATAGTCTGCATTTACACTTATCTTTACGTAGTTAGGTTTTACGTATTTTTTCTTTCAAAGGACAACTTAAGTTCCACTTTGAACTCTGGCAACTGCAAACACTGACTGCACGGTATACATTATATGCAAAGCTTTGTTTTTAAACCGAATTCTTAAGTATATCTGACACACACATTCCAATGGTATGCTTCATCAGAAGTCTGAACTTTGTCCAGATGTTTATTTTAAAATATTTCAGCAGCCACACAATTTTCTTAAACGTAAACTTCCGTCCCATTCCCAATTATCTGTTCCACTATCATCTCCCATCAGACTGTCACTCAGCCAATCACTTCACTCTTCTATATTATTCTGCTTTTTCCTCATGGTCAACACAGATTATTTTTCCTCAACTGCATTCATCATCTTGCACCTATTCTGAAGTTACAACGCAAAATTTAGGGTATATACGAATTTTCTTTTTAAGCTTACTTGCTATACTTCTAACTGCCTGTTATAAGTTTTGGGTAAATTATCAGAGTATGCAGGTTTTGTTGATGTAGATAAACTCTAAGCTATCACCTAGAAGATTATCTATACTCACGGAATCATAGAATGGTTTGGGTTGGAAGGGACCTTAAAGATCATGTGGTTCCGACCCCACCTTTCACTGAACCAGGTCACTCAAAGCCCCATCCAACCTGCCCTTGAACACTTCAGGGATGGGGTATCCACAGCTTCTTTGGGCAGCCTGTCCAGCGCCTCCCCACCCTCATGGGGAAGAATTTCTTCCTTTTATCTAATCTAAATCTACCCTCTTTCAGTTTAAAGCCATTGTCACCTGTCCTGTCACTACATGGCCTTGTAAAAAGTTCCTCTCCGGCTTTCCTGCAGGTCCCCTTTAGGTACTGGAAGGCTGCTGTAGGGTGTCTGTGGAGCATCTTCTTCCCCAGGCTGAACAACACCAGCTCTCTCAGCCTTTTGTCACAGGAGAAGTGCTCCAGCCCCCTGCTCATCTTCGTGGCCTCCTCTGGACTCGCTCCAACAGGTCCATGTCCTTCTTACCCTGGGGGCCTCAGAGCTGAAGGCAGCACCACAGGTTGGGCCTCATGAGAGCAGAGGAGGAGAACCCCCTCCCTCAATTTGCTGGTCACACCTCAGACAAAGAGTCCTACTTTCTAGTCACGTCACTGAAGTTTCTGTGGTAAGTCATCTGCAGTGCTTTATTCTTAGCTAACAAAGGATAAGGACCCAGACAAAAGCACCAGGTTTGACTCAGCTGTCTACAAAGAGGTAGCTAATGCTGTCTGAGGTGCCCCATTGTGTCTGATAGGTGACATGGGACACAGTGGAAACTCCCAGCCCTCTGAAGCTGTGTGAATGGCCAGGAGGGGTACCCTGAAGCATCTCAAATGACACCAAATGCCTATTTAAGGAAAACCAAACCCACTGGCTACTATAATGATCCATTGGTTCTCCCTGCTGCACTCCTCCAAAATCAATTCTATTGAGGTGACAGGATTACAGGACACCATATAAATATTATATCCCTGTGTAACTTGCCAAAAACAATAAAAAATTACTTTGCACAATCAGGAAACAGGCAATTGAATAGTTAAAAAATATGGTTTAGATAGAGAGACATGCCAAAAATTTGGATCAATATCACATTCAATAGCCTAGATAATCAAGGGGTTGTGGTCTTGGATTTATAGTGTGTGAGCAAAGAATAACACTGCTAATGACGTCAAATACAAATTAACAGTAACATAATACTCTGCATTCATTCCATTAAATGTTGAAGTGAAAACATTAATATTGACCCTAAACTGAACATTTAATACATAGTCTTTTGCTTTAGGAAGAACTTAGAGCAATGCTCACTTTGAAAATGGAGCTCACATTAGATCATGAAGTCATCAAAAAGAATACTGAACTAGTTTATTAGCAAGATATGCAGACAGAGACAAGCAACCGCTTCTTCACATAAAAGTCATGAAAATGCTGGAATCTATTTGAGTCACCACATGAAAATCAGTCACGTGTAGATGGGTGGACAGGATCAGAAACGAAGTGCTACTGGCAAACACTACTGTATGCACACGGTCCCACTCCATTTCAAAGAACTGCTTACGTAACTGAGGGTTTGCAGCGTGTACCAGCTACCTAACAGTATTCTTTAGAAGATTTCTTTTTGCTGTTTGGGACTTGAGTTACAGCACTATCAACTTTCACACTGTCCATAAACTTACATTGTAGTTTATTTCGGCAGCAGTGAAGTCCTACTCTACACCATTGCTTTCAGCTTGCCTATCTTCCCAGCACCTTATCTTGGTATCCATGCTTCTCAAATATCACTTTACTACAAAATACGCTTTAAATAAAAAGAAAATAAAGAAAGTATTAGCATAGGATTAGGTTGTGTTGGTGTAATGTGATAAAACAGCACAACAATAAGAAGGAAAAAAATACAAGCAAAAATGATCAGCAAGAGATTAACAGAAAGAAGTAAAAACTTCTTGACCGTTTAAGTCAAACAGGGGTTTCTTCCACCTGCAGTACAACGGGTCTTTCAAACATACATAATGAAGAGAGTGTTCCTTCTTTCACATTTCTAGTAAAGTCTCTGTAAGTCAAAACTTTGGAATACGAATCCGTTACGTTCAGTGACGATAGGAAAGCACATCTTGATGACATCTGTGCAAGGTGGTGGCGACGGGGCCTCCAGCAGAGACCTCAGCCGGGATCCCGGGGCACCTCGGGGGGTTTACTGGGTGACCAGGGAAGGTTACCTCCTGCCGCAGTTTTCCTCGGGCTCTGCGCTGCTCTTAACACTTCACTGGAGTGAGGCTTTGAAAACCACTGCTTATAAAACATATTTAACTCCCCCAGCGGAAAAGAAATACAAAAAAGCCGTAAACCCGCCGAAGCTGAGCTGAGCTGAGCTGAGCTGAGCTGAGCTGGAGGCGGCGGCGCTGGGCGAGCTCCCCGCCCGGGGACACGGCGCTCCCGAGAGGCTTCTCCTTCCACCGGCTCAGCGCCTCACACAGCCCGCCCGAAGGAGCAGGACTCGGGGGCACAAACCTCCTTCTAACGCTCTCAAATTTAGTATTTCTAAGAAGAGCGTCACCTTCTCAAACTTGGCGCCCAGAGCCCATCCCGGGGCTGCTCGGGCTCCCCCCGGGCGCGGCGGCGGCGCTCGCCCGGGACCGCCGTGCCTGGGGGGCTGCTGTGCCTGGGCGGGGGGGACCGCTGTGCCCGGCGGGGAGCGCGGGCTGCACCGCCGCTGCCGGCTCCGGGCTGCCCGGGCGCCACGGCTGAGCGCTCCTGTTCCTGTCACTGAAGAGCCCGCCGGGCTTGAAACGGAGCGAGACCTCAGGGCTGCGTGAGGCGGTTTTCCGCGGCGGCAGCCACACAGCCCTCCCGTCCCGCTGAGCGAGCCCTGGGCAGCACCGTCTCCATTCACCGCCCGAAACACCCTCCAGCCGCATCCCGCTGCCCCCGGCTTCGCCCCCGCGGGCTCCCGCCGCCACCACCCCGGCAGCGCACCCGCCGCCCCCCGCGCCTCAAGGTCACCTCAGCGCGGGGCAGCCCCCGGGGGTCGCCGCTCCCCACAGCCCCCCTCAGGCCGGCGGAGCCGGGCCGTGCCGGGATCCCGCTCCTACCTGAGCCGGCGAGCGGAGCCGAGCGGAGCCGCCGGGAGCGCGGAGGCGGCCGCTTGTCCCCTCAGCGGCGGCGCCCGCGGAGTCGGGCCGCGCACGGCGCCTCCTCCCTCCTGCGCCGGGCCGCTGCGCTGCGGTGGGGGGCGGCGGCGCTTCGTCAGACTTAGAGGGGCCGCGGCGAGCGGGGAAGCCCTGGGGGGGCGGGCAGCGCCTCTCCCCTCCCCGCCAAGGTGCCGGCCCCAGCGGAGCCTCGCCTCCCCCGGCAGGGCTGGGGCTCCCCTCAGCGGGGAGAGGCCGGCGCCGCGCCCAGCTCCGCCGGGGCTCCAGGGGGCGCGCAGCGGCGCGGGGGGGAGCGCGCCCCTCGCCTCCCGCCCAGGGCCCCCTCAGGGCCCAGAGCCGCGCTGAGGAGCGCGCAGCCGCCGCGGGGGCGTCCCGAGGGAGCGTGGGGATCTCCCTGCACCCCCACGAGTCTTACACTGCTCAGCTTATGGCGCTAGGATCTGCCCCTCGCACCGCTCGCAAGATGTCGGGGCAGCGGCGGGAACCGCGCGCAGGTGAGGGCGGGTCGGACCCGCGCGGGTTCGGGGTGTCCGTCAGTCAGCAAAGGTTCGGGACCTGCCGGGTCGGTGTTCTTGGTACTCACAGTTTTCAGTCAGAATTCTCCAAAAACCTCAAGGGGAAGGCGTGATCCTGGTCCCGAGGGATGGAGAGTCCCACTGCGGGACACAGGACCTGTGGAAAAACGTGTATTTTCACTTTATGAAGGAAGTACAATGTACAAATGACATCCATCACATAGACTGAGGAACTGACACTCCAGCATCAGAAAATTAGTCAAAAAAACCCCCACAATTTAGATTTGAAGATACTACATTTCCTTACAACATTGCCAAAAAGCAGATGGCATCTTTGAAACATTGCCACAGTAGCTAATGTTGGGTATTTAACCAAACCTTCCTGGTTTTACACATAGGCTTAAATAACGGTTCTATTGTGCCATATAACCTTTTCACCACGAGAGTCAAAACCTGTTACTGAATGTCTCCAAACATGAACTGAGATGACAGGGCAAACTTTGAAAAGCGGCAAAAAATATTTGCTGAATGTGAGGGATTTTTGTTTGTTGTAAAGGATTCACACACATCACACTACACCTGTAGACTGCTACTGTGAACAACACCTGCGTTTTACTTGGAAAACTGGAAATCTTCCACCACTTTTTATTGGTGAAGAGCAGTGCTGGCCAGCCCTGGTTGTTTGAGAGATGATACACTGTTAATTATATTCTGATTACTATCTTGGCTTCTTCCTTAACACCATTTAAATTCCAGTCTTAACCTTATCTCAGCAAGGACTTAACAAAAAGTAGGTCAGTCAACGTAACAAAAGTACAAATCCCTCCACATCTTTTAAAACTCTTTCTAACTTCTTTAGAACCAGGAGGAGCTGTGACCGTATTTTTGTAATGCTTTCAGACAAGCTCCTTAGCAAAATACAGACATGTAGTTCTCGACAAGTTCAGTTACTACCTTTGGAAAAAATTAGAAACCTGTAACTATTCTGCAGATATCTAGATTGGTTTTCCTATTTAATCTTAAACCACATGCTTACTGTCAACTGAGAATCAACATTTCTGGTGCTTTCCCCTGCTACATCTCCCTGGGTCATGGTGAAGATCAAACACACTGAGAAAAACCAATCAAGAATAGCAACCTCTCTGTTTTGACAATGCTTAGAAAGATGGCAGAGAAAGCCTGAATGAAATGTTTACAAAAATAATCATGCAAACATTAGGTAAATGCGGTGCTATTTTCAGCTCATGCTTATTAATCATTTAAAGCAGATGATTGGAGTAGCATTTGAAAAGCATTAGATGTGCATTCTTACTAGCTGCATGCAAACATATTTGACTGATATTCTGCACTGCATAAAAACATTATGTCCTACAGACTTTTCACAAAAATACCCAATTCCACACACAACCACACCTGTTAAGCACTAAGGATCGCAGTGCAGAGCTCAGGATTTAAATATTGCACAGGAGGACGGTCTCAGAGCATGTGATTCATCACATCTTAACATCCACAGCTGGTCAGCTACTGCAGCTGGACTAATAATGCCAGAGCAGTACAAACAAATTATATTTTCCTTACCTCCTCTCCATCTTAAGGTATTTAGCCCCTACAACTGATTTTTTAAAATAATGTTGAAATAGCAGAAGTGCTATTTATTTATCACTTGTGACAAATAATGAATGACAAGGCAGCTTTCTTCATTTTAGTCTCTTCTGCCTATGACACTTTTTCCATGCAAACAGTCATACAGAATTTCTCAAGTTTCTGACAGCTTTAGAAGCTATCCTCGTATTTTCATAGAGAGTACATGACAGAGGTCTCAACATCTCTTTTTTTCCTTTGGAGATCTCTTACTGCAGTATTTCCAAGAATTCAACCTCTCACGTACAGGTTTTAACAATACTACAAGACAAGGCATGATGTTAACAACAGCATCAACTGATCTACTATAGTTTAACACTTCTCAATATGTTCTGGAGATTAGGAGCATTTGTGTTCTGTTTTTCACTAAATTCATTGCACATTCTCTCACCTAAGGTGAGATTTAGATATTTCTTTAAATTCTTCCTCATTTTCCTGGTTAATGGGCGAATAAATGCATAGTGGAGGTAATGTACTTTGTCAAAAGAATGTAAAGGAGCAGAGATCGTGTAATGGTCAAACACTTTGGCACTAAGCTTGCCTCAAGTTTTAATAATCTCATAGTGAATTGTACTTGTCAGACAGTTCTCAGGTTTCGGCTTCACATACATTTCGCAACCTAGAGCTTAATTTCCACACTAACAAAACAGAGGAAGAATTTCAAGGAAATTTTTTAAAAAGAAGGGATAATGAATGCCAATTCAACAACTTACATTTTGGCTGTATTATGTTAGAATGAAATAGCTATTCATATTTCAGCATCCTTTATTAAACTTCTAAAATAGATGTATGCATTAAAGCATATAACTGTGACATTTTCAAAATGTATACGTAACATCTTCCATCCTGAGGAATCCTTATGCACTTACGGAGTTTACCTTTAAGTGGTGTTGGTGCCAAATGGCAACGCTAAGAATGAAAGTGAAGAATTCTTCATCTGCCAAAAATGTGGTAGTGCGTAGATTAACGGAGCAAAGTGCAGTCGTAAAACCTGTCATCATTCTTTACGAAGCAGGCAGAAATATTGTACAAGGAGCTGTTATACAGCAGTACAGAGCTTTGTGAAATATGAGGACCGGGAAAGATATTTGGAGTTCCCATATTTGACTTGCGGCCATTAAGTCCTATTCTTTTATAACAAATTCAGACATTTAATTACCAGAAGGTTCAGACCCAGCCTTAGTTGCTATTAAGAAAAAACTCCCATGGTATCATATGCCACTGAACTATGGCGTAAGTCCAGCATCTGATAGAGTAGAAAGCATATCCCTGTGAATCGCCAGCGTGATCTCCTGCAGTAATTTCACACCCTCACGTCACCGTCTCCCAGTGAAAAGCCAACCAGTCCTAAACATCTCTTGTTTTTAAGAGCAAAAGTAAAGACGGACAAAGGCTGTGGCAGTAACGCAGTCGGTGAGGTTGCCACGAAGGTTTACAGCAGCCAGCATAAGAAGTTGCTTTTTGCATTTAACATTTGAATGTCATATGCACTATAGGAGAAGATTAGGAGAAGATAAGAAATATCTGCCCTCTGTTTTGTTTTTAAAAAAATCCACAGTGGTCTACCAGAGGATTGTTAGATAGAATGGGATATTCTGCAACCATCATTTCACAGTTCTAATTCAGTATCAAAGCAAAAATATTCAACAGTGAAGCACACATTATATTGGCACTTCTGCGCAATGATCTTGATCTGGTCCAGCTTCAGCTATGCAAAAAGCAGAGGGGCTTCAATACCCATGTGCTGTGAGGCCAGAGGCAGGGCCTGAACAACGTTCGTGTTTGCTGACCCTGTTGGCCCTAGTGACCCTGGCTAGAAATAAGATTGACTAAAGGTCACCAGTTGATTTCTCTATAAAATAAATCTGGTTCTTCCCTGGCAAAAAGAATTCTCAAACTGTAAGTAATTTGTTAAGCCTGACATGAAGTTGATGATCTTGTACCCAAAAGCACTTAGTCAGAAACAATATAAAAGGCCATTTTCTGTGCCATTTAGAACTTATGGAGGTGTCTACAATACGTTTATTCTAAAAAAACCCACAAAAAAAGCTAACCAACCAAAAAAACCCACCGGAGCCCCAGCAAACAACGAGCTGCAAAAAGAGGATACAAAAACTACCACCAAAAAAAAGAGTGAGAAGAATATGGCAAATGGAGAGAACATAATATTATGATTTTGTATTTTCTGAAAAGGCCACAAGTTAGTTTGCCACATGGATAATCTGACTTGGTTTGTCATAATCTTCTGAATATATATGTAAATATATATATATATATATAAATGGGAGCAGCATTTTTTTTTTACCTCCAAACTCATTAGCAATCACAAAGTTCTTTTAAATGAATAGAATAAATTATGAGAGAGCTTTCTGCAGTATTTCAACCTTTTTGCAACACATTGAGACAATCCTCTTCAATTATGCAGCAAGTCTGCTTTTAAAAAAATCCAAAATCTTATCTAATACTCACTCCATAGGTAACTGTGAAAAATCAGTTGGCAAAATGAAAAGTTTTACTAAGAATGGCATCATTTTAAAAACTACTTACCTATTGCATTGAATCTATCTATTCACAAGAAAGTACAGGAAGGAAAGTGCTCAACGGGATGTAGTGTTGAATTTTAAACCCTGAAAACACTGTAGATGTGAGAAACAAAAGACAGTGAACTACTGAAGGTTAAATCACAGCACAGTTATGTTACAGTTCAGAAAAAAAGACAACTTGTAGCTGTATTTTGAGGACAGTAATCATCATCACAAATAATCTCCTCAAACATGGTTATTTTCATTTGATTTTTTGACTACTTCTTCGACTTTGTTTTCCAAGGAAAAAATATTGATAGAGTGAAATAGGCAATGGTTTGCATGATCCTTAGTGCTAGTAGCAAAAATTTTGAATGTGAAAGGTAATTAAATTGCTGGACAGGGGATGTGGGTCATTTCAGATGTAAGAGTAAAATCCAAAAAAGCAGTGAAAACAAAGCAGCGTCTAAAGGTCAGTACTGGAAAACAAGCTGAGTATTGGCAAGCTTGTCTCGACATTCCTATAAATTTAAAAGTCAGTCCTCGCTTTCTACAGCAGTTTCCCAAGGGAAAACAGAATAATTGATGTAAGTACTCGTTGTCATCCAAGGTTTCAGTAGAAATTTCCAGGAAAAATACTACACAAAATTCCTAAAAGAAAATATTTATCAATAACACAGAATTCATGTTGCAAATAAAAGTGGATTAGCAAGGGAAACAGAATCTAGACATAGTCCCAGTGGTCACTGTATAAATACCAGATATAACTTGCTGCTGTTTGGGTAAGAATAATTCAGTTGTTTTGAGAATAACAACATTTTGAAATATCTTCTTCAGCTTCAAAGCTGTAAATTATATTCACGCCTTTTTATTGGGAAGCCCATTTACCTTTCATTCTTAAACTCGTAATAAAAACCAGCACAAGGGCAAATCTGCCAACATGCACTCTAAGCAAGTGATATTGCTCCAAGTCATAGATGCCAGGAAAAACAATCAGGAAGCCCTTGGATCGGCTCGGGAGACCCATGTCCATGCAGGGGGAAGCTGACAATGCTGCTAGGCTGCTCTGCAATTTATCAACATTGATGTCTGCTTTTTCACTTTCTCAGCTTCTGGCCAAAACTTCTGCTAATGAATATAGCACTTATTTCTCCCAAGCACTCTATAAATAGTCACTTTGAATCCCTTCGCAATTACTACAAATGAGCTCCGTGGTGAGATGAACATAAGCATTTCTGTCAGACGTGGACAGACTCAGGTACCTCCAAGCTTGCAAATTACTCCCACAATTAGCAGCACACCCGATGCAACGTGCAGCCTGAGTCGTTTAACTGCAGAAGTGGTTAACTGCGTATGGAAATGGCCGCGAGACAGTTCTTGCTCTTAGTGTGGACGGCACGAACATTTGTGTGTGATCTCACCTGCAGGCTTTAATTCTTCAAAAACTGTGTCCTTACCAGGATCTTACTCGTACATTTACTATATCATATGATTATATTATATTCGTTATACTGAACCACGGTGCTGAAGTTTGGAGCATTCTTCCTAGAGTCCAGAGTGTGTGTGTGTACAAATAACCCACATACCTACACACACATATAAAACAATGAAAAGAGAAGTAAGTGCATCCAGATGGCGTTCCAGGTCTCATAAGACCTCTGCAGTATCATCATTTACATCTTTCCATTATTTGGAGAGGAATTTAAGGTGATCACACACCTAAATTAGGCACTTTAACAGGATTAATATATTATATTGTTTTATAATTAAATCTATCTGTCTAATATTCTTAGATATGTATTCTAGTGATGAGTGCAAACAGCAAGAGGGAAAAAAACGTGGACATGGAATACAATATGGGTGGGAAGGGTACAAGCCTTTTTTCTTATTTTTCATTCAGCTTTTTGTTTTCTTGTAGTGTTTCAGCAACATATTGACTTATATTGATCTGGAACTCCTAGGTAAAAAATTATTCCTAGTTCAAAACTACTTGTAGTCTTTTTCTCAGACAACAAATTCTGATTTTATTCGCATCAGCCTAAATTTAGTGTCAATGGATTACCCCAGAGAAGAGGGGGAAAAAATCCAAAAAGGTTCCGTATTAAATGGCAAAACAAGCCAGAGAGCCTCCAGCCTTGGAGACACACAAACGCGGCGGCCGCAGGCCTGGGGAACCTGCTGGGCTTGTACGTGCTTTGAGCAGGGAAGCCGGTGGTGCCGTCCATCCTCAGCTCTTCTGCAGCTTCTCCTCCACCACCTTGATCAAACAGATTTGTTGAAACTTCTTGTTCATGTCACTGAGAATTGTCATTTAAAGTTATAAACCTGACTTTATCAGCAACAACAATTTACTGACAAAGAGCATCCAAACCACAGTGTCTCTCTATCTAACTTTCCACACAACTCTTAATTAATCATGGATCAACATAACGATGAATTTTATATTTAAATGCTGTTCTGGAGTGACTGGCGTTTCTCCAGATGTACTGATGCTGCAAATATTATCTCTAGTATTTTCTGGTGGATCAAATGGATCAAAACTACCTTGGGGACAGTGTTTGACACAGAATACCAATATGCTGCACAAAAATATCCGACCTAGCCACCCACCCCCCTGAAGATTTCAGATATAATTACCTCATAGAGATAGTTTGAACTTTTCCTTATGTGTATGTGATATCCTACCACAAACAAGTCATTGGGAAAAGTATTATTCTCATAAGATGGCATTTACATGTTTTAGGTTTCTCTGCAATGCCTATCAAATGATATTTCGCTACGAGTCTGGCACTGCTTCTGGGCTGATGCATTCTGTCCTGATTTACAAACACTACCTATTGTTTTATATATTACATTACATTTTACGTATTTTGCCAAAATAAACAAGATTTTCTGACTGAGTAGCAGAAGAAAAAGAAAATCTAATTTCCTGAGTGTGGCAACTGAAAAGGTTACTGCACACAGCCTGCTGTCCCAGCTACGCCTAGAAAGCTCGGATCTCAGCAGCAGGAGTGAAGTGGGGTATATTGGAAAACAATGTTTGAAAAGGTCATGGTGACTGGTCTGCCAGTCCTTCCATGTGGCTTGTTAGTTTTGGGATGACTGGTAAGGCTAGAAAGTCCCCAAGTCTCTCCTGTTTGCAATTCAATGACTTGTTTTCCCCATAATTGAATGGGTTGGGATAAGCATCAAGAATTTCTCCCCAATACCTCTGGTTACCCCCCAGCATTTCCTCACTTTCTCTGCTGATGAGGAAAGGAAGGAGGTGTGTTACCAGCCGAAGGAGGCAGGCAGGGCTGTGTCTTGTAAATTATGTCATCGCTGTTTCTTCTCTAAGTTTTCTGTCTCTGGTTTATTTCTTGGGTAAATCAATGTTCATTAGTCTTTTCTGCATTTAGTCTCCAACAATTGGCAAAATTGAAAATACACATTGGATTCACTGTTCTAAGAGCTTTAGTAAGGAAAATGCAGAAATTTCTGCACTAAGGCAAATGTTAAAGGCAGCAAATCAACTCATATCGAGCAAAGTAGCATCTGCCCAGATACTATGAACATTTTGTAATCTGCATATAAGCACAGAGGACAGTTAAGTGTATGTTCAATTATGTAAAACCAAGGAAAGCAAACCTAGTTATAAAGAGAAAATATTTCAAGAAGGTTGTTTTATTATACGAGTCAAGAGTAAACCCATAAAGGAAAAGCACAGCAAGAAGAAACCAGCAAATCTTCACCCGTACCTTAAAACTTTTCACAGATTATGCACGCACATTAATTACTTTTAATGAACTGCAATGGCATATATTAATCAGAAAGACTATACCCAAGCAGTAATTATTGCAAAGTTCTACAGTTATAAGGGTTGTTTGACTAGATGTACTTAGTACAGATTAATATTATTTTAATTATATAACTTACTAGAATCTGAATAAAAATGAAGCTACACAGTGACGTGCTCTTTGAGTCGCTAGTCGTAGTGGTTCCCCAGTGGTTGGCACACATGACAAAGCTTCACCACTCTCTCATTCTTTTTCCCCGTCTCCTATTCATTTATCATTCAGTTACATAAAAACAGGAGGGAAATGAATTATGCATATTTTTTTAGCACACTGAAAAGTTAATGAAAAGTTAAATACAACTTAGGTGTGTGATTGCACAAAGCACTTATTTGACCTTTCTAAGCTTTAAAAGGCATTCTAAGATTAGCCTAGCATGTATTTCAAGTGTATAAAAAATACAAGATTGGTTCTTCAAATGCTAGCAGACTGTTTCATGCCTAAATCCTCATTATGTTCAGTGTATTTATAGGAAATGACTCAACTTTAAAGTGGGTAAAGACAAGTAAACCCTCCTTTCTTGTGGAAAAGCAGTGCTCAAATATTCAGATGCTACCTTGTCAAGCTACAACCTTCGATAAATCATGTTTTGCATAGGAATGAACAAAGACTATGCAAATGTTTCCATGTACCAATTTTTGTCAAAGTGATTGTGAAACATTGCAGCATTTTATAGTCAAGCAAAAAAGAAAGAGGGGACAGAAATCGGTGAAGAAGGGGAAAAGAAAAGCCCAGCCCTTCCACCCCTTGCAGTTTCAGGGTTCGCACACAAGTGTGGGAGCCCCAGAAAGCCCACGATGACACTTTGATCCTCCAGCTCACTTTTGCTTTTCCATCATCTGTTACATCTCATCTTAATGTTAGGCCTTAATCCTCTTACTAGTAACAGGGAAAGCAAATCACATGCAAATTAATAGAGATACTAAGGGTGGAACAAATTCCCATACTGCCAGCAATACATAAGCAACACAAAAATAGAATATGTTTTATTCTATGCTGTAGTTCTTGTTCTTGTGTAACAACGGAGAACATGGCAGCTCAAGATCTTATGTGCCATGCTGTACCAATTCACCCTCCCTACAAGGAACACAACGGTAAAAGTTGCTTCCGTTTATCCATTTGTGAAACAGACAATAGTTTAAGGAGCTGAAAAAGTTCATCTTCAGTTTGATATTTCTAAGTAGTTTCAAGGTCGGCAATTTAGATATTTTACCTGAGATGGAAAAAAGGTTATTTTATTAATTCAACTCTGCTGTGCTGAGAAGTCCTGGGCTAAGTTGCAGCTTCAGCTGTTAAAGGCATATCAGGTCTAGTTTTTTTTTTACTAACAAGCTTTATCCAAAGAATGGGAAGATGAAGTATGTTACACTGTTGTCTCTCAAAATGGTACATATAAATGAGCTATCGGAACTGATTTTTAATATAATTATTATATTAAGAAAAACAGACTATCCAACATGAGACTGTACGTGATGCTCAGACAAGAACGTACGTATCAGCAACTACAGTTTTCATCTCAAATCCTTACTAACCTGCTGTTGACCTTCAATCTCTAAGAGCTTCACCAATTAAACTCAATAATATTTTTATTTTGGTGTAAATATTCACATTTCTTGGTTAAATCTGTATCTCCACCTGTACACCCTTATTTTTAATATTCATTATTGTATTGCATTATAATGGAACTCCAGATTCCCAAAGTGTAAACTCCTGGTCAAGTTACGTATTTCTGACCAACAGCTATAAAAAAATATTATTGCAAATGCACTCCTTTGTATCATGTTCTTTACATTAATATTTGCCACCTCTGAATTAATATAACACATTACAGCTTTTCTATGGTTTTAGTACCAGCCATTTAGTCGTGACGTTAAGTCTATCAGAAAGCTGGATTTAACATAAAAGTCAGTGTGTTGATGAAGTGGAACATCTTATGGAAAGCAGATAGCAATTCTTCTGGAGGTACATGGGCTTTCTACTAAACCCAAAAAAAAACAAAGCACCACTTTTACCTGTCTTTGCTTCAGAAAGTGCCTCCTCCCAGCAGAGCATCCTCGCTTCCTCAAGCGCCACAGTCGTTCTAACCGGCTGGTCTGCACAGAACACCGGTACAGCTTTATTTTTGGAAGACAGAACTAGGATCTTTATTTTCGAAGCAAAGAAATGGTTGAGTTCTAGTTTGGATGATCTCTTATGTTCTGTCTCCCTCCGGTTTTATCATTACAGATCATACCTTTAACGGTCAGCAAGGGAAGTCTGAGACTTCGTTGCAAGTTTTATGATGCTGAAATCAAAATTCAATAGCAAAAACTATATGCAATAAAACTGTGCTCAGATGACTACTTCAACTCTTACTGACACTAGCTGGTATCACCACTTCACACCATGATTTCCTTCTATCCTTAATTCCGGCTCTGGGGAGCAATTCCTTCCTGAAACAAGCAGGGTCAGCCTTTCCTTGCTGACATACCTGCCAAACGTCTGCAATTTATCAAGGAAATGAGCATGTTTATGTGATCATAGATAAGGCACTGCTCTGAAAAGGTCTTTGCAGATTAGGGGATGTATTCAACAAGATTGGAAAAATTTCTGAACAGCTCTGGATTGTTGTGATAGGAGACAGGAGTAGGTAGAAAATTCCGTTTACCTTAGAGCTATGCCCCTTGATTAGCGCCCCAAAACAGAATTAATTTGCTTTCTTTTGTTAAAATTACAGTAAGATTATCATGTTAACAAGCTCCACAACTCCCCAAAAAAGAGAAGCCCCACTGTAACTGTCTTCTACTAACAACATGCAGTGCAATGCAGGAAAAGGCTGAGAGACCCATAACACAAAACCCCTAGCTACAACTATAAAATATTTTAATAACTCTTTTGAAGGAAATTATACATTTTTTTTCCAAAGTGATGCTTATTCCACATGAAAGTAGTTTTAAACCAGCAATATTTTAGGCTTATTATTACAAAGGTGTATAAAAACTGTTTGATATTATTGCCACATGTAAATCACTTTGGCCTTTTGCAACTCTTAACACACTAAACCCATCTGTTTAAGGAGAATCTCGCAATAAAGACTGCACATACTTTGTGTTTCTGTTCCCTCATCTTCTCTTTCTCTTCATTATATACAATTGCATGAAAATCTCTCACTTTGTTACAACTTCATTTATTTTCTCTTCCTCCCTCCTATTATGACAGAAACGAGTTAAGAACTAAAGTACTGCTACTGACTCCAGGGTCAGTTTCTCTGTTTTTGTTTTGACATAATATAACAAAGATCAGTTTGGTTTCAGGCTCTGAATGGCAGCTTTGGGAGGACTATGGCAGAGCCAACACTTAGCTACAGAGCTAAGTAGAAAGCCAAACGAGACCCACAGGTTTCGAGTTAATGTATTAGCTTCTCAAACTACAGACCTACAAGATAATAAGCATATTTCTTCAGCTTGAAAGAAATAATGGGTTTTGTGTCCCCCCCCCCGCCAATGACTTCACTGTTCATGTCACATATACATGATGTAATTAACAAGTGAAGTCACAGATTCATTTAGCAACTCATGCACATCACAAACATAATCTGCAAGTAGGAATTTGCTCAGGACAGACCGAGAGCCAAGTTTTCAAGGAGACCCTTAACATTTCAAAATATAAATATGCATTATTGAAGTGTCAGGTACAAAATGCCTTTTGGAAAACAGGAAAGTAATGTGACTACCATTCTTAGGGAGCTCAAACTGTGTCAGTGATGGGGAATGTTCAGACTGGACCCCTGGCAGCCGTCACCATGTTGGTGCCTCTCAGGCTCAGCACAGAGACAAGTCCTGCTTAAAAAATGTAGCTTTGGATCTAAGAATCCCTCGGGTCCATACGCAAGAATCTAGAACAGAGGGGCAGGAATGAAAAAGCGCTGTGCAGCCAGTTGCCAGAACCAGCTCACAGTCAAAGAACAAGGTTGCAACGTGTAAGGCAACATCACAGGGAAATACGGAAAAGGGAAGCAAAGCTTTGGGATCCCTGGTGTTTTGCTGTGCAGCTTCAGCTTAGTACATCTCAGAATTCTACCCCAATTCTAGGCCTGTGCATCCAGTAAAAGACGAGCTGAAAACATTTTACACAACAATAGAGGTCAGTGCTAAATATTCCACAATTTCGTCAGTCTCAGTTTCGATATGATTGCTGTTTTTCTTCATGATACGCCTTTTGTGTTCGTCTCTTGCATTTGATGATACCACCAGAAAAATGTCATTTGGACACAGGCCATTAAGCTCTACATTTGTACTACCTCCTTGTAGATTTTTCCATTTTTAAATGATGAATGGTACTGGTTCTTTGCTATTTTCCTTGGGGGAAGGAAGACATCTATTTGGATTACATATCGCCTGAAATAGCCAGTGTTTTTTTGGCTAATGTACAGAAGTGATAAAATGAAAGCACAGATGCACAGGGCAGCCGCTGTTCTCAGCCGTGGAGCGGAAGAGATTCAAGGCTGCCTGTAAAGGTGAAATTGGGAACTCCGTATTATAAAACGCAGAAAGTCTAGCACTAGACACAGGTCACAGCCCAGTACTGACCCTGTGATGCTGGCCATCAGCGCACTTGGAACACCACAAATATAGATTTTCTGATGTCAGGATCGGTGATTACATCTGCACATAATCACTGTGTACGAGGCATTACATGGCTGCTTTTTGACTTTTTTCTTTAAAGAGATGATACCCTAACATTAAATCAAGGAAAAATGAGTGGGGAAAAGAGAGAATATTGTGGAAGTTTACCAGTTAATCTGCTTTGTTCATTTTGAATTGTAAATTCATGCCACTTAGAGGAGGGCAAAGCAACTGAGAAAGACATCAAAACAAACAAACCCCACAAAACCAAAAGCATAAAGGGGGACCCAAACCACTTTCTTGTGCTAATGCTTTTGGAGAATTAAGATCAGGACTAAACTTCTCCCAAGACCACAAGACTAATGGTATCATCCAATGATTTGCAGTATGAGCTAAATGTTCCAGTTTTGAGCTTGTCCTCTCTGTTGCCCTTTGGGACAAGCAGCCATCATGCACACAGATGAAAATAACCTGTGTTTGTGTTTTTCATGCCCATTCTGGGCCCAGTCACTTTCATTCCTCTGACAGAGCTGATGGTTGAAGTTATATGCTGGTTGTTTGGCATCAGCTGAATGACAGGTTCTTGAAGGTACCCAAATATTTCCAGCAAAGTCTGATGGTGTATCTGGCTTCTACATGGAGTAGCTGATAAACCACATATGGAATATCCTGCTGTGTAGGTCTGTCTCACCTAAGCAGCACCTCTGCTGGCACACTCCTCTGAGATGACATCGGAATAAAGTTAAATATAAAATCCAATAGAATGCAGAAGAGCATTCAGAGTGCAATAGAGGTGCTCAGGCATCAGAATGATGGACACATTATTATAGACATCTGAACAAAAAACATCTTAAAAACAGTGGACAGTTTTTCTTCTTTCCACAGTTATTTTCATAGGTTAGCTAAGGACGGGCTGAAATTTGACAAGAATTTTTTGAAAACTCATCTTTTCCTTAGGTGACAAAATAAGTTTTAAAAATGGGCCAGAAAAGGCTTTGAGACATTTCCCAGTCTACCCACAGCTCTGGGAAGAACAGTCTCTATATCCACGCTATTCCTTGGAGACCCTCTTCTAAATCCATCTTAAACCCATCCTTGGTGAAAATCCTGTCACCTTCCTAGGCCACCCACTCCAGGGGCAGGATTCCAATAAACAGAAGGCTTCTCCTGGTGTGTGGCCTAACCCCCTATCCGATTTAACTGCAAGCTTCTCCAAAACTTGTTCATTGCTATGCTCTATTTATTTACTGGACGACTTATCACATCTCACCCTGTCTTCTGTGCTGTAGACTAAACATGCCAATTCTTCCAGTCTTTCCCCACAGGTCACGTTTTCCAGACATGATTCCTGCTTCTCCTTACTGGCTTCCCTCCAAACGGTCAACATCTTCCTCCAGATGGGTTCCCGAAATTGCAGTAGAAGCCTTATCAGTACTCGACTGGAAAGATTACTTCATCTTACAGATAGTCTTGTTTATACAGCCCAGTGCTTGCTTTTTTTTTTGGTATTTCTGTTGTTTGGCAAGAGTATGAAATGATTTGGTCTTGTTTAATTACTAATCCATTTTAACTCCCTTTATTGTAAAGCTCTTGGTTTCTAAGAGCATAAGCCTATTTCTTGGCTTGTTCAGTTGACACAGTAAGCAATATTTCTTTTTCATCTTACAAACATTCACTTACCTTTAGGAATATTCAGGATCCTTCATCCTTGTTTAGACCATATCATGTCCATAAGCAAGATCTGCCGTGGAAGATCTCCTAAATTCAATTTGCCATGCTGCTTCTATTTTCCCTCCTCCCATTTGCAATGCCTGACATACGACATCCATAAGCAGCCTAAGTCCCAAAGATCCCATGATTTGGGGTTTGCTGGCACTATTAATCACACAACACATGCTCTCCCTCTAAATTTTTATAGTCTTCACCTTTGCAAAATTGCTGACTTGGAAAGTAAATTTGTCCTTCAGGTATACTACAGATGATATTCCATGGAAGAACCTTAGGCACAGCTGTCCAGCTGTCATACTTGATCAAATATGGCAAATATTACGTGCCAGGCTGCATTTTGCTTATTTGGGAGATTTCAGCTGTACTATTTTGAACATTAAAGAGAACTGGAACAAACTGCAAAATCAGGACAATGTATAGAACTCCCTTATTAAGAAAGTCTTCACCAAAATTTTGAAAATATATTTAGGGGCAATTTCATTCTAATTGCATCTACAAGGAATTTTAGAAGTCTTCTGAGGAGCTTTGTGACCCCTAATTAGAACTTTGTACAGGCAGAGACTGGAAATTATTATAACTGAAACACCCAGACATACTGAACTAGGAACCTTTTCCTCCCCAATTACATGAAAGCCATAATTATATTGGTTACATAAAGATTTTAACTGGGGAAAACATTAGCTAATTGAAGACACGCTCCCCCCAAGCCCAGTTACCAACCACTCACAGCGCACCGAGAGTAAAATTCACTCAGCAAATAGCGTTTGTCCTTAAATACTGTGCTGCTCACTCTTTTGTTCCATCTCTGAAAGAAAGATGCCAAAGAAAACCATTTGAGACTATGTGGAAGTTCGCCTTTTATTATGCAGTCGCATACATTATTTTTTCAATCTCTTTAATCGGTGTCAAGAGTCCATCCCATAAGAAATCAGATAAAGAGGAAAAGAACTCTTGACATAGTGAATAATTGCTTGGTGCTTAATCAGTAATGACAAGATACCTCGACTGTACCTTTGCTGACAGAAAACCGGAGAGATTCTCAGTTGGAAAAGGGCTGTACAGCTGCTCCTCAGCTTATAACAGCGTGAGGAGAAACTTTTTTTCCTCTTTCTCTCTTTAAAACCTTTCTTCTCTCTGGAAGGCAGTTACTTGCAGGGGGATACCAACAGTCAGTCCTTTTTTACTGCATGAAAGCAAAACAGAAACAGCTTTTGCCTGTTGTACATTCGACAGAAAAAGGAACAAAAAATCCTATGGTATGTAGCTAGGCTGAGCCACCACTAGTTGATTGGATGAAACATGGAATCTGGCCTGAGAGGGAACCAACAGCCCTGTTGCTGTAGTGTCCACACAGCTTTGCTGGTGGATCTCGGCTAAGCCTGACCAGCCTGTCACTGTCACCAGAGTGGCCACTGCCAGGCGCTTTGGTTGAATACGCTGCCAGGTGCCAGGAAGCGTCAGCGAGTGGATCCCTGTCCGGTAGAAATGGGACAGATATCAAATCTGGCTTTCAACTTCAGTTCAAACCAGCCTCTGCAGATTGAAGGGAGTATTTTTTGAGACAAGGAGGGAAAATGGGGGGACGAAACAGCCATGTGTGAGGGGGAAAGGAAAAATAAAAAAGATGTCTCAATTTTTCTTTTCAAACCACAGCACCACGATCTCTGGATACAGCTCTAACAACAGATCTATTTTCTCTCAGTGCCTACAGCTCCCCAACAGCGAGAAGCCGGTTCAGCAGAGTCCAGCTCCTGCAGATGGCGGGATGCTGCCCGTCGGTGAGCCGCGCACAGCGTGCGCTCCAGCGCTGGCAGCTGGAAGGTCAGACTGCACCAGAATTCAAGGATACAAACTCGTACAGAGCAGAGTCAACGCTGTAGGACTGTCCTGGGAGCGCACAAGTGATGCTTTTCTCTGGGCAGAGAGAGAGAATCGTGGTCTGGGACCTAATTTGTATAACAAGCTATTTAAGAGGGATCTAATTGAAGTATATAAATCCTGGAGACTACCACATCAAGCCAGGATACTATTATTAGACCAACCTAGATGAGGTTATGGAATTGCATTAAAAAAATCTCAAAAAGATTAGTAGGAGACATTCCCCACTTCAAGATCCCATGAGACAAATTCTCTCAAGCAATGATTACATATTATCCAGAAAAATAAAAAAAAATAATACTAGAAATGAATGTGGAGAAGGAAGGCAGAAAAAGCACAAGTTCACCCAAATGGGTCACAATTATTTCCTAACGTTCACTGTTAGTATGTTTTAGAGACAGGAGATGATAGCCAACTAACTGAGTGGCAGCTCAAAGTAAAATTAAACTATAATTCTGTGACATTTTGAGTTTTTTTAATTACATGCTACTTATATAAAAGCTTGATTTAAAGTTATTTGACCCAGAAGCATTTTCAGCAGTGATCTCTGATAAAGTCTGGTCTCATTCTTACATTACCTGTCCTAAGCATATTGAATTTTCCTCTCTGCCAGCTTTTACTGATCCTACCAAAGATAGAATTAGCATTTACTGGCATTTCCACCTCTGTGATATGATAAGACTGGAAAGTGCAAGGGCACACCTTGGTTTCTGTTCCAGCCATCGCAACCCATGAGTAACATGTGGATGTGGATAAAAAGCCACAGCTGAGAAACTAAAACCAGTAAGGTTAATGGAACAAAACAGAACCACCTACACGCAACAGCAAAACACCACACTGCAACCAAAAAAGAAAAAGGAAAAAGGAAGAATGACAAGTACACGCAGTGAAGAAAGGAGACTGAGGTGAAACAGGGCAAGGGAAGCACCAGCGAGAACCTGACACTATTTCTGACCCTGGAAATTAAGTCCATAACCCTGTGAATAAGCAGGTAGTGTAACTTTGTGCCCATGCAACACTCATTTCACTTCAAAGAATCAGTATCTTAAAAAACCACACAATCGAGCTACACTGAGAGACAACAGCTTGAACGTAGTTTCCACTACACACCCTACAGACTGTGTCTGCTTCAAAGTTCTTCCTTCTCTAACTTTTAAGCTCAAGACTCAATTGGAAAATAAAAATAGATCTTACTAAAGGATTTCTTGGCTGAACTTCTCTAAAGACAGATTTAGGGCTGGCTAGCTGAATACATTCCTTGACATGGAAGAGTTTTCCATTTCTGAGAAAGATAATCTTTGTGCCACGCTGCCATTCACAACACAACTTGCGCTATTCCCTGTTCCACACTGGCAGCAAGTGGAAATACTTTCTTAAGCTGTTCAAAGTGTGGTACCATTTACTTCCAGTTCAAGCAGTATTAATATATACCTGTATTTCACTAAAATGAATGAAATGCAGCTAGATAACATGAAGACAAACCTAAGACGTCCATTTGTGTAAAATATGAAGTGCCAGGTAGTCAGTGTCCCTCCATTAAATCTGCGTCTGAAAACAAGGGTTGCACTCCAGGTGCGCTCTGTACCCGCACTGTGCGGACTGTGAAAGCAGCTCAACATGCCGTTATCTTTGTGGCCATATTTTGTCTGTTATTTTGTGGTAAGACTAGAAGCCCACAGGAGAGCATCCTTGCAGCCTCCCTGTGGTTTTTAGGTTGCTCTTCAGAGTACGGTACAAACTCCATTATTCCATAAACACTCTCCGAGAAGCAAATAACGGGTAGTTATGCTCGCACGGCAACCTCCATGCAGCCTCATGCACAAAACTAGACCAGTATCGGGCCTACAGAAATAAAGCGCTGTCTCCACTAACTTTGTCTTAAAGCCAATTGCCTTTGCGTAGTTCCTGTAGAACTAAGGGACACATACAGCAGGATTAACAATTTTTTTTCCTTTACCTCTTTCCCTGGGAGTAAATAATTTACATCCATTACCTCTGACAGTAAGTTCTGTTGTTACAGGCAGCGCTATTCTGCAGGATGCCGTCACAGGGAAAGCTCATGGATAAAGGCGAGGGAAAAGCCAGTTTTCATTTTCAGCATAGAGCGGTTATTTACATAAAGAAAACCAAGGAAATCCAATCAACTATTACTCATGTGAAGTACCAGATGATTGGACTAAGGTCACAAGAAGTATTTCTCCTTTTAAGGGCAGATTATTTTTGACATTAAGCAGCTATAAGCATATTTGAGAAAGAAAAAAAGATTCTGTTCAAGATTTTCTGTTTGTAACTCGGAGTGAATTCATAAATCTTGGCTGGGCTTTCAAATCACTGGAAAGCATATGCATATATATATATGTACATATATATAATCTAACCCAGTCCTTACACAGAATCTGGCCAGCCAACATCCTTAGAACGAAAAAGTTACACATACACAATCCAAATAACTCTTTAAAAACGCAAGTAATGTCCCCTTAGATCATCTCATTAAGAATGAGGTTAGATTGCAATCATTTGCCATCTTCATTTATTCTCCATAAATAATAAAGCAAAGCTATTCCATTTAGGAACAGCAACCTTACCTTTGTAAAAGACATAACCAGGATATTTTTTAATGTCACTGAAAAAAATAATGTCATAAATTTGATTTCCACGTCGCTATATCAATAAGGAGATAAGCAAGCTGACTTACAGGGAAAGGCTGAGGGCAATGTCCAATATTCGTTACACCGGACAGGCCAGGGATTCAGCAGGCTCAGGCACTGACATTTTGATACTGATAAAAGTAATTTTATGTAAGCTGAATGTCAGAAACTTATTTACTTCAAACAAGTACTCACAATTTTGATATGGCCCACTAGAGCACTGTAGTTACACAGAACATTTATTTATACTTATTCCCGGTAAAAATAGTGTTATCACAAAAATGCTTTGGTTTATATTAATAAAGATAAAAAACATGGAGCAATGGAAAAACATGCTAAGCGAGACTGTTGTTCTTACAGCGTGTTACTCTCTGCGGATTCTCGTTTGCAGTGTATGTGATCTTGTGCTTGGGAGGCAGCTGCACACACGTGTACCTTGGCAGCCCAGTGTGTACAACGAGCTCAGCACCCATTAACTACACACTGAAATGCCATGGAACTTAAACTAGAACTTCAGCACACTTAACCAGCCAAAAGCCACCCCCAAACTGAAAAAAGGCCTGATCATTTCACTTGACTATGGATGTATGAGTCAACAAGTAAAATGCTTGGCAAGTCGTATGGACTATTATAAAAACTAAAAACCCAACACTAATTTCAATCTAAAAGTGGTTTTAAGTCCAAAACCCTCCTCCAAATCTCTAATGAAACAAAATCCACAAAGCCTGATGGTATCACAATCCAAACAGTCATTAGCACTCAGTATGGACATTTTCAGATTTCAGGTTTCTCTGGGTTTTCCTGATCTATACAGTGCTATAAGTGTTGTCGTCTTCAGAAAATGTAAGGAAGCAAAGTACTCTGAACTCAAGGAAACAAGAGTTTGGAGATGAAGCAAATTTATTGTTCCAAGCCTTGAAATTAGGGAGTATTTTAAACCAACAGCCAAACACTTGATGAAAATCCAGCTCGTTTGAATGAACAAATCCAGGTAACTCTTAAATAAATTTCAAAGCAATTGTAACATGGTGTATATATATAATATATATATCATAGAGCCTTGTAGGTAACCCATGAAAAATCAAGGATGCCTCCTGCATAAAGGGCAGGCAGAGAACAGCATCACTGAGGTACTAGTCCCATTTTTTTCAGGCGAATTACTGCATAGATATCTAAAGTTAAGGAGTTCTGATGTTTTTCTGGACCAATTTTACAGTATCATAAGATAACATCATGAAAATACATTGTATTTGAAACCAAAGAGCAGCATATTAGACATGCACTGGTAGAAAACATCCTGTGTGCAATTTGGGATGTTAAAAGTACCATACACAACTTGGATGTTCATCTACAAGCTTACTGATTTAATTTTACTTCCTTTTTTGTGGAAAAAAGTCGACGTGGTCTTATTCATAAAAATGGAATTCTCAACATTCAGCTGTGGTGGGTATGACACGAACATACACAGTCTTCATGTTCAAGTTCTTCATGGAGACGTCCTTTGTGATCTCTGAACCAAGAGAACAAGAGAAACAGAAGGAAACAGTCAGTGCTCTTGGTGACAGGTAAAACAACATCCACGAATATTTTACTCAGACAGTTCTACTGGTTCAAGGTGAGACTTGGACAGAAACTGCTCAGCTCAAAATCCCCTCCTGTTCAAGCAGGGTGCACTCAAGGGAGTGTCACCACACACCACGGTTGCCACTCCAAGAGATGAAGATACTGTTCTAGGTTACAAAGAAGAATTTTTTGAAAGCCTGTGTCAGCCCACAGCTCCCAGCTTGCCCATTCCCACAGAAAAAATATCTAGTTCAGAATTTGATAATGCAATGATATGAGGTCAATATTAACAATACAACACAACGCACTGAGGACCAGAGTCCCGTGTAAGCTCGCTGTGTGGGTGGCCGCACAGATCCTCCTCCTCCAGCACACTGTCCCTGGCAGAAGAGAGAAGGGGCGTGCAAAGGAGCACGAGGATAAGGACGTGCACACATTAACTGGAGCTCCATACTTAAAACAAGGATTGTAGCGGTCTCTGCTGAAAAACTAATGTAGCAACCTTGCCGGGTACGCCTAAAGAATTTCATAGCATACCAGATCAACTCCTTAAGTCTTTCCAGAGCTATATGCATATCGTTTGGAACAGTAACAGGATAAAGTTTGCTCAAACAAACCTCTTTTAAGGATATGGCGTATTTCCAACAGGTTGATTCAGGGTTTATGATTATTTATGAAACACAGAGTAACTGTACTTTGTGGCTACAGGAAAAGTCACTTGTGAAGCTGGCAGGAACTGGAAATCTCTTTCAGTCTTCTTGCCACCACACAGAGCATTTTTCCCAAGAAGTTAGATGTTGGCTGGCTCAATGCTTCCCAGCACCCATCAGCTGTAGCAAACTCCCCCCAAGGACAGAGCAGATTGTTGTGAATACTGGGAGGTACAGCTTTGGAATTAAAGTAATCTGAATGACAAATATCCCAGAGGTCTCCTTACTAAGAAACTTCCCCGCGGTAACCACAAATACACCCACTGAAACCAAAGCAAAAGCGTATGGGGGGGTTACGGTGCTCCTCTGCACGCTAGAATCCCCAAAGACAACACAAGCAAATAAAAGATAAATTTTAAATTTGGCACTAGTGTTAGCACAGACCACAGATTAATAACATTCCGAATGGCTGGGTGTTTTTTTCAGTAGAAACACTTAGGTTGTGCGCTGCTCTGTGTCACGGACTGACGGCTGATGTTCCGCTGCTCTGACTCTGCCCAGCCGGCAGCGACCGAGGGGCTGGGGGTGTGTGTGTGTGTGTGTGTGTGTGTGTGTGTGTGTGTGTGTGGTGGGGGAGGCCAGTCTGGGAAATGCCTCCATGGACACCATATAAAAGCAGTTTAGTTTTCAGTACCATGGTGTCCAAGTGAACCCTGGTTCTAGAAACAGCAAGGAGAAGGTTTGCCTCCATGTAACAGCACGCACGCTCCTTCTGACATTAAAGCCCCCATCTTTCTTCAAAAAAAAGGTTTCATTTTTAGACTGAGCAGATATAGTCTGCATCAAAGTTTAAAAGGCATCTATTAATTGATTAAGAAGCCCTTATGGATCTTGATGGTACTGTTTTTCAGGAGTTCTCTTCCAGTGTAATGCTCTGCTTCAAGCAGCTGAATACCCATTTACAGAACTAGAGAGTATAATTCAATTCAACAATTAGTGCTTTATTTCCTCATTAACCTTCCTTCCCTCCCCATGAAAACATTACATCCGTATGTACGAAAGTTATTTTGGTCTGCAGGAGCAGCCAAACAAACTACAAACTCGGTCTCAAAGTCCTCTTTCAACTATTTATTTTAAAAACCCTGAATAATGAGGAACTACATAAAGCCACTGTTTTCAACAGTATTTCAGACAATAATTACTATTAGAAATGGAAACCTTATCAAGAGACGGACATCCTTGTGCCTCTGCTGATTCCTCCGCAGGACGGCTCTGACACATGGACAAGTTTTGCCTCCACCCCGAACACAGCTGAATCAGCCACCTGTAACTCGTGTTTCATTCTCATTCATTAAAGTTATTATCTCAAAACTGGTACCTCATTTTCCTCCAAGTGATTTTTTTTTCTTTTCCTTTGATAAAAACAGGCATCAACCTCCCCACTCATGGCCTATTTTCAAACATTCCAAATTGTTAACAGCAAATAATTTATTTTATATTTTTAGAATAAATCATTAGAATAACCTACTCAAGAAAAGAGATTGAACTTTTTGTTTTGAAGGTAAGACCTTGAAATATATTGACAAAAAGATGAGTAGGGGATTACAAAGTTGCAACAATGGACAAACATTAATTGAATGAATGTTTTGCAGAAGCATTAAATTTTTTGTTTTATATGCAGCACTTAAAGAGATCTGAAGATAAAATACGACCATTTCAGTGTTTATATCATTAAAATGTTATTAAAAGAGCTGCATGGTGAGAATTAAATCTGAGACAGCAGATGCATAGCTATATGGCATAAGCATTCGTTAGCTACACAAATAAACCTTCAGGACCAAATTCTCTACATTCTGAGCCTAAAAAAACCCAAATCAGTTGTTTTAGGCTTTGAAGAATTATCAAATCTGACCTTTCACATCATCATGAGTTGTCACTTTATACAATTTATTTAAAGTTTAAATAGTTCTGGAGAATTCATACTACAAATATATTATAGCGATTTCCCTTTTAGGTAAAGGCATTTAAAAAACTCTTACATAAATTGAGACTTAAAGGCTATAAATTTTAATCTTTCAAAGCTCAAAAGTTTTCTGCAGTAGTTATTTTAGTATCTTAACTAAGTCATATGCTGCTATGAACCCTTTTGCCCCGTAACAGGGACAGAAAAGAGAAAGAAATACAAAATCAATTGTTCTTGAATGGCTGAATTCCTAGTCAGCAAGGTTTCACACACAAGGACGTTTCTTGTTTATGCAAGTGAGTGTGGTTGATGTACTTGGTTCTTGCGTCTTGTGCTGTTTCTAAATACTGTTTCTAAATACTCCAGTTCTCTGATTCTTACCACCATTCAGCACATTATTTTTAGCATTAGCTTGAACTATCACTAGCAAGTCTCATCAATATTTGAGATCTATTTTACTTATAAAACCAGCTTTTGAATAAACAGAGTTCAGGTCACATGAAATAAAATTGATAATTTAAAAACCCGCACACCCAAAACAAAATACAACAACAAAAAACCCACACACACCTACAAAAAATGCACAAGAGAACCCACCCCCCCTTGCTCTGATTCTAATGTATCCTACGGGAATCCCTTCAAGCCGTGGACAGGTGAGCGGCCCCAGCTTTGGGAAGCCGCACTACAGCCACCCTCCTCATCCCAAACTGCCAGGCACCCCAGAGGAAACCCAGCACACCCCACAGTTAGATCACTAGTTTAAACAAGACCTCTAAGTTCTGGACAGGTAACCTAACATGGAATAAGTTAATATTAAGTGCCATGTATCCCTCCCAAACCGCTTGTAAATCACACTACTATGATAAACCAGAGACAGAATCCCTGACAGCATTTCATTTAACAGTTGAATTTTCCTGAACACAGAGAAATATCTGGGGTTTCTACCATGTAGTTTCTAATCCATTTTTCCTGTCAAATAAAGTCCCAAATCTTTCTCAGGTCCAACTTTTTGGCACTACAAGTACAAGTACATCTTTAGTTTTATCTTTCTCATGAATCAGAGATTTTTGTTTCTAAGCCTCACCACCTGTCAGCAGTTTTGGAAGATTCTTTAACATTTCAGATACACAACTGTGTGATAAAGCTCCCTACTTCCCAGGTATTCTGAATGAATTGCAGCTGCTGAACCCTACGAAGTCTGACCTACTCAAACTACTCTAAAATAGATCTGATACTCTCTTCCACCCACTCCCGTTCTCCAAAAGTAAGAAAAAAATAGTATCTGCAACAATATGAACGTTATAGGAACAATTGGAACAGGTTCTTAAAATATTCACACTTCAGACTCCCTCACTCCTAGGAGGAGATTCACTGTCTCTGCTTAGTCCCAGCAGCACGCAGCACAAATCTCCGCTGCTCACTGACCTTTCTATTTCAAAAGGAAAAAAACCTTTACAGAACTTGTCTTGGCCATTTCATGAAGAGAATGCATTAGAGCTTGGAATTTCTAAATGCACACGTGTGCTTAAAGGACTTCATTAAATAACTATTGAATTACTGGGCAAAATTAGAAGCCACCGTGTAAACAGTATGCGTTTAGTAATTAAACTAGATCTCAGGTTTCATTAGCTGCTCCTCAGCAAAAACTTCCAAGTATCTTTCGACAAGCAAATCAAAAGTTTGTGCTTACCCTCAGTTTGTGCTTCATCCAGGAACAGTTTTAGCCTCCTGCTTCTGAGCCCAAAAACTTTTGCTGTTTCATGTAGAAGACCCTGGTACGTTAATCCATTCTGGCCAACAGGGTTTTCCATTAGAAGAGTCCCCACCGTCCCCTTCTGACATTCTGAACAAGATAAACAGTGATAACAAGATAAACACTATTGGTGAGGAATGGTATTAATTTATCTTGGTAAATTGAAATTTAGGATTTCTTCTTCCATTTCATCTCCATTTCTTCACAGTACTGAGTAACTCCCCATACCAACCTACTTACAGATATTCACTAAATACATTGATGAATTATAGAATTGGAAGTATAAGTGATTATTAACAGCTTGAAAAATAAAACTTTGCAGAATTTTTTACACTGGTAAACTGGAAAACCTGGAGACCGGGAAACATGAAATATTTCAACTGGAAACACAAACCACTAACAACTACAGTTCAAAGTACCTACTGATGGGCAAATCACCAGTTAAAAACAAATGTTGAGCCCAAGTAGGTTCCCAGTAGTGTCAATACAATTCCGCATGGACAGCCTAGAACAGACTCGTACCCTGGCAGAGATTAAGAGGGAGTGACTAAGGACACAACGTTTTCCATGTGAGGATTCAGAGAAGTTACAAGATTAGCAGCTGTGGAACAGAATTACATGCACATATTTATACTCCAGATCAGGTTAATAATACAATTCATTGGGTTTCTAAATAGCACTGAGAAGTGTTCCACAGGCTGTTGGCAACATCTCAGTAAACAGCTGGCAGCTCCTTCACTGCCCTCCTCATTTTTGATCAGTTTTAGACTCAGCCTTTCTAAATAAACTGCACAGGTGAGCTGATGGTCATAAAGAGGAGAACAATGCTGAAGGGCTCATGTTTAAAAGCTGTCCCTTATCTCTAAGTGGCTCTCGCTTTTCTTTTATGAAAAGAGAAAGAAAAGCTAAATATAAATATTGTGTTTATTAGAAAGCACGTACTAAGAGAAAAATAAAAATCACCATCAATGAAAATAGATGTACTTCTCTTTATCAGTAAGCAATGGTGCCCAAAACCTGCATCACAAAAAAGCTCAGCCTGTATGCGAGGAGGGCTCAGTATCCACCGTACCTTGTGGTTTTGCATTCATCAGCTGCAAGTTGATATACTGGCAGAGCAGAGCATCAGGGGAGTTGAGCAGAGCAGGTGCTGACCCTGTTGTCACATGCAGAGTCTTTCCGCTGAGACTAAGCAAGTCAGTTTTGTTTATCAGTTCTGAAAACGAAATGAGATGAGTCAGGCCATTACAGAGAAGCCGAGGTCCAGCTCTCACTCCATTAGCTGACAATGAGTCTTTTCTAACCACTGATTCCACAGTGGAAGTGTTTCCCTCTTTGCAATTCCTCGCTCAAGAAAGAGCATTTCTCCATTTTGAAAAATGGAATTTCTGCAGAAATATTTTGGTTTTTTAATAACACAGAGTACTTAAATCTGCTGTGGAAATTAGCTCCTATGTAACATCTCTCATGCACATAAATATACAACATGATTACTCATGCAATAAAGATAGTTAAATAACTTAAAACAAGCAAGAAATCATTCACTTAAGCCAAACAATTTATCTCATTAAATTAAAACCTACAATAATTGCCTCTACCCTGACTTCACTAGCTGAAGCTGCACTGGATATGTGTCACTGATGTGTCACATCAGGACATTTCTCTCAAACTCCAGATGACAATAAATGTAAAATCAGTGGCTGGTTAGCTCATGAATAATGCCCCTGCATTAAAATTAATGTCAGCAGTAGCTGATGATTCAGCAGATGACTCCAGTCATGCATATTTAGAAAATGGTGGAAGATCAGACCCAAAGCAGAACCTATGTCTCCAAGGATTTTAGAAGTAATACCAACACCCTGGAAGCCCTCAGACAAGACGCTAATGAGGTTTCTGTAATACAAATGAGGTACGGAAGGCTGCATTCTGTGCTATCTACGTGAGCAGCTGCCTGTCTTATCACACACGTAAAAAAAAGCTGCTGATAGCCACAACATTAAAGATGCAGAGAAATAACATCACTCTCTGCTACAAAGCTTTAGCAGCTACAAAAGAACTCCGAACAACAAAACCAGTAAGAATTAGTAGATCTAAATTCTTGTAAGAATTGTGCATTGCCCATACATACAGAACAGACACATCTGTCACCGCCTTCCAACAGTTTTCTTTCCCTATCAGCCCTACTCTCATCATGGAGCCTGCACTTGACAAAGATTGCTCTCCATCAGTTCATCTGCAATGAATTTCAGGGAGGCAGAAGGGGCACTCCTTTTTCCAGTCATGTTCATAAACTCAAAATGAAAACCAACCCCCCCCCTACCAAACCAAACAACATCTAACAAACAAACCAACCACAACTACAATGACAAAGAAAAGGTAAAAAGTAATCACAGGCTACAAACTCCCCAAATTCTGTCAGCTGCCACAGACCATCGAAGTGCGATGCACCATGGAAGGCTGGCGAGACTGCCCTAAGGAACGATGGAGACCTCAGACAGCAGCTAAGATTCCAAAATGCTATATTTTAAAAAGCAACATGTTATATATATGTGTGTATATATTTATTTATGTATGAAGTTTTTAAAAAAAAAAAAGGCAAAACTTAATTGTTGCTCCTAAAATTCAGTTCTCAAGACTGCAAGTTTCCAGTGCTGGTGGTGATCTGCCAGCTGCCCAAACGCTGTTTTGGTACATTTGAGGTGCAGGTATGTGCTCAGGCACCGGAGGGGGCTTTGCTTTTGGTTTTACTTACAGGAAAGGAAGAAAATAACTCAGTTAAGAAGTGGGGAGGAATTAACAGGATTTGGAGAGGAATTAACAAGATTTCATCGTATGGAAAGGGAGTGAGCAGCAGGGTTTTCCCCGCAGAGCCCTAGAGCAGCGCTGCTCGCCATGTACGTACGGTCATTAGGTCATGGTGAGCAGAGGCAGAGCGCGGCGCAGGGAGCACCGGGGGTCTGTGCAGGGTGACAGGGCACGAGCTGCAGCCATGGCCATCTGTGTGTTGAGCTAATTGAGCATTTTACGTGACAGGATCACTGACACCGTCACAAGGAAGAGCTCATGTACAGCGCTGCCGATGGAGTCAGCTCATACAGCTCTCTAGTTAGAGCAAGTAAAAAAGTGGATCATTTTTCATCTATAACAATACACTTGAAAACAAGCAGATAGTACAAGTGCTCATCAATATTAAAATCACTTTTAAAGTCTGTTCTCCCTGAAGCTGAGATTTAAGTGGTAATATTCTTCTAAGGTACCATACAGCCTCATGGCCTGTTAAAAATTAAAGATTAAAAAATGTTTTTGCAGTCTTGTTCAGAAAACAGTGCTACAAATAGAGTTTTAAAAAAATAAGCCCTCTGAAAAATCTTGGTATGTGTCTCATTTAATCTCTATGAAGTTTATACAGGGACTTTTGCCCCACCTTCCTCCCCCCACTCCTTTTTTAAGCCCAGCATGATTTACAGCTCCATTTATTCCCATAACTAATTTTCTTTTAAATAGACTTTTTCAATATGGGCTACTTCCATTAAAGCCAGGTGCAACTGAAAAAGCATTCCCAATAAGAAGTTTAGAAAATTTCCAGCTTTAGCTATCTAGAGCAAAAAGAAAATCACAGGGCAGGACATATTTCAGCCTCCACTAATACAAGAACTGCCTGATTTCATGCCATTACACAACCCTATGTGAATCTTCATTACAATTAGAAAACAAGATAATAAGTTACTGCAAGTAAAGTGGACAGTCGTAAGAACCACAGGAAAGAAAATAAGGAGCCAGAAATATGGTTTTACTGGGTCACAATCTTATTAACACACACGGGAACCATTCATCAAGAATTCATCCAGAGTGCACGAGCTTTCTTCACAGCTCCTCTCAGATGCGGCAGCTGATACCAATCCCCTGTCTTACCCAGAGACCTTAGAATCATCATTAGGCCTCACCTAAGGGGACCCTGGAAAATCACCATTAGGCCTCACCTAAGGGGACCCGGGAATCACCATTAGGCCTCACCTAACATTACCCATGCAAAGGTTGGGCAGATAAACCAAAAGGATTGTATGCCAGCCAAACATCAGGAACTTTGGTTCTATCCTCCATCATCTTTAAGTGCTATTTTCTTTGTACATACCTTCTACCCTTACTCCTCAGGGAGGATATATTCTGCTGATCGGTACTTACTTGAGATCTCTGCCAAACTGCAGCAAAAGTGAATTTGATAATCTAATCTTTCCAAGGGAATTTTCAGGTTGTTAATAAGTGGGCAGGGAAAAAACCCGCTCTGCCCAGACCACTTACAGAGAGTGAAAGATTAAAATCAAGCACGCCAAGATGGAAAATCCTGAAACGATACCTACAGGGCAAAAGCAACATGGAAAGGAAAAAGAGAAAGCCTTTGTTGCTACAGCAGAAAAGAATCTTCAAGGAAAGGTTTAGATTTTCTTTAACACTTCAGGAATTCAGCATTAATAGATATATGCTGCATCCTTTTGGTCTGTTAGTGGCAGAAAGCAAACCAGGTAAGTAGTCAAGCTGCTAATGATCTGAATAAGATGAGAGTTCCCCAACTCTTCTTGGCCTTTTGCAGGTCATCTTTTGGTATCTGCAATGGTAATGAACTGTACCAGTGCCCACCCACCTCTGTGGGCACAGACCACACTGCTATGAAGTATATCACTACTGTTGGGAAAATTATTTCAAGGAAAACTATTTCCTCCTTTAAAAATATAACTGAAACTTGAAGATATTGAGAGATCCAGAATTTCCTATAAATCACCTACAAGTGAAAGCAGAGAATAATCATTTTGTATGCTAAAACTATTCAGTTCAGCTGAGCACAACTTGGAAAGAGGTTTTACCATAGTAAGATAAATGGATTACACACCTGGTATGAAACCCGCCCCCCCCCAAATTCTTCTGGAAATACTTCCAGGAAAAGACAAGTAAGAAAACTAAAGATTGAGATAGTAACAGTGACGTGACAGACACAAGGCTGTTCCCCTTCTGACAGGCAGGCACACTGTAAACCCTCATCAGTCCTGTGGGCACCCAAACCAGCCTTTCGCAACAGCCACTCCAGTGCCTCCCCCTCAGACGCTCCTTCAGTAATACTTCTGTGAAAATCCAGAAGCAAAAGTTTCTACAGCGACCCAGTAATCACTTTTGCAGTATTTTAGAATTTCTGTGTTGCTCATTTTAGACTTAATATTAATGGTGTGAAAACAGACAAAGTTTGAAGGTCAAAATGTGCCTGTAAATAACACTAAGAATGTACAAGGAGTTTTTATCACTGCTGAAAGACCACTAAAGTCAACAGTGGCCATGCTCTAATGTAAGGACTCTACCTTCCGTATTTCTTCACTAAAACGTTTGGTTTTTAGTGTAATCTTGTTCTCAGTGTGCTGATTTTTAAGTTGTAACTTTTTCTGATGTACTGAAACAGTATATGGAATGTAATAATAAAGCAGCATCTTCATCACGGGAGAGAATGTCAGTTTGCCAGTACAGTCACTAACTGCAACATCTTCCATAACGCTTCTCTTCCCTGTTTCAGCTATATTATCTTTGTCATGAACACAACTATGATATAGCCTGTAACTATATATATAACCCACAGAAGATAATTTACATTCTCAAGCCTTAACAGAGGCCAAGTTCAAGCTGCAAAAATATTCCACAGATTTTTCTAAGAAGAAGAAATGTAGGGATCCTCAAGTTTCTCTAGAGCGAAAAAGCAACACTTTTTCCTCTACAGATTGCAGTTTGCATTCAAATTAAGTTCTCACCCTGCCTACTGCGGCATTAGGGAAAAAAAGGCATGCAAAAGCTGGTGGCAGCTCGCCATCAATATATAGCATTGCCTGCCTCTGATGAAAGCGCTTTCTGAAATAAATCAGGCTCTGTCCTGATGAGAACTGCAATGGAAATAAGATAACAGAAGAGATGAGCATCATTTAGCAGCAGCTTTTAGAAACATTTTGATGCAACTATAACACAGTCTCATAAGCTAAGTACTGTAAAATAGAATATTTCCTTATGCATTTTCTTAACAATTTTGTATGTACATAGAAAAATTACACAGTTAATAACTCCTAGCTGCTATTCGAAAAACTTTCAATGTTCCTTGTCATACTCCATTTACCTGTTTTTCCATTAAAAACTGTCAGTTTTGAATTTTTAAGACCAAAAATGCAGGAGACAGCATCTACAAGTCCAGTCAAGTTCAAAGTATTATCTCCTTTTGGATTTTCCAGCAGCAATACACCATCTAAAACCAAAATTAAGAAATTAAAATGCAGTTTGGAAGCAATATCCAAGTCTCAATGAGTTTTTCTAATGACTTCCAGTGAGTTTCCAATCTAACTTAAAACTAGCAACACTGCATCTTCCATAAATTTTTGTAGTAAGAAAGAGGGAAGAAAACAGGGAAACAGACTCAAGTACACTTCAGATTTAGAGTATGGAAGTTATATTTGTTTTTATTAACAAAGTAGTTGAATTTTTGTTACTTAATTATAATCCAGTAACATATTGATTAAAAACTGTCAAGACTGTGTGCCCCGAGATGTTTGCCAGCCTCTATAGTTAGGTTCATGACTATTCAATAAGCAGCTTTGTAACCATGTTGAACAAGGCACACTTATTGGACACACAAACTGTAAACACATGTAGGAAGAAAATTCCAGACATTACATTTAGTTTTCTCCCCTTTTAATATATTCACTCAACATTGTAACACTTTTAGCACTATACTCATCTTTTGATTATACAAGACACAGTCATATTCTCTGGTTTTAAGTATCCTTTTTGGCTCTATACTTAATATCCAAGTTTTCCAAAAGCATTTCTCCAGAGGAGATACTGGATCACCTACATTCACAGGACTGCATCGAGAATTAAAAATTCTCAAGGTCCACATTGAGCGTGGGGAAACATACACACACAAATATAGACTGTGTACATCTCCATATATTCACACACAAACCCAGAATATAAAGAACTCATATGCACACCTGAGCATTTACTTCAGGTGCACAGCAGAAGACTTCATGGACAGCACATGCTTTTGCTTTTAATAAACGTATTTTAAAGTATTTAAAGCTACTATTGGAAGGGAGTTTGCACCATCTTTCAAATAAATCCATGACTCCAACATTCATCACGCAGTTTTCCAAATAATCTTTTAACACCCCCACTGACAAATCAAACCCAGTACATTCCTACCTTGCTCTGTCCCATTAACACAAACTTTGAGGTTGACGTAGGCACAGGCTGGACCAACACGCTCACACAAACCACCTCGGACGAGTGTAATTTCTAGCTCTGATCCCTTCAGCTGAAGAAGGAGGAATATTATGATTACTTGAATGTTGTTTTAAACAAACACAACAAAATGGTTTCCTTAAATAAACAACATTAAGGTCTTGTCTTGTACTAAATATGATTTGCAATAAAATAGCCACTTTTGCCACATCTTCCTTCAGAGTGCTTCAAGTATTAATTTCTCTTTAATATGTATTAATGATATCACAGTATTTAACACATAAAAAAACTGAGAGGAATAAACAGCCTGATTTTCACAAGTGATGAGCAGTGATGAGTGTCTCCGAAAACATAATCCAGAAGTGAATATATTAATAGCTAAGAGAGGAACACTCTTCCGGAGGTAATTCTGAGTATCTGGGCCCCGCTCGCAGTCGCTGTCTGGAGAAGCCTCCACCGGCTCCAAGGGGCCATCGAGATACCAAGTCAACCTTTGCATATCTTCCCATTAGCAATTAGTGAATCAATTAAAACTTAATTAAAAGCACCCCATCAAGAAATGGAACAAGTATGAGAAACAGGATGAAGACACTTGGGAATCTTGTAGCAATGCTACAGAAACAGACTTACTTGGTAGCTTTTCCAAGCATGGGTCTCTTCCTGAGCAAAGTACAAGCTGGTATTACTCCTGCACCTTTAGTGCTTTTCATGGGAATCACACTTTGAAGGATCTCTTAATTAAAATTCATAATCAAACAGATATCACAAGGAAATCACTTATATGAACAACTGGTACTACATGGCCATTTAGGCCAATTTTTTGCAAATTTAGAGACAGTCTTTGGTAAGATTCACAGTCAGACAAACATTCAAGTGCTGGTCTTTGCTGAGCTCCTACTGCAAAGTAGGGAGAGACGCTTATGGAGCGGGAAATCTAATTTTGTGTTTACCCAATTTTACCAGCAATTAAAAATTCATTTTTCAAGTAGGTGCTTTTCCTTCCCAGTATTTTCTGAGCAACCACTGATTTTTTTCTTTTGCTGTCTCTGAGAGCAAGTCTTTGGGAGAAGAGTTCATAATTAAGGCCTTGTATCAACAACTGATCCAGCGTAATTTTGCAGAAACACTGATCCTGAATGCAATCAAATTACTTGTAGAAAAGACGGACTGCGTTTCATTTTCTCCCAATCTTCACATATATTCAGCATTGTGGAGATTTCTGTTACTTCTTTTAATAGCTTTCAGAAATTTGGTGCAAAGATCAGGTCGCAGCTGCTGTAATTTATGAACTCACCTGTGGAATTATATGCTGTTATTTTTACTTGCATCTGCTTTTATGTCTGAAAGTGCCCAGTGGTCACCAAGGCATGTTCCATGTCAGTGCTGCTATCAGCCCCCACCAACAGAAGGCAGCTGATGCAGAATTCCACTGGAACTCATATCTTCCTGGTCTTTATGCCTGACACTGTGAGTACAAAGCACAAGGCAGCGCTGACTGCTGGAGACACAACCAACCATGGCCCTGTCTCACGTACCAAACCACAAACTCACGGCACACAGCTGCAACTGTCCTCAACTCTCCAAAGGGTCAAAGCAAAGCCCTAAAGAAGAGCTTTTTCACTTCAGGTATTTTTATCCATGGCTCTAAATGTGACAAGCTTGTTACAACAGAAAAAACAGAGCACAGAGTCAAACACCTGCGCTAAGCAATCCACCTCCGCAGCCCAGAAAGCGCCACTGCCAAGGAAGACGTTACGGTTGCACTGAAATCTGTCACCTCTCTCTCTGCAACCTCTACTTTGAACTCTAATTATCTGACTAACAATTGCTGAGGCACAGCAAGGCCATGATACAGGAACCATCCACATGTGCGGAGGGCAACCCAGGCAGCCAAGGTCACAGGTTAACTCTGCAGGGAGGGACTTTGTAGTGACTGAGACTCCTGAAAATAAAACAACAACAAACAACTCTGCATTTACTTAAAAAGCTTTTCTTTGCTTCCATTTACTATACCTGAACTCTATAGATTCAGTACACAGACCTTGCAATAAACCACTGCGGATGGTTTTGTTTGAAAAAACCTCCACATCCAAGATTCTAAGCTGACAGGTGGGCACTCGCAGCTCCATGACCATGACAAGATTATTACATGTCTATAAATTTAATCAACTGCAATAGCCACACAGAACTCTCTGCCATAGAGAATGTTATTTCAGCTATAATTTTTTAGGTTTTCCCAGTCTAAAATCTGATATTTGTGCAAATGCATAGCCTGACCCACAAACCTCCTCTCCCTGGTTTACATACCAGCTCACCATTTCCAAAACAGAACAGATGTGTGGTTTTTGCTGACAACAGCTATCAATTATATCCATAATAACCAGCACCTGTCAGGGCAAGATTTCATCTTTACATAGACAGCATTATATAAGACTAATCCAATAGACTCATCTTTCAGCTTTCTACCATGTTTTTCTTCACTAGAATCCACTAAATGAAATAATAGTGGGGTGAAGCACCGTAGCACAGGCAGGAAAGCTTTCACAGAACGACAGAGCAATGAAACGTAAAGCTCAAGTACTGGGTAATTTCGGAGGCAATCAGACAAGTGTTTCCCAGCATTATACATGTTTTTTTCCCTAGCTGCTTTCATATTGCAATTCAGATTTGATGTTGACTTAACATCAAACTGTCCATCAGCAGTATCCCAGTCAAATAAGTACTCAGAAAAAATAACCAAATATTTTGACCTATTTCTCAACGACAATATTCTCTACTTTTACACACTGTTTTTCTCTATGTTTGTCTCAAGATTGAACTAATAGCTTTGAAAAAGGCCAAACAGAGCTTTGTTTGAAATCTGTACAACTTCAGAAGTATAATTAATAAGTATAAAACATTTCCTTTACACATACTGCTAGTAAGACGGACGAAATATGCACTTTCAGCTAATCTCAGACCCCCAAGACATCCCATAAATCCAATTTTAAGTCAGATGTATCATTTGTTCTTGTCTTCCTAGTCTAGCATGACATTCAGATGGAAGAATGTTTCATCCACAATTCTTATAGGAATGCCTTTTGAATATAAGAAGTTAGAACAAAACTGTGGCAAAAGTATTCTCAAAACATGTCAGAAGAAACAGTACAAATAAAACAAAGGAAATAGTTCAAATGTGCTGCTGAAAGAATAAGCCCATCTAAGAAACTGCATTGTTAGTAGAGACGGGGCAGAAAAAGCATCCTCAGACATTAATATGTGAAGTTGGTCTTAAGCCAAAAGGCAACATTTAGCCTCAAAGGAGAACATTTCTAATACAAAAGCATATTAACTTGAGAGAAATCAGAGCAACAATATTTTTGCTGTCTGAACAATGTACTAACCCAACTACAAATAATGTGCATTAAGCTTACACAAACAACTACCTAGGATATTTATTTTGGCGCCCAAGCGGCTTCATTTTCAAGTAATAGTATAATACACATACAGAACACCCGTTTTCTTTTTTTAAAGCAAAAAGACTAATATGCAATGTATAAATACGAAACCATATCCACAAAACATATGAAACAATATCCCACATAAAAATACTACCATACAATTTTTACGTAACTGAGGCACTTTGTTCAGCTAAAAGCAGGTAATGAAACCAACTATGCAGTCAATGCTTTTTGCTTCTTACCTGGGTTGTCTCCTGGATGAGAACGTCTTTGGAGGTAGGCACTGGGTAAGGCTTCAGGGCAGCCTTTATTGTTGCAAAAATGAAATCCGTATGTTCCTTAATAACAGTGTCCAGGTAGTCACCTTCTGGCTGTGCTCTGTAGTACACTGTAATCTCATCTGTAGGAACCAGATTTCGCTGTAGGATACACCAAATATACTGTTAATGACAGCAAGATGACTTCCACGTATCCAAGCTAAAAGATAAATATCTCTTAAGTTGAAGAAAAAATATGTTAAAAATATATTTACCAGGCATTTGTTAAAAGTTTCCACAAAAGATTTAGAAGAAAACAATTCTTTTGTCAGAAGGGCAGGAAAGACGCTTGAAACATGATTTTTTTACCAAATCATATACTTCACTCAAAATGTCTTGCTTTCAAATTCATTTACCAGCTCACCCCCTTAGTGAGCTGAAGGCCTACCAAAATCATTAAAAAGCTTTTCTGGATGAGACTTTTACTAGCATTTACACACCCTATCAGCTTGGAATTTAACCCTTGGCTCTTCATTGAACAAATGTTCAACCAGTGACATTTTGTTAACACCCAACAGTCTCCCAGACATTTGGTATCTTTTTGGAAGGTGGTGACCTGACTTTTAAGCCTTCACACTAGTTCCATCACATCTCACATACTAACATGTACCTCAGAAAAAGCGCAGTTCACTTGAATGGTGCTCTTTAAAGCTGAATTAGAGCAAAATTCTGCTTCAGTAAGAAAATGGTTTCAAGAGAAAAAATAGTAGCACTAAGAAAGCTTTCTTTCTAAAATCTGCTAAAAGTAATGACTGCCCTAATGCTAGGAATGGTTACTGTGGTTTTTTATTATGTGTACACTTTTAAAACTGGAGTGGGAATGAAAGAATGACAGAATAAGTGCACACTAGCATCATGTTAGCTATTAGGCAGGATTAAGTATTTTGATATTCATTTAAGTAAGAACAAATTATGGCTTTATGTTATTACAGAAGTAAATTTAAATCGTCCGGTAACTTATGAAAGACCTTTCATGGCCACATTCCTTCCTGCTTTTATTTTACACAGAAATAAATCTACATAGGCTTTACATATATATATGCTTTTTTTTTTTCAACATATATAACTATTTTGGTACAGGTTTGTAGTTTTTCAGTCTTATACCAGAGATTCATGCAGATTCTTAACCGTACAGATATATTCTCCCAAAAACACATGCCATGAAAATTTTCTCTACACATCATGTAGAGCTCTTGCCAGATTTCTTCAGGCGTAAGCCCGAAAAAGATGCAAATTGTAGCACATTGCCACCAACTTAGTCAAGTAGGAAAACCCTACATATATCGCAGAACAACATGTTCCACATCTGCAATGTGTATGTGCATGAGGGGATGGGGGACTGTTTGGTTTTATGAGGTTTTTTTAAACCATTAGAATTCTTTGTACAGAGTTAGCTATTACTTAATGTCCTCTCCAGATTAAAGGCTTTTTAGACTGGCCCTTACCTCTGTGGTGACCACACCTTCTTGGCACAAAATGGAGAGAGTGAGTACAGCACTGTCTGGACCGGTATTGTAGAGAGAAGGAAGAGGTTCAGAGTGCTTTAACGTAAAGGTCAGACAGCACCATTTGTATGTATGAGAACACTTTAGAGCAAAATCGTTAGTGTAGATATACAAATCGGTGCCAGAAATGCCTCTTGCAATTTGCTAAGCCATGAGTTTGGTTTTTATAGCGGTCCCATGCTCAAATGTCTCAGCTCTCCCCAGCCCAGCTGATGTATCACACTGGAATGAGACGGAACAGAACATAACACTTGCAGGAGGCAGGCGGGCCTGAGAGCCGCTTACCCAGGACTGAACCACTGCCACAGGGCTGCACGTCAGAGAACAAGAGGGGCTCAGTAAACTAAACAAATTAGTTACTGCACTATGGATGATGCATAGCGACCTCGTTGTTCAAATCTAACTACTTACTAACATGGAAATTCAAAATGAAAATAATGTCTGATCAGAAACCTATACATTAGGAGAAAATGATACAGTGCTTCATGTTTAATTAAAAGCATCTATTTCTGCTGCAGATTGCCCAAAGATTGCTTAAATTAAAATGTCTTGCTCCAAAGCGTTGCTTCCTAACCTTTTTGCGAAGCTTCTGGATGCGATTAATCACTTCCCGCGCAACTCCTTCATCCACCATGGACTGGTCTGGGGTAACATCCAGCAGAACTAAAACCTGAGATGATGCAAAGAAAACAGGTGAATAGGTAATAAACTTTGAAAAAAGCTGGGATTAACTCACTCAGAAGCTCAGGTACATTTTCATAGAGCTCCTCACAAAATGCCATGCTGAAGAGAGCACTTGAACATTTCCAAAATTCAGAAGATAGACTCCTGGAATTTGTTGAACCAACTGAGCAGACAAAATCAGCCCAGCTTTCACCTCACCATTTTCACATTACTTCTAGACAAACTCTTTCCTTAATAAGAAATAAAAAAAAGATAACCAATAAAATACCTGAGCATCGGAATGTGCTTCATACTGTGCAGATCCTCCGGCAACCTGATCAAAGGTGTACATGAGACGCAGATCTTCCGTGTGGAGCTCATGTCCTTCTACAACAATGGTGCCTGCAGAATGGGCAGATGAAGAGCATCTCTTACAACCAGGGTGGGGTTTTTTAAATTCAAAAAGCTTAAGACAAGTATCAGTCTCCAACCACATGAAATGCAGTGTATTTGCAATACATTTGAACAGCAATTGAGCACTAGTAAGAAACACTGAACTATCCCACATTCAGATTTTTCACACAAGCCCTTCTACAGGCAGCAGAACTCACTCAAATGCAGATTCTTTAGCAACTGTTTGTGTGCCACCCAAATAAAATAGAATAAAACTTTAAAATAACCTGTATCCCCAACTAAATAAAAATTTATACTCAAGCAGTTAACTAAACAGGTATAGCTGGAAAATTCACAGCTACTTGTAAATCTAGAATTGAGGCTCTGCTTTTAGAATATAAAGCACTCCACATATACTCAGTTCAAATTTGATTCAGTCCTGCAGAACAACTTACCCTCTACTTCATTTTGGCCTTACAATAACACTTAGACAGGGGAACAGGGTGAGGTAAGTATACATGGCCACTTCCTAACTACTGTCAGCCATATAAGAAAAATAACTTTTCTTCTACTTTCATTAACATAAAATTTAATTGGGTTGATAACAGAGAAGTGGGCCATAAGTTCCCTAAAGTCACAGAATGATACTTTTGCATCTCTTCCTGCAAGCGCTTGATCAATACACACTAAACAAGAGCAATTGCTTGATTCCTTTGTGATGAGCCAAAGGATTTTGGATCTTCTTTTTTTGGCCAACATTGCGATAGCTCAGTGGTTTGTACCGCTACATACCTGTCTCCTGGAATTCCTCCAGCTGCTCACTCTTCAGCTCTTTGATTGCAGCCATGACAAGCTTAAATGCACCTTTCAAGCGCTTCCCAAGCACCATGTGATCCGGTTCTGCTCTCAGCCGGACTCCGTATTTATCTTTATTAGTAGATAATGTCACTTGACGTACATTGAGCTCCTATGCAAATACATCAAGATTTAAAAAAACAAAGCTAAAGAACAGCCATCTCTGACAATAATGGAAAGGGTACAAAACCAGGGGCCAGAATACAGGGAAATGATGGGTCTCATGCTGCAAATTTTTTACATGGTTGTCTCCATGAACTAAGTAATTTGTCAACACTGCAAGAGCAAATAAACCCAACCAATAGTGAAACTATCCTTCAGGAGAAGATCTTATCCTCCTCTTCAGCCTTTAGGCTGAAATCGCACTGTTATTAATAGACACCAGTCAGCTCTCAACTCAAATCAGATCCCTATTCAACAACCTTTTTCTTTATTATTACAATTGCCTGAAGAGATAAAACTATTACATTTGTGTGCAATGGCATTAGAAAACAGTCCGGCAAAATTCAGGAAGACAAATTTTGCCGAAAGAGTCTTTTCAGTATGCATTTAGCTAGAAAACTATAACAATTTTATGGTTAAGGTTGTACAAATGCAACTCCTTCGTTTTGTCTCTTATCTGTTCATTCCAGAGACTTACTGAATAGAAAAACCACCTTCCTCAGAGAACCATCTGTCTGTACTCTGCAGCACAAGAACTCTGAAGATCAGTGTGCAAGGGCAGCCAAAAAGCTTATAAAATCTGCAGGAACTTCAGGAGAGGCCCCAGACCGAGGATGTCATTTTGCCACCAGAGAAACTTGGATGTGCCCATGTTTTATAAGTAATGTGTGCAGGTTTTGTCCTCATATCAGAAGGTGAATCTAGTGGTGCTGTGGAAAGGCTTACAGAAGAACTGACTCAAGGACAGCGTTGCTACCATATGAGGAAAAGCCAGGGCTACAACTCTTCGGAGTGAAGAAAGCTGAAAGGGGATATGATTGAGATTTAAAAAATTAAGAGAGATACGTAAAGAGTGTAAAACTGTTATTCACCGAATCTCTAAACAACCCCTCAAGTAAAGGACTATGCAGTGAAAATAGTAGGAGATTGGTTTAAAACAGAAAATAAACAAGCAGTTAACCCTTGTAACTTAATGCCATCAGAGAAGGCCAGCAGGAGTGTACCACCAACTTCCAAAAGGAATTAAGCTCTTAAAAGTAGGCACATGAAAAGATGTTAAAGGAAACAGGCAGACATGTGCCCTTGAATATCTTTAATTAAATAGCTGCAGATGGCTGACGATGACAGGAATCTACTGCAAGAAGCGGCCAGATGCTCGAGCTTTCTCTAAATGGACTCGACCACTGTGGGAGCCAGCACGATGGGCTAGATGAGCCACAAGGCTAAACCACAAAGTCATTGCTTATGTTCTTAATTACAATTGTTTTCCTCATCACAGAGGCACATTAAAAACCACCATTAAAAAGATCCAAAACCTTAATTGCACACCCTGGCCATCACAGAGTGCCAACACTGAAAATACACAGCAAACCTCTTTGCTCTACACTTAATTCTCTCCAACAAACAAATGTATTACACACATTATTAGTAACACCAAGAAATATTGTCTTTGTATATACCTCCTGTAAACAACAGCCCTGCTTCCCAATGTTATTTTGTGCCTTTATAAGAGACTGTGGTTTTCCATTGCTTTGTAAGGCTAAGTAAGAAATACACACAAAGCAGGACTTGTTACCTACATTTCCAGTTTCACATGACTCCACTCTCTCTATTCTCGGTGTAACGTCCCAGGGACAGATCTTGGAGAGATTTAATTGCCAAAAAGCAACTCTTCAATGGGTACAAAGCTGCATGTATCTGGAGCACATTTCACTATAATTTGGCAGGTTTTGTCTGTCAGACTGCCCAATACTTGAAGCATTTTGTGTTTAAATCTCCACCAGAAGGTTGTAAAGTTTACGACAACATGATACAGAATCACCAAGTGCCTTTGGCAAGCAAGCTACTCCGAGCCATTTAGGAAGCAGAAGTAAATGGTATCGTCAGCATGACAGGACTAGCAAGTAGCCAAACATTTAGATCGAGAAGTAAGGCTTAAATACAAGCTCTGAGCTACAGCCTAATTCCCTAGGAAGTCTTACTGATGGGAGGAGCCAAGAATACAACAAAATCTAGTTTTATTCAATACATCTTTTAGGAAATCTAATGAAAAGTACCAGTACTTCGGAAATTCAGTTTTAATGGGGTCCTATTGGAAATGAGCCCACAAATGGTAAATGGTGACCTCATGGGGGAAAAAGAAATAACGATCCAAAAAATAACAGAAGTTTAAAGATGACTTTGGGCCTGATTAGATAAATTACATATAAGTCAACTCCATTAGGGCAAGTTCTCTATACTAATTAGATTAGGATACTGCTCTTCTGCATACCTTATCAATAATCAAATAGATTCTTTAAAAAAAGCAAGCCTGTCTCTTCGGTTTCTTTATATCTGCCTCAATGTGATGCTTTGACTTAAAACAGATCTTAATTTTAGCTTCTCAATAAATAAAACATAGCTCCTTTACACATCTTCCAAGTCTCCTGCACACCAAGTGAGGCAAGGAGTCTTTCCCACTGCCAGCGGGAGGACCTGGGTGTTGAGGCATTCCCGTGCACAAGGGCCTTTAGTTGGTGCCACGTGCCAGACTGGACCAGATCGACCAGTAACCCAGCTACGGACCTGCCAGCGCTGTGCTTCAGCTGGGCCACGCTCTGAGCAAACATCCTACAGAGGAAAATAAATATTGATTGTGTAATACTGTAAGAAACAAAATACTGAAGGGCCACATGCTGCTGCAGTTCACACATCAGTTAATTCAGCCCATTCATGGATTCAATCTACTACTTTACTGTAACACCATCAGTGTTATGAGCTACGGGCAGACCATTAATTTGTTGAAGGGGAAGTCAATTTTCTCTTTTATTAGAGTCATACATAGAGGTGGGAATTGAAGGGTATACAAAGGCTGGATGCAAACAAGATTCTGAGTAAATTTTACGCTAAGCACAACCAGAGAAAAGCTTTTCCTGGAACTAGTTAGGCAGAGAACGCCTGAACTTGTAAAAGGCCTCAAGTACAAATGAATAAAATGCAGTTGTGTTCTGTTGCTAAACACCTTCTGGATTTATTTCCTTCTGAGAGCTTGGTCATTTTTGCATGACAACTCTATACTCTTGACAGTTTAATATTAAAATCCATTTATTTAAATGATTTGCTACGTTCTGATGATTATAGAGTAAGAGTGCAGATCAAAGAATACAGCTACTTCTGAAAAAGCAATGAATGAAATTTTTTAAGAACTGACAAGTGTATTTTTCCAATTCTTCTGTCAGCAACTGCACGAAATCAAATTGTGTAATTTTTCTTATAGATTACCTCTGGCACCCGCAAATTTACTAGAAACACACTTCTGGCTATAACTAAAGGTTCTAAAGCTCTGAATATGTAGGAGGTTGATGCACAAAGCTGCAAATACAGCCCAACTAATACTACCCACTCTGCTTGTATTCATTAACCTCTTTAGCTCTGAACAGTTCTAGTAAACAACCGGATTGTTTGCTATGGAATACAAGAAAACACACATTAAGCTTCAGCATCAGCTTGTTGAATTTTAAGATACATAATAGAAACAGGACAATAGACAGTATTTTGTGTTTGTGCTTCCATAAAGGTATTCGAGTTTGTTGTAACTCATCTCCCCATAGAACATACCTTAGCATTGTTTGCAGTGTCAAAAATAATATGAATTAAAACATACATTTATACAGTCCAATTATGTAATAACAAAGAAGCTAAGAACCTGATGAATTAGCTTTTACTAGCTGTAAAAATTGACAGCGAATTTTATCAGCTACCCTTTTGGAAGTAATTTGAGTAAGCAACCTCATGTCCTTTAAAAATGGCTTCTGTAAAATACACAGATTCAGTTTTCAGAGCAAGAAAACGTGATAGGCACTAACCTAAATTTGACAAAATTTTGCTATTGAAAAGATCCAGGTATTGAAATGATTAATTATAACACCAATTCTGAAGTGAAGCATCACAAATGCCAAGTGTAAGAAAAATAATCAATAAGCTAACACGACAGAAAAGCCCTACCAATCCTGATTGCAAATCAATTAAGATTTTTTAATTAAAACTCCTTCAGTGCACAGTTCTTAAGAATGTAAGTCTCACAGTAACCGAAAGCAAGAAGCATACAACATTGATCTAGAAGTCTCATGTACTTAGCCATGACTCCTTCAGCCAGTGCTCTTAAGCAGCAGCCCACAGAATTTTTAGAAGCCTTCCTCAGATGTATGTTTAGGCTTGGGGTGAGATGGTATTGTGGGAGTAATACATAATTAGAAGTTTAAGACACCCTCTGCTGCTCCAATCACCTCTCAGATTTTTTAGAGTGACATGGTTGCTCCCTCCACGACAAGCGAGGTGAGTTGATCTTGCTTGGGCAGATGCAGATTTTTGTTCTCTTTGTCAGTGCAAAGTAGCTGATGGTGACAATGACAACTTGAACTAAAAAAGTTCCATCACATTTTAAGCATGTGACTAGACTTTGTGTTACAGAAGATACTTACTGAAAGGACGAAAAGTATCTTTAACCTACCAGGGACAGGTGCATGGTAAGAGTCACGCCATTGCTGAACCAGGGGAAAAACCCTTAGATGCTGTACTGTCAGTGGTTACTACTATAGCAAAAGAACCTTTCTCACTTATCTTTGAAGACCCATTTCACTGCCTTTAGAGAGGGAAAAAACACTTACGAAAGAAAAAAAAATCAATTAAATAAAAAGCACCATAACCTTATACTTCATGTCCTACCAACATGCCTTAGTATAGCCCTTGGAACTGACTCTGTCATGAACATATATAAACTGATCTGGAATGTGACAGATTCTGACAAACGAAAGATGACAGGAAGGCCAAAGGCCAATTATCAATAGAAACACATTTTGTTTAATACTCCAGAGGCCATTTAACAGAAACACAAACCAAAGACAGACTGCTGAACCCATCAGTTCTATATTATATCAGCTCTAAGAAACAAAATGTTCCTAAGGTGATTACAACAGGGTAAGAGTTTCCTGAAGACGGCAAGGAGACAAAGTTCTCTGCAATGCCAGATCCAAAGCTTCAGTGCTGTGGATGGAGCTGGAGAAAAGGAACCACTCTGAGCTGTGGATAACCCCTGCGTTTCCATTTGGTTACTCTACTAGAACACATAGAAGCCAAACACTAATATGCCAGTAGCTCGGGAAATACGCTGGAGGTAAAACAGGACAAAGACTTAAGCTGTAACAGTAATCTGGTTTTAGTATATAAGCTACAAGCACTTAAAATACAAGATGACAACAGACTTCAGAGGATAATGAAATGATCCCTATGGCTCACCTTCCAGATGTGAAGTTATCATGGGAGGGGAGGGAAGGAAGCCTTTCATAAATGTTCAGATGTACAACTACGTTGCTGTTCCAAATTTTCTTCTGGCTTTTACTCATTTAAACAGAGATTGTTTCATACCAGCAGATTTGAGAGTGCAAGACATAAGGCTAAGCTTGCAGTTCACAGGCCTTCAGAAGCTGCATGAAGACTTCTGCATGAAATCTCTTATAACAGTTCAGAAAGTGGATATTTTGTGGGGTTGTTAGTTTTTGTATTACACTGTACTTCTCTAACAAGGCCCTTGCATCGTGGCTAGTATCCCTTCCTCAGAAATGTTTTTATCAGGACAGGGAGCCACATGTGAACAACTACCTGGGTGGCTTTGTTTTACAAGAGCACTCCTTCAGTTCTCATCTGAGAGGAAAGCTGGTGTGTATTCCGCCTTGTTGAATTAAGAGCCACACACAAAGATCACATAAGGGAAGGATTCAAGTGAAAATCCAGACAGTTTACTACAGAGAAGTTATCGCCATGAAGTAATCCCCCATTTACATAAAAGACTAACGCGTGCACTCTGCCCAACATCAACAACAAATCAGTTCCCTTGGAATTCTGCTTTCTTAGCAAAGAGCTGCTGTTTGAAATGCAATTCTTTCCTCCCAAAACACATACAGTTACAGAGATGAAGTCATGGCTTATCTCCCCAAGGAACACAATGAAACAGCTGGGTGAAAAGTGATCATCTATCCCAAGGAGAGACCACGGCAGCAAGAGGAAATGAAGGCTGCTCAGAAAGAACAGCATCGCTTCACCAGGCCGGCTCTTCCACCCCACCTCAGGTCTCCCCACGGAGATATTACCGCCTTTAACTCGCTGCTTAGCAAGGCAATCACAGAGCCCCCAGGCTGCTAACACTGAGAAATTACATATAGCATAGCTCACGGTAACAAACACATGATCACAACAGATTTAAGTAGTAAGAACCACTGCTTTGCAAGATGTTTTGAAGGCCCAGACACCTAGAAAAAAAGTTCAAAGGCGCGCTGGCATAATGGCTTTTTTATTTTCCTTTTGGTTTTGAATAAGGACACTACGGGTCATCAAAATCAGTCACTGTAGTTGAAACACTCTTCCTTCTCACCATTCCTTCTTACTGTTTCATTTCTCTTCTACATCACAGATGTGAAAGAAGATGCACATAAATCTATTCGTAATGACATTTAATTGAACATGAAAACTAAAAAAAGCCCACTCTACAAAGAGTCTCTTAAGCAATCCAAAGTAATAGGCTTTGTCCCTTCACTACAACTTCTGAAATGCGGTATGGAAGTTTAAAGCCTTATTATAGTATAGACAGATAAATGAAATCTATTTATAAGCAAACTCCTTTTTAATTTATTTCTTAAAATACTATGGATTTTCCCATGGCTGACTAAAAGCAGAAAGTGCAGCCAATTTCAGAAAGTCCTGCTCAAAAGAACAAAAAGGGGCTTTTATCCAAAGATTCAGAAGTAGGGCAGGCTGAGTTTCTCTAACGGACACACATTAAGAGAGTATTGCAGTGGCATACAGGAGCAGATGAGTATAAGGAATTGTATAGACTAACATCATCTTTATTTGACATTTTATTTCCTAAACAACATTATTTAAAAATCTTGACTGGTCCCCTGTTCTCCTTTACATGGAACTCCTTCTCTCCATCAGCCCTTCCAAACCTGTCCAACTGGTTTTAATGCCCTTCAACTGAAGGGGATTACAAATTTTGCAATCCACCTCTTTGACAACATTTATTTGACTATTGTCTTATTTTAATTCAGAAAATGTTGTTTTTTTTTTTCCTTTCACTGATCAAGAAAAAGAACATTTCTCCTAGCCTCTTAGTTCTAGGTGGTCAGTTTGAGTAATTAAGTATTTCTCAACATTACAACTAAGGATTATCACCCTTTTACATTTATTTCTGTACACAATACCTATTGGTATCCCTTTTCACTACAATTCTCTTTTAAATTCATTTTACCTGGTGATTTATTAATGTCATCAACATGGAAGGTTGGGGTTTTGTTTGTTCAGGTGACCGACACACATAATCCAGTTAAGTATCATGTTCACTATGTTCTTACCTCAAGTATGTACTTCTCTAAAGACCTGACATTTTCCAGAGCCTCGGGATCCTGATGGATAACAACTACTTCTTTCAAAGGATACTGGGGAGAAGAAAACAAAACAAAACCAAAACAGACACTTTTGTCTTTCCAACTGAAAATAAAGAACTTCAGAAATTATTTATCATTTGAAGTATTTTATTGTTGAACTCTGTTTGCTATTCTAAACTTAATTATTCTATTTTCCCAGGCTTACCCCAAAGTTACAAAGCTATTGCGCATTCCCCAGGTATTGATAAGAGATGTTAAGAGTTCTAACCTTTACTGGAATGGTTTTTCTGTCTCTGATTACCCGTCCAAGCTCAATAACAGACTGCAAACAAGAAACGGCACTTTCAATTTTTTTGTCGATGAGATCCTCCCTAGATTAAAAAGGAAACAATATATTGCTTCATTTTCATTGTATCTGTCTGAGCAGATTGAAAACATTTTACCATCTTCTCTGAAATTTCGTATGAGAGACTTAATTGTGCCCTGTTTGGGGCAATTTGAAAAATGAACAAACAGGTTTCTCTTCTCTCTTCGTGGAGAAAATGAGGAAATCACTTGCTGAAAACAAAAAACAGAGCTATTTTTCAATCATCTTTTGTTAGCACCTCTCACAAGATGGAGACAATGGATGGAGTCATTCTACCTATTCTGTTAATACCCAATAATAAGTAAGATATACATTAATAATACCAAATAAGATGCAAAAGTATCTATAATGCAACCAACTCACTGGATCCCAATTCATAACCTTTTTCAGGAACTCTAGACATTTTAGCTTGATGTTTTAGACAGTCTTGTCATCTTTCCTGGCTTCATCATTTTAACACCCTTCCGTTTGGATGCAAGGTAGGTTTGGGGATTTTTTTTTGTTTTGCATTTTTGGTTTAGGTTTTCTTTGAGTAAACCGACATTTTACATTTTCTCTCAAGTGCACCAGCAGCCAACAGTTCTGAGAATTTGGTTTTCTTGATTTCTTGAGTGGCTGCATAAATTTCAAACTGTGCAAGTGTCAGACCACAACCAGAGATACTGGATCAAAAGACAGTTGTGAATCAAGTTGCTTGCTGTAATAGAAGTAGCAAAAGTCCCGGGATGAAAACCATGCATCCAACAAGGACTGTCCAGAACAACAGAACCAGGAAGGCAAGACTTACAACTGAAACGTCCCCATCTTCTACAGATTTTACTAAGATGTTACTACCTATTTTGAAGCTTTTGTTCTCCCAAAAGCCAATCTCCTGGATGGTCCTCCAAAAACTTGGAAAAACATGCAAATTGTGAAATAGAAAATTTTGTTCCCGGAAGGGTTCATATTGTATAATGTGGCAGCATTTCAATATTACTTGTTATTACTTAATAACATTGTGGAGTCACAAAACGAGAACAGGTTTCATGGACTGCATGCACATCCACCAAATGTAATGCAACCAATCTGTTCAGACACTAATCAACCAAATAATATCTCAGTGGGGTTTGTAACACAGGTATTGAATCAAGTTCAGCTGTGAAAGTGGCCAAGTGCTTTGGCTTTATCTGTAGATAAACTAGTATTTTCTGTTAACTACATCAAAAAATATCTTGTATTAACTGACAATATTGTCTTCACACAACTACCAGAAAAATATTCAAAGAAAAACACAATTATGTGCATAGCAGCTCAAGGTAGAACTCTAAAATTTCAATAACTTAGTTCTGAAAACATATTTTTATCTGACAAAGGGAACAATTGGTACATAGGGGATCCAGTAAATTACACAAACTAGTAATAGACAAAAATCCAAACAAAGTACAAGAAAGAGAACAGCCCTGCAAGCCATTCAAATGCATCTTATGTTTGCATGATGCAGCAGCAAGTCCGTCAGCACTAAGAAGAATAAAAACTGACTAAAGAACTTTTAAAGGCTCATGCTAAGCCCATGTCTGAACTGAGTTCCTGCAAGTAGCTCACTGTTCTTCCATTACTTCATCCTATAGGAGCTCAAAGCCATTTCTGAGAGCTCACTGATGATTTTTGCATTCTTTGATTACATATTCTTCACAGCACTTTCCCAGGGAACAGAAAATCAGCACCATCATTATGTCAATCTCAAACTCCTTGTTGCAATAACTTGCACTATTAAAGCTATCAGAAAGAACATACACCTTCCTCAAAGGATATAGTATCCATAAAAGACACAATATTACTAGGTGGTTTAAATTTTTAAACTGGCGTATAAAGTATCAAGGTCAGCTCCCTTGTCCTTGAGGCTTTTCAAACGGAGCTGCAATGCAAAAGGGAAGTTTGCTTCTCTCCTAGTCGGTGAGTACCAGCGGACTGCAGCGCAGGCACTAACTTCATCCACTAACGTAGCACCAAGGCATTAATGCACAATTCAGTACTGCAATACTAGTGTCTCCTTTGGCTGGGCAAAAGAAAACAAAACAAAACACCACCTCAAAAAACCACCAAGCCAAAAAGCACACACAGCCCCCAAACCAAAACAACTTCAGGTATCAAGTTCTGTCTGGGTTGAGTCAATACCAAGATAGTGCAGAGCACAAGTCCAGTACAGCCACCATGGACCCAAACCTTTGAGACACACTGGCACTAACAAAAATCCTCATCCCTCAGCATCCAAAGAAATGATCTGCCAGGAAAGTTCTCTCTCATATTGTGCATCCTCTTACAAGGAAGTGGCAATCTCTGGACAATGGTCTAAATTCTTGATCTGAAGCCAAAAGAATTCACTCCTCTGGCTCTGTATGTGGTCCACACAAAACAATAATTCTAATCCACATGGGACTTGGCATCCGCATCCACTACAAAAGGCCTAGAGCTGGGGGATGCACATGTTCTTGTAACCATACAGCCTACAGGGAAGTTTTATAATCCTTTAGGATTCATATGTAGGCATTACAGCTCATAGTCAGCCCAAATTTTCAAGAGTAAAAAGGATATTCCATGCCCACCATAAGCAGGAAACATTCTGAGTTTGAAATATGCATTCCTCCTAATTGTTTTCCTTCATACCTGCAACCCTTGAATGCAGCACAAGGCTATTGTCGAAGCGTGGAGGGAAAATTCCCAATTGACTTTGACAGTGGGGTGTGAAGTATATTGCTAGTGAATTGTTCTCCTTCAGCAGAGATTAACATTAATCAGAGTTTAATCAAAACTTAAAACAGTTTTGCTTAGAGGAAAGAATGTGTTAACTATCAACCTAAAATTCTTCCTGAGGCAAAGGAATATTCACATTATTAAAGCAGCTTGTTTTCCCATTATGCAAAACTGTTTTAAACATAAGTAAGTGAAGAAGCACTGTTCTGTCAAACGAGAAAAAAACCACACAAATCTAACCAGAAACCAACCAAACCAAACCCCACACAACAGCTGTCTCTTACCTCACTTGGGGAAGCATGAGGTAGTGGATGCTTTCTGTATTCCTTTCCTGAACCGAGGCCGGATCAATAAGTGTTTTCAGATTCTGGTACATCAGCTCAGTGATAAATGGAGTATATGGTGCCTGCAACATTGGATTCGATCATAATCTTTTCTTTATTGTTTGTCCATTCTGAATCACTAATACTTATTAATTGCATAAGGACAGTTCAGCAAAAACAATGCTTACACAGCATCTTCTGTGCAGAACTGTGATGTTCTTCAAAACATTGACTGAAATAAATGATGAAATTGCTACTACTTATTCACCTCCTTCCTGAGATTTACATTTTACTTTTATGCATCAGATAAGAAATCATAATGTCTCTTTATCAGCCAGGTGATACTTGCATTCTTTATAGTACTGTGGGCCAGATAAGCTAATAAAAGGTGGATGTAGAAAATGAAACTGTGCTACACAAACCAGTAGCAATATGTTTTTTCTTCCCATGTGTTCAGTTTCTGTAGCTCTAGTTTCTACAGTCTGCTTAGACACAAAGATGCATGCTTTTAGATTAGCTACATTAAAAATGTCAAAAAGTTATAGGGGGCTGTAATTCCCTTACCATAAGTCTGCACATGGAGAACAAAACACTAAACAAGGTTTCCAAGGCCATAATGCAGTCTTCAGTCCCATTCTCGCCCTATTCAAAGAATTCACCAAGAAAAAACAAACAAACAACTGCAATTTTAGGATCAGGAAGTGCACTTCAATAAACTTCAAAAATTTCTTACATTAATACAATAAACTGTTTTCCTAAGCTGTATTCATTTTGCTCAAACCCCTTCCGCATGTGAAACTGAGTTATGGAGCATTTCATTTGTTTGGTCTTCCTCATAAAGCAAAGAGAATGAAAAGCATCATGCTACCTTCTCATTCCCACTATCAGGTACATGCTGACCACACTGAAACCACAGCATAAAGATTTTGGGTAATGCTATAAAGCTGCTATGGATTCAACTAACAGACTACGAAGCAGATACCTACCTTTAGTCTTCTGCGGTTCATTCTAACATACCAGTTGGTCAGAATATCAACAAACTTCACTAATCGAGGGACCACAGTGTACAGCCTGTAAGCTAGAAGGAAGAATGTTTCCTGGAGTTAGTATTTGCCCTTTGCATCACACTCCTCACTTAAAGAAACACATTATCATTTGTAGCTCCGGTGTTGAACATAAAACTTGAGCAGAAGCATGTATGTTAGCAAGATCCAAAAAGCGATTAGACATACTAGTATGTTAAAGCCATATTTTTGAACTTGCACATGTCATCAGTTCTCATGCTTCAAGACAAATACATCTACCACCAAATTGCTCCCCTAATCCTACACAAACACGCATTATGGAAGCCTTATGCTTTTATCTGACTCGTAAAGAGGATAGTGGATAAGAGACTATTAATCGCAAAGGATTTGGCAAATCCTAGATTTGCACATGCTGTAAATACAGCCAAGTCACTAGAAGTTTAACAGAAATTAATGTAGAATCATACAATAAAATTTTATTACCAATTACTGCCAACATTTTCTTTCCTGTTTGCCAAGTTTAAAATGAGACACCTATTTCAATGAATTCTCCCTGAATTACTCGCAATTTTTTATTATTTTTCTAAATAACACAGGAGGCTAAAAGAATGTAAAGTAACAGCAAGTCTGATGAGGTAAGAAGATAAACATAGCTCTATTTTCAAGTTCTGTGTAACTTAAAAGCATGGAGGACTGCCAGCATGAAAAAGAAGGTCATCATGAGCATCACTATGCAACTGGGAAAACAAATTTCAGTTGTTCACAAGAGAATGGGGGGGGAAGAGTGAGAAGGGACCTTAAATAGGACTCGCTTTTCTAAGGAAAAACTTATCTATAACTTCTCTGAAAGCAAAGAGCATTTTGATCTCTATTCTGAATAAGTTTCATCAATCAAGCAGCTACTGAATAAAATGGAACTTTGCTTTAAAAGCCTCACCACACTTTTCGTTGTATTTTCTAAAATAGAAGTGTTTTTAAAGGCAGAGTACTTGTATTTAAATCTAAAAAGGAAATGCTCAGAAGATTCATGCCATGGTGGGGAAGACATTATTTCTGTGGGTATTTGTATTCCTAAAAAATTCCCAGCTCTCTTCTAGCTATGCATTATCTAGTTAGGAGACTGCTTAAAAGCAAACAAAAAACCTCAAAATAACCACCCGCCAGGGACAGTGTTTCTTTAACAAGAGATTCAAGCTAGCCTGGAAATGTGCATTTTTCACCTCAGTAGCTGTAATCCCAGTTCACAAACCAAACTGTAGAATCTTATTTTTCCAGACTCAAGCAAAAGGCGTACATGACCATGGAACCACACGCACACACAAACTTCATTTCAGGCATCAGGAGAAAACTTGTTTTGTAAAATCATTTATCGTATTGGGCACTTTTAGTAGAAAAAAAAAAAAAAAAAGGCTTAATAACTCTTACTGTTTTAAATATGGAATTTTAACCCCCACCTTCAAAATCACAAAGAATTGCTTGCCCTATTACCTTCCATAATATCTTACAAATATCTTACTATTGCCCTATTTATCAAAGGGCCCAAATCCCAGGAGTTTCCATTGTAACAGATGAAGTTCAGTGGAGAAACTATGCGACTCTTCAATAGCTAATAACTCCTTTGGTTGGTTAGGCCTTGCCCAAGTTTTCCTCTGCTCTCTAAAGCCCCCAAAGCTGGAGTGTGCACAGGTACCGTCCCCTGCCCAGCCTCAGGCTGCTCAACTGAGGACAACGCTGAACTGTCAGGGACTCCATCTATGCTGAAATACTGCTGGCTATTCAAGCTACTGCTAGAAACTGGGGCAGAATTAACATGAGTTTTACTTAATGGCAACATTTTTCTAGAGGCAGGCAATCGGAGTCAAATTTAGCTCTACTCTAAAATACACTTGATTAAATGGAAGCAGCTCAGCTCAGTTGGAACACTTTTCTGGTCAGTGGTGTTTCCTTGCCATTTGGAGTTTGAAGGCGGCACGTTCCTACACGTGATCAGAGGGGCGCAGGGACAGCGTGTTATGATGCACACCAGGCCATTGCTTTGACAGATTGTGCCCAAATGTCACCTGCACCCCACTGCCTCACCACGATTTTAGACATGGTAGACAACACATTTTTTAATGCATCTTGCAGATAACATTGTATGGCATTATTTAGCGAACGTAATCATTTTATGCTCACATCATGCCACATCTACAATAGCTTCTTCATTTGTATATTCTTTCATTATTATTATTATTTTCAAAATCTTGGCTTCTAAAATGCAGCTTGTGTAAAGTATTTATCACCTTTACCCAGCATTTGAGGTTATCATTCACCGTTATATTCTTCCCTTGCCTCTTCCTGACATTTCTCCTACTTCAAGTCATATGAAGTAGGAAACCTTTAAAAAAATAACAAACCCCAAACTGATTTTTTTAAAAAGGATTGGCACAAGAGTATCACGTTGCACTACACAAATTTACTGCATTATATTATCTGTCTGACTGAATTCAGAGTTTACGCAGAAAAATAATTTGAAAATCATGTTTAGTAATCACTTCCAAATGAGACGTGTCACTCATTTGATGAGCACATGTTATCTCCATCTAACATATGACAATAGCTTTTAATATCAATACTACAGTCTTTAAAGTCTTTACATTGTCATTTTCCAACAGGAATTTTCTACTCCTGTTTCAAAGGATCTTCTTGTTTTGTAAAGATGCCAGCTGACACATCCCTTTTTATTTGTTTCACCTTCCTCTTCGAAATCCAGAGCAGAGAATTAGAGTTCCTACTCATCTTCCTGCAAATGCTATTCTGTTTGAACTATGCACTAACGCAAAATCCCAGGAACAAAGTCATTCACAAATTAATAAATTCACTATCCTGCAATGTATTTTGCTCTTTACTTGCAGCATGTAAACTTGCCCAGTCTGTGCATATTTCTGTTCGGCAACACATGAGACTGAATACACACTACCAACAAATTTCAAGGACAAAACTTCTGTGAAGAAGTCACATTTTCATCAACAACAGACAGCTTTTAATATATTCTAGTTTTGGTAGCTTGAGGATTCTTTCTTCCTTTAATGAAATCTTCTTAGATGACCTCATCTGACTTATTTTATTACCAAAATGTCCAACTTCATCTACTGTCACAAGATAAAACTCCTCTTACTGGTCTTGGTAAGAATGAACATGCAGCTCTAAGAGCAGAAACACAAGAGATGACCAAAGCAGAGGACAACTGTCCTGTGTCCTCAAACTCAGATCTGACATTTAGCTGTTTCCTTATTATCTATTATCCCACTAATACCTTATTTTCCCAAGCCCAAGAACACCTGCAGAAGGCTTCTGAAAATTCTTCAGAGTCAATTTCAGATGACTGGCATCAGCAGGGTTGGAGGTTTATTCATACACAAGGACTACAATGGCAAAAGCCACTTTCTTTCCAATATCTACATTTCTAGTACCCTTAAAGGCACAAAAACCTCTGCAAATCCCACCGTGACTTTACCTGCAAATTTGCAAGCTTGCTGGATCAGACTAACTACTTCAGGGGACTCTTGCAGCACCTTCTCTTTGCAGTTACTATTGTCTTAATATTACGTGATCATTGAGAGGCATGGGATGATGAAAAAGACAACATGAAGGAAGAAAAACCAGGAGAGTATCTTTTTATGGCTATGCAATATGCTAATGCCATTCCATCCTGCTGTACACACTCCCAATATGATTACAAAGAAATTCTCTCCAGGGAACTGTGCAGAGGAAAACTTATTCCCTGTGCTCATGTACCTCTCAAAATTATTTTACTTAGCTGACAATAGCTCTGTCCATTTTATCTGTTTTTTTACAGCTTCCCCAAATTCTATTTGGCTTCCTTTTTACTGCTGTCTTTCAGTTACTATTATAATATTATTAATTGCTCCAAGCACTGTATAAGAGGTTGTTACGGCAACAAGCTACATGAGTGCGCTCATAGGATTAGCTGTGACAAAAAAAAGCCTCATCACTTTTTGAAATCTCATGAATAAGCGTAACAAAATCTGTATTAACACCCAGGAAAGCAGCATTCCATGTATTATGGTAGCTGGTTAAAGATTTCCTTCATCTGAACTTTAAGTCTCATGTGGAATCTGGAAATTTCTGGATGAAATGGCTAGTTCTCTAATCAAAAATTAAACACCCATACATACACCCGACCAAACGTGCATACCTGCCATTTCAGCTTTGAAGAACTGAATGAGTGATTGGGTGAAAGAAAGAATCCACTTATCCATGATGTTATTGCTCTCCTTAACTGTGTTCTCATTGTAAAGGAATTCTCTTCCCTCATCCTATCATCAACATAAAAACACAAAACACATCTTAAGTCATACGCGTATATATTCAAACCTCTATATAGAACCACCTGCCAGCCACTATTATTTTCTCACCTTTACTGTGTTACACTGGTTCCTTAAGAAAGAAAATTAAATTCCAGAAACATGTAAGAGAAATGGCTAAGGAAACCCTGACTCCCACTGCTCTCGATTTCACCACACCGTACCTTCAGCTACAAAGGAGGTCAGTTACTCGGATCTGTTCAAAGACAAGAAGCAGTACAGCACACAACACTATGCAGTTGTTCCTTCCCTGTTTGCAGGATAAATCACATCTTCCAGACACAGGGTAGGACCCTGGAATTTATAGAACTCTTTCATCTAGGAGAATCCGAAGCGTTTACAAGAAATGTACTACAAAGATTAATTCTGTTTGGAGAAAGTGTGTATAAACATAATTATTTTTTAAGAGCATGTGACAATTTCAACAGATTAAACCACAGAAGAGGGTAACAACCCCAACTGAAAAAACAGGTGGAAGTTTAAGGCATCCAACATGCAAATAGTACCTTTGGTTGCTTTCCAGAATACTGATGTTTGCACCCATCTGAAAAATTTCACAACACTTTGCTGATTCTAGGGCATTGCAAGTAAGACAAGTAAGTGCAGCTGTCAGTGCCTATAGCCTGACTCTCTTCCCTGGGAACATTCTTACGACTGGTTTAAAACAGGAGGTTTATATTTTCAGATTTACAATCAGTATTTGACATCTAGTATTAAGTATCTTTGGACTTTTCCTTCCTTCAGAGTCCAGATGAAAAATCTGGTTGGATTATTCAACCCAGTATTTATGCATCCACTTACACAGCATAAAGGAGAAGATTCCTAGGAAAGAAATGCATCTGCACACCCACAAGTGCATCGGTCCAGTGAGAGGTCAGCAATCATTTAACCAACTACAATTACTGTGGTAACTACAGTAAGCATAAAATTAATATTAGACTTAATCCAGGACACTGGGATTGTAGTTTGTCTTCCAGGAGGCAGAATACAATGAAAAAGTTGTTTAAGCCTGTGTATGAAATCTAATTTAAGCACTATCACCTCTAACAGCACATTCTTTTGCCTAATATGGTGCATAGGGATGGTTTCTAGACATTTAGAAAGAAAAATTACATGGGCCGAATTACCAAAAATATCTGCTTAAGCACCTGGATTTTCCATTGAGGTCTTCCATCCCCAATTTGGCTTATCTTGCAGGATTTAATGGGATCACAGCAAAAAGCTGCAAAGCACGCTTCAGATAATCCAAAGGTCAAACAGGAAAAACTGAAATATACTTTTGGGACAACACTTAAGTCTCTCTGATGAGAGATGCCTAGAGATCCTGAGAGAAGATCTGTTAAATAGCAGGATCTGAAGTTATCAGACTTTCTTCCCAAAAGGCGTCGTTAAAAAGATAAAACCATTTATTTACGTCAGCTCTTTACTGTACTATTTACTGAAGTCAGCTGTCGTTATTGCTTCAAATGGCAGCTCTCCAAAGTGATTAGGCTGCTACTGCAATTTCAGGTGTAGTATAAGTTTTGAACTGTTTGGCTTAATAGCCACTCTCCCATAAAGGTCTCCACTAACAAGTGGTAACCTTCCATCATTTATCTTAGCTGAAAGATTAAAATTGGTTTCAACAGAAGCTATACAACATACCCATGAAATCTTCAATTTAAATGAAAAATTACTAAAAGAAAGGAATTTTAATCTTGCTTTCATTCTGAAAGTGTAGAAACTCGTGTCACTCATCCAGAAATTTTTAGCAGACTTCAAATGTAATCTACAAGTCTAAAGCATTATTGCAGATGATTTACCTTCTTTTCCATTTCATTTCATTTTTTTTCCTTAAGTTGTATTTATAAGTTAGCTTTAAAAAAAATGAACTGTCATGTTACAGAAGGCAATCTTTTGCTGTGGCTAATGTATTCAGTATCAAGTATTCCCAAGTTAAACATTTTTATGCAGATTCATAATTAAAGTTACAGTAAATGAGTTAGCTCAAGAAATTGTCACAGCAGACACTACTGAAAATAACTTTATTTTCATTGCTTATTTGCAGTTCTATTTGTGTCAAATCTGTGCGCTATTCAATGTTCTCAGCGCAGAGACACTTGCAGTCCAGCTGTCACCTCCGACAGCACCCTCCCTGTGATGTGCCATGCCTCACCACACCATGTGGGGTGACAGCAAAGCAAAAGCAGCAGCACCAAGGCAGTATTCATGACACCTACTGCCTCCAAGCTACTACACAAACACTGATAAGACGACTACTAGAAAACCAACAAGGTTTAGTAGGAACATTTCAGAAAGATTGCCCCAAGCACATGTGGTACCTGGCTTTTAACTTGTGTTCAGCAAGGTGACCAGCAGCAGATCATTGCTGAGTAGGTATTAACCCCACAAACTCAAAGTCCTGATCTTGTTCTCCAATTTCAAGAGTACAAATGCAATAGCATTATCTCAAATAAAGGGGAATCAAGAGTACCCTACTCTGAGAAATGACAGCTGTTATGTCTTGACAGTCTTCTATGTTCCACTCCTCCTTTCTGTATAATAAACTGGGTCAAGAAAAGATGCAGAGTGCTGAGCTTTATAAAGCAGGGTACAAACAGCAAACACCACATAAATCAACAGCAAGCATCCAAAACCTGACCTAACTTGAAAGTCAGCCTTGCATTGAACAAGGGGACAAAGATCAGATGACTTCCAGGGGTCCCTTCCAATCTAATTTTCTCTACAACAGTGGAAAATACAGAAAGCTCCTTTGACTTGGCTTTTCCACGCTCAAGAGATCCATACCTTATGCTGCAGGATCTGAACATTCTGAACAAGGAAGCGATACGCATTGTACCAGGGCAGGAAGACATCCTTCAGTATATCCCTTACTCCTTCCTCCTTAAATCTCAGATTTTCAGCTCTTACCACAGGAGAATTGATCAGGTATAACCTGCAAAATAAGAAAGCAATACTTAAAAGCTTAAAACTGCATACAGTGATAGAAATGCACTTGAACATACAGTAAACCCTAGAGAGCTGCATAGCAAGAGAAAGATACCCCAGGAAGCAGTTTTGCACCAAGCACTCTAAGGAGGACAGTATTTGTAAGCCTGTGACATACTGAACATATGACAGATTACCTCCTAGTGCTACAGGATTATTTTTGTGATACTGCATATGGAATTTGAATTAGAATTTAAATTTTCTATTTTACTCTAGAAGTTATTTGAAGTAATAACACATGCTCAGACACTGTCACAGTATAAACCAAGCATTGGATGCACGGAATTAGTTTTCATCTTTAGAACGGCACCTATTGTTTTGGTAATATTTTGAATTCTTTGACAATGACACAATACCTTTCTAGTCAAATTTCCTCAGTTATAAAAAGCTTTAGGCTCATTGTAAACACAGGACTAAGGAGCAAGGCAAAACAGGCAAATCAGAAAAGAAGAGAAGAAATTAATGTTTTAAAGAAAAATAGCCCAAGAAGACGATGAAGGATGAACCTCCTACCAAATCCAAATCTGCCTCATGCCCAGAAACAGCTCTGGGAGCAAAGCGGAGGGTTTGGTGACACCGAGTACGTATCCCAGCAGCAGCCTCTCAAGACTCCTGCCTGCCCCAAGGGCTTCATCTCTGCATGAAACCCCCCCTGGCAGGGAGATGCTCCTCAGCTCCAACCCTCTCAGGCTAAAAGCTCCTCATTTCAGAGAGACAGACACATCCCCCCTTCCTTGCTGGCTGCGAGTTCACAAAAAAAACCATTTGTATACTTTATGCCATCCTATTGCCTAAACAAATATTCTGTCTATAGAGACAAACTATCAAGTTAACTCAAAAAGAAAACAGGTCTTACTCAAGTATCAAAATAACTTGAAGGCAAACTTATTTAGATACAATTCATTTACTTTTCCAAATATGAGAAACAAATCAAACATTTTTTTTACTTTAAAGATTGTGGTGTTTATCAATAGAAATGCATTAACTCATTTTCTCACATTTTATCAACTTTAAAAATCCTGATTCTAAACTACTGTGTCTTTACAGGCCCTACTTTCAGGAGGCTTTAAAATCTTAATGGAGTTTGACACAGCACATTCAAGAATACCAGATCATAAATTCTAAAGGAGAGGGCTCCTTGCATAAAAATGAATACATAAAAATAGAGCTGCCAGAGTAAACAGACAGTAAAGCAGCACAGAAATGGGCATTTTCAGCACTGCTTTGAGAAGAAAAAAAAGAGTACTTTTAAACATACAAGAATACAAATTATAAATTTACAAAAGTACAGAACTAGTAATTCCTTAAATTAAACTAGAATTCATAAATATATATTTAAACCACATCTCCTATCACAATTATTTATGTGCTTATTGTTTATTTCAGATGTCAAGCATGACTGTGCTCGTCTGGCCCTGGGGTACAGCAGGATGCTCCAGGCCTTTTCCAGTTTGGGACTGACCCAGGACAATGACCGCTGCCAATCCCCTCCACTGTTTTCCTCCTGTGGAGGCAGCGATGCCAACTAATCGGAACTATGAAGGATCCACTAAATTGCTCCTTTGCACCCATCTCAACAGCACCTGCTGCAGAATCTGTCAGAGGTCTTCTTAAAATAGCTCTCAGGATGAGAGCTACACTGACTTACAATATGCGACTGTTAAAAGAATACTAATTTCCTGAATTATTCCAATGCAAAGATACTTACACTTATTGTACAGAAAGAGAAATAAGGCACCTGATAAAGGAAGATTTATATCAATTCCTTTCCATCTCTCTCAAACAACAGTCTGTGGCATCACATTATTTCTTCTGCACTTGAGAACAGATTGAGAGGGGAATGTAACACATCACTTCTAACAGCAATATCCCCCTCAGGGGACATGAAAACAAAGGTCTTGTAGATGTTATGACCAGCAAATTCTCTTTGTGATGCATTTCAACTTTGACACCTATCCAATCCAAGTCACAGGTCTTAGGAATATCAAAATACATCTGTTTTTGACAATTCTTACACATTTCACACAGGATTCAACTTTCAGAAAGTCTGAAGTTGGGGTGTTAAATTTACTGTGCTGTTACTTACGTTTGCCTTTTCTTCTCAACTCCATATTCATTTAAACAACTTACATATATATTTTCTGCTGATCTATTGATCAAGCTACTGCTGAGAATATTTCAAAGCTGTAGTTAAAATAAAACATATATGTTCTGCAAAAGCTAAAGCAACTCTGCAGGGAAACATTGCCAAGGAAAAAAACCCCTCGGTTGTAGCTTTTTCTATAAACAGAACACATCAAGTGCTTCAGTGAATAAGCAGAGACAACGGAATCGCAGAGCTGCTTCCATAAATGAACCTAGTCTGCAATGCTTTTTACTCTCTGTGTGGGTGTACGTATAAATAAATGTGACATTAAAGAATGAGTACACAGGCAGAAAAATGAATTAGCTTTTTGAAAAAAAAAAAAGGAAGTGTAACTTCTGGTGTTTGAGATTTTTGGTTTTGTTTTATGAAAAAGGCAGCGTTTTCAACTGAAACATCACCTGCAATTTAAAAATCTCTCATACTAGTAACGCCAACTCTTTTCACTCCATTTCAGTTCCAAATTCACTGATACTCCGCTAACACATCTTGATTATTTGTGAAGAACAATCTTGATCAAATTTAAGAAATCCACCCATCTTTCCATCATAAACATACATAAAACAATATAATAATGTTAAAGTGTGAAACAAGAAGGAACTTCACTTATTTTTAAACAACAACCATCTTTCTCAAACAAACAAGCACGACACACTAAGCTTTCATTCAGCCCAATCATTAATACGTGTAGTTATAACATACAATTCAATGCGTGTGATAGTTTAAGGTTTTCTGATATGTAGCAAGAATTACAGGGCTCTTGAGAAATGTGTAAGTAGTGTATTCCTGCAGTTATTAGAATGTCTTTATTATACCTTTACCATGAGGTACCACTTCATGCATGTAGTTAGTGCATTTAGCCAAAGTACCAGGCAACTGCATAATTACGTTTATACGTTTGGATAATTTTAATGAAACACTTGAACTGTGTTTAATCTCTGTTTGACCAGCACCACTTATATATACACATTAGGCTGCTCCACTTCTGCTTTTCTAGTTTCACTGCTATTAGGTATATACTGTAAACTTACATCAACAAAAAGAATCGCTTTCTCTTTAAAAAAAAAAGTATAAGCAGCAAGCAAACATTTCTGTGCATTATACAGTAATCCTTCCCTAAAATAATGATTTAACAGTAAACTAATAGTATCGTTCTCAAATACTTTATTGAAATGTTCATTGGGTCAGCTCAGCCCCTCAGCTGCCATAGCTGGCTCCATGGAAGCATTCTGCACAAACTGGACACACATTTTCTGACAAAAGGCCTCCAGTCAGCACAGCAGCTCTGGTTGTTACCAACCTTAAGGCAGATAAGAGAAACTTATGGAAAGTCCAGGCACTGTTACTATTGCCAGTTCTTTTGAGTGATCCGCTCTTTCAGCTGCTTGGCTGCCATAGTGGTCTAGAAGTTTCTAAAATTAACTTTTTTCCTACTGCAAATTGTCAAAACCCCATAAGGAGCCCTCCCAGTACATGTCTGCTAGGAAGAGAAAATGAACATATCAGATGGCACATTGATTAAAGAAGTCCTACCTTAGTGCATCAGCTCCATAACTATTCACGATACTCATTGGATCAGGATAATTCTTCTTCCTTTTGCTCATTTTTTGGCCATCACTAGAAAATATCAAAATGTAGGCATAAATTCCCAGAATTCTTGTAATACATGGATAAATAAAGAAAGCCCTTCAAATCCAGCTTCATTTTTCTCTCCTATTATATTCTTGGTAGCATAATCATAATTATATATTATCACATCATTTCAGCTCGACCGTATGACAAGAGGAACTGAAAAAACAACCCAAGAGGCTCCCAAGTTACAAATCTAAGCAGGAAAGTTGTCTTTCCTACCAAAGCTGAGGCAAGAGGCACTTGGTTTTGAATCAATCCCTCCAACACATCGGGAAAGTTTTACTTGAAAATAAAAGGAAACAAATCTAATTAACTGATTTAAAATTGCATCTAAAGCTACACTTATAATTGCCTTTACTCTGCATAACAGGTATCATTTATTTCCTGCTCTTTCCTATTCTGACTTGTTATATGTTTTCTCTCTCTAGGACTGACTAATCCTGCTGGAAAGAACCTCGTGCAACACGTAGCTGGGATATGGAAACCTCACCCTCCCAGGTGCCTCTCACCTCCTGCAACACCGATATCTCACTGACAAGCCTTAACATCTCCCAAGTCCATTTAAGATTTAATTTACAATTTGCTTGGACTTATCTGAAATAGTATTTGACTGAAAATCTGTTCAGGGAAGAACTGACTGACATACCAACCTGGCAAGAACAAGGCCATTCACAATTACGTTCTTGAAAGGAGGCCTTCCAAAAAGAGCTGTGGACAGCACCAGCAAAGTGTAGAACCTGAAACAAGACACAATGGAAATGTGACTTTCTAAATACAAGTCCTTCATTACAAAAGAAATATTTCATTACATTGTTTCACTCTAGCAAAGTTAATATTTAAGTATGTGGGACATTTCTGTGACAAAGAGTCAAAATAGGAGCTTATTTTAAGTGGACCTTTTTCCTCTTCATAGTCCATCGTGCTGTTTGCTCAGCTGTGACCCTACTAGCCCAAGAAGGCTGAAAAAAAATGTAACAGGAAGGATTTGGAAGGTTGTGAAGAATAAAATTGTAGCATTTTCCCCTTTAATACAGAAAGGAGAATTCTGTTGCTGATCAAGCTCTCTATTTGCTCACTGTAAGCCTCTGAACACAGGATCATTCAAAGAACAAACACAGTAGACAGGACAGATGTGTCTGCACGTGTGTTTGCAAAAGTCAGTGGAGCCTCCTTCCGATCCAAACTTAGCTGGTTAAATTAGCCATCACTAGAAACTATGAAAACATAGGTGTTCTCTGCAAAGGGCAGTATGGTGTGTGTGTGTGTGTGTGTGTGTCCCCACCATTTGATGTGTTCACCATACCTGTATAAAATATCTAGGACATGTAAGAAATCAGTGTTGGAACAAGCACAGGCACCTATTGTTTGATATGTCGATATATTATTATATCTGAGAAATTAAGTGGAGGTGCAAGATGATGTGATAATTTCATACTCAGGAGTCAGAACCTTCACCAAAGGAGGTATCTACATGCTTCTGTAACTGCACTGCTGGTAATTACTTTTAAGAAAATAACTGGAGGTTGGGCCCCAGCTTTCCTGGTTAAAAATGAGTATCACACTGACAATTGCTTAGCAACCTTAAAAAAGCAGATGATTATACAAAAGCTAATTGATTTAGAATAAGGCACAGGAGGTTATGCCTCAGAACTATGCATTTGCATGAAGATTTAGTGGCGAAACACTTCAGTTAAAAAAAAAAAAAAAAAGTCCATCTGTATATTCTGAAGTAGTTTTTATCAAAATCCTGCCTGCAATTGCAAAAGCATTACTCTGACACTTGAAAGTCCAAAGCTCTGTAAAGGTTGCTGTGCATTTACTGTCTTATATGACAGCTCTGATGCCTACCTCTCAGAGGCTTTTAGCTCTCAAAATTACCTCAATTCACACTGCGGGATACAAATTGTCTTTATTGAATTGCATTGTCATTTCATGAATTTCAACCAACACTCCTCCACCTGCACACGAACACATGCACTCAAAATCATCATCCTCGTTTGTAACCTTTTCTTAAGAAAACCCCTCAGCACAAACGTCTGAGCATTCGCGCAGATGACCGACACCTCGAGCCCACGAGACTGACAGTGTGTTACAAACACAGCTGGACTTCTTCCGTATGAAGGTACCACACTGACAAACTCCCATCACTTTCTGCAAACTGGTCACAAATTCTCATATTAGAGCATTTGCAAATTAAAAAGAACACACCAGAAGCAACTAGAAGAGATTTCAATACCGTTTGTATTAGGAAAATTGTACAGATGGACCGTGGGCTCTGAAAAAACACATGCAAGAACTTTTCCCAAATTTTATCTTATTTGCATTATCAAACCAAATGAGCCTCTGCAATGAGGTACCTTAGTTGATGACAGTTATGAGATTGTCCTGGAGATCCCCTGGTTTACACACTATTTTAACATAACTCTTCTCATTCCTTCTCAGATTATCCTTTTAAAAGAAATTCACCTCATTCTCTCTTAATATTTGCAAGGAGTGTCTCTCTGCACCTTATTTTTTAAATATCTTTGCCACATACTCATTTGTTTCTGACAGCTTCCTTGACTCTGCTGCTTAATCTTCCATTCAGCAAATCTCAGCCTGCTCTCGTTATGTCCTTGCAGACACAGAGCTGTCAGCCAAAACAACAGTAAAAAACCATTAATGGCACAGAGACAGAAGTGCACTTCTTTGCTCTTCTTCCCTTCTCTTGCACTCCTCCCAAAATGGAGAAAGCATTCCCTTTCTGTCTTCTTCTTGAAGAACTGTGGGTAAATTCATAATCCTGCGATTCATGCCAAAAACCTTCAGCTCTGAACTCCCTGTAAACCACCACATTCTGATCATGACTATAAATCATGTTGCACATCCCTATACATTAATACAATCCGAAATAGAGCCTTTCCTACCAACCCATCTGGACTGCCAGTCTTGCAACCCAACTTCTGTAAGATTTTTTGCTTTGGCCTTAACAAACGTAATTCAGCTCTTTCTCATATCCACGCAGAAAGTCATCAAAAAGATTGTTCTCCCAGCTCATCACCTTAGTCACACTCATTATCCCTTTGTCTCCCTTGACTTTCTCTCCATCTCTGTTGAGTCAAACAGAAGGCACCAGACCTCCACCTCCTGAGCCTTTCTCCACCTACCAGTCCTCACTTCACATCAGCTGCAGTCTCTGACCTGACACAAACCCAATCTTCATTCTGAATTTTAACACTATATAGAGTGCTTCAAATAAAAACCACATACTTTGCTGTTAACACTTCAGAACTCACCAGCTTGTTGTTTACTTAGGCCTATAATGATATAAGCTCTGTCATTCTCGCAGAAAGATACATGTGCCTTCTCTTCAAAATATCCTCATTTTTTTCCAAGACTTAAGGAAAGGTAACTAAAAGCCTAACAGTTTTAGAATGAGAACCACTCTTAAGAACAGCCTGAGACAGCTTTACCCTTTACCAAAAACACTCAGCCACCTCACTCACATCCTAGTTGCTTCTTTCTTACTTTCTTTCAGAAAAGGAAGCGCTCTTTTGCAGATCACAGAATACAGCTGTTACCAAAGCACTATCTTATTAACAGACATCAGTGCTGTGGGGAAGGTATCGCATCACATATTGAGGCAAGTGTTTCGATATTCCACCCACAAACAGATGAGACAGACTTGGGTATGGTGAGACTTACAGCAACTTCTATGCTGATGTTAAAAACAAAAAGCGATCTGCTCCAGATTGCATTGAGCAAGTGCCTATGTGCACATTGCCTGCAGTGCACAAAACAAGCCCGTGGGCTCAGACTGAAGCACAGAGTCACCACTGGCACTGGCACCAGCTCCAACTTCTCTTGTTGTTTTTCCAGGGCCAATCTTCAGTTGAATTAGTGGTGGGACTCAGTTCAACTCACTTTATAAACTAGAAGCATGATAGTTTAGCAGATCTGGATGTGGCATGGCACTCCAGCTAAGATTAATATCATACAATAAAAAGTCCAACTTGTGTAAAAATTACAAATGCATTCTTTAATGGTACTGGAGAGCTTCATTGGAAGCATGAGAGAACAAACGTATCTTTTCATCTGTCACGTCTCCCACGCACTTCACAGGATAGCACCGAAAGATACACCACAGTACGCATGTGACATATGAATCCACTGTAACATCTCAAACAGCTAAGCCCAAAACCTAAAATTTATCATTCCTCCTATGTTTTTACTGGAATTGTAACTACGAGGAATGGATTTTGAATCCACATAAAAATCAAAACCGTTTTTAATTCTGTTGAATTTCTACAATTCAGTAGTTCCCTTGCACAGAATACATATGATTACATTATAGAATTTTAAAAATTTGTTTTCACTTTTTGGCATCTATAATCAATCTATAATCAATTTCCTTTTATCTTTATCAAATGTAACAGAGAAAATCAGTTTCTGATTGTGCCTTTTGCATGCATTTTATACGTCTTTGTCACGAATTATTTGTCTCTTAAAAACAAAAATCACCACCACATCAAATTAAAAACCCAACAACTTTCTGGTTTTTTTTTTCAGGCAGAACATAAGAATAAAAAAGAGGAAAGACTAAGTTTTTAATTCTCCTTTTGTGGACATAATGAACGTTCCAGAAAGACAAATACAGGGAATCACTAATATTACAACTTCTCAAGCCGCTTTTCTCCATTCCTTCTTCATTCTAACACTGTACTGGCCCCCTCTAGTCCCCAGAGCACAGCTCCTGCAGAATAGGCCTTTTTTGTCCCAGATAAACAAAACCTATCACTCTCCAAGATGAAACAGGTATTATAGAAAATAATACAGTATATAAAACTCCATTTTATATTTCATATTTCCTAAATTAGCATTTGTCAAATTAACAGTGCTGTATCTACATGCTATATGCAACAGTAAAGAAAAAGTAAATGAAGAAACATAGGGTTCACTGTATATACTGGATCCAACATCCTTGAAGAGCAAGAAGCATCAAATAGTGACGTGCAAATGAGATCAGGCCATCCCTCTGCTCCTGGGGTTCATGCTGCTCAGCAGTACCTGGTTTTACACTAACGCCAAAAGTCACACTGACTAATGAGTGTGATATACAACTCTGGACAGCACAAAATTAAAGATTAACACAAACAGATGGTCTAACAAAGACTACTTTTGGGGTGGAAAAAAGAAATGACTATACATGCTATACATGTAAGAGGCCAATTCTAACTAAGTTCATCAGGTTGCCCTAATTATGACCCATGTGAAGTACTGCTTTGAGGATGCACAACAAACACCATGCACTAACTAGATAAGGTGGAGCTATATTCTGTAAAGTATTTAATAAACCATGAAGAGTCCATGTTTTACTAAGCAAGATTTAAGTGCTGTCTCCCTAACTGCCAAATTTGCAAATGTAACTTCTGCTTTGAGGACCTAGATAAGGGGATGCAAAGTGAAGAGACCCTTTACTATGTTCATGAAGCTTTTATTTATTTAGCATCACTCCTCAAACGTTTCCCTGCTCGAGTCTCCTGGCTTTGAGAGTATGTATAAACCCTGCTCTCAACTTCACAAACACGCAAAATGGCACCTCGTGCTGCTTTGTTTGGGTGGGCTGGTTGGGGGAGCAGAGGAGTGAGCAAAGGGAGGTACCAACTCTGCTCTGGAGGAATTTAGTTTGTTTAATACTAATAACAGGTTACTGAATGGAAGAGCTCTACTTGTACACAGTCAAATGGACTAATCTAGACAACACAAAAATTCATCTTAAAAATCTGTCATTCGCAGCCAACCTCAAACTTAAATAGAATAAACACTTAAAAATGTCAAAAGTAAAACTGTATGTCTGCGTGCATATATGCATGAGAACACTACCCAGAGAAAATCTGAGATTAGAGAAGAATTTTCATCAATGATTGAAAAGCATTTATCCAGACAGGAATCAAAGAAGCGGATGAAATTCACAGTTAGAAAATGATGAGACCTTAACAACACAAGATTTGTTGTTGTTGTTTTTTGGTTTTTTGGGTTTTTTTACCCACTCATAGAAACCCAAATTCAAATTTAATCTGGGGGGCAAAAGTACATTGGCTTGAAACCCTCAAAACATTGACTTCAATTTCAGCTGACTCAATTGCTGTTCTATTACTAGTAGCGAACTCAAACTCTATCAAAATTCAGCTTTTGAAATTCTTCCTAACCAGGCCAAAGATCTGCCCTATTACCTAATGTTTTCCACAAGAGCCAGGACAATTGCTTGCTAACACATCATCTTTCTGCAACAGTTTTGTCACCAAGCTTTAGAATACCTTGCATTTTACTGAAAAAAGAAATCATACGCTTATGTAGACAACATTCAAGGATCATCCAGATGTAATAGTGTTAGATACAGTGCAATAATATCACATAAAGTGGTAGAAAATTACCATCCTCTGGTTTGGTCAATGCCTTCAGCAATGAAGTCAGCAGGGAAAGCATCTTCAAGCTCTTTTTTGTTTTCAAATGGATAATGGACTTGTGCATAAGGCATGCTGCCGCTCTCGAACCAGCAATCAAAGACTTCGGGAACGCGGTGCAGTGAACCCTTTCCACAGCGTGAGGGGATGGTGAGGTGATCAATACTACGGGAAAGAAAAAGATTGACAAATTCTAAGCAAAACAAAATTAGTATAAAAGCACTGTGCTTGCACATCAGGTATGACAGAAGTTTGGCTTTTAATTTTAATGATTCTTCAAAAAAGTCCGCATTTCCTTTGACAATTTTATATTTTAAAGCTATTATAGAGATTTACTTTTTTTTGTATTATCAGTGTCCAAGACAGAAGAAAATTCAATTTATGCATGTTAATCGCGAATCTTAAATCCTCTTAGTACTGTCGCACTTTCCCTTAATCGTTTCCCAGGGTTTGGCCAGAGAAAAACAACAGTTCTTACGTATGTTCAACTATTTTGACAACGACTTAATCTGTGCCCAACCTTTCTCGATGGAGATCAGTGACTTTCACTCCAGACAGCTCTTCCAATTCCGCCATTGAACCAATACAAACTACCTGTTAAGAGACACTCAAGAAAATTAGGCAGTTATTTGCATACAGTAGCATTTATATTTTTTTGACATTAGACAGGAGACTTGTGAGTCAGTCAGTATCTCCTAGAGTAGCTGATACAGCTGAAAAGCCAACAAAAGTCCTGTACAACGTCCCCTTCTCCAATCTAACAAAGCAGCAAATGCTGTTAGAGACCACCGCCTTGATTTAATAGGAGACATGTCAGAATAATGGAGACTTCGAAGAACAAACATGTCCAATAACAAAAAGGGAAGGTTTTGTTGTTTGGTTGATTTTTTGTTTTGTTTTTCCTTCAAACAACCTACAACACAATCATCACCGAAAGTTCAGTGCTCCTGACTTTTTTACAGATAGGAGCTTCAGATCCCAGATTCCTCTTCTCAAGTTAAAGTAAGCAGCTAAATTGCTCGTAATTAAATAAGTGTTCCATCCCAGATACACAAAACTGTTCATATTAATGGCATTTTATTTCATGCGGTAAAAAAGTGTCACAAAGTGGGTGTTAAGAAAGGTACAGACTTCTCTTGTTTTTATTGCATCAACACACTATTTAAGAAAAAGCAAAAAGCTTTGGCAACAGACTTGCATGCATGTCATGAAATGTTGATGAAACAAATGATTCTGAAAAACTGTGTGTAGGAGAGAAGGAGAAAAGCAGAGCTTTCTTGGCTTTACATTTTCATCAAGTTTAATCAAGCCCTGTGGCCCCTTCTCAACTGGCAGGATTCATGACCCACAATCTGCTGTACAGGTCTGGGATTTCGGAGAGCCCGTCGATCCCATCTACAATTGCCATGGAAAAATCTGGTATCTGACAGACTCAGTAGGGAAAGAGTTAAAGGTACCAACATTAAGAAGCTGTAAGTAGGCTAGACATTTTTCACATAAGATAACTTTCTAAGTTGCTCTTCCGATAGAAGTCAGACCACTGTTCAGCTCCTATAGCTAGTGTTAAATATATGCATATGTACACGCACAGAAATTGTGACTAACCAAAAGGTTTTGGTGTATTTAATTCCAAAAAACTGTCATGAATTACATAGAAGACAGAAACTCAGTCTGATTTGTTTTTTAAGACGTGATTTTCTTAGTCTGATTCAACTGCTGATTTGCATTACTAATCACCATCTTTTACTGTTAAAGTACTTTTGAAATGTAATTTTTTCCATAAATTATCTATCTTATTTTTGTATAGGAAGTGAAGCATTACAATGATTATGATAGTCAAGTACAGCCTGCAGTTTGTATAGCAAACCACACTGGGGGATTGATCCCAGTTCAAAATACATTTTTATAAACAATTTTTAACCCAGACCTGTTCTTCATTCACCGTGTGGCCCCATAAGTAATTGTATAAGCTCAGGTGAGCAGGCAGCAGGTGCTCCCACTCCTCACTGCAAGAAGCAAACTGGTTTGTGTTCTCAAGCTGCTTTGTGTTCTCATATCAAAGCTACGGCTTTGGCCACATTTCTTCAGCAGCAATGCCTGCTTCTGTAGCCTGGCCCCTTGCCCTACTAGACACTTGTTCCTCCCCCATTTTATTTTTCAGGCAAATCTACTGCAAAACCAGCTCTATTAACATTTAATAGGGGACAGCAAAGATGGAAAAAAAATGGGCTGGGACCCAGGGCTGTTTAATCCTGTTTCAGCATCACTGAGACCTAATGTGAAATCAGAGGTCAAGGTTAAATACTTCTAATGAAATGAACATTAGCATTATATCTGGGATTATCCATGTAAACAGGAAGAATAAAGCCACCTGGCACCACTCATGGACCTCAATATTGTTGTGGCATGGTTCTGCAGCCCCTATTAAGTCAAAATGTTTAATGTTTGCGTTTCTTGATTTGCCATTTTAAGTCTATTAAATATCTATAGTTGAAGAATGAGGAGTGTTTGTAGTACGAAATAAGTCCATGCAGTGTAGCAGTATATCAGCAAGACATCCTGGCATCTTTAGAAAGCATCATCTGAATAGCAATTACTAAAAGAACTGACTAGAAGTGGCATTCTTCAAGCAGCCTCCAAGCAGACTGGAAACAGACCTAAGGAATTCCCTCTCCCTTCAGGAGAACATAGTCAGAGCCCTCTTGTTCCAAACCTGTTACACCAGACCGGGTGCACCAAAACTAGCAGAGGGTTAACGGTTTATGTGAGTGACAAGCAACGAAATGATCAGAGAATTTCCATAACACTGAGTATTTAACACTTCAATTTGTACGCAAGTCCTATGAAGTTAACTTATGCCTGTTTTATCAACTTGAATGCTATATTAAAAAACTTTATCTCATCTAAATGAGATGTGTTCCTCCACTGAGGAAATCATTGAGATTTCAGAGCTTAAAATGATGAACTGTCTGCAAAAATATGGTAATAAACACAAACTTCAACATTTAACTTCCATTATGCGTCTCTACCTGATAATTACACTAAAATAAAACTAAAATAAAAGCTACAATAAAACTGTGGGAAACCAGATATTGATTTGTAATAAAATTCACTTTAATACCAATTAATTCACCTTACTGTATATTAAATAAGGAACAGTTATTACTTCTCCAGGCTTTAATATGCACAGCATAATTGCATGCGACAAAGGGATCTTTTGAGAACAAGACCCGAATAGGAGGCTCTGCAATCTCACATGGCACTAGGCTGCAGGAAAACTCAGGTCAGGAAATTCTGAGTTAATATTATTCTATATGAGAGCAGATGTCACTTACACCTTAAGTTACACATCAGTTCCAACGGTATTCCATTTTTAAGCTATATCCCACATGCATAAAAAGAGACTGAATATTAAAAACCCCTAACTCGAAATTTCGCATGGTCTAGAAAACATACTCGACTACTGAAGCATGACATTCCGACTCTAGAATAAAAACAAATGTATAACACCGACAGATAAGAAGAATAGAGCTGTTGGTATTTCTATCATTATTCACACCACCAAGCCCTGAGGAATATTTGCAGCTAATTTCAAAGGAAAGGTCAGTCTTCCAAGCCAGACACCACATTGTTATTAAAAACAAATCAAACCTAAGAAAGCACAAAAATCTGTACACACCGGAATACAGACATGGGGAGACTGGACAGAAAATGAAATGTTATTAGAGGGAAGGAGTGGGAGTAATGTAACCTTCACACAATCTTTTCCAGCTGCAGAATGAAGTCTTGAAATACTTCAGCACAAAACTGAAAGCCTTTTCTCTATCTAAAAAAACCTGTTATACCAAACAAGGGACTTAATTTTTAACATTCATACAAAATTTTAGGTATAAGCTGTCAATCTTCAAACTAAACTTCAACTGTTATTTGAGAGAAGCACTTGCTTTGGCAGTAATTTAAAACACCTATAGCATAAATAGAATTCAAATACCAAGGCTTTCTTAAATATTAAATCATAATTGCAAGGAATATATCCCTCCCTTGCCCAATATCTCCCTGCCTACCAGCAAGCTTTCCAATCAAGGGGAAATTTTAAAAATGTTGTCGGGTACACTAGTAAGCAACAGTGTAGTTTAAAACAATAAGATACTTTTCCAGCATATGTTTTCCTAGTTGAGATCTTCCACATCTAAAAGAAAAAATAAAGGCTTGGGATGCTGCCATCGGTATTCACCTTCCATGGAGATCTGCCATTGATCACCATTTCCTCTTTCTAGGATGAGGAAGAATCATCACACGTTTCTAATGGAACCAGCCCACAGAGGGAAGGAAAAACAAAAAAAGGAGAAAAGAAAATACAAAAGAAACACACCACATGAAACTATTTTATCTTCAGAAACAGTTTTAAAACTTGGTGTTTTGACACTTAGAAAACAGCAGTCACCAAAACTGCGTGCGAAGCTTTCACTTGTGCAGTTAGCTTTATGCTACCCACTGCAGGGTACTTTACAACTTAACCCCCGCCCTGATTTCTAACATTCCCTTTATACGCTTTCATCGTTCCACTAGATTCGCATTTCTGCAGTCTGTTACGTTCACATTTATAGCACTACAAATACATATTTTCACCGTTCTACTGAGGTGGACTTGCTTTTACGCCTTCAGCTGTTCATCTGCCTTGAAGAACCAACCATCAGAATTTCAAAAGCAGACTGAAAATACTCAGATAAAAATCTCTTCCTACCCGTTTTCTCACCACACTTGTTATTTCCATCACTGCAAACTCTTCCAGGAAATAAAAGATCAATTCTACATAAAAACCAAGCAAAATTGCTTGCGGTTTTCAAGTAAAAGCAAAGAAAATGTGTATGGGCACACAAATGCACACATGCATCTATCACCTGTCATAGATATACACATGTCGCTAAGACATGTTAATAGAACTTAAGATTGCAGCAGACTCAGATACAATAGTCTATCAAAATAAGCAAACAAGATGTACAGATAGGCTTTCCTGTCAACTGGAAATTCTTGTTTTCTTACCTCTTCAAAATCGTCACTGACCCACAACGGGATGGGTGTTCCCCAGTACCGGTTTCTAGATATCGCCCAATCTCGTGCATCTTTAAGCCAGTTCCCAAAACGCTTCTCCCTCACGAAATCTGGAACCCTGTTCCAAAAATGAGAAAAGCATTCTTTTATCATGACATGCCACTTAGAAGAAAGATAGTAAGAAGGTTATATTTTATTTATCCACAAAATTCTGGCATATTGCATGAACTGGAACACACTGATATTGCAGCACTGGGTCCTGCAGGGCCTACAGACTTGCTGCTCAAGACATAACACCATTTCTTCTGCCTTTCCTTGGTCTTTGGGTAAGCTACAGAAGGGAGAAATACCATGTTTATTTTAGCCTAAAATAACTCGGTAAAAATATGTGCAACACACAACAGATTCATTAAGGATGAAACAATGGCCAGAATTCATCAGGATGGTCCAACACTGGAGGATTTTGGCTAAGGGTGGGTAGCAATGCTACTGCTTTATTTTACATACAGAAAAAAAAAGACCAGTTAGTGATTTTGGTGCTGAATGAAGTTACAAAGCTGCAAAAGCCTGGAGTAACAGCATCAAAGGCACCTTGCATTATGCACGGGCATCCAGGTATTTGCACATTACTTTCAGACTTGAGAATAAAGAAATCTCACGTTGATATATGCTACAGAAAAATCTTTTTCACGCTATTATCACCACTTATAATTCTCCAATTAAAAAAATACCACGTGCCCCAAACACAAAACCGTATCGATGCTTGCTTGCTAAAAGCTCATTTTGAGCACTGCTGGGCTCTGAGGGATATTAAAGACAAATTTTCATCACATGGAAGTGTCTTGGAGCTCAAAGGTTAACACCAGAATCCGATGCTTAGCAAACTTCCTGGATATACTAAGCAGCCTGATTGTTTGATTAGGAACCAATTGTTTTCTCTTATGATGTAAACAAATAATTAACAATACAATGATGAGATAGCAGATAAGGAAAAGCAATGGGTTTTGAGGTCAACAATATACTGCCTTCAAGCCTAAAGACGCATTTAGAAAGACCAACCTCAAATGAAACTCAAGGAAAGAATAACCTTAAGACAGCATCACAGACGCACAGAAGCTGTGAATGAACAGCCAACAAAAATACAAATAACCCTAGAAATGAGTTCTTGGGCAAACCATGGCAGGTTTGTTTTACCAGTGTAACTAGAAGGGCCCTTCAGTATGAACTGCATTTAGAGACCCAGAGTTTCTAAAGGAGGAGCAGCCAACCTACAGAAAACATGTGATCTCCTCTACCTTTTCTTTCTGAAGCTCTTAGTCCTCTATCAAATAATATTTTTTTGAAGAAGAAGAATTATTTTTAATCACAGATCAGCCGCAAGAGTAACAAAGATCAAAGAATCCTGTAGAAGAAAAATTAAAATAACAGATTCACACGCCACACTAAGATAGAGTTTGGCCCAGCAGCAGATTTATGAAACTAATACGAGCATCCCTCAAAAATCTACTGATGAAAATGAAAGCTGCTGTCTTTTACTGTTTTACCCATGATGATGCCATGGGGAGATGTAACAACTTCCTGATGCCAGTGTTGTCCTGGGTAGATAGACACTACCAATAAAAGACTCACTAAATATAAGCTTGAAGTTCCACAGCTTCACTAGTTATTTCTAGATCTACTTTCAGATGCCAAGTTATCATCTATGACATCTCTTAAACAAAACTGTAATATAAAAAAAAATTAAACAAACTCAGTAACTACTGTTTCACATGACATCTGTATTGCTTTTTTTTTCATTTACAAGTATATACAGGCTTGCACAATCTAAGAGTAGGACTCATTACTCTCAACTTGTGGTGACCTTAAGAGACCTTCTCTCCAAACACAAGTGGAAACTGTACAAAGAACATTAGCATTTGCCTAACATTCCACTAATGTGGAAAACTTCTCTTTACATCACTCCTAAACTAGTTTCCATTTTTCAGAAGTTGTTCGACACTGATTAGCTGAAATTATTAGTCCCATTTAACATAGCTAGAGGCTGAAACAATCCCCCAACGACATTAAAACACTAAGAGTTTCGACTCCGCTTCCTCAAAACATGCATGAAAAATTAATTTTATCCCCAAAGTGGACATTAACCACAAAAATGTATGTGGTGTGATCTCTCTCTCACTCTCTCTGAGCTATGAAAGCATATAATTTACCTCTGCTGGTAAAATTGTCTGACCCTGCTGCCAGTTTTTAGTGGAACATAAAACACAAACCACTTCATCTCCTACGAACCTCATTTCCAGCAATGATTAATGGCTCTTTAGAGGTACCATACAGAAACAACACTGACACAGCCATCAAATAAAACAAAAAGAGCCTGTATCTCAAACACATTTGGAGCCCATCACTCAAAACAATGTGTTACTTAAAACAAGTGGTTCTTCCCACCGCACAGATGCTGCCCAGAGACGGTACTGGGCACCCACCAGCAGGGACGGTCTCAGCTGGGGACACGTTGGAGTGGGGACCTGTGGCAGAGAACAGCCTTGCCAGGCGTCCGTGTCAAGACTGGAGCCTGTTTATTTTCTTTGGTCTCACAAGGTTTAGCTACAGATCTCCCAGTCTGATGCTTCTGACTTACCCACATATCAAAAGGAAAGAAAGAAAAACCAAAGAAAAGAAAACCTCAGAGGCACCTTCTACTTAAATATTTCACTAAGCTGGGAAGACAGAACAGCATATTCTCACCATGTTGCCGCTAACACCTGATCATTATGTTACACCAACCCCAGGTTAGAGTTTCTATAGCTTTTTTTTCCATTTCTTTTTCATCCTTTTCTCTTAGATATTTTCTTGATATACTTCTCCTGTTAAATTTTAGTAAAGATAATATCCTGCCATGGGTATATATGAGTAGTTAAGGAAGCATTTTGTACTCTTCTATCTATACAAAGCAATGATTTCTTAAATTTGCAGAAAGATAGTTTGTTTTACACAACTAAGGATAGCAAGGGCAGCCTGAGGAGCACTGCCCTGCAGTGAACTCTGCTCCCTTTGCTCCCATGCAGTAACTGAAGAAACTTGGTCTCACCCTGACACTACGCTATACTGTGTTTAGTCTACCAGCCCACAGCCTTTCTCATAATTCCTGTTATTTTTTCCATCTGTAGTCCCAAGTCCGTTGCAAACAGAAATGCGATAAAACCATGAATCCCTACTGATGCTGGTCCTTAGCTTTCAGCAGGTTTTGTGCTGTGTTAAGCTCTGCTTGCTTAAACCCAAAAGCTGACAGTCCCCTGAAAGTTAATGGCTGCACAATTTGCCAAACTCTGACCTCTGCGTATCAAAACTGTCCTCACAGAATGGATATTTTTAAAAGTATTTTAAAAGACAACAAAAAAAAGCAAGGCCACCCATGTAAATATCCCTATTCTACAATACAAAGATATATGAAAAAAATCTCCTTCGCATACACCAATATGCAGGCTTTTCATGTTTAATCAGGTTTCTACCACAAACGCCCTTTAGCTTGAAAGCACAAATTCCAGTTTTCTGCTGGTGACCACTGAATTTGCAGCTGGTATGACAAGGTGACAAGTACTACAGCCTGTTCAGAGCAACCCACTGCTAATGGCACTGAACAGATTCACATCTCAGAAAAGGTCAAACTCCAGCATCAAATAGTTCCACAAGGTTGCAAGTGAAACCAAAGCAGCAACTTCTAACACAATCCTACCACAGCTCCTAAAGCTGTGCTGGTAGAAACAGGTTTTTTATTTCCTAACTGGCCTACAATTTGTGTTGGTTTTGACCTTCAAATTTCTCTGTAAAATGACACGGAGAAGATTTCATACTTCTTTTTCAAACATTTAGCAGGGTTAAGGAGGCTGCTGTCTCAGCAGGTTGTGAAGCTCTTGATTCATGCCTGTCAAATAGTGTGGGATAATAGTGATTTCGACTTGGCACCCAAGAGAGTGCACTAAATAAATTTCAAGATTTCAGCAGTTGAAAAGTCCAGGGAACAGAACTCCACAAAACAAAAGAATAAATATTGATTTGTCAGATCATAAACTAGAAAGATTTTGAATTAAAGTACACCAGTATACCCATTTGAATCCTAATTTTTATCTCCCAAACATCAAAACTCTACTTTAAGTTACAGGTGATGAAAATTATTAATCTGCTTCAAATTTCTATGTCCATTTTTGACGGTTTGTTCCTATTTTTTCAGCAGATTTCGGGCTTTGCTAAATTCATGCATTGCTAAGTCCTCTGCACAGTGAACTTGCACATCCTTTCTTGGTAGCTACTCATTTTCTTAGCATCTAAAATAAAAACTACATTTGACAAGTAAAAAAATGCCCATGAAAAGCAAAACAAAATCTAGTCCTTTAACACCACTTACTAAGCTTATCACAACAGAAACCATCTTCTTTGCCTTCAAAGTCTATGTACTGCCCAGCATCCAAGTCACTGTGTGAGCATGGATCTGAAAACAGCAAGTGAGGGGCCATCTTCAATCCCAGAGCATGAATGGGCACGCTAACACTAAGTTACCAGGGCTGCTGGTTCAGTGACTTCTTATCACCAACTAATACATGACGAACAGCATCCATTAAAATTATTACATAATCCAGAAGTAAACTATATAAAAAGATTAAGACATCTGCTCCTTTTCTGTACATGTGTTTGAAGTATCTCTCTCATGCTCATAATACAACTGCAAATACTGAATTCAACTTGTTATTCCATTTCCAAGCTCAGATGTGCTCTGCAGGATCCCTGACTTGGCTCAGCTTGCTCTACCCACAGGATACAGGATCTGTCCCTCTCTGCTGCACACACAAGTTCTGCTGCTGAAATAACCAGCAGAAGACTCATGTTTTATCATCAATTTACCATTAAAAGCTGTTTATGATGGTACATAAAGATACACTAATCCTTTCTCACTCGTCATCTTTCTTCTCATCAGCTAATTTTATTCATGACATTCCTTGAAAAAACAGCAATTTCATAATTACTGATGGAAGCTCTTAGTTTATGAATTATTTGAAAAGCAGTCCCATAAGAGTTAGACCATAAAGTTGATAAAGAAAACACTATTTAAAATAGTGTGACTTAGGAAAACAAATACCAGATTAGCACTCGGTATCTGATATGTTTGGTTCCGAGAAGATGGTCCCAAATCTATCCTTCTGTTTGGTGAGCTTGTAATTTTTTAAGCCACATTTGAAATGAGGAGTCATTTCTGTGTCTGGAAAGGAGGAGCTCATTCTTCCAGAAGACAGCCAAGTTGTTATACCAAAACCAAAGCTGATTACGTAGTTACCCAATGTCATTTAACTAAATACATACATATTTAGTTAAATTCATAGAATGACAGCTGGTTTTTTTTCATTTTAGGTGTAGAATTTGCTTTTCTTTTTTAAATATGAACCAATGCTTTGAAGACAAAGTCTTAAATTCCATTATGTTAATTTACTCTAATAACAAGCCTCCTTCAACATGCCCTCAAATTGATTTTTAATGGTTTTTAATTCAAGGAGATAAAATAAGCAACTACTCGTGCCCTTTTCACACTTTAATTAGCGCCAATCTATATCATGGACCTAATTAAACATCGGAGGAGGAAAGGGGAAGAGAGAGGAAAGGTCAGCTGTTTGCAAGCACGCAGAATTTCCACTGCAGCAGGCTCTTTCCCCTCCTCGATTCACGAAAGCTTATTAGAATGGTGCACAACCACAAACCCCACTCAAGCTCAGGTTTTCTCCACCGCTGCAAGACAATTTTCTGGTCATACGCAGCTTGCATTTGCTAAATGAATAGCGCTTTCAATCATTTTGATATAGCAATGTTTCCCTGCACGCTTTTATCCCGGTTGCCATGGCAACAAGCACTTTGGCGTGAGACTGCAATGCTGCTGCAGACTGCATCACAGCCCCGCGTCAGCAGCGGCAGCTGCTTCGCCAGGCAAGATTAAGTGAAGCCGTAACCTCTAATTTTATGATACACTCAGATTAAAAAACCCTGATCTATTTGTATGACCCAGACGCCATGCTAATTGCTATTAAAATCCTTAAGTCTTATCAAGGACGGCAAAAATTCCTGCATCCTGAAGCTTTCGCTTCCCTTCTTTCTGCATAGTTTCCTTTGGAATATTCTAACGCTTCCAGTTACCGAGTACTTATAAACAGCATTACCACTTAGGATTCATTTCAATATATAAAGAGGAATATGTTTGCAATCCTATAGAGATGGGAGACCTTCATACTGCACATGGGGATAGATTTACCAGCTGCCTAAGAACACAGAACTATAATTGCTTAGTGAACTGACATTTGGAGTCTTTATTTAGCAAGGTATTACTTGAACCAAACAACAAGCTTTTGATGGCTGTTCACTGGGACTGAAAAAATATCTGCCGTATTCATGACATAACGGGCAATCTCTGCTCAAGAGGCTTTGAGAGGAAACAGCAAAATTAGGACACAGCAGAATACAAGCCATCAAAATCAACTGAACAAGCCCTAAAATTCACTTCTAATCCTCAACTATGTCTGATAACAGCCAGTAATAAAATCTGCCAATTTACGCTGCTCTAAATTAGACAAACAAAGCTAACCCTGCAGCAATTTTTTGCTTTTCATGCAATGGCACTAGGTTGAATTTTTCCTCAGGAAATGTTGCCATCTAGTGATTGCGCGCTGTTATACACTGCACAGTCACTGCTAGAGAGATGACATTTATGTTCACGGTTCCTGAACAAGAAAAGCATGATCGGCGATTCCAAAAGGAAGACTTACAATTGCACGGTCATATTAAAAAAAGGTAAAAATCCCACCTCCAACCCCCCAAGATGCATTTAAAACCATTCGATAAAATGTATTTATTAATGCTAATAAACTAGGAGAGAAAATTCTTTTTAGAAAATGAGAAAAATTAGGGACTTAACTTATTTTCTCCATTATGCTACAATTCTCTTACAACTTCAAGTTCTGTTGCCCCTGTTACAGATTCAGATTTCTCATCTGTACAAAAATTACAAGTACAGTAGAACAAATGTCAGCTTCCCATTGCAGATGGGCTCTATGGCCCACCTTTCCACTTTAGGGTTTATGCTACAAGACAGGCACCATTTGTGACCAGATCACACCTTCCGAATGGTGGGAGACTATTTGCTGTTCAGCAAAGGCAGCGGCTGGTCAAAGATTAGAAGGACCAAGATCTAAAGCTTCTCAAAAGATTAATGTGTTTGACGCATGTGAAAACACTTTGGTTTTAGAGTGCTCATACAGCAGGAAACGCGTGCAAAATTCATACTCTGAAAACCAGGAAATTAACTTCTAGCAAAAAAGGCCTATCAAATGTGTTCATTGTGAGATATTCATTCATCACTTAAACTGTTAGTTCTTAAAGTCAAAAAAAGGATGCCTTCCACTAAGGACCTATACATCAAACAACGCTTGAATTTTTCAATGCCAAGAGGATGCAAGAATAAAAGGTTTGGCTTCTTTGAAGTCCCTGACTGTGCCATCACTGCTTTCCTTCCACTCATGCTCATTTTTCCACTATCCCAAGTGCTGTACATCTTATGTAAACAATGTCAGAACTGTGCAATTGTCTCTAACAGCAGAAGCTTTTTAACTGTTTGAGGTAAATCTTTCAGAAGTTACTTAAGTAGAACTTTAAGTGAGGAAGGTGTTTTTAATAACTAAATAAGTAAATGTAAGTTCAAAGCTGGTATTTAAATACCAAGTACACAGTCCATAGAACCTTTTCTACCGACCTGCAAGTAGAAAAATTTTAGATACACTGCCAGAACTGTGAGCTACAGCCGTTCAGAAATAGGAATAAATTGCATCAACTTAGTCTTTACAACAACTTATGGATTTGTTATTTATACCAATTTTGTGCTCTGGGATGACAGGAATTAGTCCTGTATTATTCAGTGCGATCTAAGGTGGCATGGTTTAGCTGCTTGTCTGTGGTTATGCAGGAAATGATCTTTCAACAAATCATTCCATAAAACAATAGATACAACAAACAATTAAGGCTGAAATCGAGACCACTTACAGCAGGGCCCCAGCTTTGGTGCTGCATCTAACTCTCCATATCAACGTGAAAGGAAACCAAGGTCTGACAGCCCCAGTTGGTACAGCAGCCAAATGTGCCTCTCTTTATCTCAAGTACCACAGTAGCAGGTTGTCTGAATATAAAATATGAGATATCCCTTTTTAAAGATATCTATCTATCTATCTAAATAGATAGATAGATAGATAGATATAGATTTTTTTTTTTAAATAATTTCTTCCGGCGCTTGTATGGTAAAGAGATTCATTCACTAAGGGACCTTGTATTAAAGACTGAAACACAACCTCTTCAATAAAATACTGTTCCAATCCTGCATTTTCAGCAACATCCAGCACAAGTTACTTCCCACTCTGATCAGAATAAGGTTGGGAGAAAGACGAGAGGGGTTTTTTTTGTTTCTGATTTTACAAAAGTGCATGCACAGGACTCATGGAATCATTCTTGAAAACTACAGTTAAGTTCATTTTGAAAAATGATGATACAGTTGCAGGCTTTAATAAATTTTGAATAACTATGGCTTTATCAGTAGGGTAATTCATCAAAAAACTAATTAGAAATACAATCAGGTTGCAAAGTTTGTCCAGCTATGTTTAATCTATTTCATCAAAAAGGATATCTATAAAGAGTGCAGCTATTCTTAAGGGACAATATACCTATCAGTCATTTATGGGAATAAAAAAAGCAATGCAGTCAAACTCATTTTGCAAAGGTTAATATAGTCTGAAAAGCATTTATCCCAAATTTTCTCATTTTCAGGACATGCTGAAACCCCAGAGAGTCCAGAAATACATTTTTAAAAAGCTCGGTATTATTTCTGTGACACTTTCAGAGATCAAGGCTCTTCAAAAGCAAAAAAAAGGAGGTTTTAGGAAGGATGGGGTTCCCAAAATTTCAATAATTGAGTATTGAAGAAGGCTAGCATTCTCCAGGTCAACTGAAGAAGTGACACCCCAAACAAAACTGATGTCAGTAGAGAACTTAGGAAGAAAAATTTAAAAGTAATGCCTTTTTCTTTTAAAAAGCCATCTTTATGTAACTAAAGGCATTGTGTATTCAAACTAATAATTATGAAATCACATACTGCAAACATGTATTACTCTTAAATCATTTAGTGATAACATATCTCTACTTGTAGCCATATTCCCTACAAAAACTCTCAAAAAATCTTTCAGACTAAACTGTTTTGAGAGAAGTCCTGAGGAATTAGCTTTATGTTGAGTTATAGAATTACACGGAGACTCAAGAATTACCTTACTTTAATTCCAAGCATGTTGAATGCTGCCAATTAATACAATCACCTGGTCTTCCCACCCAACAGCAGCTCTCACATTGGTTCCACTTGTATGCACGCTAAGAAACACTTAGAAAAATCAGCACTTAAAATCCAAATATGTAGATGGGGTAGGGTTCAAACTGTTTGCTAATTCTTCCTAATGTCTCCTGGATCAGTGGAGGTCACTTAGCAGTTTCTTCTTGAAGGTTTGCTTCCGGAAAAGCAAACATTCAAACACTTCTTTAATAGAATCATTACATTTTTCTTATGTTCAAGTGAAAATTAAGTATGCAGGTCTACTGTCAGCCATCAAAACAGTAAAAGCATCTTGAGAAAGCTAATTAAAGCTAAGAACAAACACTTTCACCCCCTCTCCAGCTTCTTTTTCCCCAAAAGAAGGATCACAGTATGTTCTGTTATGGAAAACAGAAAGCAACACTTACTAATCTATAAAATCTTCTTACATACCCCGACTGGGCATGTGCTGATTAGCAAGTCAACGCTGCAGCATTTTTGGACAGTCTGTATCATGGATCACTAACTTTTCCCACATATTTCAATATTTACAGTGCCTGTACCACGTAAGCAGTTATGCAAAAGCTGCTCATGGAGAATTTAATTGCTACCTACTGTCCGTGAAAAAACACAGCACAAGCTGCAATTGTTCACTGGAAGCTGAGCCACCTTCTTTAAGACCATTTCAGCTGCTGACCAGAGGCCCACAGAGGTGGGATCCCAACTCTCCCACAGCCCTCATACAAAAAAGACTGAACGACAACTGAGATGGCACACAGTACAACTGAGCGAGGCTGTAACCTCCACACTGCCCTCGCCTGCTCTCAACTCCCCAGGTACAAGTTATTTATGAGAAGAGAGGAAATAAAAGTACAGGTTATGGAGGTGGAGAAGATGGGGTCCTTTTGTTACTAACATACCATAAACCCACGACTGACTCTCAAAACAGCTACCATTGCCAACAGTTCAATCATCCTACTAATCTAAAAGTGTATTTAAATTATCCAAACTTATGTGTAAATTTCACATAAATATTTTTCATATTCCCTGTGTACATATAAAGATGTAGTTTTTGCCATTAGTAGAAAAGAATGATCTAAAGCTCTGAAACTGAGCTTGCTTACAACTATTACACACAAGTTAAGGCCATTGGGTTGGGGCTTTTTATGGGTGTTTTGGAGCGAGGATGGGTCTGGGGAGGGGTGTTATTTTATTTGTTTTTTTTCTTCAAATGCACCTATGACAAAGTATCAAACTTATCTGCAATAACTAGATGAAAAGGGAAAAAACAAACAAACAAAAAAAAATTAGTTTAATCTAGAATAATAAATACCCAGAGTTTAGCTGCCTAAGTTCCCCCCTTTAGTGGACCTTTTGGGGCAGATTAACAGTGTACTTCCATGTTTCCCCAGACTGATTTTCCTTTGCAGTTTTTATCTCATGCTGAATTTCTTAGGATCATATAACATGATCCGAGGATATTTGTAATGACACTGAAGTATTTCACTGTAAATTATCAGTAGGCATACATCCTTACTTACACCCTAAAATGTATTTCTCATTGGGGTTTTACAAGCAGAGAAAGCCTTCTCAACACAAGAAAGGGATAGTGTGCAAACACGTTCAAGCCCTGGGCTGATACGCAACTAAGCAGGTTGCATCTGGCTATACCAGGAAGACCATCCCATTGCTCCACCAGTTTGAGGCACATTTATGAAACCCAAGATAAAACACTATTTAAAACTGGTTACCAGCCCCATTCCAGTAACATTGGCTCAGAGAAACAGAATGGAAATATGAAGTTGGCACACTGACAATGAAACAGAGCTCTGTAGGGTTCCAGAACACACACAAAAATATATGCAGGAGACATTACCAGTAGCACTGGGCGTTATTCTCCAGTAGCTTCTCCACCATGTGCTCCACTCTTACAAACCAGCTTGGCACAGCTTTGTATATCAAGGGAGTATCTGACCTGCAGAGGAAAGGTGGTGGGGAAGGGAGCAAAACAAACACATTTTCAGTGCTGCATTATTTATAAAATACTTCTTAAAATGTATTTTTGTACATCACAGTCCCCTTTCCACAGACTGAATTATTTTTTCCTGAAATACTATCACAAAGGTTGAATTTTGGTTTGGTTTTATAAATGACAATCTCTTATACTTACGTGAGCTACTATTTTAAAGTCAAATCCTAAATAAATAAATACAAGCCTTCAAACCCAGCAATTTAAGGAATTTGTATAGTAAGGGAAATGATGAGAACATTCAAATGATAATTGAATTTGGAATTTATATTCCTATGTAGCAGAGTAATAAGAACTTTAGTAACTATTAAAATGAGTCATATTTAAGTCTTCTACATAAGCTTATGCTGTATCTTATTAATAACCTGAAAAGTCAGAAAACATTATGCTATGTTTTTACTATCTACATTAAAGGAATAAAAATAAATCATAAAGTAACAGTACTCAAGGTTAACTAGATTAATGTCCCATTCCATGAGGAGAAGGAAAGAGATCCAAACGAGTGTATGAAAGTAAGAAGTTAATAAAGATATCTTAATATGTTCTTTACTTCAACAGTCAATGGAAGTCACACAAAACCCATATGGGACAGAAGCAGATTCACAACTTGGGATTACTTAGAGTTCAGGTACTTCTAATCCTTCACATCCATCCCAGTATTCCAACTTGAAAAGGGAGACTGAAGTCTAGGGGCAGGAATCTGCCTGTGGGTATAGTGCCCACAGCACCAAACATTTCTTGAAATATTACTTTTGTTGAAGTCACTTTGCCTCAGAAATTGGAAATATACTTGCTCAACAATAGTTGAGAAACTACCATTACCCTCTATATGCAGTCATCACTGTAAACAACCCAACTTACAAGTTTACTTCATTGTATTTATATCCATGTCAAGGACTCATTTGAAATGCATAAACTACTGGAGATTATGATGTAAATTGAAACTGCTACTGTGGAAGCACTTCCTAAAGCTCCATCTGCCTGACCAACAGCAGAAAACTCACAGCAAAGGTTGTTTGAACCTGAAAAAACTGCACTGACACCGCATAAAGTCCCATAATAAAAAACACATCACTTCTCTTAATACTACATTTTAGAAGATATTTCCTTTTAACTCTAAGCTATACATTCTCATCTGTATCTTTTAAGATTTGAAGTATCTATAACCTTACAAGAAATGGAAAGAGCTCAAAGCAATAATAATATAGTAGCATTCTAGCTATTAAATGCAAACACAGTAAGTTAGGAAGTTCTGCTTCTCAAATTTATGTCCTAATACCTAAAAAAGACAAGAGTTCTGATAACTCCTAACACAGCAGCAAAAACAGAGTAAAAAATAAAGTATTCTGTAAGCGACAAGGTACTCCAGAAATATTTTAGTTTCACTCAGCATCTTGTTTCAGATGTGCTGAAGGATGATGAATTGCTATCACATGCAACATCTTGAGTCACTGGAAACAAGAAAACTAAAACTTGACAATAACTATTTCTCACGTTGTCTTAACATATTGCAAAATGAATGCTGGTACAATAAACTTGTGCCCAGCCTCTATCAGGAGTAAGCAGCTGACAGATGGGGCTGATGGAAGACAAGCTTTAGTGCAAAAGTACCTTCAGACATAAAGGATCTAGGAAAAAGAGACAAGCAGCTGAAGCTGTGATCATTGCCCAGGCTTTCAACCCAACTCTATAACCTTTTGATACTTGATAACCATTCCAAAGCACCCCCAGAGCACTGTTTCCACCTACATGGAGAAATGGGAGATGTCAGAGTTTTCCTGATTGTTTTTCTTTCTTCCAGCTGCACTGCCAAGTGGTGTCTCAGCAGGAGACAAAAACAGAACAACATGCTGAAAACCTGCCCAGCCCACGAGTAACATCTTACACATTCCTGCCCCTCGTGACTAGTGAGAGGGTTGAAGAAAACAGATTAAATTCCTTGCTGTAAAATCAAATGAGAAATACCGATTACTGGGTTGTGTTTTCCATCAATACAAGACAAGTGAAAAACCACCCAGATGGCCTAAATCAGAGACTGATGCTTACAAAATTCCTGCCTAGACACTCACCTTTGTCTCAACCAAACAATGTTTTGTTCCCCTTACAAATACACTCTTTAGAATTGTATCTGAGGAGCCAGAACACCTGAGCAAATTGTGTGTTCCTTAGCAGTGCCACAAAATTAGCGTTCTCTGAAATACAAACTTCATAGTGGAAAAGACTGAAATGGAAAGACCATTCTCTGTGGACACCACACACCCTGAATAATTCCCATACCTGTTTGGGACTGCACAGCTCTTCGAAGCAAATTCTTGTGGTCTTATTCCCATTCCATTTCTCATAATTTAGGAAACAAATGATAGATAACTGACCACATGCTATGAAAGATGCTTCTTGGCTTTGCTTTCCCTGGCTTGAAAAAGACAAAGCTCTATCTGTCAATAACAGAGCTGCCTAGTATTGCTTTCTAAGGGAATGGCACCCAGTAGCTGTGGACAGTTCAGCTGTCAAACTGCTTACCCTGGGTGTTCTGGATTTGTTAAATTCCCTCTTAGACCACCCAGACTCTCCAGATCTCACCTGTACACACAGCAGTTTTGACCAACCTGCAGCAATTCCAGTGAAGGGGAATTCTAACAGAAAACCATCTAGTGTGTACTTACCAAGTTGGTAGTGCTTCCCTCTCTTAGATTTTAAAGTTTAGTTGTCAGAAAATTACTACATATCACAGTAACAAGAAAATATAGTGAAGGACCCTAATTCGATGATATGTAAAAAGAGGTAAAATATCTCAACATACTGAGGATTCGCTAACGGCCTGGTTTCAGGGAAAAGCACGAACAGCAGTACCTAAGCAGGAGAGTTTGAGTTCAAAGTTTTCTTACATTAATCAAAATAACTTATAACTATGTTCAAAGTTAAAAACTACTCTTCTACTTTTAGCATATTCCAATTATGGTTTGATTTCTGATGGCAGTGAAATGAGCTTTTCAAGTAGATTCCATTATTCTGTTCTTCCCACCACATAATTTGCTGCTAGGTGCTGCCTGCAACTTATCATCAATCAACAAAAATGTCAACAGAGTGGCAGGATTAAGTATGTTCTACAGAATCAGCATTTCTACATTACTGGTTTGCCTCAGAAGGCCACGAACGTACATTTTCCATTGCTACATAAGAAAAATACAAGCGTTGCTTGTTTTGGGGCTGCCGTTTTTCAAAAAGTGTCCTAACTCATCAAGGGCATAACCCTTGGAGAATAATTCCCCTTCCTCCTCTAGGTAGCTCTTGGAAACAAAGCAGTTCATGCTATTCAAGAGCAAAGAAAGGTTATTCTTCCTGTAGATCAAAGATGATTGCACCTTACTAAAACACTTCACCCTGTAGCATTAAAGCTACATCTAGAGAAAAGCTTTTAACACAGTTATTTCAGCATGGGTGCTGTATGCATCAGATATGGCTTTAAAAGTTCACGTGATTTCAGATATTAAATTAGAATTTTTTTAAAGTGTGTCTTTACTTGCAATAAAGCAGTTTAATACAACATTCCTTCTAAAAAATTACTCAAGTTTCTTATATTACATTGTTCAATGATTCATGTATATTTATGTGTGCATTTCTCGATTTTGACAACAAAATTTCAAAAGCAGTTGCATACATTTAAAACCAGAGGCCACTTTACCAGAAAAATGCTTCATTGCTAAATTAAATTTGCCTAATCTGTATTTCTTGCAACCAAATCTTACGATGTTTGTTGACTCTATTGAAGGCCCTTGGAGATACGCACATGGAGTCCCCCTGCAAGCTCCGCAGAATTCCCAGTCTGACAAGGAAGATTCACTGTGCTGAATCATCTTCCTGACATTCCAGAGTTCACCTTGAATTTCTAGCTGACGAAACCCAAACATTTCTAAGGTCCCCACAGATACTGTAAACATGTCAACTGCTGTTTCTAATCAGAGACAGAACTATTGTTCATGAACTCGATTCAGCAACGACTGAACAGAAAAATGTGTTTATGTATTACACTTACCACCCACTGCAGTGGATAAGTGCTAACTTCGATTTTAATCAACAATATAGAAATTGTTACATTATAAGCAACTGCGTTCTACCAGACTCCAAAGAAAGAAGTAATTTTACGAGATTAAAAGTAACTCTGATAACAGCTGTAATACACCAATTGTATCCAAAACCATGGAAAGTCAGAACACAAATACACACACTTAAAGCTATTCTGCAATATACTTATTTGTATATAACTCAAAGGTTATGAAAATATCCTTTTCCACCAGTGTTTATCTGTTTAGAAAATTAGCTTTTTTAGACTTCCTACAGTCATCTTCAAAGGGTAGTGAGCAGTGCTACATGCAACACTGGTAAACAAGAACTACAAAAACACATCTGTAAAATTGTAATAGAAAAAAATCTGCAGCATTACATTTAAATTCAACAGACTTATGGTAAAAAAAAAAAATCAATTTACTTCACTATTAAACCAGAATTGGAGCTCTCCTAATTCACTATTCTTGATTCCCGTTACTTTTAGTCTTCCTAAAAAAATTAAGTAGGTCAAGTGAGGGGAAAAATAAGACAAATCTGAAGAACTACTCAGTTAGAACCCTCAGTCTTAAAGCCATATGCCCTTCTTACCTCCAGCAGAAAGGATAGCTGTGTTTGAAACTACTGCTGTGAACCAGTCTGCCTTTTTCTTTCAGTAATTTAATGATGTTCTTGTCTGCATCCTAAAATGACAGAACAGAAATTTTTCTTAGAATTCCAATTTCACAATTTCAGTAAGCTACTATAGGATTTGTCTCCAATACCCAAATTAAGAAAACCCCTATAAAATAACCCAGTATTTAGACAGACAAAAAGCTTCTATACAATTCATGCACTTACTGCAGCGGCACTGGAAAACACTAAATTTAGAGATTTACTTGCTCTGCAAATCCTGGTATACACCATCAGATCCTTTTGGCCCTCAACACTGTTTCCACATACAACGGTGTACAAAATTCAAATTTTCTGTAGCATTAATACAAGCCGGAACTCGTTATTTAATATCTTAAATCTTTTATTGAGTCTTCTGATTTTGTGGCAGGAAGCCACATAGTGCTTCTTACCTAATATTTGGACTTCACTACAACATATTCCTCTAATGTGACTATAGTTAGAGAAGTTGAAGCACGTTTTATTATCATTTACTAACTAAACAGGATTTGCATTCTAAGCTAAAAACAAAAGTTGAAAATTAATAATTGAAGACCATCTACTGAACAAGTGTCAACACAACATTAAGAAAGGAAAAAACAAAGATTTATGATACAGTCATGTTCATTAGCTAAGAATTCAGCATCATATTTTCCAAGAGTCTTAAGTTCAGATTCCTGCCAGCAAGAAGATAAATATGTGGCCTCCAGTGTTCCCTTATTGCCTTAATACGTAGCAGGAAGCAACAATAGCTGTTTGAGTTAAAATGCAACACAAGATTTCTGTGTCTTTTTCAAGTAAATTGTGTTTACAGGCTCATGCTTTGCTATCAAACCGCGGCAGCAGGAAACTGAATAAAAACAATTTATTTTCTTAGCACTGAGAACTACAGAGGCACCCATTGCTATGGATCTGTGCCTGGAGTTCTGCAACTGCCTTGCACATGGCAAGTAAATCCACGTCGCAACACATCCCACAAGTGGGGAAAATGAGTGCATTTCTCTCCTCTAACAAGTCATGTTACACTAACTGGGTGGTATAAACTTAGTGACGACATCTGTGAATTCAGAAGTCATCCAGAGGTAAGGGAGGCCTCCGCTCACTCGCCTAGGGACCACAGGCATAACATTTCCATAAGAAACAAGGGAAAAACGAGACTTTCTCCACAGTAAATGCAAAGAGAGACTCCTCTCCACTTTCTCTACTAGATACACAGTATTAGTGACATTTCAAATTATTTATTTTTCAGATATTGTAATAAACAATTGTTGCAAATGTTAAAACACATTTTCAATTTTTCCAGATACCAAAGACAAAGCCACTAAGAGAAAAGAACACTTTTACCATATAAAAAATTTATCTTGAATAAAATAGTAATTTACTGTCTCCAAGACCACTAACCTTCACATACTGTCCAGCAAAGTCAGTCACTTCTGCTGTGAAGCAGCCTGATGCGTCAACAGGACAAACAGGCACAGAATCTTTCTGAATAATATTAAAATCCATGCAGACTCTGTAATCATCCTACAAAAGAGAGAAGTACCAAGTTGCAGAAATACAAAATACTGGTTAAAATATCCATCCCTGGAAAAAAAAGTTAAATATTAAATAGAAAATGTGATCACTGGACAAGAATACTGAAACACTCAGCCTTCACTAACCCAAATATGCATAGGAAAAGATGTATTTTACAGGACTGTACTTTTATTCCTCACAGAAATCATAATTTCTTCACTGTATTTGTTTTCTCTCACCTAGTAGAGGGGATACATGCATATATATACACATCTTAGGCGTGCATGTACACACATACATACATGTAGCCAACAGCTTCAGGCTACTATCAGATAGCAAAGGAACTGACCACCACTACATCACGCTCCTGTACTACTCAGACACTCCTCTGTTTAGCACACAAGCCTGCACGGCATTTTTCCGAAGGCAGTGTGTTTACATTTAGTTCCAGAACTCCACACAAGAAATGCAATTTTCTGAATGTCTTAATGATCTGAAGCCTTTGAATCTGTATTTCTCAATCTTTATTGGCCAATAGGCAACACTATTGACCAAGCACCACACACATGGACAACATCACAGTTGATTTCCCTGGCCAGCCTCTGTTTCAATTTTTAATTTCCTGTAGCAGTAAGGAAAGGAAAAAAAAAATTGAGAGAGAGAGGGAAAAAAAAAGAAAAAAACTGAAAGGAAAATAGGCTACTTCAGACTTTTCATGAACATAAATAAACAACAATGGTATCTTAAAAAAAAAGGCAAAACAAAATTGTTAGGGGAATGGGAAAGTTCAGATTTTAATTTCAAGTCTGAAGTCAAAGTAAGGCTGTACCTTGAGCAGTGATCACTCCACATTACCCACCTCTGCCCAAGGTCAAGGAAACACTACTGGGGTGGAAGGAGAACAGAGAAGTGGGCAGTTGCAGATCAGTCACTCTCAGCACGTTCACAGAATTGCTTAATTTTCCTCACAGAGCAAGACCCTGTCTAAGCCTGCAGCAAGCCAGGCTGATTTTTGAGTCTTGGCAGTTCCTATATCGTTGCTCTGGCAAATGGGGGAAACCACAGACTGCAGGGGCAAAAACTTAAGTTTTGTGTAGTGTGAAACAGAAGCTGCAGTGACCCTGCCCACCAAACCTGGCAGCAGTTCAACTGTTACTCTTAGAGCTCATTCACCTTTTGTAAAGCAAGAACACTGCAGCTACTTCACAGGAGCTGCACTCTATAGCAATTTGTCCACCTTGATCAAGGAGGCCACACCAGAATCAAGTGTGTAAGTAAGCAAGTGCTCCACAGTTAACAGAATTTTTCTTTCCTAGATAGAACCAATATTGGTGAGTCAACTTTGCAGTGACAGAGCAGGGTTTCCAGATCCTTTCTGTAGTCCTCAGCCTTTACCTCCAGCCCTACTCACTAGTCCCTGTAGTTACCAGCTCCCTCAAGCCAGATGCGGCAGATGTTGCTCGTTGATCCACAGTACCCTTTACAATGATGAAATTCTTCCGCAGCAGTCATGGAGCTGACTACTTCCTGTACCATGGCATTAACATGTAGAAACAGCTACAGCACTGACTTACTCTGGGCCATAGTCTCCCCCCAGCCCTCAGCAGCTGCAGACAGCCAGCACGATTATTCAGCCTCCCCTGGGTCAACCTGCTTCTTCAGTCAATAGATTAACTGAGATAAGCCCATTCTCAGTCAAGACCTTTGATCAGCTATTACTGCTGAGCTGCAGCAAGCAGACTGCCGTGGTTAAAATGTAGGCCAGATGACAGAACTAACGTCAACCCTGATTTGGCAGCGAATTGTAAAAGACTTTGAAGAAGCAGCCAGGAAAGACTACAAAGCTTGGCAAGCACACAACCCAGCTAAAACATAACGACAAACCTTCCTCTTCACAGGACCTGGGTCAAGAGGCGGTTCAGTTCGATTTGCATCGTTGATACAGACAATGATATATAAAGGGCTTTGCTATTTTGGTTTTCTACAGTTAGTTCCTTTCTTTTGAAGAACTGGAACTTGAATGTAAAAAAGCCTTCCATACTGATCTGCCATTTGATTTAATTAAGATTTGCTTCAGTAACCACAAGCCAAGAATATATTCAGGCACATATAGAAATCCACAAATGCTAAGCTCCACTGGAAAGCTAAGATGAATTTCAGTTCTTTCAAGGAGAGAAGTCACAGTGTTCAGTTTCATACCCCTGCCACCGTTAGGTCTCTCGAAAGATTACAAATTAAAGTTAAAAGTCATACACAGAACGAATGAAACAGAAGCTATTAAACAGCTAACTGATGAGAACTCAAAGCTTTTCTATCTGAAATTTACAAAAACAAAACAAAAACATGAAGTCAAAATGTTCACCTTCAGCACCCCTTGCAAAAAAAAAAAGTTTTTGCAATTTACCAAAATAAAAGTGCAACAGTAGCATATCTATGAAACTTCTGTGACTCAGTCTGTGTCTATACTGAGAAGAATAGGGCTTGCATGCAAATTAAAATGTTAAAGCTTTTAAAGCTGACTCTAGATACATCTACACGTGATGAACTGCATTAGTGTCATGTTAATTTGGAGGTACAACCACTTTACAGAGTTTTTCATACAGGTTTGTCTTGTTCTGTGAGCTTTAATTTCGATTGCCTTTGAACTGAAATAATAGAGCGCTCTGATACCGTGTGGCAGCTTGTATTTGGCAAAAGCATCACAGAAGACAATGAAACTACAAATCCTGGAACTAAATAAAGGTGAATTTTTACTTTACATTTTGCTGGAGAAGAATACATTTCTAAGCTATCATCAATACAGAATATGTGTCAGTAAGTAGAATTAAAAAAAAAAAAAAAAAAAAAGAAAAACATACCTCCTATCTATCCCTATTTATCAAAGGGACTGACTGAACACTGAGGGGAAGGGATGCAGAGAAGATAGACTTTCTGTGAGACTCTGCTCTTTTTCCTTCTCCTCTGACCCTTGCCTCCTGCTCCACTCACCCTCTTTCCTGTTCACCTTCAACATCACAGTAAAGGAATTCACAGAGAAGCCAAGTAACAGCAGGCAGTCCTTCCTACAATCATGAGTTATCTCCCTTCTTTCAACTAAGATTCTCTACCTTACGGCAAACATTTATCCCAATGTATGTAACACTCAGTGTTCTATACAGAGCCTACTGTACAACGATGAATTTCTGAACCTAAACTAGAACCCCTTGTGAACAAAAATAATCTGTGGTCTGTCAAAAGTGAACTACGTGCATCCCAAAAGAAAAAGGTAGCAGCATTAAGTGCAACATATACAATGCCACTTCCTTCTCAAGGCAGCATATCCAGTTACCTCAGGTCTATGCATCACACGCTATAAAGTCAAGTTGTTCCCTAGCTAACAAGTGCAAAGTTTTTGTTGTGATGTTAATGTACTTTTTCCTCACATAAATACTTTATGCATTTTTTAGTTTGCAATGCATTTAACTGATACTCTCATGTTTAAAAATATAAAATGGTTTTAAAGACAACTGCTGACTTCCCAGGAGACAGAGACAAAAGATTTCTTTTTTCTTTGTATTTGCCCAAGTCTGTGGGCTTGTAACAAAAATCGAACAACGGAGGGGAGATAATCTTTGCTCTAACTGGCCACACAGGCTTTCCAACAAACAAACTGGACTGTGCAAATCCAGCAGCCAAGGGAAAGTTTCTTCCAGGGCTCCTTTTCTATTTGCAGCCTATTCCGCTCTTTTACTCCACCTCCTCCAGCCTCAAAACCAATCTGTTCCCTCACCCCTCAGTCAAGTCCTTGCAAGATTCAGCTATCAGGGAATATGTGAGGTGCAAGCAGTGTGATAAGATTTAGACACCTTAAGACTCTGAGTTTCTTTATTAACTAGTAACATATAGCCCAGAATTATTTTCTTTATTCACAGCTGTATAAAGCTTGGACATTTTTTCATGTCAATGTTGATCTTGACAAGGCAAACACCACCACAATGGAGGCACCCTTCAGAAAAATGAATTATAAAAAAAGAAATGGATGGGATGTTCCACATGAATACAAAGAAGTCTATTACTAATGCCAAGAGTTTCTGGAAATGATGATATAGCTTGTGGTCCAGGGATCGCTAATTGCTGGGCATTGGCAGCTCTATTGCAAGTTTTTTGAGGGCATCTTTGCATAACAGCTGAAGACAGGACACTACAAAAAGGATAATGAGTCTGGCTACTGCATTTACTTCCTCTGTCTAAAAACTGAAATGATGAAATCCATGAAAAATTATCCCTCTTAACCTTCAGAGGAACAGACTAAAGGAAAGGACAATAAAAACACAAAAAAGAATGGAGTACAACAAAATCCTTTTACACCAAGGGATAAAGTCTCAGTACAAAAGCAGGCAAAGCATTTTTTTATTCTCTAAAAGCCCAATGTGTAATGAAATTGAAATGCTGAAGAGGGGCAGTGTGAGGAGCAGAACTGCTGTTACCATCCAAAATTACCACTTACCAAAGCCAGTTTTGATGATCAGTGCAACAGATCATCTCTTCTCAAAGCTGTAAATTTAGACTTTGAGAAAAGCTAAGATCAACGACACTCAGAAGATCCAGTGCTGAGCTCACATCACATAGCACAACAATAATCAAATCAAGGGACACCTAAAATCTCAGGCCTAGCACATAAAGGGTACTAGTGAGTGCAAGAACTCACTAGAATACAATGCTACATTGTCTTCTTACATTTGTAAGCAGCAAATGGGAGGATGTTTTATATCCTCCTCACCCTGATGGACAGTCCCCAGGAGCTGGAAACTCAAGAAATGCGTGTTGGAACAAAATTAATAGAACATATCTGGTTCATACTCACAGCACCAAAATAGGGGGCCTGATGTACAACACCTGTGCCTTCCTCCTCCTTCACGTAACTGTCCACTACCACAGTAAAGGCACCTTTATCTTTGCACTGCAACACAAAATATGTTTTTCTCATAAATATGTATGCATATACATATATCTCAAAACAGACTTCTTGAGAGCATGGAAGAGCCACTAGCCAACCACAAGAGTAAAAAAAATGCATTGAAAGTAACACACTAAAATGTGATATTTCTAACATTATTTCATCATTTCCCATAGCTAAGACACGCAGGCATTACGCTTCACTCAAATAGTGTCAAATGTGATGAAATCCAAGATCTGTCCAGAAGGCCTCACAGTCAATTCTTCTTCAAGACACAGATCTTCACAAAGGTCTGTGTTTAACAGACCGCAAATCAATACACTCCTGTAAGGGAGGATACAGCCAAGAAAGCTACGGGGACTCTATAGACAGAAGTCCTTGTGTTTTTATGGGTTTGGTGTTGGCTGTACATTCTGATTTTAAAAAAAGTTTGCTTCTATAGTAACACATTTTTCTTTATTTCCTCCAGAGAATGAGAAGGTAGTAAGTATCAAGTTAAAAACAAAACAACAACAACAAAAAAACCCCACGCACTGCAGTCACAGCTGAACCAAATATGTTACAAAATACTAGATTTGGCTTGTTCTGCAGAGGGATATTTTGAGAGAAGATATCCATTCAAAAATTACCCATTCCAAACCTTTACACCTGGAGCCCCATTTTTGAGATTAGGCTATGTGTTTGACCTTGCTCTGGAAATAACAGGTCCTGCTCCCTGCCAAAGTTTTCTCACCTTTACTGACTTCAGCACACGCTTCAGAACAGATGGTAGTCACAAAATCCTTCACAGGAGTCAGCAGCTGCCTGTCCAGCAGTACTGTAATCCACTTCAACTCTTTGAAATATTTAATCCCTTTTTAATCAGATTTTTTTTTTAATTTATAAATTCTCTACCCCTTCTCTTAATGCTGTATATTCTATTATCATCTGCAGTGTTATTAATTACACTAGACTTATGCAGTGCTTAAGTGCTGCACAGGTGGACATCCATAAAAATCGTATCTATCCATCTATCTCTCAGTAGTTATTTTAGCAAAGGCTTTTAACTCTTCAATGGAAAATACTACATGTCTGTGACTGTTCTCCACAATCCAGACAACAGAAGCTCACCAGATGAAAAGTTGGAAGAATGCTGCCTATTTATTAAAGTGTATTGGAAATTTCTCTGCAATCTGAAGTCAAAGTAAACAAGGGGAAAAAAAAAATAGAGAAGAAGGTCAATCTTCCATTTTTCAGCCTTTCACTAGGATTTTGAACTACTTTAATAGAACATGGGGTTGGTTATCAGGACACAAGATTTTTATAATATAAACAAGGAATACTAAGAATTGGTTTTACTTTTGTCTTTGTAACCTGTATCAAACACCAAACTTGCTCATCTTACCTGAATAAAATATTCAAAGAGTGGTTTATACTTCTTGCCTTTAAGAGCAATGCCAGGAAACCTGAGGAGAAAGATTAACATGAACACAAATTAACAACTTGAAAATTGCTATTTTTTTATTTCCTTTTTCCCCATCCCTAACAGAATTTGACAAGGCAAAGAAAATGTATTTTCTTAATAGTTTGCTTCCCATTTCTACAGCTCTTCAGCAATTTGGACTCAAGACAAAAAAACATAGCAGAGATGCATTTAGGACACGGTGACAGTCAATAGGTACAAGTGGTCTTTCAATCAAGCAATCATTGTAAATTAATGTAGGGATTAAGCATCAATAACAATCCATTTCTGGTAAAGCTGGGCAAGGAACTGCTGGATAAAACACAACTTCAATTTCATATTCACAACATCACAGCCCTATAGCTCAGCATGTCCAACAGAAACTAATAAGCACTGACCCAAACCACCTAGAAGTTCTATGCACGAAAGGATGTGATACAGGGTGTTGCAGCATTAAAGCATGGATGCCTTACTCCTTATCCTAAAGCCAGGCATCCGAGCTCTCCACAGGCATTTCGGAGAAAGGTCTACCACAGACAGGACTGACTAGGGAACCAACAGAGCCAGACAGGAAATGTAAGACAGAGACACAGCCTGTTGATCTGGCTGTCTTCAGACTCCTGACACTAGTCAAAGATGGTGATTAGGTTGGGATTTACTGCTTAGAACTCTCCTGAAAGCATTTCATCTTCCATTTCAGGAAAGAGTCTAGTTAAAATAAAAGTTTGTTTAATAGATGGGATACCTCTCTGAATGTGTCACAGCTGTGGTCTCTCCATATACTATTCTTGATTCACATCTTCCAAAACTAATGGTCAAACCATAAAACATTTGACTACTTCAAAGTGGGGAACTCTTCAAACCTGTTTCATCGCACAAAAAGAAACTCAAGTAGTATTCCATGCCAAGTTAGAGAGCATGACTCCTCAGCTCAGTATATATAATATCCACTAGGAAAAGGAGAGCTTTCTATTTTAAGGCACAGCTTTGTGGACAGTTTATATATTTTATATTACAAACAGCCTTAGGAATGTTAGAGGTGCTTAATCGGGATCAGATGAGAGAAAAGCATCCCAGTGTTCAGCAACACAGATGTGGCAAGGCTCAGATACAGAACATGAAGGCCTTGAACTGAATTTTAAAAAAAGTGTTTAAATTCTTATTTCACAGAAGTGAGAGGTAAGCGTTGTGGATCACATTCCTGATTTTCTCTTTTGATATCTGAAACATTTCATTTATCAAAGTCCTGAACTTTAAGATGAAAATTTATACAGGGCTGCTGCCTTATGACCTAAGTTACAGTAATAACATACTCATTTAAAATCCTTCATTCTCAAGAGATCAGAAATCTTTTCTGGCTTCCAAAGAATCCAAAAAGACACAACAGTGGAAAACAGTGTGAAGAAATGAAGTGGTTAATATGCAAATAGGCTAAAATGTAACACAAAGGGAGGAAAATGGTCATCACTCGTTTCATATCTACCACTGACTAAAATAACAAGCCATTCAATGGCCACAAGTGGGGCAGTATCCCAAGACCAATCCACGTGTGCAAAAAAGCAGCAGAAAGTATTCTGATAAAGATAGGAGCCATCTCATCAGCGAAACACGCAAGTATTCCCATCTGCTCTCACACAAAAACCTACCATCTGCATTCGGGAAAAAAAGGGACAGAAAAGTCAGGTTTGAGAAGGGTGGGGGGGAAGGCAGACTGGACTCGGGAATTTCAGAGCATTTAAGTACAGAAAATTTCCAGATCCCTCGATCATTCCAGCCTGCCGCCTGGTATAGAACAAGTGTCAGGAATTTCTCCCTTGAGGGCCTAACTGCCTCAGAATTTAAAAGCTATCCAAAGAGAGAAAAAACTGAAAAGCAGAAATTAGCAAGTTCATTCCCATGAACTTATATAGTTATAGATCTAAATCTTTAAAAGATCCATTCAGCTACCTCTTAATTGTCTCACATTTCACATTTGAGAGAACTAATTTATTACATAACATAAAAACTGAAGCATGACCAAAAAAATGTCAGCTTGGGAAGACTGTAGCACTAATACAGAAAGAAAAAAATATACTGCTCTGCAAGGAGAATAAAACTTGCTGGCAGCCTTACGTATAGACAAAGAAAAGTTTAAAAAAAAAAATATATATATATATGTATTTAAAAAAACAATCCAAGATTGGGAGAGTGGAAATTGGAAATACAACTTGTCAGGGACATAAGCAGCGACAACTGAAACTTGTGTACCTGTGTATGATTGTCTTAAAGAGCAGGTACTTTACAGTTCCTATGAAAACACCACAGTAAAAAAGGCCGAAATGTTTGGTGCATACCTTGACACAGAATGACTGAAATCAAGCTACATATTAAAATCTGTAACTCTCTTAAGCAAAATACCTGCATCCCTTATCCAGTCTGACTTATTAAATAAATAATTCATATTTTTCACTGAACCAAGATGAATCAGCCGTCCTCAAAAAGCATTAACGGCCACTAACTACAGAACTTTAGGCAGACCATCCTACGGAAGGAGTCTTTCCTTGTTAAAGACGGTGGTTTTGCTTTTTTATGTGGTCAGCGTTTGGACAATCTCTGGGGGTTCTTTTTAGAGCTTTAATTTACAGTGATGTCTTTCTAAGAAAACACAATGGAAAAGGAAGGACTAAGGAACCTTTTTGTTTCCCCACCACAATACAATGATTCAATGAAACTTCTATTTGTAGCTTCATGTATAAGACCAATTTGTTCTACTACATTTCAATCTCTTCTATAAATTTTTGCAAGATATACACGCTTGCAGAGAAACCAATCTTTAGATAACTGCAAAATCCAACTTCTTGAAGCATTTAACTTCTGATCTTTAAAAATACAGGAACTTAACAAGTGTGTAATAATTTATGTACTTGCCTGTCAAGTACCTCATATTCGCTGTCAGATTTGTACAGTGCGATCAGCCTGGATTCCATCAAAATGTAAATCTTTCCTGTGGCATTATCTAGAATGTAAAATAAAATAGAAAGTGACATAAATCTCAGTAACAATACCCTCACTTGCAGCATTACAAAACCTTTCAATTTATGCAAGATGGCATCCTATTGGCTGTAATACTGCCCAGAATAATCTGGCTGATCAACCACTGGTTTTCAGCTGCTTCTTCCCCATATTGCCACTTAATGAACACTTTTCAAAAGTTAAGTTTCAACAGAAACCACAGGATGAAACTGATGTTCAGTGTTTGTTTCTGTTTGAGAAGAAAAAATAACCTATCATTTTGCCAAAGGAAAGCCATTGAAAAGTTTTAGTACATGTAACTGAAACTGAGGGAAACAACTGGAAGATGGACAATTACTACATAAAATCAATACTATTAAGTGACATTAGGGATAACAATTGCACTTTATGCTGCCTTTCTAAGATTTACTATTCCAATCAATGTTATGCTTGGATTTCTTTTTAAAGGCAATAAATACAGATTAAAAGTGAAACGTTAGAAAGGAAACCCATTTTCTAGCCCCAAAGCCCTGATCTCTTAACTTCAATGACAAATTTTATTCAGACTACTACCCTACCAATTTAGTCAGGTCACTATCCCACCAGCAGACTCCAGGCCAAAGACATCCGAACCCAACAGCTCAGCACCTCACGCAGGTATAAGTGGCATTTCTGGAAGTATTCAATAACTCTTTCTGAGATGACTGAGTTTGTTAAAACCTCTGAAAATCAAAACATTTAATTCTCTCTTAAAACAAAGAAAACCCAAACATGGAATCCACTGTAAAGGCCCCTGCAGCTTCTCACGTTTAACATCACCTTAGGCACACGTAAGATTCATGCGGTCATGTTGAAACTGGAAATTATACCAATTATTTGGCTTTTTTTTTTTTTAACTCCAGATTAAATGCCATCATTACTTTGAATATCTCTTCCCTCCCCCACCCTTATTTTTCCCTTATTTTTTTTAAGCATACACTAAAAAGTCAGAGCAGGTGAGAAGTTTGGAAGAACCTGAAAACAGCAACACAAGAAATAGTTCCACCCAAATTCCTGCTTATTTTTCAATTTAAATTTTGAAAAAAATAAAAGGGGGGGAAGTTTTGTAGATGAAGATATAATTAAAGACAACTGCATTTCAAGGATAAAATAAATTCCTTTCCTGCCAACTGAAAACAATGGAACCGTAAACCCCAGAAAAATACTTGATGCAGTAATGAGAAAAGCAACAGCCCACGTTGTGTGGACACTCTACATCAGGGGCATCAAACTCATTTTTACCAGGGGCCGCATCAGCCTTGTGGTTGCCTTCAAAGGGCCAAATGTAATGTTAAGAGTGTATAAATGTTTCACACCCCTGCCCTACATGGTCTGTTGCATAGAGCTCCTGAGGTGCTGGGTGCTCTCACCAAAGAGATTACCTTATAGCACAACTTCTGTAGCCAGGCACACCCAACTTGGTCCATAAATAAGCCAAAAGGCACTTGGTCAAACGTCTTGCATTGGAAGCCACAATATGTACCTTGCCTGATGTCTGTGCTAAAAACCACACTTCAGTCAGGCTGAGATTAGCATATGGCATCTTAGCTCTGTCATGGGTTAGGGGTACAGAGACGTTCAGTCACTGCAAGCTGGCTGTCATACAGCAGGAACTTGTCCATGAGTCTGAGCCCCCAAAAATGAGGGGAGAAGAAATGTTGGGGACACCCAGTCACACATCCATGTCTCTCAAATATAGTGTGACTTTAAGAAGACAGCTAAAACATTTGCTCTTGTTCTTTATTTCATCTATCAATATTTTTTAAGGAACGGTCCTCACAATGCATGTAAAATAAAAGGAGCACAGCAGTCAGAAATCATCAGCCATGTAGGAAGTAAATCTCATACTTCAAAATATCACTGATCCAACCCCAGCAAAGTCCTATAAATTTAGCATAAACCAGTCTATTGTACAAAACATAAGTACATATTCACAGGCACTGAAGAAAGAAGTGTTAATTATATGTCACCTTCAATTAATACTTGCCTCTCAATTTTATATATTGCAATTCTGGATTGACGCAAAGGGCCAAATTACTAGGCAAGGTCCAAGGAGTAGTGGTCCAAGCAACAATAGAAACACTTGCATCTTCATCCAGTGGGAAGCTCACAACCACTGAAGGATCTTGAACATCCTTAAAAACAAGATAAAGCCAAAGGGGGAAAAAAAGGGAAGGGGAGAAGGTTTACTGCATGTCTTAGTGAGAGAATACAAATTTAGGAAACGGTCACTATTACTGCCATCCACCAAAATCTATCTTGCCATTTGCCTAGTTTATCACTGCAGCGATAGAAGGTCAAGCGGCAACATAAGACAGTGCAAACTGTCGGCCCAGCAAGGCCAGGGGTTCAAAATTTGGATTAGCAGTGAGATTGAGAATTAGCTGCCAAAACACCAAAGAGAGCTGACTGACAGTTCCCTCAGGTACTCCTTATAATCCCATTTTAAAAGTTTATAATCAATCTCAGCTGTCAAGAAAAATCAGCATTTTCTCAGATATTGCTACAGAAAGTCTTTTCCCACCTTTTCCCTTAGAGTCAGGGAACAGGAAGAACAGCCATCACTTCAGAAGATGAAATCTCTTAAGAAGCTCTTGTTAACACAGGAAAAAAGTTTGGGCTACTTAAAACAAGAGTCCATCAATATTTAAGAGTAAAAAAAAAAAAAAAATCTCAGGGAAGGAGACCTTTGTCAGCTATTCTATAAAATTTTGCCTTCAAATGAGTCAAAAGAATCCCCTGAAAACAAGTTTTTCTTTCAGACAAGCACGACCCTATTCAGTCATTTCACATACTATGAAAAACAGATTGAAAATGCAAGTCTGATCTTACAAATGTGAAATTTTCACTATTAATTTTAAGCCCCCAAAAAACAGGCATGCAGACCCTCAGCACAGGAATAAGTCCTATTCCCTTGCCATGTCTAGCGCAAGGTTTCCGTGCAGCATCATGGAACAGTTCACGGCCTCGTGGGACAGGCAGCTATTTCTGTCTAAGCCAAGGGCTGCTCCAGAGGGAGTTTTCTGTGAACATCTGCTGCAGTCAGCAGTAAAACATAAATATTACATAACTCCCAAACCACGCTCAATACCAAGTAAAGATCGAGCAATCACTACGGTTCTGTCTCTACCAGTTGTTAAAGAACACTGTAGGCTATTCACTTTGTTTTCTGAAGCACTAACTTAACCACTTGGATAAAAGCAACTAGCAAGCCATAAAAAATAACATGCAGGCTGCTCGGTAGCAGCATTGTATAATGTTTAATTCACTGACAACGGCAGTGGCCCTACAAATAGGATGTGGTGCCAGTCCACAGTCCACAAATCAGTGTATTTATGGTCTGTCCACAGCGAACACATGATAGGCATGTTGGCGTGTAACTAGGGATTCTCCCTCCTAAAAAGTCTGAGAAAAAATAACAAGGCAATCGGTAGTTAAACCAAACTGGACACCAGGACCGATCTAGGCAAATACCCATTCCAGGCTGTTATTCACAGACCACATTTCAGTGTGTGTACCATCATTACCTCATGTGTGATATAAATGAGACACTCCCCCCAAATCCTGATTTACTGAGTTCAGCAAGGCAGAGAAACTGGACAGCAGCAAAAAACCTTTTATTCTGCCTTATGAGAGATAAATTAATTTTAAATCCTTCTCTGAATTGCCCCATGCTCATCTAGGACACTTTTGAACATCAATCTTCTGTCAGGATAGATTTTTCTAACTTCCAACAGAAAGACAATTAACATTTCAGCCAAATTCTTTGGGAAAATAAGACTGACACACACATAAAAATCACACACACGTGCATACACACACTCTCTCACACAGTTAAAAACACCATCTCCCACCAACCAGGAAAGGCCTTTAGCACATTGACCACAGTAAGGCATTTGACACAGTTTCCCACAGCATCCTTACAGCTAAACTGAGGGAGTGTGGTCTGGATGACCAGGTAGTGAGGTGGGCTGTGAACTGGCTGAAGGAAAGAAGCCAGAGAGTTGTGGTCAATGGGGCAGAGTCCAGTTGGAGGTCTGTACCTAGTGCAGTGCCTCAGGGGTCAGTACTGGGGCCTGTATTATTCAATATATTCATCAATGACTTAGATGAGGGAATGGAGTGTACTATCAGCAAGTTTGCTGATGACACCAAGCAAAAAATACTAAAGCTTTCCAAATCCAAATTGAAGACAACAGAGAAATCCAATTGCAACATATATTGTCCACATAAACTGACTCACCTTGTAGTTCTGATGGGACTCAAAGTTGGACAGTGGGGTGTTGCATGCAGTTGAAAAAGGCATGACCTTCACACCTCTATACACCAGTCCTTTGTCATACAGTTGCTTGAAAACCCACCTGGAAGTAAACAAAGAACATGGAATAGCGCTTGGCATTTCAGATTTGGTAAACCAGCTGCAAAATGAGGTCCTGCTCTAAATGGAGTGCTGTTTTGAATGCCTTTTTTAAACAATCAATCATCAACTAGAGACAATATTTGCAAGTCAAAAGGAAAGAGAAATTGATTACATCTGTATTTCTGGCTGATTCTTAGCTGATTCTACCAGCTTGGTTTTCCCATGCACTGACTGCACAGCCCATAGCACTCTGATGAAAAAAATCCATATTGCTGATTAATCTTTCTCAAATTTCTTGAATACAAAGACCACCTGAAATTTGAACTACTAATAAAGCTGAAATCAGTCATAAATTAGAGAGAAGACCTATAGCGACACAGCAGCTCACTTGTTACATGATCTTAAGCACCTACTACAGCAACCACTGCTACAGAAGAGAGATAGATACAGGTCAGAGATACCTGAAACCCACCCCAAGTAAATCCTGAGCCTTTTTCACAAGAAGGCACAGCTGACCATGCAAAGCTGTGAACTCAGTTTTATGGTCCCACAATTTACATTCATGTTCTCCTTTATTAGCTCATCTCACTCTGGACTCAGTTGCTGTCCTAGATCACAGTCTAACATCAAGCTTTAACTCTGCTTATGAAATCTTCAATACAGCCTGTAGCATACTTAGATCCTTATGTCTTCTTGAAATAATCAAGTCAGCACATAATATTACAATATGACAAATTGAGTCAATGCTCAAGATGAACGGAAACTAGAAAAGTTCACATGGCAACTCACCAAATGTCCACGTGACAGACAAAACCCTGTTTCTTTGTATCAGAATATTGCAGAATTTTCTAAAGGATCATCAACATTTATCGGCTTATAAGGTCTCACTGACTTGCATGCTTAGCGGTATAGCCTGCACGTTGGCTACTTTAAAAGTAAAGGCAGGAGAGGACAAGGCTCAAATAATCATGCCAAATTCAACTAAAAAAAAATCAGAGTTTCCGCAGAATCTGGTGATTTCAAATTCCGCATCCAAATTGTTCCAACACTGCTGTCTATAAAAACTTTACTCAGACTGTTTTCAAACCATTTTGATCACTTTTCTGGGTCCCTTTCCAGATAAATAGCTCATTGCTAAGCAACCAACCCCATCCTGGCAAGCAGCACTTTCTGCAGGCTGTCATTTTGTGCTTGAGAATTTGGACCTGCATTTAAGTCAGTGTCTTGCCTTCTATGTTTTAAGTCCTAACCTTTAAGACAAAACGCAAGCAGATTATTGCACTGATTTCTATCTGCAGCCTGAAACAAGAACAACAAAAGATATACACTGGCTTGTCACAAAAGTCATACAGTGTCCTAATCAGAATAATCATCCTGCAGATCAGACAGCTGGAGAAAATACAGACTGTCCTGTGGAGAAGACATGCAGTTCACTCATTCATCCATGGGCCTCTAGTAAAAGTCCAACATTTCCTATGAGTGGTCACTAACATAAGAAGAATTAAACAAGCTCTAAAATGGATAAAGGCTAAGAGACCCTCAGCAGCATCAAGTTGTGCCACAGAGGAGCCAAACCCATAAGTATTTCAGAGCTGTGCCTTACCTCACACACACAACAGTAACCTTGTTAAAGTTACACATGTCATCCACAGGCAAGTTGTGGCTGCCTGACCCCTAACTCAAATTCAAAACACAGCAGTGAGTGCAGAGACTGTATCCACTCAAACTTGCATTGCATAAATATACATCAGTCTTTTCTATAAATGATTCATGAATACAGTTTCATCAGCTTTCAGCATATACATTTGAGCTGGCTAATTGCAGAAGTTTTCGTGCAAGTTAAAAAAAATTAAATCTACCATCTCAGAGCATAATTAATGCAGCCTGTGACAAGTGACAGCAGTTATACTGAAGGTGTTCCACTTGCCTTTCAAAAAGAGTTAAGCGAAATATCTATAGAAAAAAGCTTCACTTTAGCTCTGCTTTCTAAAGAACACTGCCTACTAACAGCATAGAAGAAAACTACTCAGAGAAACACTGAATATTTAATTGAGCTGTAAATATAAGTGCAAACTTTAGGAAAGGTGAACACTAGATGGAGCTGCCAAGTTAAAAATCCAAGCCAGCATCTCCCTCTTGTGGTCATTCTGCCCTATTGCAAACCAAATGCTCCCCAGTTGTTCCACGGCTGAACAAAAAGATGGGCCCTCAAACCACATCATTCTCCAGAGCTCTCATTACCACTCATTTGTAGGTTAGCAAAACGACTTCTCTCAGAAAACTGTTCCAACATCATAAGTAGAACTGTGATCGAGTCAAGACTGCTGCTTGATGCAAGAGCCCTCGTTATCACTACAAAAAGCTGTTCTTATCTTGAACAACAAGTAATTGGTGTCCATAACAAGCAAGCTGCTGAGAACAGCTCTTGCGAGACCAGAAATGCACAGGAGACAACTCCCCGAGAGTTTCCTGCTGGCAGCACTGCCCACCCAGCACAAAGCAATCGCCACAGATCAAGCTGGCTCAAACACTAAAGATTAATATCATGCTTTGCTTAAAAATTCAATATTTGGTATTTTAGACTATAACTGATCAAAGTGTTTTAACCCACAAAACACTGACAATTTGCTGGAAAGATACTCCGGGTTTGTAAGGCAAAACTGAAACCGCAGTCCATTCTGAAGAAACAAGCTAACAAAACCACAGGGCTCCTAGTGGCAATCAGGAAAAGTTTAACGCGCAGAAGTTAGAAATTAAATCCTGTTGCCGTAAATTCTTCTACATTTCTTCTCAAATGTTAATAAATTTAGTTACATCCTCTTGGCTCTGGTAGCAGCACTTACATACTCCGTTACTGAGGAAAAGCAAAGTTAGGGAAAAGGTGAACTGAAGACGCATATTTCAGCTACTTGTTAACAGAGGATCTGGTCCCTAGAGATGCAAGGTAGCTTCAATTTCTAAAAAGCACATCACAAACTGAAAAGTGTCGGGAATGGATGATAAAACTGGTTCAAACCCAGTCAGTAACCAAGACTGAGTTATTTTCATAGGCATAATTTCCAAAAAATTGGAACTTTGCTAAAATAATCGTTGATCCAAGTCACATACACACCACACCACGGACTCTGAGGAAAAGGTTCTCCTGTGATTCATCAGGAACACTTGAAAGACAAAACGAAACTAAAACAAACAAACAAAACCAAAACCAAACACAAAACCAAAAAACACCAAAACAAACAACACTCAAACACAAATGCATGGGGACGAAAAACACAGGGCAGGAGTCAAAAGAAGCATGAACATACGAAGAATATATTAAGCCCACTAACAAACACAGCCAGCCTGTCTTTAGAACAACATCTTTGAACGACACCTTCTTGAGAGACAGAAAAAGCATTTGTTCTGTCGCCTGAGAATTTTAAGTACAGAAGTTTTCAAGTCTTATGTTCCACTACCAGTGAAAGCTTTAAAATCCCAGCGTATAGATCACTCTGCTCCAGATCTACCCTCCAAGCTCTCAGCAAAAGCAAGGGCATTCCCTGATGTAATTATAGGCTCAGCATGTTAAATGATATCTGAAACTGATACTAGACTTACCCCAATGATCACCCAAGTGTAATCCTCCTTCCAAATACAGGTAAGGACATAAAACAACAAGGGCTGCAATGGCAAGAAGGTAACAAAAAGGAGCATAGAACACTAAGTGCATAAAAGAAACAACAGTATGAGAATAAATGCAGATAGCTAGTAGAAAAATGGACAAAAAAAATCTTACGAATGCTATTTCTCTAGAGAATCATTGAAGAGTCACAGAATACACAAAATGCATAGTTATTCCTATTAAGACCCAGAGAACACCAGAGATCTGCTGTTCCGAAATCATTTTGGTTTAGGCTGGATAATTCCACACGCAGAAGAAAACTAAATCAAACCGCAACTTTTACTGCTTCACAGAAAAGAAATAAGCAACATAACAATAGAGTTGCTTTGATCTCTACAATAAACCAGTCCTCCTCTCAATGGGGAGTCCCCCTTCACCTTCTCGCTCAGAAGGGCTAAGGCAGCGGGACACAGATATTTAGTGACAGAGTTCATCTGGAAAATACACAGCATGGGAAAAAAATGTTGTGTCAAAACAAAAGCAAAGCTGCACACAGGGAATCAGGTAACTCAAGGCAAATGTTACAGTTTCAGGAGGTACCTACGACCTCTTCAGCTGCAGCCTAGAAATGGTGCAGGGGCATCTCAGGGCTGACACCACTATAGAATACGGAAGGGCAGGGCTGCGAGGCCAAAAGCCACACCTAGTAAGGAAGGGGAGGTCTCTTCTTAATAACAACCCTAAAATTGAGGCTGGAGAAACTGAGATGGGTCCAGTGGAGGGAAGGCAGAAATGGACAAAAAGCCCCATCACCAAAGGGAGCTCCATACTGCGTTGCCCCAGCAAACAGAGATGCTTACAGCATGCAGCTATGTTCTCAAACACATAAAGTACCAATTTGTTACCACAACTAGGAATGGTTTTCTTTCTCTCCCCACCCACTATCCAGTGTTATCACAAAAAGACTCCAGAGTATCTTCTTAGGGTACAGCAATAGCTACAGTGAGCTACATGAGCACCTGGTGGTTTCACACTATACAGACAAGCCTTTGAAAAGATATATGCAGCTTTCAATTGTTTTTTAAAAATTTGGACTGCAATTTCTAAATTTAGCCACTGGATGGTGACAGAAAACTGTTTAACTGACCCCAAGCGTTGTGCAAAGCAGGATCCTGGAATCGCAGGTGATCAGAGCAGCAGCTCCGCAGCTCTGACCATCCTCAGCACCTCAGTGCTCTGCCTCAGTGGCCACGGAGAATCTCCTCTGGAGCTGAAAACCTGCAGCTGGCCTGATAACTACGTGAGAAGCCAGCAGTGAAGACAATTTACTAGTTGTTTTTTGGTTTGTACTTGTACTTTTTTTCAATGCTCACATACTTCTTTCGGACCGCTTATAGATTAGTAAGAAGTTTAAGATCGCATCACATCAAACTGCTTTCAGTGTCATCCATCTCATGAGTTGTAAAAAAAAAAAAGGCAAGAAAATATTGCACGTTTTTTCCTACCTCAAGAACATTGTTCTCATTGTACTGTTTTCAGTGAAGGACACATTTTCACTGAGATTCAAGCTGGCTGCAGTGTGGATATACAAATTCTACAGAATTAGAACTTAAAAGTTCTATTCAACATATCTAAGAGCTCAGGAGTTGACTGTCTTCACATGAGAAACCATTGCAGTTTCATCTCTTAATGACACCAACATTCCCCCGAAAAATTCTGCCAGGATGCCATGATTTTAGCATTGGATGAAATTTTGTTGCAAGTCAAAATTTAGTAGGCTGAAAATTCATCCTATTCTGTCAACCACCATATGGCACGGCACCAAAATGCTTACAAAGCAGTCATTTCCAACACACCCATTACAAAATATGATAAAGAATGCTCTCTAGCATCCTGAGCTAGTATGGTATCACTGCAAAATGAGACATTAATAAATGATGTATTTGGTGTCTGAGTCCTAAACTAGTTAAAGTCTAAATAATTTGGACAAAATCAGCCACCACTGGAAACAACATTTATCATGAGTATTACATTAGGTCACTGAACTCAACATAAACATCATGGATGAAAACATATTTCACAGAAAGCAACAAATTCTAGTTGAGACCACTCCAGAACTGCAAGTCTGAGGAAGAGCTAGAGACAAAAAAAAAAACCCCAAACTCTAAACAGGTAGGTTTAGCTGATTAAAAGACTAAAGACAAAGCCCTTACTTTATTTTAACCACAAAATCCACGGTTACAATGTTCATTACCACTATTATCATCAAAGCGTTTTTTTCTGGGCCTAAGAGCAGGCCAATATGGTCACCAAGTCAGTCAATGCAGAAATTAATCCGCAGTTTCTCTTTGATACTTATCAGGACACTAAAGTTTTTGGTTTTAATTTAAAAGGAACTCTTATATAACATAAAAGTTTTTTTAAAAATACAATAAAATAAAACACTAGAACATACCATTCAAATGAACACTTCTAATGGACATAAAATGTAATTTCAGTAACACAGGCTTCAATTTTGATGATTGCCTAGGTAACAATCTGGTATTTTTTAGAAAATTGCAGATTATCCTGTCAAAAGCATTACACAATTACAAGAAAATTTAGAAGGAAGCAAAGAGGTAAAAAATTAAGAGGTTGTCTGCCTATATACTCCCTGAAATCCAATGCCGCAGAGATTTGAGAACCAAAGTTTAAATTTTAGAGTCTGTACCCAAAATAAGCAGAGACCATGATCTCTGCATGCCAGGAGAAAGACCAGAAATCATCTTTCAAAGGGAAGAAAAAAAGACTTGGGTTGTTGAGAGAGACCCTGCAGCTAGTTCAAGTCAAGTTTTTTTTTTAAATGGTCCTTGGAAGATGCTAGCAAAATAGGATTTAAGTGCCACTAAGTATTTTTGTAACATGTAAAAGAAAGGTTCCCTGTCAGTCTTAGCTTTGCCATCATGCACGGTTCCTTCAGCTAAGTTAGTTAAACATCTGCTCCCTTCTCACCATCTTTTCAGTGCTCACTGAAAACTCGTTGGCACTGCAGCCCTTTACAAAGGCTTCAGAGATCTCTGGAAATTCTGTAAATCCTTAACCATATTTAACTAAGTATATAACTGAAGGTTATTAGAAAAACTAATATTAAAGAACATCAATGATACTTTAGTATGTATATCATTTGTTTTTCAAGGGCTTTTTGTCAGCATACCTCTGTTAAAACTCTTCCTGCAATTCACCTTGTAAGTCTACCACGTAAAGGACCTAATGTTGACATTTCTTCACCATGTTAGGTCAACTTGACCATCCTTCACCTGTAAGGTCGTTGGGTCTTTTGGAATTCCAACAGTCACTGAATACATTGCCAAAATTCCTGAACTTTACTTAGCTCTGCACCAGCAGTACAAGACAGATGTCAAACCACACTGCCAAGAAAAAGGTAACAGCAGATTCCCAGCCTCTACATTCAGGCTTGAAAAAGAGGTTTAGAAATAAACAGAGTTTGGGTAGTTTGCACATTTGCAGCTGACAGTGTGAAGAACATCAAGAATTTAGAGATATAGTGTAATTTCCTAAACCAAGCAAGGAACATAACAGTAGATCTCCAGAATTGCTTGTAAGCTGACATGCAGCAGCAAGATTTCAGGGCTCCGTGAAAGCACTACTGTTGTACATGATTTTGAAAAACTCCACTATCCTGAAGAAAAAGGTAGGTCCCTTAATTCCCTCACTTTGACATCAAGAGATTTCACATCACCTTAATTACTTTACCCATTGCTTTTCCGAATCTGGCATATTTTGGAACAGTTCTAGTGATGTATGAAGCAATACAGGTTTACAATAATTGAAGCCTTCTTACCAGTTCAAATTCATAAAGCATACATACAATGTATGAAGTTAACTCACCACACAGACTCCATGAACTCAGGATAAAGAGTTTTATAGTCATTTTCAAAATCAATCCAGCGTCCTAATCTGGTAACACTAGACTGTTAAGAAAAACACACAAATTGAAAGACAGCATTAAAGATCATGACATATTTCCAACGTTTATTCTGTACAATAGCTTGATTTTTAAGTGCGGTGTTTGTCCCGCACCCATGAAACACATCTACGAAGTATCTTAGTCTGAAAATAGTTCATAGGAGTATTTTTAAACAGACAAAAATAAGGAAAGAATGAAACTGTGAACATAATTGCCTAGAACTAAGGTCACACAACATACAAATGTGTTCAACACTACTAAACAGAAATGGTGGATCTTTTGGATCATTCGTCACATAGAAGTGGTGGATCATTCAAGGTTCAGTCAAGGTTCAAATGCCTGAAAACTGGTTTTGATCACAGCAGCCTTGTTTCTATTTTTAAAACGACTCATCGCAGAGACAGTCAAAACCCAGAACACAGTCTATCAGCTTTCAGTTCCATTGAAAACATGATGTAATTTGAAGACAAAGAAATGCTCCAAGAATCTGATATGTCACAAGAAGTTATAAAACCTATTTCAGGGACAACTGCTTTCTTTGAGTTCCCAAAGCTATGATAGGGCTGTCAAAGACCACAAGACTGGCAGGTGTTAGTCCCTGTCTCACAACAGGTTCAATGTATCTATTAGATGTTCAATGTATTTAGTTAGACCCTTTGAGCTCCAGGCTACCACTAAGTAACTTTCTCTTGACACCACCCCAGGCTCCCTGTTCTGAATCACAATGTTGTTCTTTTTGTTCCCCTTTCAGGATCACCAGTGAGAAACACGGTAGCTGAAGACACAGGATTTATGTATGAAATCAAACAGTCAGAAGGATGAAGTTTCTCCTAGCTGAAAGACTTCTGCACACATACTATAAGAAATGTTCAGCAGAATATGCACCAAGTCTTTACTTACCTGCCATTCCTTCGAGTATCTCATCACAATTCCTCTGCATTGATTGTTGTATTCTTTAATTCCCATCTTCGCCACGTCCTCTGGCCCTTTAATGCCTAAGGTTTTGTCAATCTCATATTCCTGGGAGCATTGAAAGCAATCAGACAAAAAACAAAGCCTGTCATCAAAAGCTTTCAGGATTTCTCTGGATAATTTACTTATGTTCTATGCAGTATAATGAGGCTAAAGGGCACGCTTTATTCTTTTGCTATTTTGTGATTATCACACCTGAACTAAGCAGATATTTCAAAGGAAAATCCTGGTATGATTTTTCTTTACTATCAAAAGAAAAAAAAAAATCTGAAATACATACCAAATAAATCCATGTTTATAGTAATGAACAGTGTGCCTGGAGAAGGGTAGGTGCCCTGTAGGAAGCACCTGAAATCACCATACACACAAAAGCCAGAGCAGCACACCGGACAAAGAACTTCCATTTCTCTTTTAGCAACAAAGCCAGGCATGAGAGCAATACAAAGCAAGGAGCAGCATCTGTAGGCAGATTTATTATACATACCACAGGTAAACCATGGCAATCCCAGCCAAATCTTCTGTCAACATGAAAACCACTCTGATGAGCAAATCTGGTTACTATGTCTTTAATGGTTCCTGCAAGAATATGGCCGTAGTGTGGAAGCCCAGTAGCAAACGGAGGGCCATCATAGAAGTTAAACCTACAACACAAGACAACATTCTTAATTAAATCAAAACCTGTGTAACAAATACTCAAACAGGTGTATCTGTGTGCTTATGATTCCTATGTCTTACTAGGACAACATCAATTTCTTCCTCTTCTACTATCAGTCAGCACAGGTGTCAAGTTGGCAGGGGACATTTCAACTCCTCCAGTTCCTACTGATTGTCAGTTCTGCCAAGATCACTACTCAAAATGCCAGCATGTCACTCCACAGCTGGCAGACATAGGAAGGAGTTGTCCTGCTTACCTGCATATTTCTTTTATAAACCCACCAAGTAGGAAATTACAGGTTTATTACTAGTGTTTGTACACTTGTGATTCTTCACAAAGAGAAATATAGATGGTAACTGACACTGACAGCAGCATTACCCAAGACTGTTAACTGGAAAAGCAGCAGCTGTTGTTAACGGGACTGGGGGGCTGCCAGGGGTGGAAATAATTACAGCTAAGCCAGCCTTGCATTGTCACACACAGCTGCTACAGCTTCTAGCAGATTCTTACCTAGGTCTATTCTTTGATTGCTTTAAGCACTCCTGGAAACAATTGAGATTTTTCCAGAGCTCCAATATCTTCTCTTCCTCATTTGGAAAAGTTATGTTTTCTGGAACTTGCTGAACCATTCTTTCCCAGCAACAATGAAGCAGAGAAAAGAAAACACATATTGAGTAAAATTGAAAACAAAAAACAAAACCCAACATTACTTCACAAATACAGTTTCTCTTACACATCTATAGCACCAAACCACATCTCAATTTTTCAAAGAGCTTGATTCAGTGCAGACACAGAAGCAAGCACTATATTCTAAAAATAAGAAAAAGAAGTCTACTAATTTTGACAGATTAGCACCAAAATTTTATAACAGGAAAAAGATTCTCCATTCACTCAACTATGGTCATTAATTTTTGTTATGCTTTTATTTTGTTTCCTATAGAAAATAGTCAAAGTGTTAATTTTTTTATTGTTACAAGTTTGGGTTGTTGGTTTGGGGTTTTTTTTTAGGGAAAGTTTCCAAATTCAAACTGACCTTCCAGCATCACTTTGTGAACTACTGAGACTTAGTTTAAATGTAGGAACTACAACTAGTGAGGAAGAGGCTCCTTTGTATATCTATTCCCACCATTTAAAGGTTTAAAAGGGCATTTTTCCATCTAGCTAGGCCACCATTCTCAGATGCTCCTAAAAGTAGCTAAGCTTCAGATAGCATAGCTGAAACACAGTAATGAGAGATGAACATGTGGGGAAGAATTTGAACAAACAGATAAAGAAAAAGCTCAAAGACCTCAGGTGTGTATCTTTAAAAGGTCTAACTTCCAGAGTATTGGAAACTACTAGTCTCTTTATTCTTTTTCCTCTTCAGTTTTACAAGTATGCCAGAACTAAGCTACACGGGGCTACTTCTTGCTGGCTGTTTCCTGAAGGTCTTTTTTTATTTGGTGGGTTTTGGCCAGAGAACCCAATATCATTCTCCAGTTTGGGGTAAGTCAACAAAAATCACTACAATCAAAATTACGCACAAACTTTCTTCACAACAGATGGAAAAGAATTCTCAGCATCATTAGAAACACACAACACAGCTGTCTTGTGGTCCAGACTTGCTACATGATCCAAAGGAATCAAATTTCAACAAAATGCTACAGCAAGCACTAAGCAAAAGCTCTGTGGAATACAGATATTTAAGACAGGAGTTCCATAACAGAAAAAAAAAAACTGGTTATGAAGGTTATAATAAATAACTGCAAAGAAAAAGGCTCTTCCACGTCTAAGTTAAGTGCTAAGGAGCAGCAGCACTTACAACAGAGCAAGCTGAGCTCTGTTAGCCTTGAGTTTTGCTTAGCACTGTACAATTACAAAGAATGGCACAAGGACTGCATCTTTTGATTTACTCAGGTTTGTCAAACAGGAACCATAAGGAAACAACAAATGCAAATGCATTAAGACAGTACTTTAAGTTACAGTTGATATGCTGCTTGGTAACGTTAAAATTCCAAAACATTTACTAAAACGAAACCCAGAACACCGTAGAACTTGCTGGCTCAGTGCTTTAACGCACGTGAAAAAAAAATGCCCCAAAATGAAACCTACAGACAAATTCCACTATCCATACGTTTCATATGACAGATAATTCTCCCCACTAATACACACAAATTATCAAAAAAGACAAAAAAATTCACTGAGAAACCCACAACATGGTACACAGGTGACACAGCAGCTGGAGGGGAAATAATGAGCTGACAAGGAACACACAGACATGGCCTGGATGTATTCTTCCAAAGGTAAGAACTTAGCACAGTAAGTTACAGTACATGCAACCTGTACATGAGTTTTCATAATAGTATCTCAAAGCACTGAACAAAGCACTAGTTAGGCCATGTCATTTCTCAGTAATTCAATCACAGCCCCAAGATCACAGTGCCGGAGACAATGGAGACAACTGATAGAAGAATTCAACCTTAAATCTTATTTCCTACAAGCCAGTTGACTTGAGAAGAGGACTAAGGATCTGCACATTTTGTTTAGATCAAGATCAGCATTCACAATAACAGCAAAGGTTTTGGCAACTGGCTCAGCTGTCAAGTCCCTATAATCTACTAAATTGAAGATGGGTTGACAGTTTGGTCTGTAACTGCGACCGGGCTATGGAAGCTGCTCACGTATCACAGGCTCCATGCGTAAATCACAGTAGCACTTTTGGCCCATTTCCACCAACTGAAGCACTGGATGCACAAACCAGTGTCCAGTAACCACTGGGCACAAATTCATACACAGTCTTATCAATGCCATGAATAAGTTTATTATGTCAGAATTAGGAAAATATCACTGAAGAGAATTAATAAGTAACAGTCACTACAGGTCAGTTTTTTCAAGTTACAAAGAATTTTAAAGAGATTGACTTAAAAGACAAACCACATTTAAAAATCCAACTATGGCTCAACGTCAGCTGAGCAAAAAAGAAAAGCATAATCAGCTTTCAGGAAAAGCATAATCAGCTTATAGGCAGAGATATGAATAATTTCCTATATGGACAGCAAAAAGTTCATTACTATAAGTAATCTAGTTATTTTGAATCAGAAAAAAAAAAAAATCAAGGATAACTCATTACTTTGAACGTAAACTGAGTGAAAACATCACAAATGACAGCATAGAAATTATTACACAAATGCATCTAACAAAACAACACTTTTGGACAACACTCTACATTTACATACAGATTAGTAAACAGGAAGGGGGTTTGTTTACTTGTTTCCCTATTCATTTTCTGCTGACAAAAAATGTCAAAGTTTAAGACAATGCATCACTGAGGAACTTTAAGTACACTCACTTTTTCTAAAATATAATAACATTCAACAGGAAAGGTGTCAAAAGTTCGTAGATTGTACTCCAGCAGTCTCAAACTTATGCTGAGCTTCTTATCTAGAAGAAAAAAAAATTAGAAAGCATTAAAACCATAAAAGCAAGTTAGCACGTATTTTTTTAAAGATTTTTTTTAAATCAATAATTTAAATAATTTAATAATTTAAATATTTTAAATAATTTTAATTTAATAATTTAAAACAAAAATTCTATAAAAACACCACTATGAAGAGAACCAATATTTCAGAAATTTGTTGCACTTTACATACGTCACATACAGATGATGAAAACAAAGTGGATTTCAAGATATTACTCATTTTGTTGACTCAGAAACTGAAAATATTGAGAACCAGCATGAACTAGAAGTGCACAAAAAATCTCCTAATTTCAAGGGGTATAAGATCCATCTCTTATCCTTGTTCCCGTCAACTTCTCCCACAAGCTATCCCATGTAAGAGACCTGTGCACAAACTTCCCTCCACAGACGAGGAGGACCCTCCTTTCCCCATCAACAGACACCTTCTCCAAAATTAAACGACATGCTGTTTTACCCACATGCAGAACTAGACTCCCCATTTCTCCCTTTTTAGGTACCGAGCTTTAAGGAAAGGCAGTTTCTGGGGTAACAATATTCTAACCAACCATCTGATAATCAAAAGCATCAGTTTCTAGAACAGATGGAAACAATTAAGTTTAAAATAAAAGGATGGATGGGAACAGAATGCTAAGCTACAGAACAAGCGTTGCTTCAGAAAAAAAATTGATGGTAATGCCTTATACAGGGGAAAAAAATGCAATAATAATCAGACCTGAGAGCTGGTGGGAAAAAAAATCATGCACGTCTATCTTTAAAATATCTTTTTAAGCTGAACAATCTCATCCAACTTTAACTAGCACTTCATATAAACCACCAAATAGTTGGAAATGCAAGAAGAAACTCAGTAAAATAACAAAAAAGGGCAATCAGTTTTCTTCTTCAAAAAGACAAAGTTGCCACCCTCATGGCCAGTCTCCCTGACACGGCAATTTATAAGCGTAATTATACCAGGAAAAAAAATAAAAACATGGTTTTCTTCACAAAAGTTTGGGGGTTGATGGCAACATAGAAAACTTATACATACACCTTATTCATAGCTGACTGATAATGGTCCAATTATTCCACTGTTCTATTTGATAGGTCACAAAACTGATGAGATCAACTTTTCTTATTGAAAATATGCCCCAAACTGAGTAGATAAGAAAACTAAACTGGGAAACAAGGAAGTGATGTTTTTTAATTTCCAAACAGGTGAATTAAGTCTTCTCAAGCTGAGCCTGACACTTGAGGATGGGTGTATTAAGATTAATTCATCTCATCACTCAAGACAAAACACTGTATGAGATGGACTAAAGCCCATCTGTCCCCCAGAAAGGAGTGTTCCTTTTTATGCTGAAAATCCAATTAAAATATTGTTTAAAAAAGCGAGCAGACTAATAAATTAATACTATGTTTAAACACAAATACATTTTGTACTATGCAAGAACTCAGTTTTACCCTGTATCTTATGTCTTATGCAAATTTCTCTGTTGTCTTCATATTACCTTGATTAAAAGCATAAAATTTGTCATTGTGCAAACATAAAAATATAGGTTGCTTTGAGATAACTTTGAACTATGTATTTCTTTTTAAAAAATCAGAAACTAGTGTCAGTTGAGTCAGTAAATGCTGCTGTTCCGTGCCAACCACATTCTGCTGTTGCCTGACAGTCGCTTCCTAAGCATGACACCAACAAACTGAAAAAATGTGCTTTCTTCAGTCTCCAGAAGGCTCCCAGGGGGCAAGGGAGCCAAAGGTACCAAAACCAAAAATATCAAAACCATCACAGCTACACTAATCAAAAGTGCACCCTCCTCAAAAATTTCCCCTCTTTTAAAAGGATGCTGATGTGGAATGCTTAAGATATATTACACATTGCAAGGCATCTTAGGTTCTTCATTCAACTAATTAACAAAATTAAGCCATGATAAGTAACAAACTCTGCAAAAAGGAAATTGGTTAACCTTTAATAAGTACCTGTTTTAAGTAATCACTAAGTTCCAGAAAAATCAAAGAATCTGTGCAGTACACAGGGAAGTAAAATATCTCACATATAATGACAATGTTATAGAATCCCAGAATGTCAGGGATGGGAAGGGACCTGGAAAGCTCATCCAGTGCGATCCCCCCATGGAGCAGGAACACCCAGATGAGGTTACACAGGAAGGTGTCCAGGCGGGTTGGAATGTCTGCAGAGAAGGAGACTCCACAACCCCCCTGGGCAACCTGTTCCAGTGCTCTGTTACCCTCACTGAGAATAAGTTTCTTCTCATATTTAAGTGGAACCTCCTGTGTTCCAGTTTGAACCCATTGCCCCTTGTCTTACCATTGGTTGTCACCGAGAAGAGCCTGGCTCCATCCTCCTGACACTCACTCTTTATGTATTTATAAACACTAATTTATATTTATTTTAATATTAGTTTATATTTATAAAGAATAATGAGGTCACCTCTCAGTCTCCTCCAAACTAAAGAGACCCAGCTCCCTCGGCCGTTCTTGTTATACATACAGAACAAGGCGCGAGTAACGTCAAAACCCAGTGGTGGAGCAGCCCGAGCGCGGTCCCTTCCCCGCTAAGGCGCTTCAGAGCTCCGGGCGGTGACAGGAGAGGCACCGGCCGCGCCACAAACCGCGACACCGTCACGACCACCAGCGGGACAGGCTCCCGGTGTGCGAGCCGCCAGTTTTCTGTCACACCCTGCCACACTCCACGAAGCGCCCCGGAAACCCCGCAACGCCCCCGAGGCCCCGACGCCAGCCCTCCCTCAGGCCTCTGACCGCTCCCCAGCCGGCGTGGGGAGGAAGGGGCTGCGGGGTGCCGGGACGGCCGGGCCCCTCCGCCGCTCACCTCAGCGCCGCCCGGCCCGCAATGATGCAATCGCGGGAAAGCATGACAGGAAACACCGGCGGGCACACCCGGCAGCGGCAGCCAATGGGAGCGCGGCACACTTAGGGTGCAATAAGGCGGTCTCCCATTGGACACGCCGCTCTCCTGGAAACTCCAGGTCATGGCGGCGCGGAGCGGACCAGGAAACCCTTCCCGCCCCCCCTATGTGCGCCTTCTCATTGGCCAGGACGGGGCGGGGGCGGGCCCGAGTCTCCTGCCGTGAGAAGGGCGGGGCGCACGGGCCGCGTGTGAGCGGGGGGGCGCACCCCGCGCTGCGTGTCTGTCGCAGCCCGACACCGCTTTGCCGAATGCCCCGTGGCTGCCGCCGGGAATCATCGGAATCATCAGAAATGTGTCACGTAATTTCCAACAGAGCACCTGGGGCTGTTGGGTGCCACGCCTACCCGTGAGCATCAGCTGGGGCTCAGCACAGGAGGGGCAGCTGCAGTCAGCACTCTGTCACGCTACCTAAAAAAAATGAAGAGCAACATTTCAGGGAAAGATTGTTTTATCTTTAAGCTGCACGTGTGACTGGGTGTCCCCAACATTTCTTCTCCCCTCATTTTTGGGGGCTCAGACTCATGGACAAGTTCCTGCTGTATGACAGCCAGCTTGCAGTGACTGAACGTCTCTGTACCCCAAACCCATGACAGAGCTAAGATGTCCCATGCTAATCTCAGCCGAACTGAAGTGTGGGTTTTAGCACAGACATCAGGCAAGGTACATATTGTAGTTTCCAATGCAAGACATTTGACCAAGTGCCTTTTGACTTATTTACAGACCAGATGGGTGTGCCCGGCTAAAGAAATTGTACTATAAGGTAATCTCTTCCATGACCTATAAGGTCGTTGGGTCTTTTGGAATTCCAACAGTCACTCTGAATACATTGCCAAAATTCCTGAACTTTACTTAGCTCTGCACCAGCAGTACAAGACAGATGTCAAACCACACTGCCAAGAAAAAGATAACAGCAGATTCCCAGCCTCTACATTCAGGCTTGAAAAAGAGGTTTAGAGCTAAACAGAGTTTGGGTAGTTTGCACATTTGCAGCTGACAGTGTGAAGAACATCAAGAATTTAGAGATACAGTGTAATTTCCTAAACCAAGCAAGGAACATAACAGCAGATCTCCAGAACTGCTTGTAAGCTGACACACAGTAGCAAGATTTCAGGGCTCCGTGAAAGCACTACTGTTGTATATGATTTTGAAAAACTCCACTATCCTGAAGAAAAAGGTAGGTCCCTTAATTCCCTCACTTTGACATCAAGAGATTTCACATCACCTTAATTACTTTACCCATTGCTTTTCCGAATCTGGCATATTTTGGAACAGTTCTAGTGATGTATGAAGCAATACATGTTTACAATAATTGAAGCCTTCTTACCAGTTCAAATTCATAAAGCATACATACAATGTATGAAGTTAACTCACCACACAGACTCCATGAACTCAGGATAAAGAGTTTTATAGTCATTTTCAAAATCAATCCAGCGTCCTAATCTGGTAACACTAGACTGTTAAGAAAAACACACAAATTGAAACACAACATTAAAGATCATGACACATTTCCAACGTTTATTCTGTACAACAGCTTGATTTTTAAGTGCGGTGTTTGTCCCGTACCCATGAAACACATCTACGAAGTATCTTAGTCTGAAAATAGTTCATAGGAGTATATTTAAACAGACAAAAATAAGGAAAGAATGAAACCGTTGACATAATTGCCTAGAACTAAGGTCACACCACATGCAAACATGTTCAACACTACTAAACAGAAATGGTGGATCTTTTGGATCATTCGTCACATAGAAGTGGTGGATCATTCGAGGTTCAGTCAAGGTTCAAATGCCTGAAAACTGGTTTTGATCACAGCAGCCTTGTTTCTATTTTTAAAACGACTCATCGCAGAGACAGTCAAAACCCAGAACACAGTCTATCAGCTTTCAGTTCCATTGAAAACATGATGTAATTTGAAGACAAATAAATGCTCCAAGAATCTGATATGTCACAAGAAGTTATCAAAACTACTTTAGGGACAACTGCTTTCTTTGAGTTCCCAAAGCTACGACAGGGCTGTCAAAGACCACAAGACTGACAGGTGTTAGTCCCTGTCTCACAAGAGGTTATGGTCACGGCTGTTGGCACAGAATATGAAAACCACTGAGTAACAAGCTAGCTATGGGATTTGCTTGGACAAGTGACACTCACTCAACTCCCAGCTACAGGAACCCTTGGCTCTGCAAATAACCAAGCCCACTGACACCTGTCCTGATCCTGTTACACACAGAGCACACTGAATGTCAAACCAGTAAAGCAGGGGAAAAAAATCCTTTGGCCTAGGAAGACTTTGTGCCACAAAGGCTGAAAAACGTGCTCTGTTCTTCCATTCTTCCACTAGTGCTCCCTATTGAGTGCTGCCACTATAATACAGGGGCACAGCCAGGAAAGCACCTGGGCCACTCCTCAGCTCCAGAAAGCCGTAGAAGAGTCATCTCTCCGCAGATTTATCAGACTGACAGCAAAGTACCAGCATAAATAAGTACTTTATTCTGGCCACACTGCTAAGCACAAAAATAAGAAGCATCAAGTTCTATGCACAGGATGGATACTATTCAGATCTAGGAAAAAAAAAAAATCTATGAATCTCTTAAGAAAATATCTAACCCACCTGCCTGAACAGCTCTCCAACCTCAAGAGTCTGCACAGACCAATGCTCTCCCCATCACTATATTCATGGGATGCAAAGTTTAGATCAATATCATCTTGAAAGACTGAGGCTTTACCCACACCTATTCTGACACAAAACCAGATGCTAGGACTTCTGCTGTTCCAGAAATACAAGATGTAGTCCTACTCTCTGGCAATGAAAAGAGTGAGAAGTGGGTGGGCAGAAAAGCAGGGAGGTTAATGTGCATTTCCTTTAGTGGTTCCATTTGAAAACCAAAGTCAGACCTTACTTTCCATTTTCTACACAGCAAAAGACACTAAGAAAGATATTAACTAGTTCAATGTATCTATTAGATGTTCAATGTATTTAGTTAGGCACTTTGAGCTCCAGGCTACCACTAAGTAACTTTCTCTTGACACCACCCCAGGCTCCCTGTTCTGAACCACAATGTTGTTCTTTTTGTTCCCCTTTCAGGATCGCCAGTGAGAAACATGGTAGCTGAAGACATAGGATTTATGTATGAAATCAAACAGACAGAAGGATGAAGTTTCACCTATGCAGACATAAATATTACCTTCAGGAAGCCCTTAACTTAATTTACCAGTGGCTTTGTTAATTTGTTTGAACATTTTTCCCCAAGTCGTGTAGGCTTACCTGAAAAAAATCCTGAACAAGTTCAGACCACTTCATGAGCTACATTTTTATACACATAAATTTGTCAAATCTTTAAAGGACCGCAGCCTCCCCTTGCTCTCACATTCCTTCAGCCTACAGAGATTGCATTTTTTCAAACAGCTCCAGTGCCAACTCTGTCAATTTTGGACTTAGTTTGTAAAACACACAGGTGATAAGGCCAGTTGACTTTAAAATGGCAAACCATATAATTTCTGAATTTAAAATAAAAACTGCTTAAAAATACGTACTCTTAAGCAATGAAATACAAATAAATGTTGGCAATTTATTGTTGCCAATGTTCACTCTGCAGTTACCACACATCCAGATTTTCACATTGTTCCCCTCTGTATATTTTGTACTTCTTTGCCCTTCACTAGTAAATACTAATAACTGTTATCTACATGAATGTCTACTGTCCTTATTCATGCACAGCCTTTAATTGAAACCATTTAGGCCACAACACTGAGCTTGTTTGTCATAAACATCTTGACCATACAGAAGGGGCGTACAGGGAAACCACTGTCAATAGTGCAGTAGTTAGTCAAAAAAATACGGATTTGAAAACTAGGGGAAGTTTGTAGCACAGGGACCACGGCCCAGCACAAATAACTGGGACAGTCCCCAGGCTGTAAGAATGAACGTCTCTACTCTCATTTTTCACAAAACAGTGTTTAAAAAACACCAATTTATCTGGAAAGGTTAAAGGGAAGAAACAAAAGCCCAGAAAGCCTCAAAAGGGGGCTCCCTTCCTTTGCCCCCTCCCCTCCAGCTGAACGCCAGCTCACTCCCCGGGCCTGGCTCCTCCCCGGTACAGGCCGTGCTGCCCGCCCCGCGCCCCCATGGCCGCGGGTACGCGGTGGGGGGACAGGGCCGCGCCGTCGGTACTGTTGCCGGTCAAGCAATGGGCCCTGCCCGCCGCCGGAGCGGGGCAGACCGGGGGAAACCCCACCGGAGCGTGTCCTCCCCCACGCCGAGGCCTGAGCCGGCCCGCCGGGCCGCTCCTCCCCCTCACGGCTGTGGAGGCTTCGCCTCCCCGCGCGCTGGGCGGGAAAGGCCCCTTCACCCCTCGCTCAGCCACGGGCACCATTTTGTGAGCGGGTAGATCACCGCTCCCCGGGGGTGACGCCGGCCCTAGTCAGGAGTTACAGGCGAGGCACAGAGCGCCGCGGCTTCCCAGCGTTTGGTCATTGCCCCCAGAGCGCTGAGTACGCCCCTTCGGCCCCGCACCCTCACTGGGCACCAGCTCACACCGAAGCCGTTTCGCCCGCCCAGCTCCCCCCTTCACAGGCAGTTTAAGCAGTTTACGTATTGCCGCCGTAACGGAGAAGAGGGCAACGGCACTTGCGCAGGGAGCTGAGCGCAAATGGTGTTCGTGAATAGGGGATGAAGAGACAAACGCTCCCGCAGCGCCGAGCCAAACCAAAACGCGTCCCACGGGGGGAAGATCCCGGGATTAAACCGGGAGACACGAGCGCGCAGTCAGACGCGGTTCGTCGTGGCTTACAACGCGCTCGCGATCAGTGGGCACGGAGAGCGAGGTTTGGCGAGGACAAGCTTGCTCAGGACCGTCTGTGCTTTCCCCCCCGCGGCGCGGCCGCAGTTGGACTGCGCCGAACGGTATAAATAGGGGGTGTGGGGGTACGCACCGTCAGTCGGTGTGGAGAGAGTTGCGGTGCGGTGGTGGTGCAGGTCACGGGCACCCTCACATTGGTCGCGCCCCCTGCCGGCCACCAGGGCCCGGCCCCGGCCCCGGCCCGCCGTCCCGCGGCGGAGCGCTGACAGCACGGTAGCTGCCGGCTGGGGAGTAGCGAGATCATCTCTCTGAGGCGGCGGCTTGGAGCCCGTCAAGCTGCCCCCCAGCCCGCAGCCCTTCAGCCAGGCTATGCACTATAAACGCGCTCCGCTCAAGAAAAAAACACAGCGGATCGTGAAAAGGTAGAGGCGCCCGGGGAGGCCCCCGCCAGCGGGGACACCGCAGGGCTCTTGGGAACCGGCCGCTCAGCGCAGGGGAAGAGGGCAGAAGGCGCAGCAGGGCGGCGACGGCGCTGGACTTGCCCGGCGGGGTTGTGCCGGCGGCGAGGAGCATGTGAGAGCGCCGGGCCGCGATGCTGCGACGCGCGGAGCTGATGGTGTGCGGCGGCGGAGCGCGGCGCCCCCCCTGGGAACCCGCCCGAGGCGAAGGGGCGCCGGGAGGCGCCTTCCCGCCGCCGCTGAAGGGTGACGAGCCCCGGCGGGGCGGCAGCCGGTCGCGCTGGCCCCCCGGGCGGCGCGGGAGACACCCCGGCGGGTCGCGGAAGCTGCTGGGCAGCCGCACGCACAGCCACTACCAGCACTCGCAGCAGCAGCAGCAGTGCCGCGCCTTCCGCCGCTGCCACCGGCCCGTGCGGCCGCGGGTGCTGCTCTCCCTCCGACCCGTCAACGTCCTGGGCCGGCGGGCACCGGGCATGCGGGCGCCCCGCAACACCAACCAGTTCCTGATGCGGGAGAAGTACCAGCTCATGCACCTGCGCTCGGACTCGGTGGGCACCGAGAGCGGCGGGTCGGACTGCGAGATGGACCCGCTGGACATGGACTCGTACCTGGGGGTGCTGGAGAACGCCCGCGGGGCGCTGATGGAGTGTGCCGGGGAGGCCGGACCCCCCGCCCGCTCCCCGCCCGCCTTGCGCGGTGCCGGGGGCGGTGCGGCCGCGGCCCCCCCGCAGGAGGAGAGCCAGCAGTACTTCCCCTCCGAAGAGGATGTGATCGAGAGCGAACTCTTCATGGAGAGGGACTTCGACGAGTTCTGCAGCAGGATGGCCTGTGCCCCCGAAGATGGGCGCTGTCAGGGACGCACTGCCCGGTTTTAGTGGGGAGAAAAAGTCTGTTGGCCGGGTAGCCTTTTCCCCCCCGCGGGGGTGGGGTGGGAGAAGTTTATTTATTCCTCAGCCACTCCTTTTTGTCAGGCGGGGTTGGCTAATTTTATAAGAGTGCGTGTGTGTAAACAGGGGGGACCCCCCGCATCTCCCTTGTAAATAAAGCGAACTTTTCTGACGGCGAGCTGGAAGCGGACCGCGCTTTGTTTGGGGAGGGGCGGAAGGGGCTGCCGGGGCAACCGCTGCCCCGTCTCGGGGGCGCTGGTGCGACCGGGAGGGAGGGGACAGCGGGTGGCCGGGGGCCGGGCCACCGCCATCGGGGATGGGGGGCGGGTTTTCAGGGCTGTTCCCGGCCTGTTTACGTGCAAAAATCATCGCGGAAAAGTTTCACGTGTTCCTGGCTCTCACCCCTGGTTCTGGTTTCCTACGGAAAAGTCGTTTAATTATCCCTGCAAGCGGAGGCCAGCCAAGGAGGAAAGCCAGCGAAGAAAAAGCGGCCCTTTATACAGCCCGTGCAGGGGGGCGGCGGCGGCTGCCAGTGTTTTTAAGGGAGTGAGGAGGGGGCGGGAAGAAGCTGGAGAGTAACAGCGACAGGAAAACAAACACCTGGGGGCAGCCCGGGCTGGGGGTCCCCGGCTGACCCGGGGCAAACACCAAAGCCATCGGTTCTGCAGCTACCGCCCATCCCCTCCTTTGAAGGAACGCGGTCGGAGCCGAGCGGCACTTTGCACGGGAGCCACCGATTGCACCGCTGTGACTTTTTTTCTACTGTAATTGGAGCGTTTTCATGGCTGCCTTGTATTTATGACAGCAGGGTTTTAGTCCTGTTTTACCAACTACAGCAGAGGGAGAAATGTCTAGAAAGAGATTTAAAGGGCCTATGCACACCAAAAAAATGCAGATGCCTACCTGCTGAACCAAGTTCTCCAGAGATGGCTGGGATTGTTTCTGTTTCATACCGACCCCGGAGAGATCAGATCAAGGTACATATGAAACTCCCTAAATCCCTAAAAGAGGAGAACGAGGAGGCATACATTCAAACTAGTAGGAGATTGTCTTGAAGCAGTTCAAGTACTTTATATAACAGGTAATACATTCCTGGAACTTGTTGCCACAGGAAAAGACAGGGGCAAATTGTATGATCTGGTTTGAAACAGGATTAGATAAATTAGTGATGACATGTCCACAAACAGAGCACCAATTGTCTGGGCTGGGGAGTGAGAACACAGAGAGGACCATGGAAGTGGCTGCTTACTGGTGGTATCCCCACACAGCACTGCTGGAGACTTGTAAAGGGCTGGGTGAGCCACAGGTCTCATCTAGGGCTTGCTTACCCTCTTATCCCAAATTACAGCATAACTATGAAACCTTGGAGCTGCGTGGTTGTGACGGCTGCACTTGAGCCCTGGACCAGACTGGTGGTGGCTTGGTACAGGCTGCACAGGAGACCAAGAACTCCTTCAGCTCCCCAACAAGGAGCAAAGCGACAGGGAGCACCGATGCATACGAGCTTGGAGCATCAATCATGTGATAAACCTATGAATAGCAGGTGGCTTTGCCAAGACACATTTATCAAGGGACAAAAAGTTATGGGTACAAGGAGCCTCATGCATACCTTTCCTGTCACATATGAGTTGACTACAAGCCAACCGCTTTATTGCGCAAACATGCCAGCCTAGGGGAGCCTGCTTTAAGCTCTCTCTGCTGGGCAGCATGGCCGCAATCTCCCCTTGAGCTGGGATATCTCTCAAGGTTGCTCCGCAAGGCAGAGAGACCTTTTACCAATGACAGATCTTTGGTAAGAGACCCATATCGCATATAACCTCGTAATATAGGAACCTGGACTTTGCCTTGGTGACTTTGATTGCATGCTGACTTGATAGTCATGAAACATTACCAGCCCATGTGGCTATTCAATATTATAGCCACTCTATCCCTTACCCTTATTCCTTGTATCTCTGCCCTCAGACAAACTACTGACCAAGTCTGGGACTAATATTTGACCTAGATGCACCTAGGCTCCAAAAGGAGCTTAGGAAGCATGGGGATCCATTCTGAACCTTGTGACTCAACAGGAGGGTTTTCCTTAAACTTTGCATCTCTTGTCTCTGTATAAATAATTTTAACTTGAGGCTACCACCATTTTCCTCTGTATATTTCTTCCATGCAGTAATTAAAATTAGGTAAACCTTGCCATCAAACTTATTGAACCTTGATAAATCCCTGTCATACTTTGTTAAATTCCATCTAATCCACTAAACTGTCAAATTATTGTTTTACCTCAATAAACCATATAGCTGCTTCTTTCTTTTGAGTGAAGCGCATTCCACTCATTCCATGACAACAGTTATCTTTGAATCATTTTTCAGTGTGCCTCCTTTTCCCTTCAGCTCCCCGGGGACTGTCACATGCCGTGTGCATTACCACCACGTAAAGAAATCTTTACAGGTGTGATTTTGATTTGCAGATAATGCCCTGTGCCATTACAGACACAGAGATGGGAATTAACCATTATCCTTACAAAGGAAACTGTATTTTAAGGCAAAATATCTGAAATTTCTAGTACCTTAGTTGCAATCCTATGAAATACAGTGTCCAAAGACACTGCTTGCTTCACCGGTCCTAAGAAACAAAGCTCCTGAACACTTAAGTCTAACAATGTTTATTTTGTTTGGAAACAGCCATATGGTCTATACATACAATTTGTTAAATGCAAAACATAGCTCTTACTGGCAACAGCAGGTTTGTATTAGAACCATGCCTGTATCAGGAATTTTACTCAATGGGAAGCCATTCTAGAACAGAGGTACCAGGATAAACCTCACATACAGGTAAAAGAAATCTAAGCTTGCACTGAGAAAACCTGCAAAGATTTTGTCTTCAGCAAGCTTGTATTTTATTAATGAATCTAGATCTGTAGTAACATGTTATATTAGTGGTTTGAATGTATGGGTTTTTTTGCTGGTTTGTTTGGGATTTTTTTTGACTTGCTATTTGAACAGGTATGGCAAAAACTCACACTTGAAACTTGGCCTTCGTTCTGTAGTATTGCTGCTAAATTTGCATCATAATACGGACTGGCTTGAACACAAGCAAAATAAAGCAGGAGTGTAAATTAATAGAACAGCACAGGGACATAATTACAGGTCAGATAATGCCTGACAGAATTATAGAGAGACCGTGCATGTGGAAAATGAGCCCTATGTTCTCAGCACTAGACAGTGATTTGCCATGAACGAACCATTCACATTCAAGCCATAAATGCACATTATGGCCCCCAGCTTCTGCATCCCCCCACTCCCAGTGTCCTTCTCCACTGACTCTTGCGCATCATATCATCTCTTCAAGACCTTTTCTTGGTGTGTTACTTGTATTACTTAGATCTGGCTTATTAATTAATTTTTTTTTTCGGTTTCCTTCCTTTATCACTTGAATTACGCATTTCTTACGTGTTTGGAAAGTACTTGCCATATAATGGATGCAACCACAAATAATGCTTTAGTATTAACTTTACAAAGCTGAAATTCAAAACATAACAAAGTTAGTCAACATCAAAGCTGGGAAAAGAAACCAAAAGCTCTTACTTTAAAAGATCACTGATCAACCCACTGACCAACAAACTCGCTCGCCTTCTCAAGCTTTACAATGGCAAGTTTTACATGTGCATCATCTGCTTCTAAGTATTTACTGTGCCTGTCTCAAGTCTGATTCATACACACAAGTGTTGAAGTAGATCACAAAAGTACAGGAATAGCTCTCAAACTGATCAAAGCTATCTTTGGATCCAATCTATTTCATATTTTGAATCCTTAGAGCCTCCATGTTGCTTTGATAAGGTATTGGTTTGTTTGGCTTTGTAATCTATCGCCATATTGACACATTGAGCACTAACATTTATAGACAGGGAGGTAGATGAGAAGTACTGTCAGGCAGGAAATACATGCCTGTGCTGTGAGTCACACCGCAACTGTTGTATGGACATGATAAAACATCAACTATATGCTTACAAAAACAGCAACATTTTTAGACATATTTCCACCTCATTTTCATTTTTCAATAGCTTCACCAGAATAAAATTTTTCTTTTATAGCCACACTTCTCATATAGGTAAGTTTTACAAATTTAAATAACTTTTGTTAACAGAACCCTATAAATCACTGAATTTTCTTTAGGAGTACAGTTGGAAGTCACTTATAAAATATGTAGGAATTACTTGGAAGTCCGAAGCAAATGATAGGAAAGACTAAGGCCTAAGCTATATAGAGACTATGCTGATGCAACGCAAGGGCTTCTGTTGTAACTTGTGCAATTTATTTTTACGGCCAGTCTGTGCACATGGTGATCTACGATTACCTGGATTACTTACCTGCAGAAAAAGGGCTTGGTAATATTACAGAGGCGGCAGAATTTCCCTTTTATGATGCATTATTAAGATTTCAGCACATTCTGTCGAGCATGTAGAAGCAGTTTGTATGGCTGCATAATTGTCTGCAATCTCCAGCAAGGCAGAAGCGCCGCTGCTTGTTGAGGAACAGTGTAGTGGGTTTGGCTGGGATAGTGTTATTTTCCTTCTATGTAGCTGGTGTAGCTCTGAACTTCCCCCGTCACTTTCTGCATGCATGCAGCTATGCTAGTGTGCATCAGGTTATTACACTCTATTCTTCCTTTCTATACAGCCTCTGAAAATATTTTGAATGAGGAATATCTTTTATTTTTATATTAAACGAAATATAAAGCTTTTGCGTAAGAAACATAATCAAAATAAATAAATAATAAAGAATCCCAACTACAAACAACATCTTAGACTCAGCAGCCCTAAAGAAAGTCACTTGCCAGGGTCTCAAAGACCATATTAAAAGGATTATACTGAATAATGTTCTCAACTCAGTCATGAACATCATGTTTAAAAAAATTAGGATATATGTCCAGAAAAACAGGGGAAAAAAGTCCAGAACCTAGACTCAAACTCTAATAGGATTTTGGGAGCTACACTTATTTCACATTTGGGTAGGCCTAGAAATAATACTATAAACTGTAGTGTTTGTTTAGTGCTGTATTGCACCATAAGCACATTCCTAGTCTGTGAAGGAAGTGGGGACATGGCAGTGCCCTGCCTGTCACACACTGCAGGCTTTGGTAATTTAGTTCTTCTGTACAAATGGTTGTACATTGGCTTAAGGTAATGGAGAGTTTTGTGGCTTGTAGGAAATGAAATACAAAGTGCAAGTCCTGGGGAATCCTCCTTGACAGTTTGTCCTGCCTGTGGTTTCCAGGGACTGCACCTAATTCAGACATCCATGCAAAGAGAAGCTTCTACCCAAGGGCCACAAATATGTTTGCATTTCATATTATCTTTAATATGAATGATCCTTCTATCACAAAATTTCATAGTGAAAAAAAGAAAATGTTTTACGCAATTCAGAACAATTAGTGCAGAATAAAATTTTTATTGATGTTTTTCTTCTGTTTCTCCCCCTCCTCCCAGTGTTTCCTCAGGGAAAAAACCAAAGCCTAGCAGCAACAGATTTAAACTGAAATAAATAAATACATACACTGTCTAGCAGGATTATTTCCAGCCAGTTAAATGTCTTTTCCAGAAGATGAATATTTTATTTAAAAGCAACAATTTAACCAAGAGTTGATTCAAAATAATTAAAATTCCAAGCTCCAGAACAGATCTTTTAAACATAAGCCAGCGACTTCTGCCAAGAAAAAAACCCAAACAGCCTCTTTCTGGCATGCCCGAGCACATCGCTCAGGTTAACAAGTTTCAAACAGGAAAGTACAACAGAAACACTGTCCTACCCGTATCCCCACGCACCCCACTTGGCAGCCCAGTCCAGCAGGAAACTGAGGCAAGGATTTTTGCTTCAGTAAGTGTAGGAGGCCCCCAAAATATGATGGCAATATGCTGCTTTTGCTGTTTCAAGGGTTCTTGCAAGAGCCAAGTCAGCGGTAAAAAATTAAAGAGTAATTTATCCTTAATGAGTAAGTGCAGCAGTGCTATCTGCTGCCAGCTTAAGGGCACAAATTAGAGTTTTTCCCCTCTGTTACTATCACAGAGACCCACCCAGGCCAGCATTTCCTAATTATCTTGCTCAAGCCCTTTTCTCTCCACAAATGGACTCTGTCACTCAGTGCCTGTCCCTCATCAGCCCAAAAGCAGCGCCCATGCAGACAACGCTGTGCTGGCTCCCCAGCCAGCCCTGCCGCCCTGCCCTCCGAGCACCTCGTGTGCCCACTTCAACAAACACTGCACAGAATATTACCTGTCTCCTGCCTTTATACAATTAGTTTCCACAGGATTCACAATACAGACTAGGAGGGAGCAGGGTCACTTTGACAAAGAAGTGATCTAAGTCCGTTATTTAAGCCCATTTACCAGATAAGTGAGAGTTTCTGCTGCGTAGCTGCCGTGCGCAATGAAGTCATCCTGTGTCAGCCCACGGTGCCCACATTCTTCATCGTGGAATCTGTCAGCAGAAGCATGAAGACGGATGGTTACAACCTACCTGTGTGACACCTAATTTAAGTCTTACTGTGTTTGCTGTGGTTCAAACATCCATCAGTCTCCCTGCATGGAAAAACCACCACAATGATATTCAAAATCTACTTCAAGGTCACGTCCTTTCTTATTTACTGAATCAGGACACAACATCCAAAATTGAGATGCATTCAATCAAGTCAAGCTGGACTCAAATACTGTCTTCCAGGTTGCATATAAGACTGTAAGAAAGAGGAAGGGCAAGGCACAAATTACAAATACACAGCATTTTCTCCAAATGCTCTTCCAAACTGTGACTATTTTAATCCCAGGGACCCTTCTGAGTCAGATGGGGCTCCCTGCATTTAGCAGTCCTCAGCATATTTCTATTCCATGTACCACTTCACTCTCTCAACACAAGTAGACTTTTAATATCCTTTGGAAATAAGCTTCACAAGTTTACCATGTATTGCATCAAGTACATGTTCTGACTCTCTTAGGCTTATGTGAGGTCTCCAGAGTTCTTGTATTAGAAGAAGTGCTGAACGGCTGATCTTTGCCTAGCCTCAGTAATGGTTTTGTAATCTCTGTCACATCCCAAGTTGTCTCTTTTCTGAACTGAAGACTTCTGGCCTAATTATCTTTTTCTCAAACTGATCAGGCCTGTGATCTGCACAGTGTTGTTGCAAGGTTTGCATCTCCTCTTGCAGGCTTTCTAATCAACTTTCTCTATATGAGTCACTGATACTATCTAAAAAGTTATTATCTAGAAATTTAGTCTCTGCATTTTGTGTTGTAAGATGACTTGTACTTGAGAATATCTTGAACCTAGAAAGGTTGTCTTATGTACTTGAAATTACTTCATTGTAACCAAAAGTTTAGTTTGTAAATTAAGTTTACCATAGATCAATTGCAATGAATTCAGCATCTCCCCTTTTAATGTAACGGCTGTCAACAAGATGGCTCTAAAGAAAATGTAACTAAATCTGAATTTTAAAATAGAGAAAACTTAGGTTCAGCTAGAGGAAGGAATACTTCAAAAATGCAATGTTTTCCAAGTAAAAAACTTCCTGTAGTTAACTGAATGCAAGTGTTAAGCTAGATTTACCAATTTGTGTGTAACAACATCAAACTAAATACAGCAATTTGTAAACAAACAAGAAGTACTTGCTTCCAAATGTGAAAAAAAAAAACAAACTGAAAGAAAGATTAAGACCACAACTGCTCTCTGGTACTTCTTATTAATATCCACTATAGTCAGATAAACTGCTTTATAAAGATTTGAGAAGTCTGGGTGGGTGGGGGGGAGGAAGAGGGAGGGTGACATTTTCCTATTGTATTACAGTCGTATCTCTGCAATCTCACCTTGTGGAAGAAACACAGTACGTATCATAGGAGCAGCTAAAATCCATAATTTTAACCAGCAAGGCTCTTGAAGCCTGTTTTCCAGTAGGCTCATGCCTCGTTGTTGACTGAATTATTTTCAACATTCTAATCACAGTTCTGCATCATGACTTCATCCCTTACTGACAACTGTCTGAAAACTGACACAGAAACTTTAACTGAGCTAAATCTGGGGCTTTCTCTTGCAGGTTCTTTGTTCCACAGGTTAAGTTCACGTTGCATTCTTTACTATAGCAGCAGTCTGTGTATCTTTCCCCTCTTCAGAACAGAAATGATGGGTGGGTCCTGCCCTTGAGATATCTACATCTCTCTTGGCTCTATAAACTATTATTAAGATAAGGGACAGATAAGACAAGACTTGAAACAACAGGATCCTTAAGAGACAAAGCTAGAAAAGAAAAATAATAATATATATTTCAAAACATTTGAACAAATATCATTATTCTGCAGCTTGTATTAAAGTACTTCCAGTGTTAAGCTTTATAAGCACACACAAAATGGTGCTATCCTTACTGAAAACTCTATGTTAATAAAATGTTAATTCGTGCAATTTTGTAAATAGATTATGGAAGAATTTAGCTTATTTAGTCTTTTCAGAAAAGAAGGGTGGTACACATCTATGACTGATATTAAAACTATTTTAAAAGCTTCAGTATTTCAACTGAAAATGTTACCATCTTATGTATAAAATTAGGTAGAGCACTATGATGATTATTGTGGTGATTATAAACAGCATTGTGACCATTATAAATGTTGAGTTTATGACCTCACCTAAGTTTATGTTACTCCCACAAATGTTTTCCAAAGGGGGAAAAAAAGCCAAACACACACACCTCAACAAGCTGTTTCTTTTTAACCATTAACATTGACCACTACCAGTTACTAAGTTTCAGAGGCAGGGAGTTTCTCACTTTCCTGTCAGTATAATATATATAGAGATATATAGATATATATATATATATATCCATTGCATCAATGTCAGTTACCCAACTGGTAACCTGCTTATTACCTGGTTTGTATCAGTTTAGTCCTGGTCCATCTATACCAGCACTCGGTGCCAGAGAAGCTGCACATGTACGGAAATAAACACCTATATGCATGAGTAAAGAAAAATGTTAGTATGTCTCACAAATACCAAGGAAATACTGCATTAGAAGAGATCCATTTATTCTGATGCTCCTTAGTTCAGTTTTTCTGCAACCCTATTTAACTAACCCATGCTATGAGAAAAGGCAAATCTTCTCATGTTTCAAGACCTGCTTCAATCCATCTTACAGATCAGAAGAGCCCCATTACACATTTCAGACCATCAAGAAATTCTCTCTTTGCACAAGAGAACTCATTTTTTTCCCCTCTCCTGTAACCAATTACTACAAAAATTGGAAAGTACTGGATACCTATCTAAGGATATCTATTTAAGAGGTGCAGTGGTAAAGGAATTAGCCTTCCAGAACATTAGACAGCCTCGCATATAGGTTTGATGCTTCCCTTTTGGTTCAGAGAGGAGAAATAATTCAGGCACACTAGAACCTGGTTTGCCTTTGGATCAAGGACGCGTACTGTTTAATTACCATTCAAAAGCATACAAGCATGAAGGAAGCAATAAGCATGCACAGATTATTTCTTTGCTAAAACCTTAATGAGGAAAGTTGCTCCTAAATGGCTGGAAAAAGGCAAGGCCACAGATTTACTCTGCTCTTGCCAGTCAAGCAACGCAATTGTTGGTGCATATGCTGATTCATTTATAGGCTTGTCTCCAGTATATCAACACAAAATTCTATTAATTAAAAAAATGCCATGAGTTGGACACTCCCAAGATCTTAATATTTGCTTTTATTACTAATTTTAACCTCACTGATTATTTTGCATTTCATTTGAGGAGGGAGCTTAGGAGAAGAATCTCTTGCCTTCAGGAATTTGTAGCTTTTAAGGGAAAACTGCCAGGCTTCTAAACATGCAGGGTTTTAGGGATACAAAGAACACTAGGAATACATTATTGGCCAGACTAATGGTCCATCCAGCTCAGTATTTGATCTCCAAGAGCAGCAAGAGAAGGCGTCCAGAGGAAAGCACACATCTGCAAGCTTTCTACAGTTCTTTCCCTCATATTCCCCCAATATCTACTGTTGTTGGGCTGACCATTCCCATTAATTATCATCACAAATCTGTCTAATGCCTGGTTAGGCCAACTGATACAATCTGCCCCTACACTCTTACTGGGGCAAGGAATAGGGTCTGTTGTGTAAAATAATTTAACTACTTGAAATTTATGTCCCCTCTTTGTTCTGCTGTTTTGTGATTTACCACACCACATACTTCATACAAGAAGCACTATAAACATTAAACAATTGTCAAAAATATAGACCTGTTCCAAAGCCACTTAACTATTACCCATTTTCCACAGTTATTTAGGACAGAAAAGCATTTTCAGGTGTTCTGGGCCAGTCAGTGAGGCGCAACGCGTTGCCTCTCATCTTGACCGTACTCAAACACCCACAGTCAGCCAATATTGCCATCTCCCTACGGCCTGTTTTCATACACGCTGTCTGCAGCAAGAGGCACAAAAATCTCACTTGGATGTCTGCATCTCACCACTAAGGAAGAACTATGTGTGTCTCAAGAGGGCACAGGAATCTAGAATTAACAAATATTTTGTAGTTACATTTTTGAAAAATGCACATAAAGAAGAGGCCCGCTTAACTGACATTTATCCACAGCTGCTACCGTAACAGGAAACCAAGTTAATTAAAAACATCAGCAAGTATAGCTAATAGGGGAAGTGGAATAGATAAATACAAACTGCACACAACTGTTATCGTAGACTACAAAAAAGAGAAGCACTAGTTTTCCAGAGTTGTCAGCCTGGAACATTTGGATGTGGATTAATTTAGCGATCACTAAAAATCAAATGAATTTAATACATGATGCACTACTCTGCAGTTAGCTCCTTCTGATCAAAAGCCGAAACAAAAGCCTGTTAACAGCTCAAATGAGGATGGCACTGTAGCTCACTGGTAGGGGAATGAAGGTCATTATTCCGATTTAGTTCGGAACCGCTGTTCTGTGAGAAAATGCATATTACTAGTGCTACTTCAGATGGTATTTGTGACCCTCAAACAGCTCCGTTAACTTGTCCATGCTGCAAATGGAAACACAGAGGAGGTTATTTCGGAGGAGGTAACACCTACTTCTTTCCCAAGCTGGAATCTCTGAATGAATATCTGGTTTTACTGATAGGTTTTAGTAAAAGATATTCTCATAGTACAAAATTTTTAGTCATATACACCATTCCCATGCACTTATGAGGTAAACTTGAAAAATGTGCTCTGTATGATACACCATTGCAGAGAGAAATGCAATACCATAATTCATAATGGAGCTAAAAAAATTATCAGGTGACAAAACAAGGGGAAAATAGAGAAAACTCAACTTCTCTGTTACAGCACCCGCTCTCAGCTTCCCCCACAGAACTGTGTCAAGGAGATTTTCCCTCACTGACCACACAACAGACTGGGAACCAAAGAGGCTGCTTCCTACAACAGCCACTAGGAATATGACATCACACTAATTAACCTTTCTTGTATTCTTGTATGAGTAATATTGCAATGGAACGTCAAGATAATGTGCTCATTAACTTTTCCATTCTTTGAACCAGCGAGGTGTCAAATTCACGCAAAAGTGTTCAAAATTAGCTTGATTTGTCTCATTTTTTACTTGGTTACCTGCTCGGCATAAGAGATGGCATGTTTCTGATACATAAAGAAACAACTCTATAACAAGTACTAACCTGAAATTTTCTCTTTTGTACCTACTTCACCATAAAATGGCTCATTCAATCAAGGAAGGCTTTTAAGCAGATAGTGGAGCTGCAGCCATGGCTAAGTGACAATAACAAGGCTAGACAGCTTAAAACCTTGATATTGTTTCTGCTTCATACCCAAGCTGACACCCCACTGAGATCCTTCCACATTCGCCTCCCTTTATAGTACTGCAAAAAGGCACAGCTCATCACAAATAACAACATTAATGAGATTTCTACTGGGATTGCAATACATTTTTCTATTGGGACCATTTGGACACTACTATTTGCCTAATTATTCCTCTCCTAATTAATTCTACTGGCGGTTGCAGATCTTCAGTTACATAAATACTCTCCTGTGTTTGCTCAATTAAGTGGAAAGATTCCTGTAACCTAATATGTTAACATTAGGATTAAAAACAGCTGCATAATCTCCACCCAATACAGAAAATATTGGAGCTCCCTAAAGGAAAAGCATATCAAAGCTCCTTGAGACCTCTATTCTTTCCCCAATATAAGAAGATCCTTACTATTTTCAAAAGTATATTACAATCCTTTTCTTCCCCCTTTCAGAGCTGGTAAAAGGTACCAGATTAGCAGTGAGTGCAAACCAGCATCTCTTTGGATAGCTATGTGACAAGGAGCTTTAATACAACAAGCCCGGCCAAAATCCACTGCTAGGAGATCCACAGAAAAAGGGCTTTTTCCCAGCAGGAAAAAGAGCATCATTCTGCAGAAGGACAAGCTCTCTCCTACTGCCCACACAGTGTATTTCAGTAAGAGTTACTGTCTGAGCGGCTGTACTCACAGCCCCTTCACCATCCCACGTGCTCCTCCCCGACCCCCATCCCACAGAGTATATCAGGCTAAACATACTTCAGACTTGCACCTTTTTTTGAACAACTATAAACAACTTAGATGAGCTTTTTTTCAGTAGCTCCATGTCACCAGTTTCCATACTTTCCAATGTGTGCACGACAACCTTGTTTGATTTGGCTCATTACTAGTAATTCACATTAAAATTTGCTTTTGAAAGCCACAATTACATGCCAGCAGGTCAATATTGTAGCTCAATACTGTAGTACTATGGACAGAACTAGCTTTTCTTAAATAAAAATCTAAAACTTGTGGACATATTTACAACAAGTAGCTCTTTTAAATTCCATCCTGAGTTACAAAGAGTGTCTCTGGATACTTGGTTGTGACCATCATCCAGTTGTCTCATGCATTTGATAATTCTAAACATTCATAGCAAGAAAGATTGCCATTCTAGCAAAGTAAAAGTAGAACAAGAATTTTAATAACTCCACGGCATTTTGACAGTTCTCATGATTATTGTACTTCTAAGACAAATACCTTATGACACACGTGCAGACTGGTCACAATGTCTCTGTTGACTCCCTCTTACCATAGAGTTATTTAAGTTTCCATTTGGGAGCCATCAGCTTTGAAAGAGATGGGTAAGTATGTTCATGAGGTGCTGTCTTAGAGCTCCAATTTTAATACTCTAAAGGAATAACAGTTGATAACTACCAACCTCCAGGGCTACACAACACACATGACTTTTTAAGAACATAAACAGGATTATTTAATGGTACAAAACAGAACTGGACTTTTGATTCTCTGGCACTGTAAAATTATTTCAATATGGATTAGCTCTAGGTTTTCCAAACTTTATCAACATTAATGATTCTATTCAGTGGAAAAGCTTCCAGCTGCATCAGTTAAAAAGAAATCATGCCGATTAATCAAAGACCCTCACAAGATAAAGGTGATATTAAGTTATTTCTGGAGGACACATCCCTGTTAATACAAGACTCCTGTTTAACTGCCAGCAATGAAGTGCATTCTATTACTTGGCATTCCTGCTTATTAGGAGTTGTGCAAACAGAACTACTCTGCAGTAGGTTGGGCATGGATTTTACATTAGTCATTACAACAAAAATAATGTAGCTTTAAATGCCAACTAAGGATGCAGCAGATTATACACACAACCAAAAAGAATGTTTTGAATTTTTATCTCAACAGCTATGAAGCAGGAGAAAGTCTTGATAGGAAAACCTTCCCTAGAGATCAGGTTCCCTACAACCAGCTTCCTCTGCCAGTGAAAGTAAGTGGTTCAGAATGTCCTTGTCCTGTCTTCACCACAAAGATGCAGTCTGGGTTCCTAAGGTGCGGTATAGCCACTCCTTTCCCCCAAACCTAATCTAATCCCTGGTATTTAGGACACCAAAAGAACTTTGTTGAGCTCTTTTCCACACCTTTTAACTTCTACAAACACATTTTTTCTTTCATTCCCCATATATATGTTCAGAACACAGCACATTTGATTTAAGCCAACTTGATTTGATATTTTGTTTTGAACACAAGGCAGAGAACGGGCCTGTTGCCCTGACACAACCAGCTCTGGCCTCTCTCCCACATCAGCATGGACCCTCCAAACACATTTCAGCAGGAATGACAAAACTCAAACTCAGCTATAACTTTTAAAATAGATGGATTATTGCAAATACCTGGACACTGTATTCACAGATGCACCTTCTGGGTTTTTTTGTCCCTTAAACCATCTTGTCCCTACTCCACTGGCTATGCTTTACTCTGACCGCATTTACTACCTGTCTTGCCAGCCTGGTCTGTCTTCCTGAGATGGTCTGACTGATATACATGTAATTAAACTCTGAACTCAACTTGGATTTGATCTCAACTTTTATTTAGTTTTATTTTATATAGCTTTTTATTTAAGACTTGAAGGGTTGAAGGAGTTAGAGGTGGGAAGACACTTGTGTTTTTCTAATTATAACAGCTGATTTTTTAAAAAATACATTATCTCTATTATTGGAAAATTGTGTATCTCTCAAATATAGGGGTTGGACATGCAGTCAGTGAACAGAGAAGTACCTGAGCCTGTGTCATTCATTCCTGAGGCAGAAGAGGCAAGAATCTTCCATTGTGCTGTAAAACCTCAGACTGAAAACTGCAATTCAGGTGCAGTTCTCCTTCCTTAAAGGGAAAAAAGGAAACAATAGGAAAATCATTCATCTGATGATGACCAGGAAAGAGCCCAGCAATTTGCAGTGAGCTGAAGTCAGTATAAAACAGTCAGATATAGATCATCTTCCTGAATTGTACCTCCTACCGTCCCAATTATCAAAACGAAAATCAGCATGTTCCCAGAAGTGCAGTTCTTCACAAACCCCCAAATATATCATGTCCTACCCCCTAACCTCCAGTGAACAGAGGCTAATAGAAGGTTAAAGCAAGTTTTGGTAAGAACGCAGTCTGGGTTAGACTACTGCAAAACACGCTTCAGCTCTGTATAAATTTGCTCTAAAACAAGATCTAAGAATAGCCCTTGCCCTCTAAAGACACTAAAGCAAGTGGATGTGTGTCTGGTACAAAGTTAAGGTGAACCAGAAGATGACAAGAACCACCTGAACCCACCATGTGCCTCTGCCAGGGCGCTGCCGAGTCAGCAGGCAAGCACCGCCTTATCATTCAGGCAAAAACTCAGACAAGTTAGCTCAGATCATCCATTTAAATTATCACGCTTATCTAATAGCTCATTTTGCCTGAGGCAGATAACAGGACACTCACATCATCCTCCTGGATGCCTTGCAAAAGGCGGCAGTTACCAACAGGGAGAGAAGTAGGAAAAGCTGCAAGTCAGGGGGAAACAAACACCCAGCTACAGCTGTATGTATCAAATGAACATTTCCATAGCAACCGCTGACTCAATCATCCCAATTTTCAGGGTTAAAGTTTAATTTAATTTTAAAAAGAAGCATAAAATGTTAATTTGAGCCTGTTACAAAAGGTAATTAGTCTGCCTGTTTAAAAAAACCTGATACGCCATAAATAGAATAAAGAGCTATAGTGGATTAAAGTGATAGTTTTGTGCATTTCTGTTGATGCTTTGGGGCTTTTAAAACTGATTTTAAATGACTTAATGTAGATTTCTAAATATCTGAAAGAAAAATACAAGACATACTACAAGGATGATGTGACAAAATGAATATCACCGAAGAACATAGTCACACTATACACAGACAGGTGACACCTAGAGCCCTCTTTAAAGACAAAGCCCCAGTTCTCTCGGTAGTAGCGCTGTGTGTATCTCCACAAGTTGTCTCGGTGAGCAGTGCTGCCCTTCCTGGACACCACAAGTCAAATCTACTCCCGTACAGCGGTAGCGGCCCTGGGGAGGGATGATGCCAAAGGAACACTGATATTTTGCACAGCTCTCGCTACTCGTTTACCACTCCAGGTATATAGCACAACAAATCTAAGCAAGAAACACTTGCAAATATCTGGAAGCTTTCTGTTAAGTGCTAAAACCTGCAAACCCACCTGCCACCTTTATCGCTTTTCCCAATTCTGTCTCAACTCCCTTCCTCCCCGACACACACGCTTCTCTGACATCTCTGGAGTCAACTCTGGCACCCAACTACGATATGACCCAAATCAACAGTCACAGAACAAGGACTGGCCAGAAGGGCTATTGGGCCTGGCTTGCTGACCCTGTGGTGAGATGAGCACAAGCGCCCTGGAAGCAGCACATACTCCTTTTAGCATCGGCAAGTCTCAGGCTTAGTTTCTCCTGTTTCTATGCAGGTAAAAGAACAAGTAAGAACGTGCAGTGTAGAAGAGGATACGACTAAAGATTTCCCTGATAACCTAATTCAGCTGAAATGAGACATCACTAGCAACTGTTAGATGCTTAATTCTGGTATCTTACTTTCTATCAGCATCACAAAAGTTAGCATTTCAACAAATACCGTATTTTACTGTCTGAAAAGTGCCTTTAGATCCAATTTCAGGAGAATGCTGGTTGTTTGCCATGTGCAGAGAGCCAGATCTAGAACAACAGGTATTCCACAGAATCCTTATAAGCATCTGGAATAAGTGGGTTATGAACATTCTGGCTGAAGGTTTTATGGGACATTTTAAAGCTTTCATATACCCTAGGAAAAGTGCACTGTGAAATGCACTATGGCCATATTTGTCTGTATCTGTGTAGGAGGGATTACCCTCTCTAAATATTTTAAACAAGTTCTAAATGTCAATGCCTCTTAAATGCCAGCAGGCATCAAGTTCAGCTGATCAACTTTTAGTCCATTTATTTGTGAAATAAACAGCTAGAATAAGCCTTCTTGTTTCAGGTTGCTCCTTCAATAAGAAAGCTGACGACTTGCTCATCCAAAAAGTCTGCTCATTTTCAGCAGTCGCTCATTTTGTTGTTGGTCGCCGAGGCTGTTATCAGTGGTTTGTCCCCTGACCCAGGACGGCAGGACAATCTTTAAATTGACTCAGGGTCCTGGCTTCGCAATAAGCTCATAACAAACTAAACTTAAATGGGGGGAGGGCTGGTATGAAATAGTTACAGTACCTATAGTAACTGAACGAAACAGCAAACGACACACTTTTAAGAGGCCAAGGCTGGTGCCTTCTCTGCTTGTACAAGAAAATTTTTACTTTCTGATCCGATAATAATAACAAAAAAGAAGAATGAATCAGATAATCCTAATAATTACCTTCTAGAACAAAACCAATACGACATGCTATTAATGTGAACAACTTTGTGGGTGGTTTTGGTTTGTTTTTGCCTAACAGTAGAGACTAGAAACAAAAACAAAACAAAACCCACAAACAAACAAAAGAATAAGAAGAAAAATTTAAAGAGAGAAACCCAGAAGGGCAGCGAAGCACCAAAGTTCACTGACAGACTGCAGGGCATAGACACTGCATTTTTATTTGTATCTTTAAAAATCAGTCCTGCTGCCAAGGCTACAGAGTGGATCTGCCCTATTTCCAGCCACTAGAAGCCAGAGGCGAATACAATTGCGGCGCTGCAAGATCTGGCACGCATGGTAAAGGCACCGCTTTATTAGTGGCATTCCCATGTTGGAATCCTTGATAAAAGAAGAAGATCATCAATGGCAACTGACTCTGCATAAGGACAATGAATGTTCAAGCGACCATCTGAGGAGCCCGAAGCAAAGACATTAACACCCTCACACCAGCCTCAGCACACACCTGAAACACCCTTCTGTCCAACATCCACACTTGGCAGTTCTTCCCTTGAATATTGTTTGTTCTGTTAAAAATCAGAAGCCTAAAATAACAGTGCCTGGTGCATTTATTGAACCTAAAAATAGCCCTCTAACAATCGTTTAATTATTTCCCACTGTCATGCACTAAGACTTTTATCTTAGGTCAGAGAAAAAGAATTCCAGACCCATGCCTGTGTTAGATGCAGAGAGATTTTGAAATGATGTAAGGACAATAACTATTAATTATATGTTGGGAGGTTATTTATGAAGAGCAGGAAGTTCAGAAGAGGTGGGGAGGAGGGAAGAAATTACTTTCCAATAATAAAAAGGAAAATTTTTTTAAACCAGTATACTTTGCCATTTTATCTTTGCTTCTCTCTCAAGTCCTAAGGCAGAGATTTTGTTTGTAACTATCACAACAAAATTATTTTTATATTAATAAAATTCAAAAGTTATTATTCTCCATAATAATAAAATTACAAAATCTAAAAAAAATTTTTTTAAAAATCGTAAGTATCTGTCAATTCAACTGCAAGATACATAAAATGTTACCTGGTGGCATTGGTTCAGTTGTTCTCCCAGGCTATGGAGGTTTACAAACCTGCATGGCATGCCTGAAAGATTCCTTTACAGATTCACCACAGCTGAGAAGTTGAGCAGGAGGTGAGCAAAGAGTGATCACCATGTCAGGAACCAGGTAGAGAAACCAGCTCCTCTACAACTCTGTGTTACAGTTTCAGTTAATTATCTACTGAGACCAGAAAATAAAACAGACCTTTAAAAGAGCCTGTCAAACCAACACTGGGGCTCCCAGGAATGAGACACTTAACCCACTGTATGGGGCTGGATGTCAAGAAAACATCCCTCCGGCTGCTGTTGCAGCCCAGAGGTGGAACCACAGCTGTCACAGTGGCTGTGCCACTGGTCACACAGCTCATCCTTGCCAGACCGTCCTCTGGGAGGCTGGAAATAATCACTTACCAGTTTTTGTTACGGTCACAGTTCTAACTAATTCAGAAGCCTCAGATATTGTTTCATTACAAACGATTATATCTCTTCTACAATATAAACACTGTTGTCCTTAAAATTAAGTTTAAAAAACTACTCCAATATAGAAGAAACTTCTTATTAAAAGTACTTTATCCCCCAAAGCTCAAGTAAGGTTATGTAAAAAAAAAAAGCAGTTGTTAGTCTACAAAACCTAGGCAGTCTTTTCTGGCCTACTAAAACTAGAAGTCTTTTGCCTAGGTACAGAATGCTGACACATTTGGTAGATACAAACAGGTTGAGCAACCTAACAGTTCAGCTCTCTTTTCACTACCTATCATTACCTTCACAGTAGCAAGACTTGTCTTTTGTCAAGGATAAATGAGGCTATTTCATTTGACAACACATTTTCCCCACTGCCTCCAACAGCTGTAACCTGATACCAAAAAACTTAATAAAAAACCCCAATGTTAACTGCCAAGTCAGTGCCACAAATTTTGATTCATTTAGAATTAAAAACAGTGACTGTACCACATAATCTTGTTTCTTATGCTTTGCTCTCTCTCCTCTTCTTGACAGTACAAACACCATATCATGCATAATTAGACTCCAGTATATTCCCTATTAAACTGCAAAATACAGCAGCATCCAAGTATCCACAACTATCTGCATTGACACATACATGGATCATAATTTATTAGTCAGTTTGCTTATGCAAAATAGGTATTACAAATCACACATATGTTAAGAGAAGACTGTGCAGAAGGTAGTTAGGAGATAAAAATCTATGTGAATCTAAACCAGAAAACATATGCTTTTAACCTAGAAAAAAACCCAAACCTCACAGCTGTCTTCAAGAACTGCAGCATGTCAAATTCAGCTTCGCTTATGCTTCGAAGATCTTTCTTGGAAGGGCTGTAGCTGTTTTATTTAAGATTTTTCTAGAGATGGGCTAGAAAAGAACTAAGATAGCACACGTACATCTTTGACTTGTATTTCATGAGAATATAACTTCATCTAGAGAAGCCTGTGAGGAGATATTCAAATCAATGGCTTCTCTGCTACCTTTGCTCTTTCTCCCCACCATGACTGCAGTTTGTTACTTGTACTATTGGCACAGATGAGAGCCAACCTAAGAAAAGGAATTTTAAAAGCTGCAATGTTTTATATCCCATTGCTTTAAGTGTCACATGCAAAACCAAGCTAGTATAAATAACCCTCTGCAACATGCAGGGGAACTAAAATAACATCTTGCGTACTGGGTGTCTAGTATGAGTGATATTTGTGAAAACTGCTGTAGGACAGGTACTGTATCATGGGTGGCAAAAATTCCATCAAGGGGAGAATATTGCAGAAACTTGCACACCGTTTTCAGGTACTGTGTGATATGTGGGCACCCAAACCCAGGGAACAACCCACACGAGCAGGCGTAAGAGAAACCCCACAGAAAAATCTGACATGTGACAAACACAAGGACAGAGGCCATTTGGCTCCAGACACATGTGTACCTAAGCTAGATAACTATTTCTTGACTAAAATGCTTTAACGGTCAGTTAACATCTAAAGCCGTGGAGTCGTTTGACTTGTCTGCTTATGTTTCTGTGTGTTTCTGGAATGGTAAAAAAAAGGCGCATTAACCAAATCTTTAGGTGCCCCCAGTACTGCTGAGCTCAGCACTCCTTCAGCTGTATTTTGACATGTTTTTCAAAGCTGGTGATTGTGAGCGCGAAGGGGCTGAGTGGTGATCAGAACCTGCCTGGATTTATTTCTCTGCAGCTGTCTCAGCTGCGCTGCCAGGAGAAAGCAAAACACAGTGACGCCCCGCGCTCCATTAACTGCTGGTTATCCATCTCTGCAGGCACAAAATCAGAAACCACCAATGTCAAAGCCTATGCAAAGAGCTTGCAAAGAGCAATATTCTATTTCTCTTCTTAACAGGTAGGCTAAAGTGCTCAGAAGCAAGTGCTTAAAGACTTGCATGTACTTAGGAACACCTGAACACATAAACAAATGCTAAAGAATTCAGTGTTCAGCAGTTTGCTCTGGGGGGTTAGTGTTCTCAGTGTGCTCTCAGAAATAAAACAGAATTAGGACTTTTATGGTTTGGGGGTTTAGTTTTGTTTGTTTGTTTTTTAAAAGATGTATTGAGAAATTTTGGTAGCAAGCACTTACATTATTAGAACACATTAATCGTCTTATCACTGCATACAATGGAAAATTAATTTTATTTGGAACAAGAAAACTTATTGGTGATTCAAGACGTGGCATTAACTCTAAAGAACCAGGTTTTGAAGTAATGATTACAGAGAGATCTCCAGATTTCGGCTGAAGTAAGAATACTAAAATGATCTTTCAGCTGCAAGAAAAAACAAAACAAAAAACAAACCCAAACCAGCCCAAACCTGAAAGCCAGAAAATCTTGTTTGAGCTCTAAAAGTCTGCAAGGCCATTGCATGAAGGTCTGATCACCAGTTTTCTGCTACTTGGGTTTGTCAGTATTGGAAGAAAGAGAAGTTATCTTAATGGAAAACAAAATAATACTTAATAAGGATAACTAAAATGTGGTTTAGTGAACCTCCTATAAGATGCATTTATGGAACTATACAAAGACACAAAATCTACTAGATAATATGATTTCCTAACTTTGGTCTGACAACAAAATGGCACGCAGCAATAACACAGACCATTTCTAAGGCTGATGCTGAAACACAGTTAAGACATTTTTAGATGGTGAACAATCCTCCACTTACCCAATTGCTGCAATTTGTCACAATTTATCTTGGCTCTGCAGTGGTAGAATTCACATCCTTTAATTGAGGTAAACAATTGAATAATGAAAATTTGTTACAGTGATTTGAATACAGCTTAGAGGCAGAAAATAAATAATTAAAAATTAAACAGCTTCTGCTGAACTATAAAGTACTGAAAAGAAAGAAAGAGGTTAACAGGAACAAATGAGTTAAATTTTGTCTACCAAAGCTTATATTGAAGCTGCTGTACAATGGTTTAATCTACCAGTCTCCACTCTCTTTTGCTGTTGTCTTATACCACTAGGAGATCATTGAATTTTTATTCCCCCGGTGCCTGTAAGACTAATTCAGCCAATGTCAGTTTTTAAAGACATCGGAGATATTACTGTTACCAGGCTAGAATTATTTCATACTGACAGTTCAGAGTAGGATGTAAGGAATATAACCTGACTTTCATGCTCTTCTCTGTTGGAAAGGATCAGCACAGCTTCTTGCGCTACTTTCTTCCTTCTACAACTACTGTCTAGGCCTCAACTGACTTACTCCAGCAGCTGCAAAGCTTAGTAGATCATTAGTAAAGGACAGGAATAGTCAGAACCACGAGCAGGTCTAAAGTGGCCAGCATGTTCCTCTAGGGTGCTGTGGACTTGTCCAGTATCTCCCCACAAGAGCTGAAAGTAGAAACGAGACATGGACTAGGGTCTACCTACAAAAGGACACCTCCATTTTCAGAATTTTGTTTTGGTTATTTGCTTTCAATAACGAAAGCAACAGAGTCAATGTCATTTCTTCCCCCAGTTACACTGAAGTTTTGAGTTACTTGGCAGAATTTCTTCTCTTGGCAAGAACAAGTAAGTAGAAGGAATGACTAAGTGGTCAATGATCTTTTCCAAACACCCAGTTACCTACTGCACTTCCTAAAAAGCAAAATGTCTCGTCTTCAATCAGGTACATGTCTTAGTAAGCTATACAGAAGTCAATGAAATACACACCAGTCAGAAGAGCAGACCCAAGAACCTACCACATCTACCAAAACCTACAAATAAAGGCTACTGAAATATTACAGCATTACATATGGATGCTAGGCTAAAAAGCTAGTTTCAGAGGCTAGTTTCACTGTATGTTATTGAAAACATACCACAGCAAATGTGTGTAACTCCCTCATGTACAGTTGTCATTACAGTGGCCACTATTTCATATCAAAGTCACTGCTGGCTGGTTTACAGCACCCGCATCTGTAACCGCTTCCTTTCTCGCTGTGTTCTGTGGCCTTGTGCACTGTGCAGCAAGCACATATCACATGTGCTCACATCTCCCCACTGATGACTTTAAAAATGGACAATATGGTGCCTCCCCACAGGAGGAAAACACCAAGCATTCTTTGTAAGTGTCATTCAATGAGTGTTCAGCATCCAGCCCACTTCCTAACTTGCCTTATGAGAACTGCAACAGGGTAGATGAAACTGTGGCTTTACAAAAGCAACGTGCACGGGCATTCAGGTGGAAAAAAACCACAAATAGTCTACTTGTGAAAATGAAAGATAAGTTCAACATTTGCACAATTGTGTTTACAAAATCAAAGGAGCAAAGGACTAACTTGTAACTGATGATACTCCACATTCTCAAGCAAAAAAAAGTTACCAACGGACAGATTTAATACCGAGGATTCAAAACAGAAAGTAAAGGCTCTTCCTTTCTTCAGAGAAGCACTAGAAGCCCCACATGTAATCTTTCAGCTGGCTTATTATTTGAAAAGGGGACTGCTCACGTCCCAAATGTCCCACATTCTGTTGGGTGAACACAGATCTGTGTCCTTGGTGACCTCCAAGCCCGACAGCTGAGCAACAGGGTATTGATTTTGACAGCAGTTAAAGACAAATGCAAACAAGGCTACAGGATATGAAATACCATCAAACTTCATTCAGGATCTTGTCAGAAACAGCAGGTCAAGTGATTCAGCAGCACAAAGGGGCTCTCTGTTTAAGAACCTGTCATTTACAGAGATACATGTGTATCCTCCCTGCAACTCAACTGCTGTTACTGTAGGTTGGACTTTGTTACCGAGGCAGAGACACTTCTTGCTACCAGATTGACAAACGAATCTGATAATTGGGCTGCAGATGGAAGGACTGAACAATTACCCATTTGCCTAGCAAATGAGAATGTAACTTAAGTAAAAGACTGATTTTCCTCTGTTCCACAACACAGAGTAGTAGACAGGAGATTCAGAGATCCCTTTCTTCTGTATTTCTATTATTCAGTGTAACCAGCTGCTTTAAATCCCTAGGAGGTGGGACCACAGTTCAGCTCCTCAGAACCAGCCTGCCTAACTTGCATTAATTCCTAAACTGCTCCCATTTCACTACAGAGCAGGGCTGCTTGCCAGTACCATCCGCTTAGCTGTCCAACCCCCTCGTCTCCCCACAGAGGAAGCTCAACTAACACCAACATTAACCGTTTACAGTTCAGCTCTCCCCAGTACGGCCCCAGTTACGCTGTGCTGTATGCAGCAGCTTCCCAGTATTCCAGTTACTGTAGCCTTGTTCATCAAAATGGATGTTGGAAAACTGCAGTAAGTGCTGATAAAATCTGTTCACGGTCTCCTAACTCCTCTTGAAAAAGGTGTGCACAGAAATTCAGACATTTTTCTGAGCCGCACCATACAGCTGGCACTGCAGAGGAGTTTACAGAACGAAAACAAAGCACAGAACCTTTTCCTGCTAGATACAGGCCACAACTAAACAATTAAACAAAAAAGGCTTGGTTTAAACAAGTTCTATTGCACAAACCAGAGCGAAAGCCCCAGGACGTCACCTTACGCCTGCAGTGGAGGAGGGAGATGAGGAAAGAGCATATTAAAAATAAAAGCAGAGGAAGTGCTGCAAATTCTTCCACTTCGGCATCTCTGCCGATTGGCTGGGAAAGCTGTTGCTGCACAAATTCTGCCAGCTTCTACCACTCATAATAAGCCTGGCTCTCTGTTAGAACAGACTAACAGAGCTGCAGGGTGAGCTTTACTGAATTAGAACACCCAGTGACCGTCCCCTCTCAAGCTAGGAGGAAAAGTTTGCCTGAAAACGTCCAACTCCCTGAAATCAAGCTGTGTATCCCTGCAATTAAGCTGTGTATTGGCAGCAAACCTTAGTCTATAGACTTCTCAGGCGAAGCCATGCAAACTTGTGTTATAATAGTTCTTGTTTCCAAAGCAACAGAACAACAGTTCAAACTCCTGCTGGTGTATTGTCCGATAAAAATCTTTTAAAATTGTGCCATCATTGTAAGAAGGAAAGCAGAGAGATCAAGCCGAGGCAATTTCAAAAGGTACTAAACTGAAAGGAGAAAGTAAATTAAACCCCATCCTAAAAGAAAAACAAGCCATGGGTTTATAATTAAAATACGCTTAAACACCTTTTTTTTTTTTTTAGTTAAAAATAATCCCTTTTTGTGTGAGCTGTATATAAAAATCAACACTGACAAGACTGTGCCCAAGGGTCTAAAAATCTCACCTGTCCCGTGGTTAACTCTTTTTATTAGAAATCAAGGCTGTGCCCTAGACCAGGGACAAGTGATGCAAAAATACCTGCTGCTTCAGATAGGAAATGGAAAAGCTAACATACTACCTCTTCAACTTCTATGCTAATGTAGAGCAATGTTGAATTTGGAACAAAACCCAGAAACTTAACAATATGAACAACTTCAGTGTTCTGAGAACTGATATGCTTGAGCAAGCCCTTAGCAGGTCATGGGATTCAATAATAAGCTTTGACCATAAAAACAGTACTATTAAACTGAATGATCCCAAATAACAGGCCAAGAGACTGAGAAAATCCCCCATATACAATTAAAAAGAAATTGATAATGGTGTCTGATTAATTCAGGTCCGTTAACAATATACTTATTACAGTTTTAGGTGTCATTTTCAAAAAATGCATTAATGTGAAAGACCTCACGTGCAGATTTCAGCAGTACGAGGGACTTGGCTCTCCAACATTAAAACCTGATTCACTTGTGGTGAATGGGAAAATTCTCCAATTACAAAAAGTAATCAGCCAAGAAGTTACGAGTCCTTCATCACGGGAGCCCGTTACACATGGAAACTACAAGACACACGCTTTTTGGGTTTTGCAACAACACACATTAGGGCTACAAGACAGTTGCATGTGCAAACACGACATTACCAGTAGGCTGAGTTCTGCAGTTCTGCCAAATGCAAAACAGCCAAGCGAACTTTATTTCCTGTGAAGCTGTATTTGTACATAAAGTGTGATTTGAATTCCACCAATGGGGAAAAAAAAAACAACCCCCGCCGTGACCTGAGAAACTCGGGCACTTCTGAAGACAGAATCCAGTTATAAGCACAAAACTGAAGAACAGAGACCAATGATACCTTATTTCGACAATAATATTAAAATGAATTTGTCCACCACCTAAAACTCAATGCTGGGATGACAACATTATTAATATTACATTTAAACACCTTAGTATTTCTTCAAAGTAATTGTTTTGTATGAGAATTTTATGTGGAAAGACAGATATATGAACAATTATTTTCTGACTGTGTTGAACCAGTAACTGTACCTTGATTTCTTTGCAATAGGGCTGTAACATCTTATCCTGCTGTTCGTTCCTGCAAGGAGCACCGTGGATGAAGTCACAATTATTTTCATGTCAACACCATCGTTAATTAAACAACAGTCACACCCTCTCTGTGGTTCAGAGCCCTGTGGCTGGGGTGGAGTAGGATGAGATGTAAGAAGGAAGGGATATCTCCTCTGGGGAATGGGAGCTCAGCTTAAGTTGACATATAAAAACTAATTCCCAGCTGCCTTTAAAACACATGAAAATAATCTTTAACTCAACAGGAACTTGTTTCCTTCCCAAATAATGTTTATGGGCTATTGTCTGCTTCTGCCCCGAGGAGTGTATCTCAGCAATACATATGTCCGTCCCTTTATGCACTGGCGAGGCAGTTAGTACAGTGCTCAGCCTCATAAGAATGACTTTTTGCAGAACCATCTTAATTCAGCTGCTCGCTGAGGTCTTGGCCTTGCTGCTGATTTTGAGCTTTCTAATGTAAAGCGTGTTTTAGCCTGTGGCTCCTTACAGCTTATACTGTGAAACGACAGGTTTATAATGTCTTACTACAAACTTCAAACAAAGTAAAAAGGCTACCTAATTAAACATTAACTTTAGAAAGACTTACTTCAGTGTGTTCTGAACTGCTCTAATCAGCTATCACGTACCTTGGTTTAAAGCAATTCCTACTAACCCACATTAACATCTTCATTGAAAAATATACCAATTTTAATTTAATTCAAATTACTTACTGCATCTCATATGCCAGTTTCATCTCAAAGAAGCTAAAAAGTACTTCTTGTGCAACTGCCACACTGGACACAGGTTGGCTGCTCTTCTTTCTCGCTACATAATTCCCCAAAACTTTTAACACAGTATAAAATGCTCTTTATTCCACAATTACAGTTACATGCTTATTGCTTATAATCTGTATGAGTTTTAAGTTTATGCTTTCATACTTTTTGTCTAAACAAAAATCAAAACAACAACAACACCCTACCAAGCATTGCTGGTCATATTAGCCAAAGTGTCAAAAGTTTCTGGATATAATGAGCAAATGCAGATATAATATATTAAGGTTTCCACAGTAATCTCCTAGTTGAGGATACCATTTCCATGATCAGACGTTTAAAACAAGAACCTTTTACGTAGCAGTTATCTACACTGATATTTTGGGCATGTTTGCATTCAGAAAGCACTCCATTGCTCGTAAAAATCAAGCCAAAGTCTCCTGGTAAGAATTTTTAGGAATTTGTATCAGACTGTGTTATATGAGAGTCTGAAACTGCCATTCTCCAGGACAAATGTATCAAATCCAAATATTAATGTGTAAGCAAATTAAACAAGAAGGATTCTTCATTTTTGCTCAGCAATATCTTAAATAAAACATGAAAACTTAATGCCTGTAAGACAACTGCCATCATCTTTTTTAGTGCAAGCTGCAGTACCAACAGTTTTGTAAGGAACAGACTGCTCACCACCATCATACGAAGTGGTGTTGGTGTGACTTTTCAAGGCACCGTTCCACTCAAGTGTTTCAGCACTTACATGCCTTGGATGAGAACAAGTTATCAAGCTATACAGAATTACCACTTCTCAGCTGAATCATGGGAATTGACAGTGCAATGTAAAATGAATGGCCTTAAACCTTTTGTGGTTATGATTTACCACATTATCTCACATTGGCCACGGAATAACAACATGCACATGCTCACTACCCTCTCTTCTGACATGCATATGTTCTTCTAAATACAGTAACATCAGCAGAAGTAGTTAGATAACACTTTTGTATTTTCAAAGGTAAGGTGCACACCCAGGGCCTGGACACAGGATAACATTGCTACCACTGAAGTACAGCTGCTCTGTATGAACCAACAGCAAGTAGGCCATTAGTCAGCAGTAAACATGGGCTAAAAACAAGTTTTCATTGGGGTCTTATGTGAATGCATTTTACCTTTCTGTTTCCAAAAGCATAAAACTGCATGCAGTTTCATTCAATAACTACATTCAGCTACTTTGTTGAATACATGAACACTCAAACGTAAGTAGCTTGGTAGCAGGACGAAGCCCTCAAGATTTTCTGTCCTAATGATTTAAATGGTATTCTCACTCATCAGTCACAGCAAAAAGTTACATTACTATGCTGCAGTGTAGTAAAACACCTGCAGCAGCCAGGCCAGGCAAAGCTTTCACTGCTCCAGGTTTTAGAATCCTCTTGGGAAGCCGGACCCTTGTTCAGCCCACACTGAACCTGGTGTTGCTATTTGAGTACTGCTGTACTCAGTCCAGCTGGAAGGAAGATAACCAGTGATACGCCTTCTGAACATAGCACAGCCATGGCCTTGGGCTCCCAGGACCTTTAGGGAGAATGTCCTCACTCTCAAACTGAACAAGCTATTTTTGGATTATACAAAATCGACGTTAATGGATCTGCAGTAATGAAATGCTGGTTTAAAACAGCACCTGCTTTCTGCAAAGATGGGTAGTGATGGCTTCCACAGGTGTTCCTAAAATGCTGTGCTGCTCCAATAATTTCTTGAAGGCACTTCATACATCAGGCTGCCTGGGGAAGAGGAGAGTGTGACTTTAGGTGTGGGGGGAGGAAACAGCTATGACATAACAGGGAGCCGCGTTTTGCTTCTGGAAGCAACTGGTCTCTCCTTTTTCCTGCTTGTTTTGCCGCCATCTTCCCCACCCTCCCCTCTGCACCAGAGGCCTGGAAGCTCACAGCACACAGCCTTGGTCTGGCACAAACCGGGGGGGGCAGCAGGGGCATCTTTTAGGCTCCGATGTATTTAGTGTCAGGCAGCTGGGACATACTAACTCAGGTTCAGAAAAAAACAACTGCCGCTCTAAACAAGTTATTTCCTTACCTTGTGTGCACGCAGACCTAGTAACTACACTGTCAGCTGAAAGGCAGGGACGTTGTTTTACCAACAAAATGGTGTAAATGGCTTGAAACAGTGTAGAACTGGCTACCGCAAAACAGGGCAGCAGAACCACAGGTGCAGAGAACTGCAGGGTCCGGAGGAGACAACGCGGAGCTAAACAGAAGCTAAAAAAGCAACAAATGCAGCCCTGTTGGAAAAGCAAAACGCCAAGAAGAAGGGAACGGGACGGTAGGTGACGCTGGGTGAGATTGCCTCCCCCTGCTATCTTACCGGCACCGGCTGCCACCACCAGGGAGAACCCGATACAGCAGCAACATGGGCCCCATGGCTGCCACACGGGCCCCACGCAGCGTTCGGTTCCCCGCATGCAGGATTTACATCCTGCTGCTGCTGACAGAGCAGGTAGTTCCAGCGAAAATGTCTCCTATTTTCCACACAAACCAGCAGCAATACCCAAATATAATATGCCAAACATCTGACTTGAAACACCACAGAGGAAAGCACAGGATTGTAAGGAAAGATATTTCAAAATACAGAGGGGATGAAAGGGAAGACTGAACAAAGGTACTAAACATTCACGTTTGCAATATCCTCAAATATGACAGATGAAACAGTATGATGAAAAAGCCTACTAAATTTTAAGACATGAAAACATGCCACCTTCATAATTTTGCAAATATGTAAAAAATCTTTCAAAAAGCAGTCAGGTATTCCTTTGCCCAGTCATATAAATTTAATACAGTGATTTGATACAGCAGCCTTTAGTCTCAAAATATTCCAAGGACCTGAGCAATCTGAGTGATTATGTTCCAGGAAGGCACTGATCGTTAGCACAACCAGTCAGCCATTTTGTGAAGCATCAACGCTGATCCACACCTAAGTGCAGATTTACTAGAAAGAGGATTTTCTAGTAATGCACTACAGCATAATATCTCCTGGCAAACTGGTACAAACAAGTTCCTTGTTGTGGTAAAAATCAAAGAATTTAGCTTAGTGCTCTTTCACCAGGTGAAAGAGAAAGGCATGAAAATCCATGCAGGTTGAAACATGCAAACTCCAGCAAAGTCAGAAGGGCTGGTCACAGGTGCCCAGCACTTTTATTTCTTTGCTAATTTGGGGCTTTGATGAACCTCCTTAATGCCTAAAGTGCCTTGAAAAGATTAGGTTTGACTGAAACCCTATACTACTGTAAATGGTGCATCATTAGGCTTCTTCAGCCTATGATGCCCAGTGTTCAGCAGTTCACCACAAAAACCAGTTCAATTTAAGATCTTCACAGAGCAGCATGACACACCAGGGTATTTAAAAACTGAGTCTGATCTCACAGCTTTCAAACATAAAGCCTGTTACCTATAAACTTATCCTTTCATGTTTGCCAAAGAAAAAGACTAAGAATTTTTCGTTGTTGCTTTCAAAGTTCTAGAATGTGAAATGAATTCTGATGACAGAAAAACACCCAAAATGAAAACATGACTCAGACAAACTTCAGAACGTATAGGGAGAATACAAAAAAATCCACACAACCAAACCAACACACGTTTGAAAAAATAGTTTTTCTTCTTCATCTACTCAGTACTTTAGTACTTCGGCTATTCACTCTTTGATCTTCCATCCTCTTAACTTGTGCCTCTCAAGACAAGACAGTTTTCAGCTTGCTTATCTTTATGTTTTATTTTGCCAGTGGTTGACTTGCCATTTAAGCTCTGGTTTACCCAAAATAAACAACAAGGGAATCTCAGTGGAAGAGACATACATAAGCCTCTCCATTGCTGACCATTCACCCCTACCAAGGCTCACAGTCATCTCCCAACATACCTGAGCTTCCCATCCTTCTGTGAGGGAAAGATCCTGCAAAGGTCCAGGAAGGAACAGGTAGGGTAGGGAAGAGAGAAACCTTCCCTTGCCAGCTGCCTTCTTGAAGGCATATGCAGATTTCTTGTGCAGGGAAAAAAGCAAACATGAGGTAAATACAGAAAAGAGGCCACTGAACCTCAGACACTTACTGTACCTGGGCTAGCTACATGGCAGCTGAAGGAGCCGTTTCATCAGTTCCTGGGGGGTCTTTGGCACCGGTGCTGCAGTACCAGGGCAGGAGGAGTCCCCAGGGGAAGGTAGCCCAGGCTGTGGGCTCTGGTGGGCGCCCAGGCAGCAGAGACATTTCCTCACCAAGCAGCACTGAGTCCACTGCAGACTCCAGCAGGTGTGACAGGGTGAGCAGTACTTTGGTTCAGGCATCCCCTGCAAACAGGCCTAACCGAAATCAGCCCTGCTGTGCAAACCTTGGGAGTTGTGCTTGGATGAATCTTCTCAGGAACTCACTGTCGCCATTTGCCATGTCAGCAAGGAAAGAGAATGGCCATGACTCGATGGAGCAGGGCCAGAGCAAAGCATCCGTCCTGCAGCCGGGCACAGGGCCTGCTGGGGTGGCCAGTGTGGGGCTGAGAGCGGTGGTGGAGTCTGGGCTTCGGCCTCATGGAGGAACTGGGAACAGGACAGGGGGGAAAGAAGAGCAGGGACGTCCTGCACCTGCCATATGCCACGGCAGCAGGAGCTCATCCATTTTCCTTTCTCCATCAGAATGCCATTGTGGGATGCATAACAACAATGCATATGCCGACCTCGGTAACAGGCACAGCCGCTGCGATGCCACGGAGTGCCTTTGTCCCCAAGGCAGGGAGCACAGAGAGGAACGGGGGTAAGTTGGCCAAGCTGCACCCTGGGGCTCTGCCTGGGATCTCTGTCTCCCCAAGGGCTCAAAGCAGCAGGACTGCGAACGAGAGCTCTGTCGGACAAGCCTGTGCTGCGGTCGCTTTGTCCGCAGAGCCATGAACCCCCTTGCTTCCCCAGGCCCTGGACACTGTTCTTGTGCCGCTCCTGCGCCGCCGAGGGCACCCACAGAGGCTGCCTCGGCTTGAGGACCAGCGGGGCCCTCTGGGAGTGTGACAGCTGTGCTGGCCTGGGCACTGGTGAGAGGCAAAGGGTGCCCCGGGACTGGGGCCGCGCAGGGCCCGGCAGCGGGACATCGGCTGGGCTCGGCAGAGCCTCTCTGCTCCAGCAGACCCTCTGCAGTGTATAGGACACATGCACATAAGACCTTATGTGTAAAAATATCATTCATTCAACAACAAGCATACAACACACCAGCAACATTCGTCCTTAATATTCATTAATGTACATTACTCAATTAAAAAGTGGAAAAATAATCTCTGTGAAGAAATACAAATCTATCCATTTCATAAGTCTTCCTCGTTCCATATGTATTTTCATAAACTTCTGGTAAACTTCTAGTCTGGAAATATTAGTAAAGGAAGCTCAAACAGGATTTCTGCCACATTTGGCAGGATTCAGGTTATATTGTCTTACAGACATGGAGCTGCTGCTTGTTCTCAATCCTGTTCAGCACTGGGGCCTGAGAACACAGCAAAAGAACCCTGTGCTGTCTTGATCAAATTCTCAAAAATCTTGCAAAGCATTAAGTTACAAGTAAACCATATAGGGGGAAAAAAAAAATATTAAAAAAATCAAACCTTGGTACAAAGATTGAATTGACACAATAAACATGTACCTATTTAGAAACAAAGTTGAACACTCTTCCCCAATATTATTTCCTATTAGACCTTTGAAAGAGTAGAATTTTCCAAGTAGCACTTTTCTGCAGCTTCTTCAAAGAAGAAATATAAAATGTTTCTGACCAGTAAATAAGGAAGATTTATTGTTTTGCTTTCACTTTCCTTCTTGCATCCTTATGCTTCTTCCGGCATTCCTGAAAATATTTAAATGTTAACATAATATTATGAGAAGTTTCTAGATAGACCTGTTGCTCTCAAACACTTCTTTTTACATGCAGTGGAAGTAATTGATCTTGTACAATACAGAGATTCAGTAATTGACCTGACTGGACATCACAGCACGATGTTATACACACTTCTATACTAAAAATTTTTAGTTCTCTTTTAATTAAAGTTTCAAACCCTTCTAAAGGTTCTGAATTAATTTTTAATGCAAATTGAGCAAATAAGCAGCGATGTTCCCTCCTCATGCTGAGCTTTCAGCTGCAGTTACCAAGTAACAGATGTTAAAACACTCACCTCAAGCAATAATCTACGTCTGTCTTCCCAACCATCTTTTTCTTCACTGAGGTCTACTGATCTACAAAATAATTTAGGGCCCTCTGCACAAAACAAAGAACAAATTAATATGGTTAAGCACTTCTGAATATACTGCTGTTTGTAAATCTCATGAGCAACAGATCAATACAGTCAAAAGTCCCGTTCTTCATATCCTGCTCTTGCCCCCACACCATGGTTGGCTCAAACAGAAATGTTATGTATTACAACCTTGCCTACTAAGGAGAACGAAAGGCAGTAGCTGTTTTCCTTAATACGCTGAAATAGAACCTGCATTGCGATGGCACCTGTGTCATTAAAACCTCATCACCACTATCCCACATCTCCCAAGAAAATTTATGCCTGCTAAGTTAAAGATCCCATACGTCTGAAAGGATCCAAAACGCCTGTATAACTTCAAGTGGGAAAAAAGACCAGCCACATTTCAGGCAATTATCTGGAAATAGGAAAGCAAGTTAGCTGTTCAATATATATTTTACCAGCACTTTCTCGTGGGATGTGCTACCACAATTCATAACACATGTAATCATGGAAATTTGCATTTTTTTTCTTAAACCTCTTGTCCGTGTTTTAACTACAAAACATTGATAACCAAGCAGAATTTTTTTCTCATTGAATTTCAGTAACAGTTAAAAAAAAAAGGGGTGAAAAATAAGCTCTTTTATACCTCTTAGTCGCTCATCATCTTTGGAGAAGAAGAAAAATCTAGTACTTTCTGTTTGTGGTAAAGGGAAAAACCTAGACAAACACAAAGGAATTTTAGCATTATAAATATTACCATCAAAATTCCATTAAAAGCTGCAATGCTTCAGAGAAATCATCTGCATTAAAGAACATTACTCCATAGTAACCAAATATAGCCTTCTATTAAAAAACATTTATTAAGAAAACTTACTATATATTGAACTTTGGCCAAACCCACTGCCCAGTTAAGTTCTCATGCACTGAGCTAGAAACTCAGGTTTTTTTATTCAACTTCAAATCAAGTGTGGTGTTGGGAGTTTTGAATCTCACATTCTGTGCATCCAGGCGTGGTTTCCTAAGAAGAATTTCCATTGTTCAGAGATGCAGAATGAAAATATTTGTTTTCCACGACCTGAGTGCTGCTATCAGTATTCTTATAGCATCAAACTACTACAAGCAAGCAGACAACAAATACAAATATAACTTGCATTTCTTTGTCCCCTTCATTTTCCAGTGCCTCTGGTTCATCATCATCATCACCCTCAGAACTGCTGTCTTGGAAACGTGGATCTTCTTGCCATGGGACTTTTACAGGTTTTATTGTTTCAAGTACGTAGGGCTCTGTAATAATATCACAAGAAAAAAAAAAAATCAATTAAATAATAGTTCCTTCACAAAACATCCCCTTCCAATTTCCTGGAATACAAACATGAATTAATTTGATTGACCTACAACAATCTTGGCAAGTATAAGAGATGATCATAATGACTTTGCATAATTACTGACTTTTACCTCTGAAAATCCTCCAGATTCTGAATTTCTATACAGTGTATTACTCCATAGTGCCTGACATATGCTACTCCTTAGAAATTGTGCTATTATATCTGTTCTGTTCTATATCTGTTACCTTCTTTTATGCCCGACTCCTCTGTGTCTTTAAAGAAGCAAAACTTGAAACCATCAGACTCCTGTGCTGCATTACTCCCACCATGGTCAGGTGGGTTGGAGTCCTCCGCCTCGTCTTTGTCCCAAGGTATTTCTTCATTTTTTTCTGATTTGCTCTTTGAAGAACCAAACAACTCTTTTAAATCAGCAGAAATATTATAATAAGTTTCTTTAGACACTTCAGGCGGTTTCTCATTCTCTTCCCTCTTCTTCTTCCTTTTAGCTTTACTGAAATGAGATTGTTGAAGAAGAGTAACACAGCTCATTTATTTTTCAAAGAAAGGTTCCCTAAGAGGCAACCTTGCTATTCATGTTTTCCTAAACTTACCTAAGCACACTAATGATTTTGTTTTCCTTTATTTTATTCCACCCCCCGCCCCCTGTTCTTTCTCCTCTCCCCGTCTTCTTTCTTAGCAATTCCAGGTTCTGGCAATAAGGTATTTCCTATTGCCAGAAACATGTTTATAGGGCAGCATGACTATCCTTCTGGTTTAGACTTTTGACCCATTTCTTTTCACCCCCTCCAATTTACCCACCCTTTGCGGGTAAGCAGTGGGGAAACATCTAAGGTTTGACTCTAAAGGCAGAAAGAAGTCTACTTTATAATTAACCACATCCTGACTTTTCTCTTAATATGTGATAGCACATAAATTAACATATTTAGTCTGAATTTTTTTCTGGCATAAGAACTATTAAGAGTGAAATTTTTTTCTCACAGATTTGCAAATCTTGAAGTCCATGACTTGAAGCAGGAGGACAGCATGAAGATGAGAAAGGAAGACAGAAAATGGCATGCAGAGAGTAGATGGACCAGAAACAAAAGATGACATTACGTGGTGTTTTTAGAGGTCACAATTATGATTATATCTTGATTTTAGCAATAACAGAGAGAACTAAAGAAAAAAAAGAGCAGTCTGTATAGCTTCAAACTCAGTCTTCTGCTATAGCCATCCTTCCACAGGAAGAAGCATCACAATTTTAGTTACCAAGTTGTAATATTACCTCTCTTTTTCTGGAGCACTTGGTTTCTTTTCAAAAACTGCGTGGTCCTGTCTTGTGGGATCATAGCGGAGGGCATTTATATCTCTATAAACATAGAAAGGAAAAGAGAAAACATGAGATATTGCTAAATGCTCTACTGAAAGCCACCCTAAACCTTTACAGTCAGATGCAAATTCACATGGACTCCTTTATCAAAAAAGGTCCAAATCATCCAAAACTTATCTGGAATTTAGAAAGTACTTGCTAGTCAGCATCCAGGTGAAGAAAAATTAGGAACAGAAGTGGCTTTGATCAAATTGTAATACTTCATATAAAACATGAACCTCAAACTGTGTGTTATGCAGTAAGTTCATACCTGCACCCGTTCAGCTTTTGAGGAGCTACATCAGTATGGCTATCCATACTGATACATCTATCTGTATTTATTTCTTCTAGTACCAAATGTTGCATAAATTCAAAGAGTCCAAGGGAATAAAACCAAACACAAACAACCAAAACAATGAAAAAAACCAAGAAACACAAACACAACCTCATTATGCTCACCTCTCAGAATTTAAACATTTTGGGAACTTTCAGCTAGAGCAGTCTAAGAAATGTTGAGAGCTAATATTTTTATTCTCACAGATTTGCAAATCTTAAAGTCTAAGACCTGAAGCAGACTGACCCCAACACTAGTGTAGCAAAGCCCACACTGCCTTATGGTAATGCAAGAGAGTAATCACTTATTTCCCCTCCTCTCCCTGAATTAATGCTTACGGGATTAATGCTTTTAAAAGGTTACATTTTGTATCAGTCACTCGGTATTAGAGAACACCATAATTCACAAAATTTTCCCAATATGACCTCTGGCATTGCACAGATTATTTTCCCGTCTGCTTAGTCTCTAAAAAATACACAAAAATTTGTATAGAAGTCGTAGAATTAAATATGATTGTGCAGCAGTCACAATGGTATTTAGCAGTCGGCAGTCAACTGCTGCACCTCCGATAGTGACTGGCAGTAAAAATTTACTAATTGCACAGTATTTCATTACTCTTAACACTACTAGGATCTACCATTGCAGCCCACAGATGAATTTCTGTTAAAGTGCATAATTAAATGTCATGCTAGTTCCAATAAATAGTACATTTCAAACCTATCTCACCATCCTCTAACAAAGACTAGAGCACACCCAACAGCAACATATAACAAATTCCTAATCTAACAAAGAAATACCTCAAAAACAGAAATACAGATAAATGAAAAACATAAAAATTCTCCACTGGAAAAGAAGTTTGATGCTAATGACCCATAGGTCAGGAAAAAACCAACCTTATTCACTGCTAGGAAAGTCAGGGTCAGTCTTACTGACCTGCTGCCCAACTCACAGGTTCTTTGTTTAGCCAACTTAAGTTTGTCTCCACAGAGAACAGAAATACATCTTACATAAGCCAGGACTTATTAAAATGTTAATTTTCATAACGAACTATCCAATCATTCAAAATCTCTAGAAGAAATGCAGGCATCCAATACTTTTTTTCCCTAAAATCATTACAACTACCAGTTGTATAATCTATTTGGACACTCAGGTTGGGAAGCTGCATTAAAAGCTGACTTCAAATGTACACAACAGAGAAGGAAATACTTTTGTCAGTAGGCTGGGCAGAAATTTTAGCTGTGAAACACCGGCAAAAATTAACCCTTCCTAAAATTCCTTTTCTGATAACAGATAATTCATACTTGAATTTCTTAGCACTTGTGGCTGCTTTAGTTGTCTTAGGTTGTTCCAGGTCGATATTCAAAAGGCTTCCCAGGATTTGCAAGTTTTTCTTTTTCTCCGCAGCAAGCTCTTCTTCCTCATCTGCCTTCGAGACGTTTGGCTCTGCTAGGAGAAAAATAAATACATTATTTTTTCCTTGCTGTGGCCTGAGTAAGCCTGTAACATTTGATATACATCATTAATACTAGAAGAGCTCACAGATAACAAGACATCACTTTGTGTATATTAAAATCTAGAGGCTTTATTCCTTGCATTGTAAAAACTATGTTTAGAAATATCACGGGCATTTATTTCATGTGAAAATCAGATCAGTTATTTCACCTGTTCCCTGCTGATATCACATAACTGTGCAACTACTCTGCCACTGATCGGTGCAGTACAGAAGGTCACACTAAAGCAATAAAGGCAGTAGCAAAACCAGGCAAAATTTTAAGTTTCAGAAATAAATTCTGAATCTAGATTAACAATTTTGCGCTGGGGGAAGAAATCTTTCAAAATTGTTGCCTTTTTCAGGTTTTCCGCCTTCTGCTGAAAAAAGTGGTTTTGTCTTTTTTTTTTTTTAAATCTTTCTAAGGCTTCCAAATCAGCTGTAGGCTGCAGGATGACTACAGTTCAAATCAATGTAGTAATCAGAAAGTTTATCACAATAAGTTGCCACTTATTTTGTGAAAAACATGGATGAATTCATTCTGATATCACCCTATATTAAAAAGTATTTTCAGATACTGATTTACCAATCAAGTACATCTCATTCAAATACTTCTGCAACATATAAGAAAACACAGCTACCAATATATACTACAGCCACAGTGTTGGGTTCTTTTCTTTGAGGAAGCACCTAAGAAGCAAAAGTAGCCCTTGCTTCAAGCATCCAAAGTTAAAGCTCCATGCTCTAGCCCTCTTACTATCATTAACCAGGAAACACAAGCAGGTTTACCTTCCTCTTCACTGTCACTTTCCAGGAATCGAGCATCCATGCGAAATCTTTCATCTGTGCCAAACCGTGATTGCAAGCTCAAGAGCTAAACAAAATGAAATTGATCCTATTAAGTGCCAGAGATGAAAACCTGCAACATTCAGTTACTCTAGTTTACTATCATTATGGCAACATACTAATAACCTTTAGATCTTGATGTCTTTTCCAGAAATTTCTTTGTATTCAAGGATGACAACATCATAGAAACTCCTCTCACTCCCCAATACACATTATATTCTCCATGGCTACTGTTTTCTTTCTTTAAAGAGAATTCCATTGCAAGTTTGTTGAAATCATATTCAGCAAATACACAAATCTACATGTTACATTCGTCTGGAGTTGTGTTATGGAGGCTTAGAAGAAAACTAAATTGCACTAATGCGTTCACTTACTTTTTGACCAGCTTTGCCTTCAAACTGGGGCTTAATTTTGAATCTCTCATCGTCTGTATCATCTTGCTCATCCTCGCTGCTTTCAAACAGTTTGCCTGAAGCTTTAAGAGCAGATTCATCCTTTGTTAAAAAAACAAAATAGAGAAAAGCACCCGTTCAAGTAAGTTTGAGAAAATAAATCACTATAAACTGGAAAGCACATGAAAAGAAGTTTATCTGAAAAAGTTTATCTGATTTCTAGAACAACCAGCTCACTTGCTGATCCACGTGCTTCAAATCTTATGTTGAATACACACCTTGTACAATCCTATTTTACATAACTATTCAATTTTAACATAGGCAAAATATCCACGTAAACAGCAACTCAGGTTTTAAAATATGAGAGTTAGGTATAAAACCCCAACTTTCTGCTTATGTCAAGTGAGATAAATTTTCAATTAAAAAATATCAATGTCTAATTATACCCTTTCTGAGCAAGCCTCATTTATGGTGTAAAGTCTACTACATAGTTTAAGTCAGTTGATAAATATTGACGATTACAAAAGGTAAGCACTCCATGGCTTCAAAACACTTTTTCATGGAATTAGAGGTTATTTTAAAGAAAATAAAAAAAGACACAGCAGGGATTCTAAAGACAAGGTAAGAGATATATATGTGAAAAACATGCTAAGTGTCAGAAAAAGTGAGAGAAGGTTTTATTTAAATAGTGAGAATGGTTCTAATCTTAATGCATTTATGAATAAAAACAAACAAACTAAAGGAAACCAAATGGTTTAAAGCTTTAGCAGAGATGTGACTAAACAATGTGATGATACAAGAAGTTTTATTTCCAGAAAGTACTTAATTGTGCTGAAAGTATGGCAGTAAAATCCCGAGGAGTTGGCTAAGTAAGGTCTCAATTAGGTAAAGTGTAAAAAGGAAACCCCACACAACTCCTCTGGACCCCAAACTCACTTTAAAACCAAGACACTGTGCTAACAGGGGATTCTTTGTCCACAGTGTTGGAAAGAACAGAGTCCTGTACTACTCAAGCCAGATCCCTTCCCTTCCCTTTGACTAATAGCAGAAAAATTTCAAAACTAATTATGCATAAGCACTATAACTTAAACATTATTTTTATTTCAGTATATTCTTTCATACATATCTCAATCTCCTTACAAATCCTCCACATTTTCCAGCTTTATCGGATGCATGATTAAGTTCTTTGAAACCTGTTTCATGTTAGCAAAAATAGGTGAATCACTCATATTAATTCAAACCTTATCTACATTTTTCTGCCACTTCACTATGAAAAATCATTTTCAGAATAAAAGGCACAGCCATATTGATATGGAATTACCTGACAATACTGAACTTTTTCCCAATGACACTTACTTCTTCATGCGTATTTCCCAAACTTGCATCTTTCTTCAACATCTCATCTACTTCAGCTTCACTTTCCACATCTGAATTGAATATGACATGTTTATGCTTTCCTGCTGGCTGGCTGTCCTATGTAAGAGTGAAACTGTCAAGTCAAACAGCAAATATGTGCTAGTCATACATAAATATAAGGCATTTCCATGACACGAAGGGAGGATTCTGCTGTTCCTCTTGCAACTCTCAAGACATTCCAGAAATTATGTAAGCATCATTTTGTATGCACTCAAAAGAAAATAAGCAATGTAATCAGAAATTCCAGAATACGATTATAAAATATCTTAAATCACATATATTAATTTCTCTTTTTCTTTAATGCATACTATTCAGATAGATGTTGTGAGTGTGATTACCAGATTTGAAAGAGCTCCTTGAATGAGTTTCTTCTGTAATTCTCTCTCTTTCTGTCTCTCTTCTAGAGCTGCCAGCCGCCTCTCGTTATCCTGCAACTGTCTCTTTTTTGTATTAGGTTCCTCTGAAGCAGGAGCACGAAGACAAAATTCCTCATTTTCCAAAAGCTTTGTCTTCCCATTCTCATATTTATTAGTTCCACATTCTGGATTTTCATTGCTTACATCCCTCTTCAATTTTTTTGAAAGTATTTTTGGGCTTTTCAGTTGTCGTTTAACATGTTTCTGTGACACTGCAACGTTATTATCCACGTCACTGCTCTCATCTTCACTCTCGTCAGTACTGGGAACAGCTCCACGCTCTGAATTTTGGTCTTCTTGCAAAAATTTCACATTTTTGCTCTTTCCTTGCAAACGCGGCTGGGAAACAGGCTGATCACTCTCACCTGCCAAGGAGGCAGCCTCTGTCAACAATTCCCTATGCTCTTTGCAACGCTTATTTTGTCCCTTTTTACTGCTGTCTTCAAGTGAAGACAATGGATGGTTCTTAGGCTGCCTTTTAGATGACTTCTCCCCACCATAAGAGATACCAGCTTCAAGACCTAAACTCTCTCCAGCTGTCTTCTTTAACCCAGTGCTGTCCTTAGGTAACTCTTTTTCACAAAGGGACCCTATTCCTCTGAAGGGCTGATATTTCAAACACAAATTATTTTGTCCCTTGGAGCTTTGTTCATCAGCATTCTCCTCCCCTGCTAAAATTGCAGCAACTATATCTTCAGGACAGATGCATTTTTTTTTTACTCCGGAGTGAAGTTTAGAAAGTTTTGGTTTATTGACAACATTACCTTTAGAATTTTCTTCAACACTGTGCTGACTAGAACTCTGTGCACTGTCTGATTCTTCTGCTGGTGTCCCAGTGTTTTCAGTAGCTAATGCTTTTAAGTCATCTAATGTAAGGTCTAAGCGATAGCAGTTTTGCATCATGGATTCATAATCAGAACTGATTTCAGACTCCTCTTCCTCAGACTCTGAACAAGAGCTTTCACTATCCTCTGTCTTTGTTGCACTGTTAACTGCTTTACTCTGCAAAGCAGCAATTTTGGATTTTTTAATTTTCCCTTTTCCTTCTTTCAAATTGCAAGTCTTCAGTAAGGAGTCATTTACCAAATCACATTTTTTGTTAGTCAATATTTGTTTATTTTCTACCTTCACCTGTTTAGAATCTTCTAAAATTGCAGTTTTCTTGCTATTTAGATCTGGAGTTTTACTGTCAGCAATGATTTCATCTGTATCTGCTGAATCATAACCATTATCACATTCCATTGTCTCTTTATCTTTGTAACTTCCTTTGATAGTTTTCTTTATGGCATTTGGATTGCTTAAGGACCAGTGACTGTTGTATTTTAATTCAAAATCATCCCCAACAATTTCCAAGTGGTCGCTTTCAGTCTCAACACTTTCACCTTTCTGTATTTCTCTCTCTTTCTTTACCATTGCTCTGATTTCCTCTTCAGAATCAATGTCACTATCAGAAACACTCCTATTATTTTGAGCTGTATCTCCAGAAACACTGCTTTTATCTGATAATAAACCTCTCCCTGACATTTTGCTATTAAGACTGCTTGATGGAAGCATTTTAGACTTCTCACTGGATTTGGATTTTGATCTTTGATCTAGCTGTGATGAGCTTGTGTTTTCTGAAGGTGACTGGCACCCAGAAAGGAGAACGACTGCTCCATTCAGAGCCTCGCTGCCCAGCTGCCGCAGTTTTTTAGGTGGCTTCTTAGTTACAGGGAGCTCTCCTTGCCGCTTCTTGTTTATGCTGTCATCTCTCCCTTCCAAGTGCCAAGTGAGCTTGGATATAGGAACCACATCTGTCAAGTCTTGCTCCAGCTTCCTAAGGTTATGGCAGTATTTCGATGGGTCGTACTTCACAATGTTAGTCTGAGTTAAGGAATTACAACAACACAATCCTGTCAGTCTTTATGAAGAGGCTAAATTCTACATGAAAGGACAACAAAGGGTCCTTTTCAACATCATCAGCCTTTAAGCAACTGACTTGCAGTCTAAAAAAATTCTTCAGATCACAAAAACTTACTGCAAGATTTACTTAAGGGATTCAGTAAATCAAGTGTGATGTATTAGTCAATATTAAAGACTGTTAAGCAAATGTCTCCCCATATAACAAAAGAAAAAAGGGAGTTGTGCTTTTGCCCAGGCAATAGGAAAAGGATATTTTATTTTTTTGTTGACTCCTAAGGTGCAGGACAGGCAAAACTCGACCGAATTTACCAACAATCCATTTCTAAAAGGAAGGAAAAACAATCAGTGTTAAAAAAGGAATGGAAGTAACCCTAGAATAAAGCAAGATGTATACTCTTTTATAACAGAAACACTAGTAAGGAACCATCTCTAACTTTTTTTTTTTTGTTTACTCTTAAATGAGATATATTTGTAATGTGCAACTTAGCTTCCTTCTCAAAAAAAGAACAAACCAAAACCAACCAACCAAATTTTTACAACCTGCAAGTAAAAAGTGACAATAAAGAACTGAATTTCTTTACAAGCACTATTTTTAACATGAGGATTCTGGTTTAGGAATGAGCAGTGATAACTATACAGACAAGATCATTATTCTTTTGCCCTTTTCCCCTTTCACACTAAAAAAAAAAAAAAAAAAAAAAAAAAAAAAAAATCAAAAATCCCCACACACTCTCCAAAAACATATTGTGCCTCACAAACGATTTTGAAAACTTTGCAGTAAATGTAATTTTTCTTGCCTAAATTCATGTTAGCTCATTTTATTCTAAATCTTACTTTATAAGCACGTGTAGACCCTAATCTTGAATGTGCTGAAGCACAGAGATTAGTTCCTGACAACCCAGCCATCAAAAATGTATATGGTGTATAAAAATAAGACACATTCTCCTTACATGCTTTTAAGGGTGACACAAAGATATTCCCGACGTAAATGAGTAACAAAGCATTTACTAATTTAACACGACAGAGAGGACAGTACCATTTTTAGTCATCACAAAGAAGGACAGAAACATTCCACATGTCTACACATAAGGTATTTTTTTACACTACTTTTCACGAGTTGCACTATCACACTTAATAGAAGTACAGATTTGACATAAATTTAGCTGTAATAAGCTTGTGCCTGATTCTGGCTTTTGATTTAATTCTCTGTCCATCTACCCCACCATACCTTATGGTCTGGCACCTCTGTACCTGGTACTGCTTTCATGTGAAAGTCTACAACTCCAGCTTTTTTCAGTGAGTCTAACAGACATGTTTTGTCATTTCTTGGTGGCTTTTCTTTCTGCAGCTTTGCCTCCTCCCTCTCCACGGTGAGCCTGTACCAAAAAGTACATCACATGTGAAAAAACGTCTGCATGTGTGCTAAATTAGAGCTGGCAGTGACCCTTAATGATCCTTGTGTGCCCCTTCCAACTCAGGACATTCTATGATTCTCTCCCACAGAACTGTAACCATTCACGACTTAAGGAAATTAACAGATGTGCTACCGTTAAGGCAGGGGTGTCAGACTCATTTTCACTGGGGGTCACGTCAGCCTTATGGTTGTAGTTACATTTATACAGTTCTAAAATTACATTTGGCCCTTTGAAGGCAACCATGAGGCTGATATGGCCCCCAGTGAAATGAGTTTGGCACATCTGCTTTAAGGGAATAATGATGCACAACACGTTGCATATCTAATATGCATCAACAGTCTACAAATGTAAACAAAAACTAGAAAGAATAAGAGCATAGCAGATGAAAGCACAGCCAGAATGCTATCAGATAAACATAAAAGGGTAACTTTAGCAACACAATTTGTTTATTAATTTTTACCTGTGCAAAAAACTTTCTTTGGCCAACTCAATTTGCAGTGTCCCTCCTTTCCATTTAGATTTATTTAAAACTGACATGCCTATAAAACAAGGAAATAGAAAATGAGTATTTTCTACGTAAAAAAATACACATTAGACCTAACTACACCTCCTTCTAAGACAGACTGAAGTTTCTTTAGCGCTTCATTACTCACTGAAGTTTGTGTTTGAAAGGTCTAATACCCAAATCTTAAACAAAAAGGTATTAATCCAAAATTAAAGTTCTGACTTCAAAAGAGTCATTCAAGTCTGCCTGGTTCAGTTCAAATTCAAAGCTCAAAATTTGGATACATGTACTCTGAAGCTTTTTACAGTACTGTTGGATGGGTCCTTCTCTACATAAGAACTTCTGCACTTCAGCTTTCCTATTCCTAATGGCAGCATTCCCTGGATAAAATGACACATTATCAACCCCTCTCTTCAGGTACAGGTACCTTCACCTGTGATTTTGCTGCTACACAATACACAGATGGTATTATAGCACTGCCAGTAGTTTTCTAATCCAACCATTTTGGGATTTACAAAATTGCTTTAACAGAAGCATGCTTTACATAAACTCTGCTTTGGGTTTCCTCTCATGTCAAGTCACTTCTAATGTTTTATGGACCTGATGAAAGTGTTCAAAGCACATTTCCTACATCTTTTCATAAAAGGGCTAGAACAAATTCATAAATTGCTTATTTCAGTCACAACTAATCTTCTTACACCTATTTACTGAAAACTCCAGTAAACCACCTTCCATAAAATTGCAGCTTAAAGAAAATTAATATGACAACAGAATCTAAGAGGGTCTACCTTGACTACATCCTGATTTGGCTCAAAAACATAAATTCCTTGAAGAATAAAAAAGTACTTACACCTTCTAAGATCTGCATCAGAAATGCTGACACTGATGTAAGCAAAAGTTTTCATAGGGTTCCCTGATAAATGATAAACATTCAGTTAATTTCTATGTCATTTCAGTGTTTCCTTCAAAACTGAAAATTAAGCTATTTCCTGAAAATAAAGTGTCTCTTAAGCAAAAGCACACAGCATTGCACACAACGCATTGAAAAACAATTCACTTTTAAAGGATAATGCAAAACTGTTACCTTGATCATCTTTTCTGGTAATAATCTCTGCATCCAAAACATCCCCAAACTCGCCAAATCTTTCTTGCAGTTCAGCCTTAGAAACCGTATGGCCAAGCCCTCCAACGTATAAGCGTTTTGAGACCGGTTTCTTCTCCATGTTGAAGAGTCAAACTGTCCCACCCGTAGCACGCACTCTGTGTTTCTGTAAGAAAACAGTAACAGCTCCCTAACACACTGCACAGATTAATACAACCATAATACTAAATTATTGAACAAATCATTCCATCATATATCCTCCACAAAGAACTTTTTGGGAAGAAGGCCCCTTTACTTTGGATTATTATAACGTGCTCTGCTTCAGTGCCACTAAACAGTGTTGCTGTACATAACAAGGGTTTAGGTTTTGGGTTATTTTTAAGCCTCAGAGCCTATGAGTGGGTGCACAGCGGTGACAATGTTAGCAAAAAGGACACATAACCACGGACGTAGTTATATGCGGTGCTTTTATTCCAGCACTGGGAAAACAGGGGTTCGCACCCAAAGCTTCGACCACCGATTCAAAGTTCACTACATTTATACAACTTAGTTACATACATATTCATCACAACTCTTAACAACCATTAGCATATTCCACACCTATTCTAACACAAACTGTCTATCTAAGCGATGCTAAGTAACATTCGCATGTTTATCAGTTATTTCTAAGTTACCTGTTTTAAGAGAATATGTGATAAATCTATGTCAATTTAAAGAATAGGGTATGGTTATATAAGACCATGCTTGAATGCACATCTCCCTGGACACAGTCCGAAAACTTCAAGATAAGGTAAAAATCTTGGATACAGCATCTTAGATACAGTTTACAAAACTAAGAATCTTAGATACAGTTTGCAAAACAGAAAACTAATTTCAACTATAAGATGTAAAAACTAATTCAACTATAACAACAACAGCTCTTACAGGTTTGAGCTCGCTCGGGATTTTCTGAGGGAAGGGAAACAGACACAGGGAGAGCAAAGTGGGAGAGGAAAAAGGGGCGCGAACCACCCTGGACACAACTCCCGCCTCCCAGGAGAGAGCGAGGCCCGGGTCCCAGCCAAAGGCCCGGGAGCACCCCCGCGAACCGCCACCTCGCAGCGCCCACGGCCACCCCGCTCTCTCACCACCTCCATGTGCGAGCCCCGTACCGCAACTCAATTTATCGTCCCCCCCGCATCCCTTCACAGCGCTCCCTGGGTTCCGCATCCTGTGGCTGCTGGATGCTCATTGTCTCCTCCGGCTTCCTGTTTCCGACCGGTTAGTTGTGAGGGGAACACACGGGCTGGGTCGTGTGACCGCGGACGGTTCGGGCGTAACTAAGCGGGAAACAAAGTAGGGGGGTTTCTGCGAGAGGTTAGCAAAAGAAAAAAAATAAGGAAATATCTAACAAAATAATGATTTTGATATCAGTAGCAAAAAATTACTTATAGAGCCGCTTGAAAGGCGGTTCTTATTTTTTTGCCAGAGGGAAATGAAGGCACAGCCAGCGCCCCCTGCTCGGGGAGCACTGTGGTAGCGCCCAGGCCCGCAGCGGGCTGGTTGGGCGCGCAGTTCGAAGGCTCGCGGCGCGAGCGCGGCTGCCGCTTCTCCTCTCGGGGCGGGGCGCGCGCGGCGTCTCTCCCCTCAGCGCGGGCTCCGGTCCCCTCAGCGCGGGCTCCGGTCCCCTCAGCGCCGGGCTCGGGGCGGCGGGTTTGTGGGGACCCCTCCGCTTGCTGGGGCTCTGGGGTCGGAGGGGGCTGCAGTTGCTCTCCTTGGGCGTGCGTTGAGCCGCCCGGGCAATCACCGGCACCTGTGAGCCTTAGCCCGTGTTTTGGGACGGGCTGGGAAGCAGCGGCTCGTCTGAGGCGTTTCCAGCCGTCACCTGTGAGGTTTGGAGGGTGCAAGGAGAGCAGCGGCACGCAGAACCCCACCGGCTCATTTCTCACAAACTCTTGAATGATTTTCCCAGCTCTTGCGGCAGTTTGAAAGCAAGTGCATAGGCGTGTATACTGGCAGGTACGTAGAAATGTGAAATATTTACCATTAATGCATCAATAGATACGTCTGTGTGTGCTTACAGTGACGAGAAATTACTTTTATTTAATAGAATGTGTGCGTACGTTTTTCTGGAGGTAATGGTCTTTGAAGTTATAACTAGTCTTTGAGTCTTCTGTATTCTAGTAAAATCACTTGAGGTTAAATGGCCGTAAGCAGAATATCTGCTCTGTTACTGTTTTCAAAACAGCCAGTTGTTCAAAGAGGAATTAGCTAAAAACCTGGGATGGAGTTCTGGTTATTGTCATGTGTGGATGTTTTGTTTGTTTGTTTTTTTCCACTCTATGTACTCTGTGTTATGACCAAAACTTCCTGCAGTGTGTCCAGATCAAAAACAAACAAATGAAAACAAGCAAACCTAATGGTGTGCATTGAAAGCTGAGAGCTTCTATTTCTTGTCCCTGCTGATCTTGTTTGTTGACATATGTTGCATAAGATTGCTTTAAAATTCCAGAGGAAGTCATGAGTAGGTACAATCTCAGTGATTCTTCAATTGCATGTGCTTTCTTTATTCACTAAATAAGTTTTTGTTGCAAAATGTGTTTTGAATGTTGTTATGAAATTAACCAACAAAAGTCTATTTCCTCCCTATTCCTTTCATCCCTTTTTATTGAACCATGTTAATGTGGATCTTGCAAGTACAGTAGGGGTTGTTTAAAAACACGTAAAACTAGTGGTTTTTTTTTTCTAGTTGTAAGTGTTAATACATCAGTATTGAGCTGCATAACGTTGTCCACAGTCCTTTGAATGTGCCATGTCTAGGCTGAATGTCAGATTTTATTATTTTATAAAACTGATGTTTATTTATTTTGAATTATTTGCAAAACACTTTTTTTTCTTTATGTCTCTTTACTGCTGTTTACTTGAAAGGTATATTATGTTACTGTGTTAGTAGGAACAGCTGTGCCTCACTTAATCAGGTGGATTGTCAGGTGAATTGCTCAAAGCTGGATTCAGTTTCTTTGCCTTCTACCTGCAGAACAGCTTGTTGTTCTATTACAGCAAATGTAAAATAGCTGGTTACACTCCTGGAGGAAATTGTCAGTTATCATGTTTCTTAGAAAGCTTTGTTACATTTAGAATTATGGAAAAACGTGACTTTTCTGTTCTCGTGGTGCCTACTTGCAGACCAGTGTCTTTCTAAGTGGGCTTTCTATGGTCTAAGGTTTATATGTTAATCTTCCGTAGCAAATGGTAGCATTTGACACTCGAGAATTCTTTACAGAGGTATTAATTATTATACTTGTCAAAGCTACCTGGGATATTTAAAAGTTGTTTATAACAATTCTTCAGTTTTCAGAAGTCATAAAATAAAACAGAACTGTCATTTTAAGTAGAGGGAGTAGGAGAAATAATTGCCTAATGTCATATTTTCATTTCTTAAGTTAATTCCTTGGATAAAAATAATTTATTTTGAAAATGGTTTTATTTTTTTATTTGATCTAAGAAATATACTGTTCTTGTTTTATGTAGTAACAATTCTAAGAAATGGACAGCAGCCTTTGCCAAGCTTACAAAGATGAAATCCAGTCATTGGAAGAAGAAATTAAGCTATTGGCTGAAAAGTATGAAGCTAACCAACAAGAATCCATCTTTTTTTCTGAAGAGGAGATATTAATGTCAATGTATGCCTTTTTTTATATGTTGGATTCATACTGTTTATTTGTCAAAATTGTTTAGGATAAGCTTTTGCCTCTATGTTGGGACTTTATGTTATTCTTAAAGTGCTGATCTTGTTTAGGACATGAGCTATATGTGGTAAAAAGTTACAAATCATGAATAGTTGATATTTTTTTTACTGCCTTCTGTTGCTAGTTTGTGTTTTGGGGGGTTTTGTTTTTTTTGCTCTTCCTTCCACGCCCCCCAAAATAAAGGCGGTTGGAGTGATCAGAGCATGATAACAGCTGCCTTACTGTGTGAGCCCTGCAAAGTTGATTGCAAAGCCCATGTTTTCCATTATGCACTGTGAAACAGCTCCACACGTTTACTTAATTAAAAAACTGGGGACATGTACGAGTGTGACTAGTTATGTGCTAAAGAAGTGCTATGTTAGGTCTTTTAATTTCCACTATTTAACTGATATTCTATAGTAAATGTACACTCTGTAGAAAAAACAAGCCATTTAGATGAGTAAAGGCATCATAGCTCTTTTTTGTTGTACGTTCCTCAGAATGGCTGCTTGCATCTCAAGGCTAATAATGAAGGCTGTGTCTGCCTGGCAGTGAACATAAAGTATTTATGCAAGTTAGAATAGTTTACTGTTCCTAGTAATTATGATGCAACTGAAATCTGGCTGGTCTTGTTCTGAAAATCATCAGATCCCATTACAAATGCCTTTTATTTAATGGTATTGTTGTATTGATGACAAAACATGTTCTTATGTCTTGATCTTTTGTCCTTTTGATTTTTATTTTTGAATTCTAGTAATACATTCCAGAAAGAATTTCAGAGACAATCTGGAGGACATGAATTTCCAACAGACCTGAAAGCTGAGCTGGAAAGTCTAGAAACAGATCTCTCATTTTTAATGAAATTTACTGGTATTCAGTTCACAAGTCGTTGCAAGAAAACAGTGGAAAAAAGTAAGCAATTTTGTGCCTTTTACTGGTGCTAACCTGAACATACTATTTCAGTTTGTTACATTTGCAAATACATGTTGTAATTCTGCTTTCAATGTTAGCAGAAATAATTATTTTGAAATACAATAGAATTGTCAATAGAGAAAAAATAGTTTCTGAGTAAATATGGTACTTTGCTTACTGGGAAAGGTAAAGACTACAGTGAAGTTAGTTGTTTGGGATTTTTTAATGAGTTTAACTTGACTTTTTTATTTATATGATGGGTGGTATCTGTGGGTACTTTAAATATCACTAATAGAAAAAATACAATAATTGTTGAATAAAATTATAATCAAGTATTTTATTAACTTTGTTTTATAACAGCTAGAAACAGAACAGTGCAGAAGCACAGATTATTGGGGAATTGCCACTCCCTGTCTTTTGAATTGGAATTCCAGCTTCTTGAAATGCGGGTAAGGATCAATGCAACCAAGCAAATGAACAAAACTTCAAATGGTATCTTGTCACTTTGATTGCCTGAGTCTCCTTAATCTAAGCCTCAGTGGGTAGTTTTCACCCTATAACAGCTGGGCCCAACTTTTGAGTTCTATGCTCACCCAAGCACAATAATTCTGAAGGTCAGGTTCTACATTCAGTCATGAAATTCTTACCGTGTTCTCCAGTCAGATCTCTTGTTCTGGACATGGGAAAACTCTGAATCTTTCTTCTCTTGAGGAAACTGAGGAAAAGCTAAAACACTATAAACTTGAACAGTTTTCTGTTTTGTTTCTTTTTTTTTCTGTTTTCTTTTTGTTTTTGTTAAATTTGTAATAGCTTGGCTACTGTGACTAGCCATTACATGGTAGGACTGCACAGAAATTACACTAATTATTATGGATTTTTTGCAAGGAAACTCTTTCATAAGAATCTGTTAGCACAGAATTCAGAATGATAAGCAATGGAAATAATCTGTTACCCCAATTTGTAACAATGTAGCCTAACCCTGCATTTAGCCTTGAGCATGGAAATAGCCCCCATGAATCATGTGGCTTGGCTAGTTTAGTGTTCATTTCTCACCTGGATGCTCCTGCAGAATGATGAAATCATCTTAGTGTCAATGGAGCTCAGGTGAGTAACTGGATGTTAAGTATATTTAGAGCTGTGTTGGTGATGCTTAAATCCATTGGACCACGAGATGGCAGCACTTGTCTATGTAATCCCTGAAACCTGTGCTGCTTCAGTGTTCATGAAATCCACTCTTCAGAGTAAGTGATACGTAGAATATCAAGTGTATATATTAAAAAAAAAAGCAAACAAACCAAAACAAAACCAAGCACTTGAGTTGAAAAAATATAATTTTGAGTTAATGTTTTGTATTTTTTTTTTTTAAATCGAAGTACATGATATCTTTAAGTTACAATTTAAAAAGCAATGAAGACAATATATCAATTTATCTTAAGGTAATAAACTTTGAATTACAAATATTTGATGCATTCGTATGGTGTGGGTTATGGTTGTGTTGTGGAAAATGGTAAATTAGTGAAGCAGACACCAATGAAGAGTACAGTTTTTAACTGTGCCACAATAGACAGGTTTTGGGTTCTATTTTTGGTGTTACATACCCAAGTCAAGAAGTGACATGAATGGAGGTAGATGAACTTCTTATTTAGAAATCTTCTTTTATACCTATTCTTGATGTTAACTAGTTCAGGTAGTGTTCCAAAAGCCTTGTATGGATAATACTGATACTGCTGAAATGAAAGAAAATGTCCACATGTATAAGCTGTAGTTTAAAAAATGCCATTGTAAGGATTATAGTACTTGGCAGCATTTGTATATATTTTTGTGTTTTACATGCAAATAGATACATTTTTCTCCTCACTTGAGAAATTTCTAAAACATTGCATTGTTACTTCTCCAATCTAGACCAAAGAGAGCGTGTCTACTGTTATTACTGATCTCAGCATTATAATGGAATCTGGAGAAGATTCAGATGTGAGCGAGTTTGTGTCAAGGTAAGGTGGACTTTTTTAAAGGCAAGTTGTTGTAGGGTATATCTGATACTAAATACAGTATTGAGTTTTCATGTAAGTTGCTGGCAGTCTGTTTCTTTGTTGGGTAAACGTACTGTTAGCCCAGCCTAAACACTTCAGATTCCTTTTCTGTATCCTTCTGGAGAGAAGATGAAATGGCATGCAATTTTTGAGGCCTGAAAGGAGTGTTATGAATTCACGTTCAAGAGGTTTTGGATTATAATGAATTTCAGCTGTTAGAAATTGTTTGGTTCAGAGAAAGATATAACAAGGTAATCTCAGCAATTGCATTTTAATTTCTGTAATCAACACATTAACTCAGATGTGTATGTGAGTTGCAGGTGTGTAGTGCGGGTGAGTAATGGTTAAAGTGCATATCCAGAACCCCTTTCCAGTACTTGCTCATTTCTAATTCTCTGTTCACCATTCCATTGCTCTTCTATACATCAGGATTTTTTTTTTTTACTGTTATTTTAAAACCAGAAGAATATAGTTTAAAAACCTGGAACCGTGTGTTCGTACAATGGCTTAAGAAAACATACATACTAAAATTTAAGCACATGACTGAATGCTACTTCTTCGTTATTTTTTGGAGAATGTCAACTTCTTGTGACACACAAGATGAATAATGATCAAATTATTTGTCTGCAGTATTCCCCTGTGAAATCCGCTAGCAAACCATTCTGAGAACAAATCTGTTATTTGTTAATTATTATTGGGTAGTTGACTTAATCCTGCTCTTTAAGGGATGTATTTTGGTTTATGTTTTATATTTTATCTTATTTTTTATACTTGGGGAAGGAAAGGGAAGGCAAACATACAGGTGAAAAAAAGCCCTATTGAGTTACATTAGGCTTCATTAGTCTGTACTGAAAGATGAATTTTTTTGTTTTGAGGCTTTGGAATTTCCATACAAATCTACTAAAGTTCGTGATATAGCAGAGAACAGTACTTGACTGCTCTCAAGCAGCAGGATTTAGAAGATGAAATTACCATCTTTCTTTAATGAGTATGTTCTAACTGCAGAAGTGTCTTGGAACTTAATAGTCATACTGGAAAGGAATGCACTGAAGTAGTGGCAGACTTTATTTCATCCTGGCTTAAGCACTGCTGTCTTGTTGCTGTTTCTTCACTACCCTGGTCTTTTTCCACATTACGCCAGTATTCATAAGCAAACATAAGTTTTCATGAATGATGTGAATTAAGACTTTGCTGTCAATAAAGTGAGCAGTTCTTTCTCTGTAGCCTCTATTTGCACGTACTATCTGTTGACCTTGTGCCAGTGTATATGCTCTTGAAGCCACGTGGCAAACAGGATCAATGTTGTCATTTGGTTGAAAAAGTAAGTGGAGGTGCACCCAAACTCGCCCCCCTGCAGCCCCTTCAAATTTGACTTTTTCTGTTTGACTTGTCTTGCAATGTCACAGTGTTTTGTTGCTGATCTAAGACAGTAAGTATTTGGCCAAAGTGAGGCTGATATTTACAGTGTCTTTTTTTTGACAGCAACCCACTGTTAGATTGACTTAATCTGATTGTGCTCTCCTTTTATGGCTTATTTTCTCAATCCCCTTGTTAAGATAGTTCTCGCTTTGTACTTTAAATCCTGATTCCCTCTTTTTGTGCCTTAGAATCTTGATTCCTGCCTCTTTGTTTCCCTCCATTCTTGACCAGCTAAATCTGGTCTCCCTCTGTGTTATTTGTTCCTTTCAGCCTCCCTACTGGTTTCTGTCTCCTTTTGCCTCCTTGGCCCATTCATGCCAAATCCATTGTCTAACTCTGTTCTGTTTTCTCTACTGGCCTGGATTTTTATTCTCCTCAGCTTTCTAATTTTTTTTGGCTTCACTTTGTCATAATGCATGACAGAAAAGGGTCTTTAAGAGAACCAGGGTTAAAAACCTGGCATTCAATGGTAATTCCCAAACACATCGTGCTTTGGAAGAAAACAGAGGAATGTTAGAACGCTTGAGCAACATGTTTTTAAAAGCAGCAAAATTCAACAGTCTGTTTTCAACCAGGTACTTCTGCAATATATAATACCTATTTTTAAAAGATGGACCATTCCTTAAAAATGTTGTGACAATAAAAAAGTATGCAAATGGAATCACAGTATTTTGTATTCTATTTTGTGATTTTATTTGAGTCCCCTTTACACCAGTTATCACTCACGTTTTACTCTTTTAGTCTTGAGGACCACAATATCTATGAAAAATCTTGTTGTCAGTCTCTTTTGGGGGTTAGTTAACTATTGCATGGATTACTTTAGCCAAATAGGAGGTTTTAGACAGTTCGGAAACTGCTGCTACTTTTTATTAAATAGTTAGATTTTGTAAGTCAGAGTGAAGAATTTAGGAAATGTCTGCATCCTATTAGGCCCTGCATGGGTGAGGTATCTTGGAAGCATGAATTCTTCCCACAGCTTTAGGAGTTATTCTTTGGTTTTATACGCTAATGCAAGAAGTCTTGCATACTGCAGTGGGTTAAAATATTTTTCTTCTCTTAAAATAATGAAAAGTCTGTATTAAAGGAACCTTAAATACTTTTGCAACAGTTAAATTCCTTATATACTTTTGTGTTTTGTTGATATTATTTTGTAAAAGTGAAGTGGTGTTTGGGTGAAGGGCATGTGATTTTTAACCTGATATTTTCTGCCTGAATATGCTTTTTGCTGGTTTTGGATGACTTCTCTGTTACATGGATGTTGGCTTTGGAGATAGGTGTTTTCTATTCCAAGTGGATATTTTTTTTTTAAATCTGGTGACATTTTGTAATGCTAAATTCTTTCCAAAAAAAAAAGAAAATGCTTAACACGTACTTTCTTAGTACCTTTTTATTTTATACCAAGTCATCTTGGTATTTTACTGTTTATTGTAGTTGGCTTCAGCATTAGGAATTAGGCTAACTTAGGCTAATTAGGAATTATTTTTTATGGGTAGTTTAAGTGCTATGAGACAGTTAACTGAAATGCTGCTCTTATGCAGTTTGTTTCTTCCTTGCCAATACATAAAAGCATGTATGTTACGTGTATCTGTTCATGCCAACATAGATTTTTTTTTTTTCCCCGCCTTTCTAAACAACGAATCCAATTTTCTATCTTAAATTTAGCCAACACTCTATCTGTACATGGGAGAAGTATATACTCAGATATAGTTGATAGACTAAGTTCTGCATTTGAAACTGGTTCTTTAAACACGTTAGCCAAAACTATCTCTTTCCGCTTGGTGATCTAGCCTCAAAAATTTTCATCTGCTCTGTCTCCTGAAGATGTATCTGAGAGGGAAAAATATAAAAACAAACTAAAGACATAATGCTAAAACAACGTCACAAGGGTTGTGATAGTCTTTTTAATGACTTAAAAATGGATTCTCAAGAAAACTGCCAAGTTTTTAAAAAAGAATTTTAAGTATGTAGTTTTGTAACAAAGTTTTTTCTTGCCCTCTTCCATGTATGTAGATTTTAAAAGCATGTTACGGTATGTGCAGAGTCGTGTTCACTAGACAGTGAGATACGGGCAGTCAAAAAGTCTCAATTTTTACTATAGTATGTGTAGATTTTTATATGTACATTTATGAGTTGTGGTTAAAAAGCTTTCCAGAACACAGAGCTAGTCAGCTATTGTAAATCAGTATGTGTCTACTTCCTTCCAGGGACTTAATTTTGCCTGTGCTGCCAGCATATTTTTTCATCTTGGCCTGATACATTGGCAGCTGTGACTGCTGTGGTAACTTCCTTTAATGATGCTGTTCTTTCCAGGCTAGGATAAAACTTGCTTGGCTTTTCTTTTATATTTTCAGTATCTGAATGAACTTAATGTATTTTTTCCAGTTTATGTTTGTGTAATGTTTTAAGGGCTGCTGTTGCTGTATATCAGAGCTGGATCTGAGACAGAGTTGTCCCTTGAATGGCCAAAGTGACTTGGTAATACACTGTCGCAACCATTCTGTTAATAACCTCAAGTTTCTGCTCTCAACTGTTCCAAAAATCCAATAAGAATAGCTAATGTTGAACTGAAAGGATGTTAAAAGTCCAATTTACATGTAGAATTTAGATCCTCTGTAAACTTTTGTAAATCAGGTATCTTCCTTCCTCAGTTGGGTTTTGTAAACTTGTAAAGTCCTGTGTTAGTAATTGAAATAAATACTTGTATTTTCAAAGCAGTGCTTTCCAGATGTATTTTGACAGTGGCTAATAGTCTGTTTCATTTGACTGTGGCTCAATATCAATAATGACATGAAGCTGTTCACCCTTATGAGTAAAGAATCACGTTGCCTCAGATATTCTGACACGTAGCTTTTGTGGAATTTTGCTTTCTTTGCATTCTTATCTTGTTTCTTTAGTAAAAACTACACACCTTTTATGAGTGCCTTTTCATCCCCCTACTGACAACACTGGATGGACGGTCAGTTATTTGTCCATTTCTGTCATCTCATATTGTCTTCTTTCCTTTCTCTATCCTGATCCTTACATTACTAGAAATTTGAAAAATAGATATTTTTCTGTTGTGGTTTTCTTAAAAAGAAACCCCTCCAAGACAAACTCTTCTCTCCCCTGCCAAATCAGCTCCTCAGGTACCTGTTTTCTCTCATCTGTCTTTAATACAATTATCCCTCATAACAGTGACTGGCCTATTTCCTACTTTACCTAGAGCTGAGAAGCTGTGTATTTAACAGTTGCCGTCATCATGTTGTCAACAATAAAGACGTTACGGTCTGTTCAGTTCCTGATTTCTACAAACTCTCTACTTCTCTGATGGTATCTAACTTAAGTGCATAGATCTCTCAATTCAAATTATTCTAATCCAGATGGTTCTAAGGCAGGTTTTTGCATGTTACTGATTTCCAGTACCTTGGTTTCCATTCTTCTATTGTTGTCCGTCTTGGCTGCCTCAGGTGACTATAATGTTGTATTTCCACTAAATAGTTGGAAACACTAGTTTATAAACGAATTCTTCATTTTTTTTCAATATCCACACTACAGATGTTTTTTCTGTTGTGATAATTATTTTTCAAATTCTAACAGTACTAATTCTTTAAAGAAAAAGTGCAAATTCTAAGCTATAGAATTGGTATGTCTGACTAGTACCGTTGGGGTGAAACAGTTTATTATTCTTTTACAGGACTGAAGAACATAGAAATCTTTTAACATTTTTCAGAAGCCTTTCATCTTATGCTGAGTGGTGTGAACATCGTAGGTGCACCTTCCTGCATTTCAAGGTAGTGTCTCTCAAGCCTCTCTATATCAGTACTATGTTTAGTTCTGTAAGTAGTTCATTAAGACAGAGCAATGGAGGTGAAATTAGCACTCTTTAGTGGAGTATGGAAATCTTAATTTTTATGTGTTGTGGAGAAGAGAATATTAGCTGAAGAATCTTGTGTTGTGCTCAAGAGACAATGCCCTTGCTTGGTGTTTATCTTGATTTTTACCATACTTGTTGCTGTTTTCCTCAGACGGAGGGGAAAATAAGAGTATCTGTGCCTTTCTGTGGGGGAGTAAGACAGTTTTTCATTGGTACTACATTTCATTTCAAAGAGAAAAAAGCCAAAAGAAGAAATTAAGAGGAAATAACATTTGTAGTGTTTGGCATTTAAATGTTAGTTCCGGAAGACTGGATCTGTTTCTTGAAAATGTGGCAGAGTTTGTTTAGATGACAGCACTTTCAGTACCGAAGTGTTTTACTTGAATGGGAAGTAAACTGTTCCTCACTCTTCACTGGAACATAGTATTTGAACTTAGTTTTAGATTACCATTATTTGGCTTGTTTGCTCTGTCTTTTCACTGGTTTTAAGGTAAACGGCTCATCCATGGAGTAAAATACTGATGTCTAACAGACATAGAACTACTTATATGATGCCTAATGTTAGAGGAGGATGTTTAGCTGCTTAATTGTGCATGTGTGGTTTTAGTTCAGTTTTATTTAGCTCAAGTGTTTACTGTGATTAAACTCAGCACCATCTTTACTTTTCAGCTGTAGTATGAATGGGGAACTACTTTGTCTCCTGTTTTTTGAATCTTTTGGGCCTTTGAGTTCTGTGCTAGATTAATCGATTTCAATTATCAAGTCAACCAGATTAAAGAAAAAAAGTACTAAATTCTGATAATGTTAAAAAAGGATAATCCTCTCCTCAGATGAGTAATAAACTGATGATGTCTAATCCTGCTGGTTGTTGTATAAGGTCTTTTCTTTAATCTCTATATAGGGAAGGTAGAGCACCAAGGGCTTTGTGGCGTTGGTGTGTGTTTTGTTTTGTTTTCCCAACTTCACTTGCTGCTTTCTGATCCTTAGATCAGCCTCATGACAGTTGCTGTGGTTTCTGGGACAGTAATTCAGTGAACTGTTGTAAATATTTCTCATTTTAAAATTCAGTACAAAAATGAAAAAAATGGAAAGGATAGGTCTGGAGATTATTTGTAAATTGCTGTATGTATCTTAAGCAGTTTTTAGAAGTGTTTGTTCACAGGTTGAGTGTAAACAATGAAGGGCTATATTCATGGCCAAAAGGGGTGTGAAGATACATTCACTTAAGACATATGTTACAAGTTTGTCAATATGACAAATATTCTTTCTAAAGGTCTTTTACTTTCCATGGACAAAGATGCTGTTGAGAAAGGCAAACCAATCTGGGAAAATATTTATCAAGTGTGATTAACTATGTGCTTATGAAGAGTTTTTTAGACCTTTTTTTTGCTAGCATTTGTAATTATTTCTTTTAGAAATAGAAGACTTCCTGAGGTAAGAGAATTAATAAAAGGGTTTGAAGATCAAATCTGACAATTCAAATAACCAGATTGCTAGCTTAATATTCTGTAGTAATTTGAGCAAAATTGACTAGACATATCCTCTTAAGATATGCATAAAAACAATTGAAGAGTCTTATCCTATTAATATTCACACTCGGACAACATTAAAAAAATGCATCTGTAGTCTTTGTATTTTTTTTTTTTTTTCCATACCTGCTTGCTAAACTTCACGTATATAGGCAGGTAACTGTGCACAATATTGGAGAGAAGATGATTTGAGGTGGGATTTGGGGTTTCTAGCTTTTTTGTTATTTAGAAGAAAATTACCCAGGCTGTTAAGTAGAAATAGATGATGCTTCTAATAGCTTTTTCACAGTGTAGTGTAAAAACAGGAAAAGTAAATTACTTTTTTTTTTTTCTTAGTTTTGGTACTTGAGAAGGAAGGAATAATGTAGAAGTGATTGAATACTTCAAATAATAATGTGTTTAAGCAACAATTGAAAGTTTCAAGCCAAGCTGGACATCACTCTATTTCTAAAAAGCTGACTGTCACAACTAGCAGTTTTGTTGTGAGAGGTCTTCCCAGTTAACAAGAATAATGGTTGGATGGATAACTTGAATTAATTGGAAAAGCAATTTAAAATATACCTTGATTTGACTATAAGCAGCTTTCCTAGAAAATGGGGGCAGATTTAGGTTGGTGTGAGTAGAGCAGGGTTCAGTGTTAAGCATTTTGTGCTCTGGATTATATACTCCCTGACATTGTGCATAAGCAATTGTGCCTTTTTTTTTTTACTGAAACGGGTTAGTCTGCAATGTGCAAGCATCACACAAACAATAAGGAACTGAGCATAGTGTTGCTACCTGATGCTGCTGCTCCTCTCTTCTACTGAAAAAAATTTACAAGGTAGTGCTTTAGATAGATTTTGAAGTGGGGGTGAGTGAAATGTGCCACAAGTCTTTTGTATGGCATTACTTGTATGGCAGGTCTTACTGTATTGCCACAATAAATACTATGTCTGCAAAATGGGTTTACATCTGCAAATAACTTTCTGATTAAGACGCCCTTAGTCTGCAATAAGGCTGAACAACTGAAACATGTTGGCATTGCTGGAAGAGCAGATGGTTCAATCTGATATTGATAGACAAGGAAAAAAATTCAAGTTTTATTGGAAATACAGAACAGAAATAGTGATAGGAAAAAACAGAATGGTGTACATTCAGCTTGATGTTAGTACTGGTCACACAAATAGAAGGCAAAAAAATCTCACATACTGAAGCTGTTTTCACTTAATGTTTTGATCACTTTAATGGGGAAAGTAAATTAAAACATCTGATAATTTATTGCCTGCATGAAGTGTTCAGAAGGTACCAGTTCTCTACTTTGGTTTGGTCACGAAATATTTAGAGCATTAATTAGCATTACTGTCAATTTTTAGTACTTTAAAAAAATATATACAACATTTTAATGTAAAATTAATAAAGTGGTAGTGGCTAGGTCTTAGAATGTTTACATGTGTATATATTACGTGAATGTACATATATTTGTGTTTACACATGCAACTATTTTCACAGGAAGAGTTTTGGTGATATTTACCAATACTATCGTGACTGGAAAGAGCTTTATTTAGTAATAATGATTTGTGCTGGGAACAAGGTCAGAGGCCACCGCTTATGTAACATACTTGTAGCTGTGTTTTCTCCATCTTAGGCATTTATCAAAAAAAGGAATGAGAGAATTGTTTGCTTCTATTTTATTCTAGTATAAATTTGGCTCTGAGTTAGAATGTATTTTTACATGCTTCAGGGTTATTTTTTACCTTTTGCTAAAAACCTGGAAATATCAAAGTCGTATTACTTACATGGGAAAATTAAAACTGAGTATTGTTCTCACAGCTGGGCTTGGTTTTGTTCTCAGTTTTATTAAGACAATGGAATTTCTTGTTATACTAAATAACTTAAAATAGAAAATATTGGGGATTGTTGTGTCTTTCTTGGTTAATGGGTTCAAGGCAAAAATATTTTTGTCCTACATTTCATAATTACATCATCTTTCCAGAAAGATGGGCCCACAGTTGATCCTTGACATAGTTACTTTAAAAGTGACTGGAAGTCTCTTAGGTCTCAACACTCTGGGTGGCAGAGCATCAGTATGTTCAGAAGTAAGTGCGCAACTAATTCCCATAGTACAAGCACTAACAAATCAAGGCTTAGCTAAATAAGATAAATAAAAATAATATAAAATATCCTGTAAAATCAGTATTCTAGATGTAGTGATACATCATCATGCATTTTATGTTTAACTATTTCTACAAATTAGGAATCTATACTAGCTTCAAAATTAGTACAAAGTTCATCTGGTAATAGTAAATAGCACACTTTTGGCATTCATTTGTCTGAAAGTTTACAACTGTGGTAGGTATTTGGGGAGAGAAACTGAAAATGGATGTCAGAAATGTATAGCTGTGTAAGTAAAAACATTGTGTCCTGTATCAATTATGTCTCATTTTAGGCCAACTGACTGCACACATTGATTTGTGTTTCTAATACACTGCATGGTTTAAAGTAGTTGAGTGAAATGATGCTTGAAGTTAACGCTATTTTAAGATCAATGATAGAATCAACTTTTCTTTATAATTTAAAGATGTCATTTGATTTTCCCTAATGAGCGAAAGTATTGTTGTACAAGGGTAATTCTCTTTATTTGCAGTGGCATCTAGCTGAAATCTTACTTATTTACAGGTAAAAACATTAATTCAGCTATGCTATGATTTATATTGTCACATTTCCTTGTCAAGAAAAAGCAATGGAACAAGGCTCAGTCTACATTATCAGTTAATAACAAAGACACTTGGAATCATACTATGCTGTACTTTGATCATCGTATTAAAATGAGTAGCTGGTGTGGCAAAAATGACTCTTGCGAGTACAGTTGAGTAAAATTTATGTATTTCAATTAAAAATACCTTGTGTAAAAATACATATATAATATATATATACACACACACACACTCTTGGCTAGTAGGAGGAGTTTTAACAGATTTTTGAAAAGTTCTACTTGCTATGTTGCTTGGTACAATGAGCCTAAATAGCAATTACTCTCATTTTCCACAAACCAAGTTTTTAAGGAATCTTTAATGAAGTTAAGTTTTGAGAAGTTCTGTTTCTGAACATAACATTCTTTTGTATGCAGCTTCATCCAATACATTTCAGATTTAAAAAGTGGGGTTGGAATTAAGATGTACTTTTCCTCTGTAGCTTGCTCAAGGAATGTTTTGCATTTATCTGAGATTGTTCTGAGTACTGGTGAATAATGTCAACAAGCAGTTACTTGTGTGATTTTACCTACACATAAAGAATATCTGGTGGAATAAAAGTAGAGAAGATGTGTGTGTATATATGTATTTTTACATTATCATTAAGAGAAAAGATTCTGAAAGCGGGGATGACATTTAACTCCTAAATAAAGTGGCTGTTTTAAAATGGTTATTTCAGAGAAGAACCATGTTTCAACATAGTAAAAGGTTCTGGGTATACAGGGTAAAGGGCATTAGTGAGGGAGAGGATATAAACATGTAAACAGAGGAAAAAGAATGAGCTTTTGTTACCATGTTTGAGTTTTGGCATGTATAATTACGTAAGCAGTGGCTAGTAGTATGTTCCTACAGGCAGTGTTCTCAAGCAGGAAAAAGCATTCACATGCTTTGCCAAGAGGATTGGGTTGCCTTCCATCCTTATCTCATCCATTTGTGTGCGGATGTAACGTGTGTTATTGGATTTGCAGAATGTGTCATCGGTGATTGTAGTAATATTGTTGTACTGCAAAACAAAACAATTTTAATAAATAAATATACATATATACACACACCCAATATGCTGAAGAATTTTCAAACTTAGTTTTATTCCTCTTGCCCTCCCATTTTATTGTCATTGGGACTGATTTGTGTATACTTTAGATACATAGGAATCAAGTCTCTTCAAAGCAGTCAATGAGCTGATAAGCCATTTGAGGTTGTTATTGATGTTTGGAATGTATTGCTGATAAAAGACTATTGCTTATTTTTCCCATTTCCTATCCTCGATGTACAGAAACTAATGAGGGTGATCAGCTAACAACCAACTTCTGAGTTTCTGTATGATTGTGGCCGTGCAGACTGGAGATAAATAGTTTTATTTGGAGAAGCATTATACAACTGTAGCACAACTGCAGCATGAACTGTTTTAAAAGATGGTGAGTTTAGTTTGTAATATGTAACTAATGAGGCTCTTCATAATAGAATGTTAAGGAAATATTTAAAAAATACCTGAAGGTGAAGAATACGCAGACTTTCTGGTAAGTTAAGAGGAACAGATTCCAGCGCGTTATGTCCTAAGTAGAGGTAGGCCAAATTTGTCAGTTTCTAATAGAAAGAAAGAGAGATTATTAATGCCGATATCACTGGAGGTTAAGTAATCTGTGCCTATTACAAGACATCAGTATTTTCTTCCAGTCACATAGAGAGTGTGTAAAGCTATCCAACACAAAACATACTTTTGCTGTGAATATTGAATTCTATTGTATCGAGAAGCTCAGAACAAGCCTGTGTACTGGAAATGTCAGTGCCAGATTATTGGTTATAAAACCTGAGGCCACTAGAAAGCTATAACCTTCTTTGTTAGTACTTATGTGGTCCTCACTATTGTATTTGAGCCATCAGTTTTTGAAGTGAGTTTTTCATTGCATGTAAGAGAGAAAGGAAGTAGGTAAAATACTTTATAGAAATTTTTTTTTTGTATGGACAACATGGGAGCACAAGTGCGCAAAGGACTATTATTCCCTAGTGCCTTAAAAACAGAACAAGAGGTGGAAAGCTTCTTCATCGTTGTTTCTTAGATTACAAAAATACAGAAAACTTCATTCACTGGTATACTGGATAGTCTAGTTACTAATTTAATTTACTTTGATTACCTGAATTATTGTCTTTTACTTACCTTGAAAGCATTTGCTTTGATTCCCCTGCTCTTGATTCTGTTTTGGTTTGCATTGAATGTTGTTAGTTTGGGAGGCAGAACAGGAAGTTTCAGAAGTCGATTTTCAGCAAGAGAAAGTTCTTCCAATAACAGAAGCTTTGAAAAGGCTCCATCTTCTATTTCTTCTATCCTATTTCCACTAAAATCAATTCTTCTCAAGGTAGCTTTGAACAAAAGAAATGGAAATCTAAGTATTGAATTTATAATTACATAGTGCGTGAAGCTTCTGTAGTGGTATATGTTGAAAGTTACTGTCTGCACCATCCTAATTGTGATCTAAAAAAGGAAAGACTATTAAAATATGTATAAAATCCACATTTTAATTTCGTCATGGTCTGAAATAAAAAAAAAGGGGCGGGGGGAGGTATTCCTTCCTTTTTTTTTTGCCTCCCCTAGAGAAAACATCATTTCGGATATTAATAGAATTTGTCATTTTGTAGAGTGAGATAGCTGAGAGAGATTTCCCTGGGTCATTTGAAGGAAAAATAATACCTGGTCATTTAAGACTGGCTGGGGTGCAGAGTTAAATTTTATTTTTAGTGATCTGCTCTTTCTCAGATTGTATGGGAATATTAAGATGGATACATGAGGCAAAATGGGTTTCCATGTTGCCTGCATAGTTCCTATCATAATAGAAGCATTGAATTAAACAAGTAATAAACATAATGAAATCTAGCAAAGTATAAATTAGATCTTATTTTGGTAATTTTGGCATACTATTATGGGACCCGAATATACAATCGGGTAAACAAATTAGAATTTGAACATTACTTACGAATGTCAGCAAAATCTGAGACTGCTATCCTTTTTATTTTGTTAAATCGTGCATAGAGATACGCTGTTTCCTTTGGCAGTGGGGGTACAGCTTCGATATCTATTTCTTCGCAGTACACTGATCCGCTTAAACACACGCAGAGCAGACAAGTGGGTAAATCTGGAAGCAAATTATTTTGAGTAGACAGAAATTATTCAACTACCTTAAGCTTAAATATTCAAAACAGAAATATAAGAAATAACAGAAATATAAGCTTAAATATTCAAATCAGTCGATCTTAGTTCAGTTTCATTGTTTAATTAGCTTAGGCTCTTGTGAATACGACAACTGCATCTCTGTGATCATGTTAAATATCGTCTTTAGAACCGTTCTTTTAAGAAGAGAAATCCATGCAGGAGAAACACCTGTCAGTGTACACCTTTGGTACTGTAATTGGATTGGAGCATTTCTGGCTGGGTCATGTATACTCTGTGTTACTTCAAGCTACTATTTTGTCTAATCCTTTTTATAAAACTCTAGCAATTATGTTTATATAATTACTTTAGGCATTCTGTTCCTGTGTTTTTACTGAGGTTTTTTTACAGCTGTTATTTTTTTAATGCAGCTTAAACCCGTGATGGCTTGTCACATATAACAAATATGGCTTTCAATCCAGTTTCATTGCCACTGCTATCCGATCTTTTTTCTATATTGTGAGATTTTTTTATTAGCTTCCAAATTGCTCTGTCTGTCATACAGACAGTGCTGTCATACTGTAGGTAGTTTGTTATCACTATGGAGCAAAATGGGATCTTCCACAACCAGTGAAGAGTTATAGAAGTAGCCAGTTAATACTGGGAAGCCAACGCAGTATGTATAATAGAGTACTGTAGAGAATGGAATTGAGATGTTGAGCTTTAGCTTTGTGAATATTACTGTTCGTTAGACTTCAGAGTTCTGCCCTGTTTGCCTTTTTTGATTTAGTGTCTTGTTTGTCATATGATAGAGTAGGAAATGGAAAATGGTTGTGAAACAATGTTGTCATTATTTAAAAGGCAACAGTTTTTATGCTTGTCTATGACTAGAAGCTCTGGTGCTCTTACAGTTTTTTTTCTGCTTCTCATGGGGGCTTGTTGACAGGCAATTTAGTGATGACTAACCTGAATTAAAACTTTGGAGATTGACACTCCAGTGGCTTGCTGAATCATCTGTTATTTTTTGAAGCTTAGGTCACAGATACACCCCAAATATGTGTCTTTTTTTTCTTTTTTTTTTTTTTTTTTAAAGCTCTGGCAGGCAGAAACATTGCTCCTTTCACATTTAGACAGCATTGTGACTCATTAGAAGAAATCTGGATATACACCTCAGAGCCTGTAGGAAACTTAGGCTAGTGAAGAATGTTCTTCATGTATTTTAACTGTTGACCTGATAATCAGGTGTAAACTGTGAGTACTGCCAGTTCTTCAAATAAATCTATTGAAATAATTTAAGCACATCATATTTCATCGTGACTTGGTTAAACTGTGGAACTTACTGGGGTGTGTATTTTGTTTTTCCTGGTTGTATTGCCTAACTTGCTTGGGTACATGTCTACAGCAAATATGACTGGATGAGTCTGTAGAGTTTCTTATAAGATGTGCTTTGTCTATTTGGAGTTTTCCTGAGGATTCTTTAAATTTTTTCATCTTACTCCATCAGAAGTTAGAAGAATTTTCATAGGAGAAAGGAAAGATATTAATAAATGAAAATATTAGTTCTATATCCCTTATTATAATTTGTATATTAAATTTTCATATTAAAATATGTTATTTAGAAGACCTTAAAAGTTAGTGTATTCAGATAAATTAACTTACTTGTATCCTTTGTTGGTGCTACATTGCGTTCGCTGTCATCCCCTTGCAGTCTTAGGGAAGTGTCAAGAGAAACATTTGTTCCCTCCTTTGTGTGAGAGCAATGTTATTTTAAAAAACAAACAGGAAACAAAAAAGCACAGAGTATTACAAGGATCTGAAGTAGCACATTTTTCAAAATGAGCCTCCTACAACATAGTTCCTTATGACATGTAATTTTTAAGATCATGTTTCTCATCCAGCATATCAGAGTAGATATATTATCCCTTTTCTATGTGAGCACTTTGAAAGGCAAGAAGGGAAGATGGTGCTACTAGTGTTCTTTAGAAAGGTGAAGTTCTTTAGGAAAGAACAGTAAATACAAAATAAAAATAGAGAGAAAAGGTAGACTATGTGGTGGGGAAGGAATATCTAAGTGATGGGTGTCTCCAAAAACTTGGAGTTGTGAATATAGATTTTGCATATCGTAACAAATGTGATAGGATTCTTGAGAATCTAAGTTATTTTTTTTGTTTTACTTAAATAATCTCAGTAAAACAACATTTCCTTTTGTTTAAAGTTATTTGGAATTCCCTTTTGAGACAGTCATTGTATCTTTTCCACTGCAGGACAACTTAGTTTATAAATATTTTCCTTTTGGGTATTGGCTGCAATTAAGCAATTCATTGGCATTAACTGAACTTAAGTCTGTTTCAAGACCTGGGCTGCTAACAGAAAGGGCCTTTTGTGACGCAGGGAATGGTAGTCAGGTTTTCATTGAATACCATAGGAATTTTAAATAATTGCATACTATTTCTAGAACTATAGTGTGTAAACAATGGGTTATGCTATGATTTGCATGTATGAAAGTTAAGGGGATTTTTAGGTTGACAGTGGCAATTGTGCTTGGCCAGCATAATTCATTTTCTGTTTTGATGGGGAATAGTTGTAGGACAGAGTAAGACAATATGCTTTTTGGTCTTTGTGACTATTAAAAACACATGGGGAAGAGTACATTATCGGGTGTGGGAGATGTTTTTCTTTCAGCAGGCTTAAGAATCAGGCCATGGCAAGAGTACAGACCCCTGGTGAAGAGTGCTGCTTACGCACTGCAAGTGCTCATGATTTCTTTTTTTTTTTTAAATCTAATTCAATTCTTCCCTACCACCCACCAGTCATGTAGCACACAGACAGTTCATCTACTAGGGCAATGTGAAAATAACATTATCTGTCAAGTTACTTTTGATACTAACTTTTTTTATTTAGCATTTGGTTGCTTCTGTATATTTTACTGTGGGAAATTCTTGTATTCTGCAAAATAAAACCCTCAAGCTTGACAGAAAGCCTGAGAAACAAATATCTTGGCCAGCCTCTGTCATTTTGACCCTTTTTTAGCCTGTGAATCATCCATCCCTTGGCTGTTCCCTGCATCTGTCTAGCCAGCCTATGGCTTTTTTGCTTCTTGTTTTTGTGTAACATTAGGGTTAGGTTAGTTTGTTCTGGTAGGACCTTTATACCAGAGTTAGAATGCTGGTGACAGTTTAGCAGTTGTTGCATGAAACTTCTGTGTAGGGAAAGAGCTTTTGCAGTGTTTGGTGTAGAGAAGCTGGGGGTATGAGCTGAAGAGCTGGACTCAAAAAAAGCAGCAAATCTTATAGAAGGTTTCTGCAAAAATGTTTAGCTTGCATCCATATGTTGACGAGGTGTGTGAAGATGTGGCCCTTGACTGAGGTATCCGTGCCAGTAGAGACTTCGGTATAGATGGACTTATAATAGAACAGCTGCTCTTCTGTTGTAGTTTGGCTCATAAGGGACATTTTTAATATGCTTGTATGAAAAACTTGTTTGCTGACATAGTACATGTGTACCAGGTGTAGATTTCTAGTACAGTATCCTCCTGGAGGTGTGATCTAGGACAGAGTATGCGTGTGAGTTCTTTGCAGAATTTTAATTTATGCAAGTGGGAAATGTCAACAAAAAATAAAACTGATTGCTTGCAGAATACTGTTAAAGCCACAGAATTAAACAACAGATCCCACTTCCCCCTACCCCCTCAAACAAAAGACCAACCTACTAAACAAAAAAATGTACCATAAACAGTATTTCCTGGTCAACTGTAAAAATTCCTAGCAGTGCAGAAGATTGTTTGGATTATGAACACAGAAAGTTAATTAATTGCATATGGAGGGAATGCACTGAAGGAGTATTAGCCTACTTACATAATTAAATTCCACCTGCACCTTGCACTTTACTCTACAGACATGAGTTACCCATACAAAACCACATTAACATTAATCTTTATAGCACACAAAGGTCCAGAAAGCTGATAATTTATATTAAATGGAATTAATTAGTCCAGGTATGAGACAGTGTCTATTGGATGATTCTATTGTGGAAATTAAGATTTCAGGTTTTTAAGCTTCTCTTATTTTTATTTAGGACTGGGGTGGCTGTGCTTTCAAATAATAATAATTGTAATACATTTTGCTTGTCTGACTTTTTTATTAGTAGAAGACTAAAGTTCACTTCATGTTGTTGATTGCTAACACAAATATTTCTTCTGTTGTTTTCACTATAAATCTTTTTTTCTGACTATGTGTTCAAGCACACAGGAGTTAATTTTGTCATGTGAGAGAGATTTCTGACTGGGCATGTTTGAGGAAACTGTTGGCATGTATTTCAATTACAGTTAACACTTCATATTCTGGGAGTTAGCATGTGTGCAACAAATGAATAGAAAAATTGTTTGCACATCCCATGCTTTAACTTGGGAATACTGGAACTTGTATATATGCATTGGTTGCACATAAGGAACTAATTTATTATTTTGCAATGAAAATATGTCATTGGAGAGCTGACCTGATGGAAATAATGACTGATTGCATTCCTAGAATTATCCTAAGCAGAACTGTTGGCCTGCAGAAGACCTTTAGTTTACAGCTCTGCCAGCGCACGCTTTGATTAGTCTGTGACACATTTGTTGGCACCTTTTCCTTCTAGGTATTGTCCTTGTTATTTTTACTGAAACAGTAGTGTATTCTTATTAGAACAATTTTAGTAACGAATGGAATCTGATGCTGTGCCCAACTAGTTAATGTTTTTAGTATTAACAAACAAACAAAAAAAACCCAGACAAAAAACTAAAAACCCCATCTTAGCTGTGAATGGATAGCCACCCAATAGTTAAGGGTAATTCAAATAGTATTCTTTTCATTGGTTTATTAAACTTATTGCTTCACCACTGTGGCAGGTGTTAGATTTAAAAATAACTTAGATGCTTTTTAATATAAATATATAGCTTCTATTTTTGGTCCATCAGTGGAAAGCTATAATTTAAGTAGAATTGGGAAAATATATAAGAGGTATATGGAAGTGATTTTTCTATTTAAGTGCTGCAATTTTTTACTTATTATATTTTTGTCTTTTTTTTTTGTTTCTTGTTTATCAGACTAAGTTATTGTAACAAGCATGGCTAATATTAATGAAAACTTCCTTGAATTTATTAATACTTGGTTGCTACTGCTTTGTTTGGATATGTGGTATTTTCCTTGGCAGCTAGTCTTGGGGCAGTCATTGTTAGTTTTTCTTCCTGATCAATGTTGTATCTGGTTCTCTAGATGTGTAACATTTAGGTCCTGCCAGAGGCAGTCTGAACAGAGGTCTCTGTCAGCTGAGGCTCTTGCACTTCATTTAACTCTCATCTGGTTTTGTGTCCCCTGCTTAAGTGTTTAAATTAACAGGCACGTATGTGGAGCACACAGCTCAGAGTTCAGAACTGACCATGTGGGGGTGCTGGTGAGTGCCGTGAGGGATAATCTTTATTGCTACCTTTAGGACGCTCAAAGTGTTAATAATGTAGGTGACTACCACAAGACTGGATGTTCCGTAGTGGTTCAGGGCTGCTAAACTCTGGAGCTGCAAAAAACCCAAACACCCACCCCCGAAAACCAGGGCAAAAAGCCTGATAGTTTGGGAAGTCAAAAGAGAAACTGTGGTTTATGCTGGCAGGTTATGTCCAATTAAAAGTACTGTTTCAAGTATTATTTTGATATATATTAAAAACTCCTAAATAAAATCACCCTCTCTGTTTTTAAGGAAATTTACTTTGTTAATACAGTGTTACTCAAATATGCTAATATATCCCATTCTTGAAACTTAGTAAGCATTCTTTGTAAAATCTTGTCTTTTGTGGGTTTCTCAAACTGTAGCAAGGGTAGTATTTTTGTGGTTTTAATTTGAGTGTCTTTCCCTGCGTCTGAAACCATTGTATGTTTTTCTGTTATTATAAGAGTTTTCCATAACACTCACATGCATGTAACGCCTTATTCAATGCTGAGCAGTTAAAAATATTAAAAACATAAATATCAAAATACCTTTCTTATATCCTCGGATTGCATTTCATAATCTTGCTGGATCAGGCTTTCCATGGCAACATCTGTATCATGTTCATAAAACCGGAGTGATTCTTGCTGTATAGGTGGTGCTGACTTCATCAAGGGTACAAACACAAACAACAGAAAAGTAGCCTGCAAAGTCTTCATTCTTGCACGGCACAGTGCAGCTGGCTTTCACTGAGCTGGTGAAGGTCTGCTCGTGTGTTGGCTATGGAGAATACTTTCTTTGGGACTGGAAATGAAAATGCAATCCGTCAAAACAATATTTAAAGCCTAGAGGACTAGTTGGCAGGGATTTCTAACGCATAAGGAACATGGAACAACTTTTAACTCTTGATATCCTTTAATTAGACTGTAGCATCATAAAAACTGTTCTTAACATGAAAAGAAACTAGGAAATAATAAACAACATTTCCCAAATAATAAGGAAAATATTATCTTAACTGCATTACTCGTTTCCCAGTGTGTTATTTTTATTAATAGCAGAGGATTTTGTAAAGTGTTCTGTGAAACATGTGGTATGTTTGTAGCTGAACTAATTAAAACTAGAGAAGCTCAAATGCATTTTCTTGGTTGTCAAAATAATGCTTTTTCAAACCTAAATGCTCTATAACAATCTCTCATTTTCTTTGTCAAGAGAAGATAACACCACCTGAATATTTTACAGGTTGTACACTTTTCAGGCAGGGGGAGGAGGCTACAAAAATAATCTTTAAAACATTTAAAATACACATGCCATACTTTTTAGAATAAGTCTTAACATGGCTTTTTTTTTTCCTGTTTGCTGTAATTAACCATTTTATTTAAGCTTTAGTTTGATATGACTTTAGGAAAAAAAAAAGTCCACCTACCGTTTTAGCAGATTCAAAGTTCTTCTGTGATTGTCATAAACCCAGATATCCTTATTTATATGTTAACCTGAAGTGGATTGATAAAAGAGTAAAGTTATGAATTGTTGAAATGAATGCTCATTCGAAGTTTGACAGTCTTAAATGTGCTTTCCATGGGGTAGAAACTGCTTTGCCAGCATTCTGTCCCTAGGGTGAGAGGTAATATCCTGGAGCAGGGGGGTTGTACTTTGACTAACGTTTGTGAATGTTCAGTCTGTCTGGCTCATCCTGCTTTAGATACTACTTGTTAAAACAGTAGCTTTCTGCTTTGTGATCATTTACTCTTCAGAATTGCTAAGGCTTTTTCCGTAAATCAAATAATAATTGTGCAAACTAGAGGTCTATAATAAGGCATATGTTATCCATTTTGTTTAATGGTTTAGCTGAGAGACAAAGCAGCTGCTTTCTGACTGAGATGGAGGTAGAGCCAAAACATACGTATACCATATTAGTCACATTTTATGAGTAATAAAATGTTTCATTACAAGTTGTATATGTTTAGGGAAGTTTCACCTAACTATGAAATGGAAACTTTTCAGTCTGAAGAGTTCTTTTTCAGAATTGTGTGTGTATGTGTTGAGATTTTTTCAGACAAGTAATTAATGTCTAAATGCTTCATTAAATTGTGAAACCAATTTTTCAATAAAGTTCTGTGTTGGTTCTATAGATAACTTGGTAAACCCTGTCCAGGTGTAGAATTTCCATCTGAACTACAAGCAGCAGTTTTCTGGATATCTGATGCATTTCTTCCTCCCCCATCCTTTTCCTTATTATGTATTTTTGGCAGTCAGCACAAATGGGAGCCAGATGACCAACTTGAAAGTTTACAAAGTAGCTTTTTTGAGTATTTAAAAAGTATGTGGCAATAAAATCTATTGGGAATATAGTCAGACTTACATTTCTCTTTCATTTTCATTACCTGTTTGGTTGTTTTCTTGCAAGTGCTGCCTTGTTTAAAAAACAGATGTCTGTAGTAAATCTGCAAACTGGAGAGTGGCTACAGCCATTTGCTCTCCAACTCTTTTTCCAGTTTACAATCAGTACCACTTTCTGAACTCACTAGGATTAAAAAAAGGTTTTTAATTTAACTCGTATGCAAATTAAGCAACGCCATAGTCTGGACTTGGAGCTTGCTCTAGGATAATGATTTTGCTGTAAATAAAAGGGCAGAGTCTCAATCGTGGAAGCTGGACTCTGAATTGCTGGTTGCTGTTCTGCTGGAACAACAGGAACAGCAACAATTTTGAAGTGGCACGGTTGGTAAGGCCATTTCTGCTGTAGGATGTGGGAACTTTCAGTTGGAAGTTCTGTATGTGATAGAAAAGGGTGGATTTGCTGAGGAAGGGACGAAAAAGTTGCAGTGTCAATACCATCTTAACCATCCCTCAAGGTTCCGTGCACGTTTCAGTAGTAAGGACGGCAGCTCTGCTTTGTACATGCACCCACCACCCCCCAGCTGAGATTTTGTCAGTCTCTGAGGCATCCAGGTTTCTCCAACGTTTGAATATAATCAAAAGATAAAAGCTTGAAGGGATAAGTATTAAGTATTGAAGCAGAAAGCGTGATATAAAGTATTAAACATATTTGTTATATTTTTGTGGTAAGGTTTTTTTTTAAGTACTGAAGTCCTAGATTTCACAGCTATGTGTATGGAATACCTTGGGAATAGCTTAGTTTTTTCCTGATATATGATTATTTTTTAGAATGGGGAAAGTTGCTAGATAAATAAGGCCTTGAAAATTTGCCTTCATGCAAGAAAGCTCTTCTGCAAAAGAAGAGGCTCTGTAGTGTTAGCAGACTTTAGTAACAGCTTCTGCAGAAAACATTTTCAAAAGTCTGTGTTCATCAGGGTCACAAGGTTTCAGTGGTATGCTGACCACAAAAACATTGTGTAATGTATGTACTCATTGTTATCCAAGCACTTTTAAGAAACTCATGAACACTTACAAATACCTTTGAAAAGTAGTATGCTAAGTCATTACTTTGGCATGACGTCATCAAGGTTTACCTTACGGCATAGTTTTACTGTCACTTTAAACTATCAGTGCCAAATAAAGTAGTAGTCCTGTCCCATATTTCATCTGCTTGTCATCCCTTGTGTCAGGAAGATCAGGAAGAAAAAAAAGTAGCAACAAATAATTTCAGATAAAAACTGCTTTTATCTGAACATGTAAGAGATTCTCATATCAGCACAAGGAAGGGGATGGCACAAATAGCTGCAAATAAACAAGAATAGCATTTTTTCTTTCAGCAACAGTGCTGCTTTATTGTTGTTCAAAGTAACTTGAAAGAACCACAATATCTGAATCATAGGAGATGAAAAACGTGGTCCATGTGCATTGGCAATCGTGAAGGCAGCAGGAAGTATTCACAGCAGAGGGTTAGTTGTTAGTGCTCGGATGTTTGATATACAGGTGTCTGTTTCTTGGACTCTAGTTACTCTGTCTTAGAAGGTGGTTTCTTTTCTGACAACCTAACCGAGCTCTGTTGTTAAATAATTGAGCTCCAGTTTCTGCAGAGGGCCTCGATAATGTGCTTATGGTATGCTTTTGAATTTGTCAGGTGTGCCTTTTTTTGTTACCTATGATGTTTTGTTTTCACTGCCTGATTTCTCCATAAAATACTTTCATCTGAAATGTTAAGCATTCAGTATTGTTATTTTACTAAATGTGTTGAAATGGAATTCTGGCTTAAATTTGAATGGCAGTAATTTCCCGACAACTTTGTAAGTATATAAAACGTAGCTGAAGGTGTAAATAAGTATAACACTTCTTTACTGGTAGTGGAGGAAATCCAGGTCAGTCTAGCAAGGGACACTTGCTCTCTGGATTCTGCTTTCAGAAAACTTTGCTTTGGGGGAAAAGGGTTGTATACAGAGCAGGTGTAAAATTTGTTCCCCAGTGTTGCCTTCTATCAAATTAGACAATGAAGAATAAAAGGCTTTTAGGAGAGAAAAGGAGAGAAGTTGGATGATATGGATAGTAGAGGTAGGAAAGGTACAGGAGAGCAAGATGAAAACTAAGGTAACTCTACGAGCTATACATATTGCTGATTAAATCCTCTTCAGCATTGGGAGTCTAGTAATTGGTACTGTTTATATGTCAAGAGCAGGTAAAGTGAGAAATCAAGCTGAAAATATCCTAGGGGAACCGAAGAAAGATTTTGTTTTGCAGGCAGATGAACAGGTTTTGTGAATTATTTGAACTGGCTGATGTTCAGCTCAGTCTATTTATCTTGTACTCAAAGTGGCCTCATCTTCTGGCCTGCTCAGAGCTTTAGTATGACTAGTTCATTTCTGTTCTCACCTTTCCACTAACACTCAAAAGACAGCTCAGAAAAGAAACCAAAGTTTTGCTTAAAACCTAATAATTCAGGGACATGCTGCAAAAGCTGCCATGAGCTGTTGGTATCCATTGTTTATTGCTAGAAAAAATGAAACCAATTTAAAGGGATGGGCAATTCTCTTTATTTTCTGTGGATTTCAGCAAAAAAGAGTTCCCATAGGTGCCAGCATGTTAATTACCTTTTCACCATGTTGGCGGTTAGCACTCTTTACTTAATCCTTAGTAACTTAGTGCCTCACACCGAATTATCAACACTTGTACTTATGTCTCATTCCTGGTAAACCCCTGCAAGGCACTGAAGAACTGATTGACCTGAAAAGAGCCAGACTACCAGACGGGGTGGCCTTTGCTTTCCTTTCTGTATGGCTGTTGGTTGGCAGGACACTAGGAAGAAGAAAAACGCAATAATTAAAAAACCAACCAAACAAAAAGGCTTTATCTGCGGAGCATGGGCGATGAGGCAGCACTAGGGAGAGTGCTGTGAGGTTGCTATGAAAGTATTCCTTATGAAATAAACCGAAGCTGAGATATTTTTTTGTTTGTTTTTAAATACTCAGGTTTGTACTATATTTAGGTAAAGAAAGTGTGTTTTTGCAGCTGCTTGAAGACCTTGGCTTTCATCTTGTATTATAGTCTCTAAAGGACGATATTGGCAAGTTCTGTAGTTTCTGGGGTTTCTTGTTTTTAAGTGTTCTTGGAAGAGAGCAGTATGGATTGTTGCTTAGCTTGCTGATGCCTGGTGAACACTGGGAATCACTTATACAGGACATTCAAAAGTTGGTGTCCTTGGGCAGAAACATGTCTGTGACAGAACAAGATTGGGGACAAATTAGGAAAGCTTTTAAAGATTTCTCGGTGTTTATAGTCCTAGACACAATACTGAATTTTATTTTTATGTTTTGTTTTTTTTTTTTCTTTTCCTCCATGTGGAAGATAATGTTCAGTATTCCTTAGCATATCTTTTGTATAAAGTGTGGTTAAACACTTTAAATGTTGTTCAGCTGCTCTGGATTGAAATCATTCTAATAGAAAAGGTTTTACAGAGTAAAAGGTAGTTATTGAACCAGCCTGATAACATGTACAAAATAATCTGCAAGCAGTGAAATGTACATTTACTGTTAAAGAGGACAATGGCATTGAAGTGGTGTTAAAAGTGAACTTAGTTTTTGTCTTTTTATTATCTTCTTTTTAACCTAAAATAATTTCAGTATTCTGGATTGTTCTTTACATAATTTTCTATTTGTAAAATGCAGGCCTTTTCTGCTTGACTGTTTGGGTGGCCTGACAAGTTTTACCTTCTGAAATTATTTTTGTCTCTTTAATGGGTACTGTTGCATGTACATATGATATGGGACCTCTCTGTGACACCTGCATCCCCATGCAGGAGTGTAAAAATAGTTTGTAGGCAGTTTAATGTCTGTGCATCTGCTGGGGCTCAATTCATTCTGGGAACAAAAAGCCAGAGTAGCCCAAAGGGAGGAAGCAGCCTCCTGGTTTGCTCTTGAGCAATGCGCAGAAATTGGACTGAAGGTGATACACGGAAGAGTTGTATAATGTTAAGCAAAGTATATTCCAATTCAGCATCCTTGAGGGATGGAGGAGCAGTTGGAGGTAGTATTAAATGTAAAATGAATGGTCATTAAGTCTTACAGAGAAAATGTAGACAATTAAGATTCAGTATGACTGGAAAAGTACTGGAGATGAAATAGTTATGCATAAACACCTCCAGTATTTTTATGAAAAGCTGCAACTATTTCCAAGGCTCAGTGAATTAGATTAAGTTCGGGTCACTGTTAGGGCCACCAGCTGCAAAATAGAGACAGCTGAAAAATGACCTAGTGAATGTATGAACATCCTTCCATGTGTTTCTGATTTATAATCAGAATTTTTTAAAGCTGAAGATGTTACCTTTATTCCTTGCAATTCTGGAAAAGAAATGGACTCCTTGTACCAGTTATTGTGTTACAAATGAAAAAAGCACATTTTAAAAATCATACACAATAGTAAACAGAAACCAAGCTGCAGTTAACAAATACAAATGGCAACTAGAGTAATAGTACTGTCTGCTGTTAACCCAGACCTCTCCGTTGAACTTATGTTCTCTTGAACTTTTGCCTCTATATCACCAGTTACATCCTGAATTAAAAGCCAACCTTACTTCAATTTATTAAAGTTTCTTAGAATTCCTTCCTGAACTGCCATTACTTCTTTATAATGATAACATTATTTGTTGAGAGCCATGAGTCTGTCTACAGGGACACTAGAGTCAGGGCTCCAAGACTCATTTGGCTTATATGTGTTTTACTTCTATGTTCCTGTCAACTGTTGCTTATGTTATTCTAGGAATCTACTTTTCTCTCTGTATTTTGGCTAATCTTCATATTTGTATTTTTTTTTTCCTTGTGTTGTGCTTTATAATAGGAGAAGGTTGATTTACTTTTTTCCACTCTGTAGATGATGAATTTATGCAATGAATTATCAGATTAAGGTATTATTTATTTTCCTTTTAAATTAGGTTGTTAGAAATGTAAATTTTGGACAAAATGTTTAAAAACATTATGATAAATGCATATATTTGTGGAGTTCCATAACTTCCAATAGTGCTTACACAGTTTGGTTTATAGCTGAAAAGTTCATACTCTTGCAATAGTATTGAAAAATGATTGCAAAATCTCCTTTAGAATATAGGATTTTGTTGTAAAAGAATAGTATGTTTTCCTTCTGTGTGTTTTTTTTTCACATAGGAAATTCCTATGTTTATTGCTTGCAATGATCACGTTGGGAAACAAAGGAGGAAGTAGATTCATATAGTAATCGCGGAATGTGAATACGTTAAAAGAAGTCAAAACTTGAAATGTAAACCATCTGTTTTCTATAAAGGAGTTGCTTTCCTAATCCATTATCAGAATACTAAAGTAAATATCTCAAAAAAGTAAGCCTTAAAAGTATTAAATGTCATCAATAACAAAAAATTGAAAAAGATAAAGTAAATTCCTATTGCTTCAAGGCTGAAGGAAGGAATATAGACAGATGGATTAAACTACTGTTATTTCTCTTTCTTTGATTTTTACATTAACCTCTTGTACTATTTTACTGTTTTGTGAAAAATTATGTTTGTCAGTTTTGTTGTAGTTTTGAGTGATTTAATTTTATGGATTAAAGTTTAGACATAACTTAATGTTTTCCAGAAATCTGTGAGGCTTTTCCCCTATAGGTTTACATGGGTATCAAAATGTTCTACAGTGCACCAATACAACCTGGTTCATTATTATAGACTCTGGATGATGCTGAGAATATTTAGCTTGGAGTTCAAGAAGGTTCCATCCTCATTTACACAGATAAGACTTCGAAAACATGGTTTTGCAGGATACTTTGGACAAAGCCAAAAGTAGAACTGAGATTTCATTTTTCTCAGTTGCTGTGTTTCTGTTTGTTGGTGTTTTAATTAGAGTCAGCAGTACATTTTTGAAATTAATCTTGCGATAACCCCAACTTACTGCACTATGATTCACACCACAGTGCTCTTTGAAGTATGTAACAAACCAGGAGATGTCTGTGTTCAGGGGTGCACCTGATGTGCTGCAGTTGCTAAATGGGTTTTAATTAGTGGCCAGAGCTTGTCTGAAGTAAAACTCCTCTCCCTCAAACACCAGGCTGGGTCTCATGGCCTCATCACAAGTGTTTTCCTCTACTGATCCACCCTTGTGCTTCACCTTAGTTGCTAATGCAGACACAGAGTTGTAAACTACATCAGGCTTTGTTTCTGTATATACTGACTCTGCTGTAAATAATTAATCAAGTTGTTTGACACTTGTAAGATTTTGCTGTTACATGATTAGTTCCTAGTTTATTAATCTCTTTCCTGCTTAAAGAGGCTGCATAATCTTCTGAAAATAAATCTCAGAGCAAACATGAAGAAAATATGTTTTGATACCAAAACCCATGTGGTTTTGTAATGTAATAATTTGGGTTATACAGAGCTCCACATCTACATAGGTAGGCTGCTTTGTGCACCTGAATCAGTCAGGGTATTTGTCTGCCATGGGACACCACAGACATGCTGTTCCTGAATTTAATGAGCTAGAGTCTGCCTTAGCATATACCTGTAGTTGGTAGTACTTGAAAAGAAGTTTAAAATTCAGCTAAAGGCAATAAACATATACTAGTAGTGAGGAGCAACACCAGCATGTTACCACATCAAGGATAGTGAGAACATAGAACTGGGTGTGGAATTCAAAATAAAGGTGAATGAACAAGACCCTGTCTCCAACAATGTCCATGAGCAGTTGCTTTGGGAAGACTAAGAATAGGACAAGCATCTATGTTTCTCATCTCATCCTGACTCCAAATATTCTTCCTTTTTCCAGCTATTTTCAGCTCAGCACTTTTGTACCTACTGTGTTTTGTCTGTTTAACAACCTGTAATGGATCTCTTCCAAGAAATACAATTACTTATCCAGTCTTCCCTTGAAAAAAAGTTATAAAGTTGCTGCTGAATCCACTGTGTTCTCAGGGCTGCAGTTTAATGAGCTGACTCCTCATTGCTTACAAACTTTTATTTGGTTTGTACCGGGTACGTACTTGTGTCATTTGACGGGTCCTTGCTCTTTCACTAGAGCAGTTGATCCTCAGGCCCCTTCTATCTATGCAACTCCTGATTTTGTGGGTATCTCCTATATCTCCCCTTAGCCACCTCTTTTCTGAATTGGGACGTTCTAGCCTATGCAATATTGCTTATATAGAAGTCATTCCTTACATATGGTGACTTTATTACATTTCTTAGATCCTTTTCTAATTATAGCATTTGTAATTATGGCAGCTACCTGAAGGGCTGAGAAACCAATAGCATGTTTAATGGCTGGGTGAGCCACGGAATTGAGTTTCCTTTTTGCTGCTACTGGGTACTAAGCCAGTGTTTTCATTGAACCACCTATTGATATTTCTGAGTCTTGTTCTGGAGTGGTGGTGGTGAGGTCATGTTTTATTAGTTTTTCTGTGAAGCTGATATAATATTTTCCATGGATATCACTTTTCATTTAGTAATATTGAATTTTATTGGCTTCTTTAGCATCCTGAGATCCTTTTGCAGTCATTCTTCATTGGCGCTTTGCAATCTGTGTTATTTTCTCACTATTTGTCTATCTTTTGCAAGTATATTAAATTGAGTAAGTTCTAGCACAGGCCCTTTGCAAAACTGCCACCAGTGGCTTCCCTCCACATCAAGAACCGACTGTTTATTCTTAAGCTGTTTCTTTGATTTGATTTTGTCTGTGCTGTCACCTCTTAATCTATGACTGCTTAATTTTCTTAGAAACCTTTCAGAAACTTTTGTAGGCTCTTTGGACCAGAATCTTCCTCTTCCACGTCATTCATGATTTCTTCAGAGAACTCCAAGAGATGTGCAAGGTAGAAACATCGTGGCTTTTACAGAAGCTGTGCCCAATATTACCAGGGGAAATGGAGTTTATCTAGATATCTGTTAATTCTGTACTTTATTAAACTTCTTGTTTCCCTAATACAGACACAAGGCTAGCAAGTCTTTAGCTCCCTGACCACTGTAAAATCTTTTTAAAGAATAATATAGTATTTGCCACAGATGAGATATGATAATATTAATTGAATAAAAAGTGAGTTATGATGGTCCTGCCTGTAATACAGTCCTCATGTTCCATCTGAGTAAATTTAGTGTAATAAGACAGCTCTAAAGTTTTCAATAATTATCAGTTTGACTTATATTTAAATTTTAAGAAATGTGTAACTAGTTACTACAAAGTCAATATTTTGAATTCCACTTTGAAGCTAAGCTTTGCTTCATAAATGTTTTTTTAAAAAGTAGAAAGTTTGATAAAAGATATAATGCTCGTACTATATTTGAATAATGCTCTTAAAGCTGAGAAAGCCTTTCAAAAAAAGCCTTTGTTAATTTAGATTTGCATTTTCTGCACTATTCACTTATACTTAAAATCCGAAATAGATGAAAACTTACAAAGGTTCCCTAAAGTTAATATTCTGCATGTTTATATTAATAAAACTATAAAGTTATAGATATTTATATTTATATATGTGTATATAAGGTACATAAGTACCTTAATAGTATATAGTACTTTTTTCAGATTACTTAAAGCTATTTTTGTTATACTTTGAATCAGAATATAGCTAATTTGTATTAGCTATGCAGAGGAACAGACTAAACTAATAATTTAAAAAACCTGGAATGTTACTCTTTGTACCTGTTCTACTTGATGAACAATGCTAATAAAATATTACATTTTTAGCTGCCTTCTAGAAGAATATGGGCTAAAGCATAGCTAAAATGTAAATACTAATGGTTTAGTTGTATTAATGCAAATCCTCTTCCCTACATCCTGAAACCTTTGACAAGAGATTATTTATTGCCTGTATTACTAATCCATTAAAATCTCCTTTGAAAGAGTTGCGGTAGTTGGGGTACAAGCTGAGAAGTAAATATTATATACACCTTTGCAGGACACTGCAAACATAATATGAGGCAGATTTGAAACCCAAACTTTGTGATTTTCTTGTCTAATTATGTATTGAAAGAAGAAACATCTGGAGGAACCTTGTGGAAGTACTTTTATCTTACCCTCTTAATCTTTTCTCTAGTGTGTCTATTGTCTACTGCTGTCAGTAGTAGATGTACACCTGGACAGGTGTTTGTTCCTATTGAGCATGGCATTGATTTGTATTTTAGTCATTTGGTAAGTTGGATCACTTTAGAACGTAGCTTTTTTGTCAGTTTTCTTCAGCTTAGGCTGCCCACTCAGGTTATATATTAGGCCTCTCTAATGCCTAGGTGATTGCTCTTTGCTCCTAGTATTCTATTTTTACTACATTAATAATAGGACATTTACCTATATACTAAAATCCTATCTCCACATTATAGATGTATCTTAAATATCCCAAACTATTCAGCTGTTCTAAAATGGATATGCATACCCCACAACTAAGGAAAAGTTTCCATATATACTCATTATCACTTCACTGAAAGTAAGGATGAAAGTAGTTGTCTTCTCCTTCATGATCTTCTTCAGTTTCACGATCGAATGTTTCATGATCATCTTCTGCTTCATCGAATTCTTCTGGTGTCAAAAATCGTCGAAACACTGGTATTCTTAGCTGGGTTGGCTTGTTGACACTAGCATTTTGTTCACCGTAATAAATGGTTCGAATGTGAGGGAAGCAAAAGAATGCATATGTGCTTATTGGATTCGTAAGCTTATTTTGGTCCACTCGTATATAGGTTAATTGGTTGATGTTCAGTGGGTCAAAAGACGGACACATCAAAGTAACGTTTATGACTGTAAGAGAGAGAAAAATATTAATTAAAATACAGAACATCATTATATTAAAGACCTATTGCAAAAGTGAAACTTATGTTTTAAAACAGAAAATATTTTTGCAGTGCACAATATTAATATAAACCTTCCTTTTGCTTTAAATCAGTTTTATATATGGCGGTGATAACAATTTAGGGGTTTGCAAAGTACAAGGTTAACCAAAGGTTAAGTACACAGTACTTAACAAAGTGCAAGGTAACCAAAGAAAATTGATATGGCAACCACTGCAACTTGTAATTCCTATGTTAATAAAATATTTTCATAATTCCTTTTAACAATTCATAACCAGAAGCAAGTTACAAAAATGTTTTAGCTGGTTATATGAAAAACTGGTGTAAACTTTTACAGAAAATTGCAAACTATGGGTAAGATGCAAGGATAAAATCCTTTCTAATTTCACCATTCTGTGGTCTTAACTAACCAAGAATGTTTACACTGCATCTTAAAGGAGATGGGATGATGATCTTCCTGCACTGTAAGCTGATCAAAAGCGACATGGCTGCTTTTGCTCGGGAGCAGTGGCAGTGGGTGTGAACTCTGGGTCAGTGCCACATTCACTGGGGAGGTCAGAACACTAATGTAAAAGCTCAAGCTCCCCTCTCTGCAGGGAAGGGCATCAGAGCACCTCTTGAACAACATGCACATTTGGATTCTCTGCTTGGGTTATATATGACCTAACTGAGAAGCTGTAAGGTATCAGGTCGTCAAAAACAAAGACCCAACAAAAGAGATGTTTCTGATAGTTTTTGATGTAGGTTAAAAGTGCATAACTCTGGATGGAAAATATGCCAAACTCGCCCCCCTCCCACAACCAACATCGAAATCCAATCCACCGAATTTCTTTCTTGTAAAGGCTTACAAGCATCAACATACTTTCAAGGTCGTTGTCTTCAATATACAAATGCTGCAAGCTTCTTGGAATATAGAATACTTGCTTCAATTTGTTGTGTCCAAGATTAAGTTCTAGAAGGTTAGGCAGGTTAAAGGTGTTGCGTGGAATGTTCTGCAGGTTATTGTGGGACATTCTTAGAGCAATGATTTTTGGAAGTCTGTTGAAATAGTTTTCTGGAATATAAGAAATTGAGTTATTTTCAAGAGAGAGATACATAAGTGATGACGGTAGATCAGGCGGCATAGTCTGCAATTTGTTGTTGCACAAGTTGAGCTGCATTAGATTTTTCAAGTTTGAAAAGGGTTTTCCTTTGAGTATTGAGTCGTCAAGAAAGTTATTGCAAAGGTCGAGCATGGTTATGTTAGGTAATCCTTCCAATGCGTTTCCAGATAACTGAGAAATCTTATTGAAACCAAGGAGGAGTCTCTCTAGAGAGCTGGGGAGTGGGAATGGAAATTCTTCTAATTCATTATGTTGTAAATAAAGTTGCACTAAGTTTGAAAATTTGGCAAAAACACCATGGTCAATCATATGAGATTTAATTTTGTTGTGACTCAGGTTAATTTCTCTTAAAAAGGTGACATTAGTGAATGGTCCTGCAGGCACAGCTTCAATATAATTGTTTTGCAGATAAAGTTGTTGGACGTGAGCAGGGATATTTGGTATTGTCTTAAGGTTACGATGATCACAGTACATCGATAACGGAAAAGCTAGTGGACAGAAGCATTCTCTGGCGCACTCAACTGGAAAAGGAAAGCGGGGACCTTCAGCTTGTGGATTTGGATTAAAATAATATGGATGTTGATGATCTGGCTCCTGATCGTATTCGTCCTCAAAATCATAGTCTTCATATTGACAAAAGACCATGGCAGCCCAGAGGAGGTGAATGATTGATAACTGGCTCAGGATCGCCATATTTAGATCTGTATCTTGGATCCTGGTGATGAGAAGGAAAGATAAGCTTACTAGTCATAAAGTAAATCACATAAAAGCTTCTGTTTTAAGAAGGACTAATATAAAATAAAGTAAGTAGAATAACGCATTTTGGCAACACTGTCAGTGACATTAGCAAAACCAGGTTTTAATCTGTATCTTCAGGAAAACAGCCATAAACAAATACAACATCCTTAAAGTAAGTGGAAGTTTTCTTCTCTGACTTCAGACAAGGAACAGCTTTCTACATGTGCTGTACCTGTTACTGAAGGAGACCGTAACAGCTGGGAAAAAAAATCCCAGTCTTCATTCCTCTCTCGTTTTAATTTATTACAGAGAAGTTGCAAAAGGACTTTATATAAAAAGTGGTACAGTGTGTTGTTTGTATCAGGTATTCGAGGTGTTACATTCTTTTCAGTGTAATTGGTTAAGCATCAGCCTTACAAGTCAGTTTTAAATAGGTGCAGATGGAATTCCTGAGCAGTGTTTCTTCCTTGGACCTTTGGAAACACATATATAGCCTTATTAAACTCTGTCAAGACAAAAACTTTTTTTCAAATGTATTAGTTATTCATACTATGAACTTGCACCACACAAATGGTGCATGGTCAGTATCACAGACTCAATGAAGTGTTGCTTGGAAGGGTCTTTGGTGACTGTGTGCTCCAGCCTGCTACTCCAAGTGGTTCCATCTCTAGATTAGATCAGCCTGGACTTTGGGTGAGCCTTGAAAACCTTCAAGGGAGGAATTCCAGCAAGCTAGTGTTGTACTACCCTACTTGTGAAGAAATTGGTTAGTCTCACCAAGCATCCAAACCATGCTTGTGTCTGTTTGCCCTTTTTCTAAATGAAGTTATTTTTGTTAAAAATATATATTCTTAACTAAGGCAAGGTAATTGCAGGATTGTTTCTGTAAATAGAAGAGTGGAATAGATTACCTTGAAAAATTGTATTTTATGTAAAATAGACATTTGCATGGCATTGCCAATTGTTCTATGACCTTTATGTTGTTTTTCTGTTATTTTCTGCAAAACACGGCTTAGTGTAATGCATTGATGATGATAAAAATTTAATTTTTCTATTCCCATCATTTAATTAAATCAAACACAATTCACCCATTGTGTACTGTACATCATGCAAAATCTTCATTGTTAAAAGGTTTATTTATAGTCTTCTTATGCTTCTATAATTACATGTTCTTTATCGACATGAACTAATTTGCCTTCAAAGTACCCTTCTGAGGTGAAATACTGATGCTGTGAAAAACAAATATAATTTTGCATGTCAAATTTCTGATGCTCAAAGCCAGACTAACATTTTGGAGCACTTTATGCAGTCAGAGCAACCCTATGATTTGGCAGAATTAGAGTTGTGAATCATGTCAAGCTGTTCAACTTAAACAACAGATGAGTCAACACATAACATTGCAGGTCAAAGCACATAAATCATGAAAAATTTTAAGGGACTTCACTCAGTATAGTGTGGTAACCTTAAGGCAGAGGAATGCTGATATTCTCAGGTGTTTTTATAGTGACATTCATTTTTCTTAACCAGGAGACTCTCTTCTTTGTTTTCTTGATGCTCTTAATTTTATTTTTTATTTATTTATTTATTTTTTTACATGGCACAATCAGTAACAAAGAAGATAAGACTCACAAATGCTAATTATGCTAATTTCCAATGCTTCGTAGTGGTGGTTGATGCACAGTGCATGATGTATTCTACAAATTGAATGAGAGAGAATCCTAAGGAAAAAAGCAGTAACAAAATCATGGAATTTAATAAATCCTGGTAATCTTTCTGTTTTACACACACCTGTGTGTGTGACGATGGCTGGGTGAAATAATTTGTGGTAATTTACATTTCTAACTTCGAATCTTTAAAATGGGTTTGAATAGAGTCAGTTGTTATGAAACTCATTGTAGGTAGGTCCTCTGCAAAGCCAGGGTCTCCATATCCCTACAGCATCATCAGATGTCTGAGCTAATCTAAGGAAATAGCAGAAATATGTCTATGCGGAGAGCAGTCTTGCATTACAAACATTGTATAATTCTGATTAACTTTGCAGACACTTTCAAATATTGTGTTTCAAGAGGAATAAATTGATTTCAGATTTCAGGCAGTGTATATTAGGACAATACCTTATTACCATATTTCTAACTTTTAGTCAGACCTGGTGGCATCTGCTTTTATAAATTTTTTCTCTAAATCCCATGACTTGGTTCTTTTTGTGTGAACAGATCCTTACACAATCTGTCCTCCATGCCTATTTAATATTCTTGGTGTTCTTCTGATTCTTCTTACTCCCTCTCAGTTTCAGCCTAGAACTTTAGCTTCACCTTCTGATTCAATTCTCTCAGCACTTCCACAAAATTTCCAGTTAACAATTTCGGTTCTCGATGCCACAATAGTCCTTAGAAATCAGGAGCAACAACTCAGCAAAGTCCTGCTCAGATTAAGAAAAGCTTACTTAGGCCTTCATGCAATCGATCCACTTGCCATGTAGACAATGTGAAGAGAACTATCATCGCTTCAGATGGAAGGAGAAGTAATAGGTACCAAAGTATCTCCCTGATTTTATGGGGAGAGAGAGAGAGGGAGGAGCTGGTATTGGGGGAGATTATTTTTTTTACCTAGGCTGTAGTTGAGTGCATTTTTGGTGGAATAATAACTGTCCTGCCAGGCTTGCAGGTCATGTCTCAGAGCACTGAGATACTAACACTTCATCGTGAAATATTTCTAAGAACTTAACCAGCTTTAAAACAAAGAATCACGTCAGGTGAATCTCGATAATGGGGGAAACAAGTCATCTGCACACGATATGATAAACTGCACACTTACAAGGCTGAAAGAAAATAGAAGGTCTTAAAGCATGATTCTCTACCATCCATAATAAACTCAAAGCTTAGTAACTGTATTTGTAAGCAGTTTACTAGCTAAAAGCCAAAATTATATAACATGCATGAATCACCCCCCTAACTGCAAAAATAACACAATCAGTTCATTTTATTCCTGTTTACCAAGAAAACTTACTCTTTGGAAGTCTGTGAAGCTCAAGTTGTAGAGGGCAGCAAGTTATTGTGCTGGTGAAATCATCTGAGAAATAGCCTAACACAGCTGGAGGAACAAAAGATCTCTCTAAGCCATATTTTGTGGCGAGAGGAGCCTTGTGGGAAGGCAAAGCAAAATAATAGCCTTAGCCCCTTTTCTGATTTGCCAGTGGAAAAAAAAAAAGGGTTTGTGCCACATCATCAGTTACTGTAGATGCTGTGTCATGTGTCTGTGGAGCAATTGCTCCTTTTGTTAAAATCATTTCAAATTTATTTGCAAGACACTCTCATTGTTACCAGTTCCCATTTAAAAAAAATTGAGAGAGTAAGACTTCAAAAAATATTTCAGAGGTCATTAGTTCATAGTGTGGTTTCAACTATGATGATTCAGTTACACAAAGGATTTGTTTTCTGGAGGATAGAGTTAAGAAACAGTAAAAAAAAAAAAGTTTATCAAGATTGAGGGAAAGCATGTGCTGTAGAAAAGCTCTATGAGCATCTTTCATGTTATACTTTTTGCCCTCTACAATCCATATCTCTGATTTTCTTCCTGCAGGGTAGTGGTGCTCTACAGTACTGTAGGTATGATGATGGTTTAAAGTTATAGTTCAGGATTCACAGTAAGTTTCCAACACGTTCTTGCTAGGTTGTATAGAAAGAGCATAAATCTTCCTATGGAAAAGACAAGTATGACTTGTGATATAAACCATTTTACTGATGAAAAATATTTTTCATAGCATTTAAGAAGGAGGAAAAAAAGGCACGATCATCTGCTTCTATTCTACGTGGTACTCAACTGTGACATTTGCCAAAAATTGAGAAAAAGGACAATTTTTGTTGGAGTAAGACATCTCTGGATTAATTGTATGATTTATCAAAAACACTTAATTATGCTTTTGGTTTAGTAAAAGAATGACATTATTTCAAAATCTATTCATAAGGAAGAATCTGGTTCTTAAAAAGCCATTAAGTGCCTTTGAAGTATTATATTTGAGAAAAAAATGCAATTGTAAGTTTTACGTCTTTTTTGTCTTCCAGAAGCTGATGATTTACTTGAACTTTTCAAGTTTCCTCTGTAATGTTGAGGACAAGAACATTGTTTAAGACAATAAATCATGCATGATTCTAACACTTGAGTCATAAAGAAAAGCACCAGAAGTCATGAGCAAAAATAATATTATAAGAGTTGGCAATGCTGGAACTAAAATAAAGCAGTTGCATTTATGTAGAGAATACAGAATACAAGGGAAAGGTTGAAAGAATAAAATTAAAACTACACAATCCTTTATTGGCAGTGCTATAAATAGTTGTGTATCTGTACTACTAAACCCAAATAATGCTAAACAACAAAAATATATTATTTTTTAGAAATTTGAATACATTCATAATTATCAATGAAAAAACCCATGCCAGTCACGCGAGTTAATAAAATGTTATTTGCTGCTACAAAGTTTGGGGGTTTTTAAGCACAAGACAAGGAACAGTGCAAATTTTTGGAAGTGCTATTATATTACCACTTCTAAATAAAGCTTATGCAAAAAATAACAATATTTTCTCTGAAGATAAAAATCGGACCAAATAAGAATTTTCATTTCATACCTGTTATTTTTCTGTTGTTTTCAACTAGAGATTGTGTCCCAAATTCTCTTAAGCTCTCTGGAGACCTAAAATCTCATGGTGCATTTAAAAATCCATGGTGGCAGAGCCTGTTCTTTTGAAAAATTGTAGTGAAGCTCTTGGGTTAAAGTGTATTTAGCTGCAGAAGATGGTGCAGATCCAGCCATAGGATATATTAAGATTCAGTTATTTTTCTGTTGTATGAGCTGTCTTGGGTATAAACAAGTCTATACTTTGTGATCTTGGTCAAGTTGTGTGGTTTAATCTTCTCTTAGTTTTGGTTTGAGATGTGGCAGGAATTTCCTTACAAGGGGGATAATGAGAGGATTAAATTTAACATCATTCATGCAATGCTTCTTTTTTCAAGGGCTGTGACAAATCTTTCTAAGTTTTCCACATGTTTTGGTTTTCAGTTTTTAAAAAAACATTATTCCTAAGGACTTGTTGAATTTGTAAATTTTTTCATAATTTTATTTAAGCAGTTGTATGCAAGATGTATATGAAGCCAGAAGTCGGGGTTTCTTTTCTTAAGCTAAACTTGGATGGATCCTTTTTGTAAGTTAAAATGTATGAAATTTTACCACCTCCATGAACTGTATTCAACTTAGAAGCCTTGTTAACTTTTACAACTTTGGTTCTGAACTGAAGGCCTATGAAAGGAGATTGTTCTAACAAGTTGTGATTTTAGGTTTGTTTAGCTAGCCGAGTAACAATAAACTTAAAAAAAATATATACATATATTTCCAAATTTTAGCCAAAATATTTATAGAATGAGTAGAGAAGATAACCCATGGTTAACTGAGGTGAGTGGGACTGGCCCTGATATAAGAAGGATTAAATTATACTGTTTGGCCTTTTCCCTGTATTCACCATTAAGAGAATATTCATATTCACCATAAGAGAATCTTGGTTTTCTCTGGGTTTCTTCCCCCCACTCCAAAGCTTTTAATGGTCTATATGAAACCTAGAAAAAGGAAAAAAAAATGTGCTTATTGTTCACAGAGGATTAAAGGAATTCAAATGAAACTAAGCTGTGTAAATTAGAACTGAGAACTGTCTTGGATGCATGTTCTCAGTAGAATTAGAATGTTCTTCAGCTTAAGTCTGGCCCTGTTATCAGATGTCTGAAGAAAAGCCTCAAGCTCAAATTTCTAAAATCCTCAGTTGACAACTTTGAAGGAAATCTGTGTTTTAGATACGAATTGATGATGTTAGTTTGTTACTCTAAGTGATTGCAGAGTAGAAAAGAGAATGCATGATCAAATATAACAAGGAAGGTTGAAAGTTGTAATTTAGTTCCCCGTAGAGTCTGTGGCTTTCAGAAGTAAGACAGAGCCATAGGCATATATCATCTAGACTGGGCTGCACTTCAGGCTCAGACTGTAGGCACATAAAATGCAGACATAAACCTCTTTGTGTCCAAATTTCTTGGTCTTAACTGGCAGTCCACAAACACTGCCAGCACACCCACTGCAGCCCTTGTGGCTCTTGTGTGTCATCTTATTTGTGCTTGCCATCAACAAAAGCAACCGGTGATCAAGACTGTAGTGACTGCTGGATTTATTTATCCTGTGCCATCAAAATCTGAAAATTCAGATACTGAAGTGCAGAGCTCTCAACAAATCAAGATGCTGAATTGCTTGATCGTGGGGAGCTTCCAGCCCAGCCAGAGCCCCGAGCACTCAGTTAATAGCAGCTCTTACAGACTTCTTGTTATTCTGCTCTTCAGTGAAGTCCCTTTGTGAATATGCATTTTTAAAGGTTGTGGAAAAGGGGCCATCAGATCATATCAACAATCTTGCAGAGATGAGACAAGACCCATCTGTTTAAAAAAAGGAAGACGGTGCCGTGCCATGTGTGGGGTTTACCATTGCCTCTGACCTGAACCCTGCTGTGTGGTCTCTACTTATTTCCTATTTAGTAGGTGGTATCACAAGATCAGCGCTCTGGCAACCCTCATCTTACGCAGCCTGTTTGTTATGTATTGCTTTGTTTTGCTAGGAACTACTAGGAAGAACATGTTGAGCAACTGAAAACAGTTGAGTTTACAGAAAGTGTATTTGAAAAATAATTCCTAAGATTTGCTAGACTGTAGATTTTGCATGTATTGACTAAATGGTACTCAGAACTAACTTTCTTCATTGTCTCCAACAGTTAAAGGCAGTCTGTTATAAATTGAGTAGGCATGCTACAAACATGGATTTAAAGAGGAAATTAAAAGATTTTTTTTTTTTCTGTAGGTTTTATGGCTGCATTTCAAGAATGTGGTTTTCAGGTGACTGTGCAGTCCTAAGAAAATGGAAAAAACAAGAGTTATCCTATATTTTTACTAGAAGACAGTATAAGTTAGTGGGTATTCTCAGCCCTGTGCTAGGTTCATCTGGTACAGTATCTTTTCCTCTCATCCATGCTGTGGGATAGGAAGGATTTTCTTTTTCTCTGTATCTTCTCCACTTCCTCCACTTATGTGGATTTGCTGATTCTGAGTTGAATAACATCCTGTCTCTTTTTGTTCTCCCTCCTTCGTAAGCATTCCTTAACATATTGAATTGTTGAATTTTTCTCACATTCTGCTTTTTCTGTATTTCTATATTTTTCTTAGTTTGTATTTTTAAACAGTATACTTTAATTTTCTTTTCCCAAAACCCCACACCTTTGAAGCGTGTTACTAGTTAACAAATGCAACTACTTTTGGATCTCAAAGACTGATCCCAGTATAGAACAGATGACTGAGAAAGGCCAAGATCTCACTGACCTTGCAATGTGGGAATTAATATAATCCCACATATAATGGGCAACTGTGGAGTAACTTCTACTATTAATAAGCGATAATATATGGAATTTTTAGAGCAGAATTCACTAGAAGCATATATGCATTTGTAAGTAATACATTAGGAAGCCCTAGTCTTATTAGATGATTGGTTAAACATCTGGATGGACCTGTGCAATGAACAATTTATATTGCAATTTGTTTTGCTTCATAAGGCAAAGCCTTTAACTTAGCATCTAGTTTAACTAACTTCATTCCTTGAGTCTATTCCAACATTCGACTCATTTGTCTCATACAGTGCCCTAAGCTGATCGATGCCTAAAGAAATAATGTGGACTCTACCCTACCCTAAGTAATTCATATTAATACCTTATTAATTACCTTACTTTTTTTCGTTCTATGCTATGGACCTCAGGTATTTTTGTTAAAAGAACTAGAAAATGTTCCTACAACTTCAGGTTGTATGCAATCTGCAAATAGTATGTTTCTAGCAAAAAAAAAAAAAAAGTTTTTTTTTTTTTTTTCTTTAGGCACTTTCAGACAAGGATAAGGAGTAGTTGTCTTAAGTCATCTGCCAGAGAATTCCTGAATGATCGTGCATAGGAAAATGTTCTGCCTTAGCAGAAATTTTCCCCTCGTACGTGACGGAAAGTGCTTCCCATTTACTCTTTTGAGTGTGTGTAAGAATGGAGGTCCTTACTTGTTTTTACAAGGACTAAAGAATGTGTTTCTTTTCTTGGTAGATGTGTTTGTTTGCATATTTCCAGAGCAGTAGATATTTACAACTGTCCTGCCTTGTGGTGCAGGGGATTTTGCCAGGCAGCCTTTCAGCTCTCTGCAGTAGTCTGGAAACTAGAGATAATCCTTAAAACTGGTTTTTACTTTTTATTATTTTTCTTTCTTCTAAAGAGTAAACCCTCTCATTTTAGCACAAGACCTTCACAGACAGCATTACGTTTATTGCCTGCAGTATGGTTTTTTTCAGTCAGAATCTGTGACTTGGAAACTTTAATGGAAACACCAAGTATTATTATAGGTCATTCATCTGTACCCTCACATATCCTCTTGTAAGGAAAGATATAATCTTTATACCCTCTATTCCCTTCAGTTACTCTCCATTTTAATCTCAATTTTGTTTGGATTTTCTTTAAATAATATTAATGCTGTTTTGGGAGGGATACTTGTCCATGCACCAGTATTCTGCCTGACATATAAAATAATTTTGTCATTTGATTTATGGCAAGTAATCATATACAAGTGTTTCTCTACTGTTGGAATAACTGGTGAGTCACATCTACTTCTTGGCAGAGCTGAGACAGGGTCTCATAGTTATTTTATCCAGTCACTGTGACAGGGACTATTCTGTTTCTGTTATCATTAGCCATTCTGAGATTCTTTAAAGGCCTCATGGCTGCTTCTGGTGAGGACTTGAGCATGGTTCACCCCTAAATCAGCATTGAGGTTAGTAGGGAGGATGAGACAATATGGGCATTAGTTACAGATCTTCTATGGGAATCAAGCAGGTGTCCTTGTTGCCTTATGTCTTGTGTCTGATACCTAACTCTTGCCTTGTCCTGCCACTTCTTGAGAGTGGAGGTAATGCCTGCAACTATTCGTAGCCAAAATATGAACATGCATAATGATTTCTTTAAAAAAAAAAAAAAAAATCTGAGTCTTAAAGCGATGGTATGAAACCAGTGCTTTGAGTGGTTAGGTGGAACTCTACCAGAACTGAGCCAGTTGTAGTAGCTGTCTTTAAGAATGTTAATATTCTATAGGACTGCAAGATGGCTGTCCAAAACTCATTCACTACTTTGCAAAAAACTGGGCTAATTGCTGAAACTTCTAAATAAGTCTGTGTGTTACGAATGCAGTCACAGAAAGATGACTGGTGCAATGGTTTAGAACCACTGATGGGTGAACTAGATACTAGGTTTACACACAATGGAATGTTTGAGTGGTAAGGTACTCTTCAGAAAGACAGAAAAGCTACTTTATAAAGCAATTACACATCTAACAGATGTGTTTTCCATGCTCACATTTTTCTCTCTTCTCAGGTTGCTGTGCATTATGATTTTGGGAGGGAACTGTTAAAGTGGGAAGCATGCGTTACTCTTTCTGTTTTAAGCGCAAAGCACAAGCAGCAGCAGTCTGCATCTGTAATGCACAGGTACTGCTGAGGCAAAGCCATCCTGAAACAGGAGTAAGGAAGTATTGCCTTACTATGTGTCCTCCAATGGAACATGCTCAAAGAAAACATCTCAAAGATTTGTAGTTAGTATGGTAAGAAACCTTTTTTTTAATGTTCACATTATTTATGGCTTTATCATAAATAATATAACAAGGTTTTTATAAAGAGTAACTACTTCTTTTCTTCCATCTGTTAGAAGAATGTTGAAGATTTGTCTTAGATCAGACTTAGTTTGTACTTTACTGAAATAAAAGATTGTGGGTTTGACTTTTAGAAAGTTAATCTAAATGCACTTTATTTAGCTTTGAACACCAATATTAATTGTTCCAGGAAGACCTTTTGTAATTTTTTTTCGGTAAGAGCCAAAATACCAAGGGATTATAGTACCAATGCATAATTTCCTACAGATTTCACCTAGTTCATGGTCTCAAGGAGAAAAGATAGTGGCCTATTGACCTGATACTGTCTTACTCTGTTCTGTGTTCTGAAAAGTTTATTGCTATATTGTGTAGGCAACTGCTAATTGTGATCCTGGCATGACAAATCTCTTGCCATGTTGCTTAAGAAAGTGCCTTATGGGGTCTGAGTGTGATAGTGATAGTTGGAGGTTTGAAGTATGGTTTGTTCTGCATAGCATCACAAGAGACTTTGTATCAACCGTGCCAGATTTACAGGCCACTGTACAGGAACATAATTTGCCAAGTAGAACATAAATCCATTAACTTTACTAACCAATTTAGGTAGATGTTTGCATGGAACATAGCTTCTAAAAGTACTATGATTATCATACTGCATGAATATTCTACTGGTTGCTACTACAGGACGGTATTATACAGTTAGTGAATATGAGGCAAAGTATTACAGTGTTGTACTGTACTTACTGCTTCTGTACTTCTGAAGGATTGTTGACTATCTTTTTCTGTGTTAGTCATTTTATAAATGGAGTTAAATAAAAGTTCTTATTTGCCCCATGAAATCTAGTATTTGAGGAAATAGAAAATATTGGAAATAATCTACAGGAGGGTAACCTCTAATTGAAAATTGTGTGTATTGTCTTAAATTATAAATGAAAAATATTTATTCCAAAAAGCAAAGTAAACTTTTGTGAAATCATTAATTTCTGGCTATTACACACTAACTTTTTCTTGAGCAAGCTACAATTATAATACATCATAGTATTGCTGCTGGAGAAATTAGTAGATCATTGATTTTATTATTCTTGTAGAATACTAAGTTATTATCTCACTTCTTGAATCTCTGCATCTACTGTATCAGGTTGATACATAAGTGGCTTCTTCAGTTTCTTCATGCTAAAAAGTTACTCTATTACTGACCCATGAGTCTCTTAGTCTGTTCCTTGTTTCATCTTGTAGAATAGAAAGAACATAGTAGAAGATAGAGCTGACAGAAGAAGAGTGGTATGGTGTCTGGATGTTCTTCTTGGTGGCCTAAACAGGATATAAGTTTTCCTAAAATAATATCTTTTAGAATGGCAGGCCAATTTTCTTTTCCACAAGTGAGAACCAAAAGAGTTAAGGTATCCTGTGAAGAGTGTTTCTGGAAGGAAAATATTTTCATTGGTCTCTATCTCTAAAAAGCACTTGGAAATAACAGAGGCTGAACAATTAAGAGGCAAGTGCATGCTTGTGTCGGTGACTTGCTCCCTCTCTGTCCCTCAGGAAATTTTGCATCCTTTGGCAACTAGTCAGCTACACATTTTTTCCATGCTTAACAGAGAATGTAACTCCTTAGCAGTTACTGCAAATGTCATTGTGAAGAGAGCATTTTAATTTCAATGTTTCTCCCCTTGACTCTGATAGAAACCATTGTATAGGCGACAAGTAGTATATGCATAGTGACTCTGGTGTATGAAACAAGCAGCACAAGATGCGTAGATGGTCTATATATATGCAGCTGGTCTAATGCATCCAGGCTTGTTAAATTTGCTGCTTATGCACAGGGAGTTTGTGGCAAGATTTAGCTGTGTGTGGAAATGTGTGGGAGTCTCATCAAAACTGCATCCGCAGTGTGGCTGTTCCAGAAATCTCAGAGTCTTCAAATTTCTCCTGGATAAGAAGATGAGACAGGAAAAGTATCCCTGAATAGGAAGACCTGGCTGTATGGTATTCCCACTGCAGTCATAGCACCATAATGGTTAAATCCAGGATTGCATTGTTCAGTGGAGTGGAACTGTTCATATTTTATATGAAAAACTGCAACAAGTCTGTCTGTTGGCAGCATGTTCTGTTGAGCTAATCTTTTGTTGGCTAACATGAGCTTTAAGAAACATCTCAACTTGTTTCAAAATATTGATTAGTTTTGGAAGTCTCTTAAATATTGTGAAAGCTTTTCTGTTTATTTTATAGTTAACATTGTCTTCCATCTCAGGTGATTCATAGAGTATGCAGGGTAAATCATACATTTATCTTAGCAGATAATGTTAGATACTGGAATGTGATACGTGGCATTTGGAATTAGGGTCAGATTTTCATTATACTCCAGGGCTTTTCCATATGTTTCCTATTAGCAGCTTTGTTCTCAAACCTCTAGTCTCCCCAGAAAGGAGGGGAAAAAAACCCACAAACCCAAAAAGCAATCTTAAATTCTGAACGTAGAGAAGGAGAAAAAAAAAAGGGCTTCAGAATATGATTTAATTATTTTTTAGTTTACCATTGCTTTTATTATCATGGTGGTGGTAGGTTCTGATCAAAATGCAATGGAAATATTAATATTTATTTTGTCTGTTGTGGTATACCTTATTTTTTCCAGATAAATAGTGCAATATTTTAACCAAGAATCTGCTCGTAAGACTGTGAAATTGTGGGTGGTGATGTGTGGTGGTATTCTTAGTATTTCCATTTGATTTTTTTTCTTTTCTTTGAACTTCAAAAGAAATCAACTTGTGTTACTAATTTTTTTTTGTCCTTATTAATCTGTGATTGAAAACAAACACTTGTGAAGTAGATTTTTTTACTTTGTTTTAAATATCAGGACAACATGAGAAAATATTCAGAAACTGAGTAATGGAGAGAACAAACTGACATAGTTAAAACTTGGAAAGTTGAGACCTCTTGGTTTTGTTCGACTGGGCAGTCTTCTCTGAGATATTGAAGTTTTTTCGACAGATTCTAGTGAATACAACTACTTGTAGAATTGCTAGTAGTAAATATCAAGATATAAGCTAGAAGCTTAAGCTCTGAGATAAATTTACTCTCTAGATTTAACTTAATCTTGAAAAGAAACATCATAACATTAGTAAATGGCCACTTATGGCTGAATAAATATGGTACATGGTTTAATGTTAGTAATTGCTGTCTTTAAGGGGGTCACAAATGGCTGATTTACGGTCTGCTGGCCGCAGAGCAGTGTTTAGATGACTAGAAGAAAAGTGTGACTTAACAGAGTTCAATGGCAAGGTTCACTCTATTACTTGCTGCATGGAGGAAATATGCTAAGGAGGACTGAGTCAGAGTTGGTTTAGAATGATTGGTACGGGGACAGGAGAAGCGGAAGAGTAGAGGAAGGCCCTTCCTGTTGAGTCACAAGCTTCAGAATGGAAGGGGCATTGCTTCCCTTGCTTCCTAAACTTCTCAGAGAGGAATCTAGGTGCAGCTGGATCCAAACCTAGTCCCAGATTTGGTCAATGGTTTACGTCTAAGAGATATGTGGGTAAGGGAAAACAGGTAAGGGCATGTGTGTTTATGGCCAAAGGATTATATGTGCACAGCCAATTCTTTATATTGCTTGGCTAGGATTTCCAAGTTCCATCGTGCTGCATCTCAACCTGTTTACCTCCCCTCTAGCGGTCTGGTGCCAGGTTGCTCCAGAGTCTGGATCCTCAGTCTCTTGAAGTAAACTCTTGCGCATTCTAGGTTTACGAGAATGGAATCCTAGGTCTCTCAACGCAAACTCTTAGGCATTGAATTTTGTAGAAATAAAGAATTCAATGGAGTAGTACAGCAGCAGAGTTGGCTCAAGCTGCATGCCTTCAAAGAAATGCTGAACTGAGCATAGAAGTCCCTGGGTAATTATGCCCTTACAGACTATTTGCCTGCTCCTCACGTGATGTAATAGTAATATTTGAGTCTGGGATCTTCTCACTTCTTGTTCGATTCTTTCACTGTCTTCAGACAAGCCCTTATCTTGTTTGGCAGCAGACATTGTTCATAGTTTGTAGCTGCTTCGTGCTGGCCTTGAAGATGTTATTTTGCTCGAGTGGATCCTGTTTTGCTCAATGAGGTACAAAACAGGCCTTATCTTGCAGGTGTTGGTGATGATTTGTAGCTGCTTTGTTTTGCTCAAGTAGACACAAATTTGGTAGATGTGAGTGGAACTTTACAACATGCAGTTTAAGATTTCAGCAAATGTAGCTGCTAAGTATACTAAAAATCACACAATCTTATAATAGTGATTAATTCAATTTAAAACATACTTAAATTCAATTTAAAACATACTTATGTAAGCTAAATGGCTCATATAAAACTTAAATTGGGCGCATCCAGTGATCTGTGATTAGTGAAAGATCGTTGCCATGCAGCCATGCTTGTCCAACAGGGAGAGCTCGAAGCAGGCTCACCCAGGCTGACATGTTTATGGAATAAAGTGGTTGGCTCGTAGTCAAATTGCATAGAGTGGGAAAGGTCTGCACGAGACTCCTTGCACCCACAACTTATCGGTGTTCACTGTGTCATTCTGCTCCTTTGTTGTGTTTCGTAAAAGGAGTTCTTGGCCGAGCTACAGCTTAAATCTTTACCTCCTTTGGAGCCTGTACTAAACTGCTGCTGTTTTGATAAGGGGGGGTCAAACGCATCACAGAGACAGAGCAGAAATTGCTTCTTAGGACATCGGTTACTGGTCTTCAACTAGAATTGACTAGAAAACCACCTTCTGCTCTCTGCTGTTCAGACAGTTTTCGATCCACCTCACTGTCTGCTCATCCAGCTCATACTTCATTGTGCTTTTATGATTCTACAACTCTTTTTGCATGAGGTCATGTGATGTCCAAATAGCTGTACTCTGTCCGTCTGTCCTTTTCTCTTTCCTGACACTTCTGAGCAGAGTGGATGCTTTTAGCCAATTTGCCAGATACACTGAATTCCTGCAGGTTGTTTTTAAATTGACAGCTGGGTAGAAGAGGAAGACACTATTAATACTGGAATAAAGAAGGAAAATCAACACTTCTTCACCTTCTTTAACTTGTTTAGCAGCAAGAGAAAGCACCTTGATGATATGTGAGTTTCATACACTAGTCTGTGGACAACCAAGTAATTGATTCTAAAACCATAGTTCTAACCCATGGATAAATTCCTGTGAAGGAAATAAAGAAGATACTGCATTGGGACTAATATCATTAAGGGTATGAGGTCGAATGGGATTTTGTGATGGGAGATTGAGGGCTGCATGGTGTAGGTATCTTCACAAAACTATTCTTCATTAAGTGTCTGGCTTGCGGAATAAACTTATATCTCAAACTGAAGTGGTTTGACACTTCAAAATTTTGTTTTTATTTGTTTGGCTTTTCAATATGGATATGAAAGAAATCCTGTTTTTGTGAATGTATGTTTTCATTTACATGTTAAACACTTGCCATAGCTGATGGTGCAAGATAAAATCTTGATTTGGTAGTACCTTATGTTCTTTAGGCTTTCAGTATCTTATTAGGTTTGTTGTTATTTGTCTACTAATGTTGTTTAACTTCGGTATTATTCTTTGTATTGCAGTGGCTTAAAGTAATGCATTCAGCGGAAGGACAGGGAGAAGACCCAGAGAGATGAGGTTATTTCATTCTTTGGCAAGTTAATGGTATAGAGCAGGACATAAGACTCAGTATTTAGAAGTATTCAAATAGTACTTTAGTACCCAAATAGGCTACTCAGCTTAATCAGTATTTGTGAAGTTTACTGGGCTATTACTTTAGAATTACTTTTCCTTCTATTGGTAACAATAGGCTGCCATCCTCTGGTGAAATGTATTAGTTGTCTTCCTGTAGGGACATGAGAGATTTTTAGAAGAGAGAAGCCTATTTAAGTCTGGAAATCTTAGACAGAATAATTTTGATTGATTGGTTGGTTTTTTAATTAGAGGAATGTAGTTACTTGAACAAGGAGAAGGATTTAGATCAAATCTATTTTTCCTTCTTTCCTTTTTCTACAACATCTGAGTAGAATGTAAAGTGGGGTTGATTGCTTGACAGTTTTTCTCCCTATCTCTTGATACTGAACTGCCTTTTTCTGCAGAAAGACCATTGAACATCAGTGTATTATCATTAGTTAGCTATTAGTCTGTTAATTTCATTGCTCTGTATTCAGAAATCATTACTGTGTAAGGTATATTTTATATTGTAATGCCTCTGTGTCATTGTTACATCTACATGGGTTTATGTTAAACTATGCCAAAGGTACAAGGTGTGTCAAATATTAGTTATTATTATGCACAAATTCTAGCTGAAGAATGGTGGAAGGTCATTAAACCTATTTTTTTTCTCATAGGTGACAGACATTCTATGAATTTATGTGACATAATACAGGAAATTACTCTTTTTCTCTAAAAATAACTCTTACAGGAGACAGCGTGAACCATTTATACTTAACTGCCTTAATGCAAAATTGCTAATGTAGTTTAAGTCATGGGTTTTTAAACTTCAGAGCTAGCTGAATTTGCCTTGAAGGTGATGAGAAGCTAAGCAGTTGATAAAATCCTTTCAAGATTATTCATTAAGTGTGAGAGTGGAGGTAGAATCTTCAAAATAGTGTTGCTATTTCCTTTATGGATGTTTTATGTATCTATGGATGCTGACCGTAGAGAGCCTTTCTCGGTCTGAATGCATGGCAAAGAGGAAAGAATAAGAAGGCAAGAGAGTTTTTAAGGCTTTGGAAGGATAAGATCAAGACTATACAGTCTTCTACCTTTTAGGACTCTGCTACATTTTTACAAAGCTTTCCCATTATGTTGACTCCAACAATGGACTTAACATTTGGTGAAACTCTTAGGAGAGTACCAGTAAAGAACCCCTGATTTCTAGGTACTAGGGCTATTCTGCTAAAGCCATGCCCCGAGGAAGGTTTCAGATGAGGTCCAAGACTGAGGGACGCCGTCTGGAGTTTGTATTAGGAGGGTTAGTTGACCTCAGCCCAAACTCGTGCCTTAGGAGGCCAAGAAGCCCGGTGGATTTTCTTACATGTGCCTGGCAGTTAGTCATAGGAATGCAGGCAGCTTGAACAAAAGCAAGAGGGATTTTATTTTTTCGTGCAGCAACCTATTCACCTGTGGGCTTTTGTTATGTTTGGAAATCTTATGCAAAATGCAAGTATTAAGATTTACTGAGAACATAGGTAAGTGCTTTCAAGAGCTCCTTGCTGCTGAGTAGGTTTAATGGCCTTGGTTTGGTTGAAGTGGCCTGTTCTGGGGTAGAGATGTGCAGGCTAACAAAAGGACACAGCAGTTGTTCTGCACCTGTTCAGAACTTAGTGCATCTTCCTAAAGGTCTTAGTCTTGGCAACATCCCATAAGCTTCAGTTAGATAAGGAATTGTTTGCTTTCTCTGTTATGTTTCCTTACAACTAAATTAGTGTGGAGTAATGGATGGCATTATACTGTGAGTTTATTCTTTTAGCAAAATTTGAATCACCTATTTTATTTATATTCTCTTTGCTGAATTGGTGTAACTAGGATAGCATGAGTGTTTAAGAATACATTTAAACTAGTGATTCATATAAAGATAATGATTTTTCTGTTATCAATTCTGTTCTTTTTACTAGCGTTGTGCTTGCTCTTTGTGCTTTCAACTGAAGATTTGATTGAAGTGCACTTTTACCCCACTTATTCAAGGTGAAAACTGTTAACTTAGTGTTCTACAAAGTAGATAAAGGGTTGGAAATTTTCCTTCCATTCACTCTTAACCTTCTCTAGGATTTAACTTCTTTTTGCTGGTATGTTGCTACTTGACCACTCTTCTCCACTAGAAGATTCTCAGATCTTTTTTGGCTATTGATTACCCTCCAGTCATCTATAAACTTTCATGCCTCATCCTTTGTTTGCCTTCCCTCTATCTTTAGATAGTAAACTCTACAATCAATGAACCTTTGATGGAATATTAAGGGTTTCAGCTTTTTAGCTGATTCAGGATAAGATTGGGCATTTATTTCAGATTTTCATGTTGTTATGGACAATGCTATGTCTCTCTGGTGTGGGGTTATGAGCTGTTTCTGGTTGTATAAGGCTGGGTATCCCATCTTGAAGAGAAGGCTGGTATTTCCCAGTGGCTCTGAATGTGCACTTGGGCTGTTACCATGATGTAGTAGGTCCTTCTGCTTGACTATGAATGTAAAGATTTTGTGTGATGGTGACTTACTCTGGGGTAAATGACTAGTATGTGTTATTCTTTGTTACTATGCCAGTTCATTCTCAGTTAATTATTTCTGCCCTTACTCTTCAATGTGGGAAAGACTCAGTGGGAAAGCAGAGTTCCAGTAAAAGGAGGAATGCACTCCCTGTTTGAACTGTACATCAACAGTTCTGTCTTTCCTACAAGTGCAGTGACCAATTCCTAGTGTAAAAATCTACTAAAGTATTGCCTTTTTTTTCTATATATACATCAGGCTTGTCTTTTGACACTGGTTTATGTTTAGAGATCATAGCTCTTCACGCATGATGACATAGCTGTGCCTAAAGAAGTCCAAGATATAAACTAGACCAACTGATGAATAATATACTAATGAGCTACTATTTTCAGTACTGATCACTACTTTCCCCATGTGATTTGCTGGGAAAAGCACTCCTTAGAACCATCTTCAGAAACTAGAAAGATGCTTGGTGAGCTGTTACTAGAAAGCTGAAACTAGAAAGATGCTTGGTGAGCTTGTTTTGCTTTTAGTGTTTTTGTTTGTTTGTTTTTATTCTGCCTTGAAGCGCTTTACAGAATTTCTGCTTGCAAAAACCCGTTCTTCAGTAGCAGCCTCTCCTGGCCCACTCTTCCTCCTCTCCCCGTGTGGTTTTGGGTCTCAACAGCATAGTAGTCCTAACAAAATATTAAATACAAAGAGACCAGCAGGTGAAACAAATAATGTTAGACTTGATGCTTATTGTTTTAATGTACTTAGGGAGGTGATGGAAAGGCTGAGAGATTGTGAATTGCTTGGTTTCTACATAGTATTTTTTTGCTACTGCTAGTCTGTGTCATTTCCTGTAGATGCTTCAAATAAAGCCTTGAATTTTTAACTTTGTGAAGAACAGCAGTGATAAATGATCTGCAAGGTACGTAGATTTGGAAAAAGCAAGAATAGAGAGAATATCTAGAGAAGAGTCAGGTGTTTGCTCATAGTCTCTGAATGTTTTGACATGACCTATAATGTAATCAAGTACACAAATGCAAGTATTCTTTAAGTTTATTTAATTTATTTTGAATCCCAATAGCAAATATACACTAAATAGATACAGAAAATACCCATTTTCTACAGTACTGTCAGTATTGAGAATTGTGTGTGCTGACCTGCGTAAGAAATCAGGGCAGCCGAGTTCCAGCGATCTGCTTGCGTTCAGCAGGCTTAACATACTTACATTAATGAGGGATTCTTAACCCGTGTGATGTAAAAATATAAAAGAGGAAAAAAATAAATGAAAAACATGATTACAATGATAATAGATAAAATAAAATGTTTGTGCTGGCCTAAAGGGAGTTTAATAATCATTCCTATTAAGCTTGAAGCATATGATAAATCTTGAATCCTACTTTTTCATGTTCAAAGTGCATCAAATTATATTGATAGCAAAACACCAGAGGATGTTTCCCTCTTAAAGTTGCAAGAAAAAATACCAGAAACTTTAAGGTTTTTTTGCATGTTAGTTCTTGATATGAAAACTGCCTTTATCTCACTTAATAGATTATCAAAGCATATTCCAGTATGGAGACACAAGACCTTACAATCCCCTATCTTTTTATTGCCTCTTTGCTGGAAGTTGTTATTGAAGTCTGATTTTATTTTTTTTGCAACTTTTCTTACACTTTTGGCAGAGGCAAAGGTCCTTACTGTGGAAATAGTCACTTCCACTTGATTTTTAGAATTTATTTGAAAGGAAGAATTTGTCAAAACTATGTGATTTAAGTAAAGAATTAAATGTCTATAGTAGGAAACATCAAATACAGTTTCCAGTTCCACTTCCAAGAGTCCTTTCATAAAGGCTTTTGTTTAAATTATTCAAATGTAGCTTGAACATCGTCAAATAATACAATAGATCCTACTAACATGTTGTTTCTAATTAATTATCTCTGAAATAGTAAATACTTTGTAAACTGGTTAAATGGTGTAAAATTGCCATTTTTCTGCAAATTTCAAGTATTGTAGAACTGATTTGGAAAAGCTGCTTTTTGAAATGACCAACTTTGGTATCACTTGAGGAAATTTCCAAGTTGCACACTGTTTCTGGCTAAAATGCAACGGAAAGTTGAAGGCTCAACCTCCCAGTATTTTACAGGATTATTGAAGAGGCTTATGCCGCTGTATAATGCTTTCTTCTTTCTTCTTCCCGTTGGACAGAAATCATTCACTCCCAGCTTTGCAATATGATTTGAATGAAGGAAGACTACCTGCAGCAATAAGAAAAAATAAAATATAATAATTAGTATGTAAATGGGAAAAATATCAAAACATTAATTGACATATAGATAACTGAGGTTTGCTATAAGATCAGTTGGATACAGATGTATAATAGTAACAGGAATTAAAAATTTCTGTTAACTTTTAAAAAAATATCTCCCTCCTGAAACCATCTCTCCTGCGAAAAGAAATTAGATGACATTTTGTCAGTGAGTTTTCAGAATAATTTGACTCTGTTCATATGGAACATTCTCCTAAAATGCAGTTTTATACTTTCTTACATTAAGAATTATAATGCAATATTATATTCTCCCATAATGCAAAATTTCAGTGATTTCATTAATTTTAAAAAGTATTCTCTAGAAAAGTTTGTATTAGATTTGTTGGTATGGTTATAGGAACAAGTCTAATGCTGTTGTAGCTTAAATTAATAAAAAGAATGGGCCTGTGATAGTAGAATTTAGAATTTTTAAAGTAAAATAATATACCTTGATGACAGAATTCTTTTGTGTATCTAATTTAACATTACATTGTAAGTTCATATTCTAAATCTATTTATCTATCTATCTCTCAAAAGACTTTAATTAGGAGTGAAATGAGAAACAGAAAGAAGTGAAGTTCAGAGGTAAAAGCTTTAGCCAAATAGCTTATGCCGCGCTCTGTCATCTCTGCATTTCCTCATGTTACCCCAAGCTTTGCTCTGCTCTGTGTCCTAAGGTCGTCTTATAAGACATGATTTTAGTTGCTACTCCAGAATTCAGGAATTAAACGCCTTTTGAAAGCATTTTATTGCAGAATTTATTGAGTTCAAAATACAGTTTTAAAAATCTTATCACTTCAGTCGCATTATTTTCTTTGGATTTAAGGGCTTTTCAGTGTGGAAATGGAGAAATTTCTACTCTAGCTTGCTATAATATGGAAACGATAATAAATCTGTAACAAATGTTCTGATAACATTTTCTGGGTGTACCATGTTGTTGTCCTTTTTTTTTTCGAAGAAGTGTTCCTGCGGTTCGATCTTGTCTGTTTCTTTGGGTACATATATGATTTCAGGTTTTCCTAGTATGAGAGCTGTCTCAGTTAATTATGCTTTTTAATTATGTCCTAATCAGTATGACAGTGTGAAAGTCAACCAACTCATAACCAGCAGAGCTTTCTATTAAGTTTAATATATGACCTGCAGATATTTCAGCTCGGGTAATCCAGGAGGAACTTTCTTGAGCTTATTTTTTTCAAGATGGATTTCACGTATGCTTGGTATGTTGGCAAAACTCCCATTTTCCACATCTTTGATTTTATTATTCCCAAGGCCTAGCCTAGAAATAGAAAAAGGAACATTTAATTACAGATTGAGATTCACAACAGCATTTTTTTTTTTTTTAAAAAGATTCAAATACTCAATAGTAGATATAGGGAAAAGAAGAAATGGGGAAAGATGATGCAATCTTACCTCTGATGGAAAACCAAAAAAAACCCCCAAAATTGCAAACAAACAAAAAACCCAAAGCAAACAAATATTTTTTCTTCTTATTTTAATCTGAGTTTAAAGGACAGCAGCCAGCCTGATGAGAGCAATTGCCCAGTTTGCATGCAGTTTTTCTGCTTTTAATGGCAAGAGTTAAAATGAGGCATGTCAATAAATGTGCTTGTAACATAAATGATGCCCTTTTATCAAGTAGTCTGTCTACAAAGTATGCTCGCAGTAATAAGATATGGTGTTCTAATAAATAACCAAAGAGGAGAAAGTCTTGTGAAGAGGCAGTTATATATGTATATCTATAGCTTAGTCGAAAACTTTGTGTTTTAGAAATAAGCGGGACTACCATCTTTACTACTTTCACATTTTCCTTAATTGAGACCTTAGTTAGATTTTTTGCTGTAAGACTCCAGCTTAATTGAGGTATATTTCTACTAGCACATTAAGAGATATGATATAAAAGCCACGCTATATTACACAACACCCAGGTGCCATGAGGTAGGAGATGTAATAACAAGGCTGGTGTTTGTTTTGGGTATGGTGGGGTTTTGTGGTTTGGGTTTGTTTCTTAGTTACAGCAATTCTTATTATATCGGACATCCTACCAGGTATGACCTTTAATCAAATAAAAATATTCTGCATAGGAATTTTACCTTTGAAGGTCTTTATACCGGTTAAAATCTTCAAGTTCAATTGCTGTGATCTTGTTGTCATCTAAGTGAAGTTCCAGTAGACTGGAGGGCAAATCTGATGAAAAACAAATGCACAGTATCAGAAAAACAAGTCAACTTATTTTTCTTGGAATATTTATGATGTTCCAAACAGCTTCTTTCCTTCGTGTTTATGACTGGGTGAGGAATCTTGAGGTGTGTGTGAAGGGGGTGTCTGCATCAAATAAATGGGTGTTAGATACAGTTATGTTACTTAAAAAAAAAAAAAAAAAAATTGATTGTAAAGAGTAACTTTAAAAAAAATAAAGGAGTGCATATGCTAATGTTAAGATTTCAGGGTTCCAAAATTTGGCATAATTTTGCTAGCTTTCTTTATAATGGTTTTCATGTACTTTTGGTTGGCCTGTTGAAGATGTAAATTGTATGTTATGTGCAGTTATCTAACAGCTGGTATTCAAAATCCAGCTCCTGTGGAACCCGTGACAGTTTTTTGTAGATCTGTGCTTTCTTCCACACTATGTACGTTATGCTGTTACAGCTCCTAAGGTGTGATCTGGGAGGAAAGCTTTCAGAATTCCCTGAGCACAATGAGATGTCTGGTACGCCCTTTCCCATACAAATACAGAATGTTTTCTGATGTGGTACCAAATAGTCCCAGTTTAGAACTGTCAGTGAATGGACCAGGAGGTGGAGAATCTGATTTACAGTGTCTTTCAGTGAGGGCAGGGGAAGACAGTTGCAAGTTAGAATTTCTATTTGCTGATTTTGCGTTCAGTTTTCCCAGCTCCTGTCTAGATGGCACCCTGACACCAAGCAAGACAAACCACATCTTTGTGCGACTGATCAGGCCTAGGGGAGCACGGCTCCTGTTGCCGTTGATATTTGTTGTAGCATTACAGTCCTGAAGGAAAGGGGGATGCTTTGCAGTCTGTCTGTGCCAGCTGGCATGCTTTGGTCTCTGCTTGGTTGGGCTTTTTTCCCATTTACATTCCAATTTAAATTTATTTGGGGTGCTGCTTATGTTTGAATTACAATATGAAGAGGGATGACTACCCAGCTGTCCATTTTAGATTTTAGGTGCAGTTTGTAAGTTACATTTTTTTAACCGTTTTGTGCCATTGCAGCACTTGCAGATATAAGGACCTACAAATTTCATTTCCATTTGTGTAGAAATGTATTCACCATGAAATTCTGCTTAAGATTTGTTTATGCATTTGACACTGCATATTGGACAATGTGCTATAAAATCTGAATCATTTTATATACATTTTTTTGTTCTAGGTGACAGGAGATGGTATTATGATGATGCTAGAAGAATGTAGAAGTGTGTGTTTGTGTGTTGGGGAGTGTTATCATAGGCAGCCAGATAGCTTCTGATCTCAACATTACCTGAACAATTGGGGTGACTTGGTTTTGTTTGTTGTTGGGGTTTTTTTTAGTGTTCCACAGACATGCTTTTGCACATGTGTCTGTCTACAAGAAGATTAAAAGATTGAATAAAACTCAAGCTATTTATCTGAATGATCCAGAAAGATCCAACATTTAGATTCCCTGTAAATTAATGAATGATATAACATACTGCATAATGCTTTGTTTCCCCCCCTTTTTTCTTAGCTAGTAGTTTTGAGCAGTTGAAAATAATGAGAATTTGTTTAAATACTACGTTGACCTACAGAAAATGCAGGTAGAGTGTTGTACCGAGTTCCTTCATACTACTTCCTTGTGTGTGGAGGTCAGTGATTTATGAAGTTAGTGCTTTAATTTATTGCTACCTGCAAATCATAACTAAATCATTTTATAGAAAGGAGTGATTTACTTTTGTAGTATATAATGTTGAATGTAATTATAATATTAACGTTTAATTTCACTTAGCAGAACCCCATCAAAAGATGTATAGACCACTGTATTGGGTTTTACATTAAGGTGGTTATATTGCAGAACATATTTCAGCTCCAGAATTGCTTGAAACATTGCAAATTGAAGGTAGACATTTGGGGGTTTCATTTTAAATGCATAAAGGAAGTGGGAGTTCTGTATCCCTTGTGACTCAGACCAGATATCAGGGGGTTTATCCTTTCTTTGTAAGGATTTTTAGGCGGCTGACATGGAAGATATGAAGTGACATCTTATTTTTTCCCATTGTTGCTCCTGAGAAGAGTCTCTGGATGACTGAGGAATGAGTGGCCTGTGCCTGATGGGGAGAGGGCTGGAGAGTGAACCTGTGCACACATGTGCTTCTCATGTGTAGAATTGGATAGTAAGTACAAAAAGAAAAATAAGTTAGAAGGTGGTTTGGTAGTATCAATTAATGAATATTTTAGTAATCATATAGATGTTAAAGCATTTGATTTAGGAGTATACTGGTATAGATAAAATAGAAAAGGTAAAACAAAGCATACCTTTAGGAATTGAAGTTAACTTAGCTTCTGCAATTCTTATATGATAGATATTCACTCCTTCAAAAGCCCCTGGCTCTATTCCATCATTGTCAAGAGGATTTGCACTCATTTCTGTCCAAGGGGAAAAAAAAAAGCATATGAATTTTGTGTGCATTAGACACAGCTGATTTAATTTTATTTATTACTTCTGATGTTCTAAGCATTAATTAATGTTTCGCTTTCATTGCCTATTCTGAGGGGGGAAAGTCACAGCTTTCAGAAAATAAAGGCTGTCTAACTTGGCTTGCAGAGCTACCAGAAACTTGATTTACGTAGCAACCTCACATAGAAATCACATTGTGAAAGGTGGTTTCCACAGTGTGGTTATCTCTTTAAGAGAAAATTGCACGTTGGAGAAAAGTTTGAATGAAATTTGTATATAGTATGTTAAATTTTTTTGGTAAAGACATTTTCTTTTCTACTTAATTGGACTTACCTAAAACATGTAGAGACTTCATTCCTTTAAATACATCCTTGTGGATTTTCTTAACCTTATTAGCATGAATTCTGAGCTCTGCTAAAGTTTTTGGTAGATTTGTTGGAATCTCAGTTAGCTGGTTATGGGACAGATACAGTCGTCGTAGCTTCTGTGTTGATTGAAAGGCTTTTGGATGGATCTTGGTTATTTTGTTGTTGTTCAAAGCCAGTGCCTATGAGATATAGGAAGAAAAATACAAAGAAAATTTATTTATACAAGAATGTTATGATTATGAATGTTAAGTCATTAATTTGATATATAATTTAGCAATGCAGTATTTAAAATATCTTAATTTTCCATCATACCAAACTCTGGGCATTTTACTTGATTGTGAAAAGCTAAAAAGAACCTGAAAGCTGGAGCATCAACTGTGATAGAAGGTAGAGAAAAACTAGTCAGAAGTGACAAAGTGCTAATGATAATGGCAAGAATTAGCAAAATGATACGTTTTTCTTCATATATTTTGTGAGATTGTATGGCAGTTGTATTCTTTTTTTATTGTTGTTGTTGTTCCTTAATGCAGACAATTTCTCAAAACTCCGAATTTAATCTTTTATTTCAGCATAATGCTGTAAAATAGAAGTCAGGCTTTTAATCTGCATTTCTTAAAAGGTAATGTCTGTATACAGCTGATATATGCACATGAATTTGTATCTTATTTGCAACAATTTTTCGGCTTCTTTGGGTTGTTTCTCTTGACTGTACAGTATACTAGTCCCTTTTTGGGACAGTTTTTTGTCCTTGGTTACTATGTGTTAACAGAGAACTTGTAACAAGTTACTACAAAATACAAGTTATTTGAAATTATTTTAATTGTCAAATCACATCTCTGCATTTCCGTATTTAGACTATTTTTGTTCTTTTTGTAAAATTGTTTGGTCTCTGGCATTGTGAAGAAAAACAGCAGAGCAAAACAGAATTAATCCTTTTTTCCCCAGAAAAAATGGAGATAGCTTAAGGAAATAAACAGGAAATGCTCCTTCTTAATCCAAGTTGCCATCTGTGCCTTTGCTAAACAGTCCAGTACTCAAACAAGTTGTACAAAGTAAACTTTGCTTTCAGTGGAAATGCTGCTAGGCCTGGCCACAAATTAATTGATGAGAAAAATCAAAACAGCTCAGAGTCTTCAGTTATCACATAATTAAGTAGTGACTCTGATATATAATGTGATGATTGCTGATGTGTTCCAGTGACTTTCTCGATCCTGGGAGGTTGGTTTCTATAAGGTCTTTTACACTGAATACAAACAACAGTTAGTATGTTTATCATGCACTTGCTCGTAAGACCGTTTTGTGCTCAGACATGAGACACTTAAGGGGAACTGGAAGCACTTCATTGCAAACAAGGAATTATATGGTTCCTATTTTTTCTAAGCTAACTTAACCCATAATCATTACCAAGTTCATTCATAAACACTTAGATCTGGTGAATTTTCAGTTCTTGCTCAGAAATCAAATATGAATGAAAAGGGTTTGGTTTATGTCAGTTTAATGTGTGTTTTGTGTGTTTCTAATGTGCAGTAGAATGTTGTTAATTTGGTATAACTTTTGGAACAGGCTTGTCATTTTTACAATGAAAGTTTTAAATTGTCAGTATTAGTTGGTACTGGATCTAGAGTGACATTTTATGGAAATAAGTGTTCCTAAACAGATTTAATTACCTTTCCAGGCCTCTGAGACTTGCTATAGGAAGGGATTATTGTAAATAGCTAGGTTTATCAATTGCCAGTGATGCTAATTTTAAAGCCTGACTCTATGTGTATACTTAAGCGTGTACTAAAGCACCTGACTTTTTCAGTAATTCAGTGCCGGTCTGTTTTCTTCTCAGGTCAGTTGGATTTGTAACATTAATTTCAGTGGTGTATGTGATAGCTGTATGCTGTGTGCTTTTGAAAATACCCTCAGGAAGTATCATTCTAGTTCTCCTGTGAGCTTAAGTTCATTCTGCTGTTTTACAGTTAAGCAGAGAAAAAAGGAACACTTGTCTTGAAGCCTTTAAAATGTAGGGAGTATTTCTGTGCATGCTAAGGACTGAATAAATCTTGAGGATCTTTTTGGCAAGATACATATGGTATATTTTCTGAATGTTGTAGGAATTAGCGTAGTTTTTACAGGTCCAAGAAATTTGCATTTTACCATGTGGGAGCAGTCAAATATGCAAGTGTTAGACTATTTTTTTATACTATTGGAGAAGAAAACTATTATTTGTATTTTAAAAGTATCAAAGTATTTCAGATCGCTAAATAAGATTTTCAACTTGGAAAATAGAAATCTTACATAAAGTGATGTGAGTCCTTGGAGATCTTTTTCCTTGACCTCTTTAATTTTGTTGTTTTGAAGGTCAATCATACGAGTATCTGGTGGAATGTAGCGTGGTATTGATGTCAAACCTATTCAAGTATGTGACATAAACAGAAACATTATATCTTTGTATGTAAGTCTGAAGAAATTAACTGCTAAACAACAAAACACAGTAAGGTTGTTGAGGATTGATTGGAAAGAAAATACAACCAGACATAAAGCAAAGGATAGAAGGGAATATTCTGCAATGAGAGGAACTAATTCTGTAAGAAATATGACGGAAGCATGTGGATAGTGTCAGGAGGAGTGCGGCCGCCCCTGCCCATGAACAGCGTGAGTGGGCTGCTGGGCGCAGATGCCTCGCAGCTGTGACATGAGCAGCCTCAGCGCACAGGTTGTTCCACAGGGAAACTCCTGGAGCAAGCGGGGCTGTGGTTCTGTGCTGGGGAACAGGGCTCTGCAGCGGCTTGAGGGGATTTCTGCTCAGTGCTTAAGTGCTCCTTGCCCTGTCCATTGTACTGGCACGATTGCTTGTACAGCCATACAGTTAACCTCAGGGCTGAGAAATGTATTCTTGGGAAAAGCAGGCAAAACATGCTCTTCCAGCTGCCAGTACTGAACTACCAGTTGTACAAATCCCCCAATCCAGTTTGTTTTTCAGTTACAAACACTTCAATTAATGCCATCTGAGATCCTGAATCAGCGGAAGAGACTAAAAGGGTGTAGTAACTTTCTTTTGAGTGGAAATCCTGATGCATCAAACATTAAGTGCTGGTCCAGATTATTAACAATTACTCCATAATTAATAGGTTACAGTTATTTAAAGATGAAGTCTACTAATAGGGTTTTTTCTGTGTTTAAACTCAAGTAAAGGGATTTGCAATCTCTAAACCAGATGCAATAAATACAGCTTGCTATCAGCAAAAGTTTGTTCTGATTCCTTAATAATGATACATTTTTTAAAAAACCCAACAATTCATGTATTGACTCAATGTTTCTAAGACGTGAAGAGTCTAGGATTAAGTTTAGGGTGGTGGCAGAGCTGTGATGAGAACCAATGTCATTGTCACTGTGCTAGTAGCAGGAGCATAGTCGTTTAGTTACCTTAAAGCATGGCAAAACTTCAATGAACACTAATTCAAATTGGCACAATTAATAGTGAATTCATATTTTGGGACTAGGATGTATCTGCCATAGTGACAGCGGCAGATTTGCCTTTGGTTAAAATGGTACCAGTGATACTCACTTTAATGGCTGTTAAGCTGAGCACATAATTTGTACCCCGTTTATGCTCTGGTGTTAAAATTCCTTGTGGTTTATTTGTGGCCTCTTTCCGTTGTTATGTTTTCTTGTCATTTGACCTGTTGCTTTGGAGTTGTGAATGAAATACTTCAGTCATAGTCTTTTTTAAGAGGGGGCACTAATAGCTTGTCTAATGCAAATAGAAAATACAGCAAACTTTTGTGCTTCTCTGTTTGGATATAACTTCATGGAAGTAAATGAAACAGGAGACAGTGTAATCTAAAATGTAAATATAAGCATTTTTGCATTCTATGGTTGTTCTCAGTGCATAAACTATTTGGTTAAATAGTTCCAAAGTTATTCGTTACATATTCTAAATGCTTTTCCATTCTATGCTGTTATCATAGAAGTCATTGCTAATGGGGAGTGGCTATAATAGTTTATTAATTTTCTAAACTGAGGCACATAAACTGGGAAAACATTTATGTTGTAAAAAGTGCTGGACACGATATGGTTTGCAAACCTAAATGAAAATATTTAAGATCCCTTTGAAAATTACGAGTATAGGAAAATGTGAATGTGCAGTTTATGGAACTGTAGAATTAATCTTTTAAAAGGCAACTCATCCAAAGGAGAGTCCAGTGGAGAACAGACACATGAGTTCATTCTTACCTAGGTCAGAGCAATGGACAACTCTCATGTAGCACTGGCATCCAAAGGGGCATGTTGGGAATAGATCAAAAGGAATTAGCGGGATCATTGGTTCAGTAGTTGGAAATAGAGAATTGTCGTCGTCATCGTCATCATCATCTTCTTCCATATCTTGGAGCATCATATTCTTTAGTGTAAAATATGAAGGACCAATGAGAGGTTTGGCAGAGCACAGAGCCAAGAAGAGGAGGAGTGTGTATTCTTTCATGCCGTCTTAATCAGGATAGCCAATCTTGAAGAAGAAAGTAAACAAACAAACCAAACCAAGAATGAGAGTCAATGTAACCTGAAAGTATTTGTCCTGTGTAATTGCAGATCCTTCAGTCTGGAAGACAGAAAGGTTTTGGATCAGTTAGGGTACCTTTAAAGCAGAAAAACAGTCAGCTACAATTATTTTTTCCGATGTTACTGAGAAGAATGCACAAGTTATGAAGGACTTAGAAAGTAGATTTGTCTTTAGAAAAATATGGCAGATTCTGTCTCATTGCAGCTCTTAATTCAATTTCATTCAGCTTCTCTGAGTTCTAATTTTACCAGATTTCTTTAATGACACCTGACTGGGAAAACCAGGAGTCCAGTTCTGCAATGTACTGTGTTAGCTGAATAATGATCCGCAGGTCAAAACCCTTAGGCATTTTCTACATACTCTGGTTTTATTCTAAAGATGATTTTCTTGACCAAACACTCCTATAAAACTAGATGCCAGGTAAACCAGAGATAGTAAGAATTGCCACATGGTGTATTTCAACTGTGAGAAAAGACTGTAAATTCAGCCCTCAACTCCACATTGTTTCCCTCTGAAGCCCAAAGTCATTTGGATCCTCCAGCACAATGTGCAAACCAAGAGGGACTGCTGTAAATTTTACTGTCCATATCCTGTTTATAAAAATGTTTCTATTTAGACTATTATAGATCTCTCTAGGGAAGTACTAAACAGATGTCAATTCTTGTTTGATCACCTAATTAAATGCTTGACAATCTGTTTATAGCTGAAAAATGTCTTTATGTAGACATTTTGTCATTGGCTCTCAACCACAGGAAAAAGAGTACAAGGGTGTCGACTTGTCATATTCAAAACTCTGAGGTTTTGTTTGTATTGCTTTTTTTGGTACAAGGTCATTTTGACGTTTCTCATATATGGTTCTGAACAGCATATAAATGCTGCATATTGCATACATTTCTACTATTCTAACTGTATATGTTTCAGGGTATGTTAAAAGAAAAAAGCCAACAGTATTGCAGTTACATAAAACCCACCCTTTTCAAAATAATGCAGTGACTCCTTCCCCCTAAATGTATGTCTGAGAACAGAAGCACAGTGTACTTGGTATCTTGCAGGTATGCAGCGTATAACTACAAGCTTTAATATTTATTGTAATCTTAGAGTTGCATGCTCATTTGTGTAGCGCTTGTGTCTTTTACTGGTTTCACAATCTCTTAAATGAATCTTCACATATGTTTCTCCTGTATATTTTCATTTGTGTGCAAGATAGTTTTCTCTTTCAGTGTTCCTAGAAAGAATTTTATAGTTGTACTTGCAATCCTATACAATATGTTTTCTTGAGAGAGTCTTTGAATATAAACAGTGCTGGGAACAAGATGTGGAACCTATATTTGTTTGTTTGGAGAGAATTGTGGTCCTATCTGGCTATACACTTTTGGAACATTTGGCCCTTTCAATCTTGTAGTTCAGCTTCAGCAAAACAGTCAATATGTTCAGTACTTTAATCATACCGTTAATTAGGAGAGGAAGAGTTTGAAACCTTTTGGACTTCTGAGTTCTCCTTATTCTCGAACAAGGTTGGGTTTCACAGATGGGCACTCTGGCTGCCCTTCTTCCCTTGACTGCTTAGATATTAAGTGACAAAAGGCTCTGTGCTTTATTCAGAATCGTTGTACACTTTCTGCATGTAGGATATTAAGCATAGTAACACGTATCACGTCTTGGTACATCTAGTTTCTAATTCCCTGCTGACTTCATTTGTGATACGTACTGAATATATAGTTTTACTGTATTTAAAAGATAATCTTTCATTTCTGTTCCTGAAATGCTATTCTGGATCTGGTGCTAGAGAGTTGTCTTATGAAACAGTTTAAAAATCTGTTTCCACTCTTGCTCCCATAGCAAATGGATTGCATATTTCCTTTCAGATATTAAAAAAACTAATCATTATTTCAAACAATGAAAAGGTTGAGGCTGTGATTGGAATAATGGCCATTCTGAACTCTTGAAAAACGTGTTGTTCACAAACAGTTCCAGAAAAGTAGTGTTCAATATGTCCTTGATGACATGTATTAGCCCTGTGAGTTAAATCTCTTGAAAACAAGTCCCTTTACAGAAGGAAGCCTGAGTTGTGTGAGAAAAGGGGAAAAGCCCTTGCTTCACCTTCCCGTTTAACCATTAGGAAATCTTTATTGCTAATTCGCTTTCTAGTTAGGGGTGGTAACCAAATTGGCTCCAGGTTTGCATTGGCCAAAGAACTGCCAAAGAATGTATTCCAAAGAACTGGATTTTATAGAGGTTTTTTTTTGTTTTCCCTTTTCCCTGGCTGAGGTTTTGAGTGTCCCAGTAAACTGATGTTGATAGGTCTCTCTAGAAATTCTCTGATTGTGCGGCTCATCTCAAAGAACTTAAACAAATTTCCTGCATGTTTAAGCTTCGAGAGTAAGAGAAATAAAAGAAAATGAGAGCCTAAAATCTGAGTTCCTAGAGAACTTTCTGGATGTACTTTAATTAATTTATCATGAGAATGTTGTGAAATAATTGTTTCAGAAAGGACAGTTCATGAATAGAGCTGTGCTGATGTTCCACTGCTGCCCTCTGAGGCTGGTTCTGCTCCCTGTTCTTTGAGAGTTCCTGCACTTCTCTGATGCAGGCTGTTCACTGAGCTGACTGAGCTCACTAAACCAGCAGAAAACTACTGTGAGCAAGAAAAAAACCGAAAACATTCTTTCTGGGCAAACAAACTGAATCATCTGAATATCAGAGCCAGGAGAAAGGAATGTGTGGGACAGCCTGGTTTAGGGGGTCAGAATGTTAAATGGAATGTTAAATGAGAGAAGGAGAAGAGGTGGGACAGCCATTCTTGACACAGGTGAATTGTTAGATGGGCTCAGGTGTCATCTTTACAGACTGGAACGTTGAAGATGAGTATGAGAGAGTGCAGTGAACTTAAAGAGGGCTCACATACTTCTTCATTAAGCATGCTTTATAGCAATCCTACTTCAGCACAAAAAGCTTCTGAATGGCACCTTTTCACTGGAACACCAGCCACCCAAAGTAAGTGTGTACAGTTTACATGTAGAGATACTGTAAGGCTGACTTCCTTTCCTGAAGTGTTTTACAGTCCTAAAATCACCGTACTAATTGTTTGGGACATACTTATCCTCACTACTGTGATGATCTTTACCAAAACACATAGCAAAAACAGCATGTGGAAGATAGGAACTTCTTATGCTATTAGTTTAGGATAATACTTACCATTTATAACTAATTAAATGCAGGTGATGTCACAGTATGGTAATATGTTTAAAACCCTTTCGAGCTTGTGTGGGAAATTCCCATGTAAGTGTGCAATAGTTCTGAGACATGAAAACTCTGAACAGGAATTATGGGAAGAAAAACTCTCTATGAGGATGGAAATGATGTTGTTAGGGATGTGTGCAGAAACAACAACAAACAAAAGCAAAAAAGAGTAAGTCTGGATTCCTTGGCAGCTGCATGCTAGTCCCGCAGCATGTTGTCTTACCAGTTATGACACTGAAGGAGTTAATAGGTAAAGTTTTAAGACTTAAAAAGACTCTAAATTATGTTTAGAAATTGCTTCTGTTACCGGTGTATGAAGACGAATTTCCTATGACATTGTTTCTGAAAAGGAAATGTTTAAATAACACAGTGGTGGTCTTTGCAGAGGCAAATAAAAATTCTGTGTTCATTAATAACACAAATCTTTGCACTGTGCACAGATTTTGTCCAAAGAAAGGCAAGACCATAGCTGTTTTGAAAGCTATATTTAAAAATAGTACTTGTTCTATTAGTCATTGTCCCATTCCAGAAATAAAAGGAGTTTATGTTTAACTCTTTGTCCACTCTGCTAATTTACTTAAACAGGAGGAAATTTTTTGGCTGGTAAGATTACTGAAGAAATGATTCTGTCTTGAGAAATAGTCCAATATTGAAGTTATGTAGCATAATAATGAATAGCATGTTTACAAAATAAGTTATGTTTAGAGAGTATTTACTTTTTATGGAAAACTGCTTGACTCTCGTGTTACTGAATATGATCTATGAGCACATTTAGATTGTAGCTCATCTACAGTTCACTCTTACGTTGTTTTGAATTACTTTGCTGGTATCTACTTAAAAACAAAACAAAACAGAAACTACAGTACCAAATTACAGAAAAGTAACACTGAGTTGTAACTATAAGAACTGCTATAATTGTAGGATAGATTTTCATAGATTGTAATAGCAGAGGAAAAACTTTTCATTGTCAATTGGTTAAGTCTTCCTGACAAGTCTTTAGTAGCTGAATAATTCACTGTAGCTTTTTTTTGCTTTGCAGCTCAGATGTAAATACTGAATTATTTCAGCTGCAGAGTAGATTTTCAATTGTTCTATAAAAAAGTGGTACTTCTGACTCTAAAGTACCTGACATTATTAATCTGCACATAGTGACTGACAACCTGTTGCTTAAATCTTTATTGCTATTTATATAGAATAGACATTCAAACTGGACATACCTTGCAAGTTTGATATTTCTTCTGGAAGCACTGTGATAATCCACCTGAGATCTGTATGTCCAGTTATTTCATATTAAAAAAAAAAAAATAGAGAAAAAGGAAGTTAGGCTGAGTTCTCTGAAATGGAAAGTAAATATAAAGAAAAATTCCACTTCCAAACTTCTTGATCCTCCTGGCACCCTGGGTGATACCAGAGTAAAGTGCTGCTTCAGATTAGCCCATCTTAGTACTGAAGAATGATATTAAGACGACTTGTTGCCACTCATATGTTTTTCATCACTGCCTGTATTACAGCCAAAACTTCTGGCTTAACTCTAGACATCTAGTGGAAGACTTTGTAAAACCTGTAGTTTAATAACAGTTGACATCAGGCCATTGGAAGTACAGTGAGGTCCATTTCAGGTCATTCATGCTATGGAATCAGGCTTATTCTTTAAAAAGCATGACTTGAATAGAAGTATAAAAGCTTAGTCAGTGGCAGAGTAAACCAATAGTTTATAGTTGCCAAACTTTTCTGAAGTTATAAAATTAGGACTTTGTTGTGTAGTTATGTATGAATAGTACCTCCTGCTTTCTGTAGGCAGCTAGCTGGCTGGGGAAGATGGTTCAAGAATGTAAAATGTAGATCAGATTTTATTAGTCAATATAGTTTATTTCTTCTATGTATGAGGAATTAAGTATATCTTATATTTAAAATAGAGACAGTAGAAGTATTTGAGAATTTGCACTGAGTTATATTGTTTGTACTGACATGCACGTCACAATATTTAGAAACTGGGTTATCCTTTATTTACCTTGAGCAGGCTGCCTGTTTATGTGCACTTCAGAAATGTAGGACAAATTGACTTTACCCAAAGTAAAAGTTTTGATATAACAGTTTGTGTCTTTACATTTGCAGTACTTTTTGTCTATTCAGTTCCATACACATCTGACTTCATCTGTTCCTTAATTGGCTCCTTTTTCTGTTAAGAGTCTGATCTTGCTGCAGAAGAGTAGCCTGGCAATTAGTATTTTTTTTTCCTCTTTTTTTTTTTTCCCCCCTTTTTCTTTCTTTTTTTTTTTTTTTTTAAATATACATGTAATGTGGTGCTGTTTGCAAAATGACAGTTTAAGTCACATATTAGTTATTTCATCTACTCTTACTTTTTAAGGAAGGAGGCATTAAGCCAAAAATTAAAGCTTTGGTGCTATCATATCAAACAAGATAAGGCTTGTGTTACCCGCTGCATTGTTTTTGCCTGTGTTCCAGTTCCAGTAGCACAGATGAATGATGAAAAAGATTCTCCCTATCACTTTTCTCAGGGAATGAAATTACAGTTTCAAAAGCAATCCCATTACCACACCATCTGAAGGATGGTCTTAAAGTTTTTTGAAATATTAAATTGCATATATCTGCATTCTCTTGCCTGCGTTTAGAAACCAAAGCTTCCTAAGCAGACAGTCCCCTGTGTTTTGCATAGTTTGGTTTGGATGCATTTACTTGAGCAAATTTGTATTAAATTGCTGTTTAAAAAAAACCTCCAACACTTTCTTGGCTCTATAATAGAAGAGAGTGGGGCTTGAGGGTTGTGATATAAATGTAGTTGTTTCTTTTTCTCTTGTCCTTTCAGTAGTAAAGTGTTGAATCAGCAATTTCAGCTGGTCCTAGTTTTGCAGTGATGTTCCCTGATCCTGATACTTAGCAAACATCTCAATTTTGGATAATTTTTTTTTTAATTATTATTTTCTGTTTTCAGTTGATTCTGGTAGTAGGAACACATGCCTGTGTATGTAAAGTTTATCATAGCCATACTACATAATGAAACTGACATATAGAACGGTAGTATCTGGGAAAAACGTCACTGCCTTATCTTGTAAAGGGTTATCCATATATTTTGTACAACGTATAGTATCAATATGGTAGAAGTAAATATTGCTTACATTACCATGCTGTTCTTGTAATGACACTGTTTAATATCGAAGAAACAAATTTAGTATTTTAATTGTGACTATAATTGCATTCTATACTAAAATACCCAGATGTGCCTTTTTAGGTCTCTTGACTACCAGATTCTGAAGTTTTGATGTTAGCTGTTGATAGCCATACGAAAAACTGAAATAGACTAGTAGTTCTCAATTTAATTTTTAAGTCTGTTCAGTTAAACACTTGCAGCTTATTTCCAGTTTACTAAAAACTAGCTACTATTGCAGAATTCCTCTCCAGGACCACTGTTTCTAGTATACTTTAACTTTTGGACGCAAAGACATTACATGAGCCTGCACAGCAGGGCAGCTGTGAAGTTCTGAATGAAATTTGAAGTGTGTAAACGAGTGAATTGGTGCTGGGGACTTGGGTCAATGTTCCTCTTGCTTTTTAGGGTAAGGCTACAATGTCCTTATAAAGAACATGTAGCAGCTCTTCAAAGGCCGGAGCTGCAGCCTTTTGAGGTAGGATGAAATGCTGCTTTCTTGGCTATGTTATAAAGCCATCGATTTGAGGTTATGTGGCTGAAGATGCTATTAAAATAAAAAATGATATCTTATTGCTTCTGCAGTTTCATAAATAGGGAGATTTTGTTTTTTCCTTGCAAGCAAATGTATGTATATTTTCCTATGACATGTTACATATTTAAATAATTAAAAGATTATATGAGGTCAAACTGTTTGTTCAGACTTTTTCAGCGACTTCTATTTCCACCAATGGAAGAACTGGTTGAAAATTAGAATTCTATTTTGCCTTAAAATATGTACATAATTTTAATGAGTAATAGAGATTAATGTCAGAGGCAAAGGATAGGAGTATATCTAGCATGTTGTGGTTCAGAATATTTTCTTTGACTACAGTGAAATACGCAAATAAAAAAAAATTCAGACGGTGTTTAAATTTAACATTATCACATCAGTAATATAAAATGCTATCTTGATTTCTTTATTGAAAATTAATGTATTTGCATAATATTACTCTATATGTCTGAGCAAGCGAGCATATGCTGGCATACGTGTCTAATGCTTATAGTGCAGTCTCTTTTTCTTAAGCTGATCTTGTGTATGTTTGTTATTGTAAGGCAAACTAAGTACTTTTTCATTTTCTAGGACTGTTTATAAATGTGGTTTACATAAGTGATGAATCTAACATCAACTGCACAAAGCTGCCTTGGAGACTGCCCATCACATTTTAATAACATGACGTATTCCTTTCATGCTCGCAACCAGTCCATGTGGAGTGCAGTCGCATATTTTGGTTTTAGCTAAATTTTGGCTCTTCTCAAGTTGAACTCCACCATTTAAACTAGTTGAGTATAGAAAAACAGTTCTTCAGCTTCTGTAGTTCATCTTGATTCTTCAGTATTTATATGTAAACATATAAAATAATAATTATTTATTATCATGCATGAATAATCTTTCATTTGTTAAGGGATGCATACTTTTTTGCATCTTTTTGGCAACGGACTTAGAAACCGCAACAAAAGATACTGATTCATTTTGCAAAATCTTTAGTCCCCAGTGTTTCTTAGCAGCATGTCAACATTGAAGGGCAATTCATAGCTTGTAGTATGAAGAGCAAGCTGTGCTTTTTATATTAAGAGATCATGTACAAAAAGAGCTATAAAGTCAAGCGTGTATGTATATGCATCTATGTGATTGTCAAGCTTACCATGTGTTTTACGCATGCAATAAGATGGCATTGGAGGGGCAAAATCATAACCTGAAGAGACAGATCTTATTTTTCACCCTTGCAGACAGTTTGTGTTGCCATAGGAGAATAAGTTAACTTCGTTCTGTCTTAGGCCACTGATGAATACAAATTTCTCTGAGTGGGAATGGCAGATTAACAAGCCCCCAGCTGGCTTATTCGCACCTTGACGCTCATCTCCTTGGGCCTGTAAAAACGTTTGTGCACTTAACTCGATCAGGAAACTGCTCTGCCTGAAAAATAACCTGCGTGATGAATGAAGGTCTTGAAATAGTTTTGGTTTCTGTACATGTCAATTGTTAGTCTTTCTTTTGATGCTGCTTACAAGTTTGGATAATGTTACATGGCATTTTTATGGAATATGGGTATTTATCTGCCTTACAGACATTGGAAACACCAGACATTCTTTCATGGAAAATCAAACAGTAGTTAAAATGAAAAGCTCTGCAAGCAGTGCCAAACTACTGAATCATTCCGATAATAAGCTCTAAAGGAAAATTTTCTGTTTCAGAATACAAGCTGGACTGAGCGCAACATTTCCTCATAGAGCATCAAGCATTTACTCTGCCAAAGTTTAACAACTGAAAAAAAAATATAACCTGATCACCTATAAATGCTGATTTTCCCCCACCCTGATTTTTCCCTTTGTTTTAACAAACAGTATGAGTAATTTGGAAGTGTAAATGAGTAAGTTTTCTTACACACAACCTTCTGCTGGATTCACAGTATCACAGTATGTTTGGGATTGGAAGGGACCTCAGAAGATCATCTAGTCCAATCCCTCTGCCGGAGCAGGAATGCCCAAGTGAGGTCGCACAGGAACATGTCCAGGCGGGTTGGAATGTCTCCAGCGAAAGAGACTCCACAACCCCCCTGGGCAGCCTGTTCCAGTGTCTGTCACCCTCACTGAGAAGTTTTTTCTCATATTTAAGTGGAACCTCTTGTGTTCCAGTTTGAACCCATTACCCCTTGTCCTATCATTGTTTGCCACTGAGAAGAGCCTGGCTCCATCCTCGTGGCACTCACCCTTTTTATATTTGTAAACATTAATAAGGTCACCCCTCAGTCTTCTCTTCTCCAAATTAAATAGACCCACCTCCCTTAGCCTTTCTTCATAAGGGAGATGCTCCACTCCCTTAATCATCTTTGTTGCCCTGCGCTGGACTCTCTCCAGCAGTTCCCTGTCCTTCTGGAACTGAGGGGCCCAGAACTGGACACAATATTCCAGATGTTGTCTCACCAGGGCGGAGTAGAGGGGAAGGAGAACCTCTCTCGATCTACTGACCACCCCCCTTGTAATACACCCCAGGTACCATTGGCCTTCCTGGCCACAAGGGCACAGTGCTGGCTCATGGTCATCCTGTTGTCCACCAGGACCCCCATTCATATTGTTCAGAACATAAAGGTAATATTTAAAGTGGTAGCTGTCATCAATTTCTATTGATTTGGTAGTTTTAAGAAAAAATAAACATGACCATCCAGTCCTTTCTATTCCAGAAAAAATGCAATAAAGTATTCAAAATAATAGAATGTTAGACTGCAATGATAATGTAATTTAATTTAATTTGGTATTATGGGTTTTTGTAACTTATCAACTAAAGTAATTTATATCACATTAGAAATTCAAAGATCCAAAAGAAGATGACTGACTCCGTTTGACTGTTAGAAATGGAAGCAATAAGTATCACATTTCTAACATAGTAATTGACTACAGTTTGCACTTCTGTGTCTAATGAAGGACATGGGTCTGTAAATGTTTGCATGTACTTTGAGCATATACTGTTTTGTAGATGGAAAAAGTAACAATATTTCTAGGAAGATCTCCAAACTAAATTTGTTTGCAAGTTTGAAACGCACAACTCCTTCGGAACAGCCAAAAGCTTTCAGAAACATTACATATAAAAAGAAGGATATTATGTCAGTAAATAAGTTGTTTCCCTACCATATTAATTAACTTAGCCTCTGTTCTCAGATACGTGTTTTGTTCCTGGGAACTTTCTAGGAGGGTTTCACTCATGTCTCATCAACACAACAGCAATAACTCCGTCATGCAGTGTTGGGTCTAACACTAAATACATGATTATGCTATTATTAAATCATAAGTATAATGTAATCTATGTTGTTTTCCAAGTTGGCACTTTAAAAAAGAAAATTAAATTCACTTTAATTACTTATATATCATGAAGTGATTTGCTGATTTTTAACATTAATTATTTCCCCGATTTCCCCTATAGGGGAAACCACAAGTACGTATAAGAAGAAAAGGAACAGATACAGAAATTAAATGTAAATAAGAGAAAACCTGCAATATTTGATATACCATAACAGATCTATTAACTATGTTATTAAGTCTATTGTCTTCACCAGTGAAAATATGTTGAGGTTCTGCAGCTGCTCACACTAGTTGTGCTTGCGTGTTAAAAAATAAAACTTCTGTGTATTAAGTAACAAACACATTCTTGGCATTATTGCCTCTGTGGGTCTGTGGTGTTCAAAAAGCTGAATCTGCTACAGCCTTGAACAAACACGGTTACTTTGATTTAGCAGCGAAGGCCCACGGCTGGTTGAATCCAGGTGTGAGCTCTGTCTCAGCCACATAGTGTGATAGGTGATACAGCAGAGCTGACAAAAGGAAAAAAAATAATAGGAAGACAAAAACTCTAAACTAAGCTACAAGACCATGCAGGAACTAGCAGAGAAGTTAGAATTGTCAGACAGATATCCTAATATGCTGTTTTCAAAGACATTTGGAAATGCGGGAATGAATTAGTTTAGAAGTTTGGTTCCTTGGACAGTTTTGCACTGCTTTTCATCATAGGTACAAATTCACTGGATGATAGAAGTTACTTTACCACTCAGTGGAAATGCTTATGTAAATTGAAAGAAAGCACATGTCAAAATTGCTTATTAACTTGTGGTATGGAAAATGAGATCTGTTTTGTAGAACAATTTGTAAAGCAGAGACTATTATTTTTTTCTTGAATGTTTATATTCCACAAAGGGTAATTTCCCTTTGTCTTGCCCACAACAGTACAAAGTAGCTTTGACTTCAGCAAGTAAGCTTACTTTCCAATGTATAACTTTTATTTTGTTAAACAAGCAAACTACATCTTTGGGAATTTGTCAGCGTATTATTTGTACTGTGACTATACTTTTCTTTCATGGTTATTATAATTTATATGTTTTTGTGAAAGATTAGTATCTGCTCACATAAAACCAGGTACTCTTCACTGAGTAAAAATACTGGTTGGACGGCAAGGCCCAAAGAGTTGTGGTGGAGGGAGTTAAGTCTAGTTGGCAGATTGTCACAAGTGAGGTGAGGCTGGACTTCAAATCCTGGGGTCAGCTTTGGGCCCCTCACAACACAAAAGCCCTGGAGGTGCTGGAGCGAGTGGAGAGAAGGGAACGCAGCTGGTGAGGGGCTGGAGCACAAGTGTGATGGGAGCGGCTGAGGGACCTGGGGGTTCAACTGGAGAACAGGAGCTGAGGGGAGACCTTCTGATCTCTGAACTGCCTGAAAGGAGGGGAGTCGGGCTCTGCTCCCAACTAACAAGTGATAGGACAAGAGGAAATGGCCTCAAGTTGTGCCAGGGGAGGATATCAGGAAAAATGTATTTATCAAAAGGGTTATCAAGCACTAGAACAGGCTGCCCAGGGAAATGATTGAGTCACCAGCCCTGGAGGTATTTAAAAGTCATGTAGATGTTGTGCTTGGGGACATGGTTTAGTGGTGGACTTGGTAGTGCTAGGTTAACAGTTGGACTCCATCTTAAAGGTCATCTTAAAGGTCCTAAACAATTCTATGTTTTTAAGAAAGAAAGAGAATAATTATTTTGCATTTTCCAATGCAAAAACTAAGTTAACACAAAAGAAATGAGTGGGTGGCATGTTCAAACCAAAAGGAAATACTTCATGAAACGTTTATAGTTCAGCTGTGGAAATGTACAAGAAAGTATAGTAGATTTTTATGTTTTATGTAGACCCAAAATGTAATTGGTCTAATTGAAAGAGGAAAAGTCTTGCTTCCTGAGTTCTTTGTTATGAAAGCCAAGCTGTGCTGGAAAAAAAATGGGAAGAGAGTTTTGCCTGGAAGATTAGTAGTGAATATGTTTTACTGAAGAAGTTCAGAACCATCTTCCATTAGAAGAAAGGAAACCATATGTTTATAAAGAATTGTCATTTAAAAAGGAATATGAACCGTGAAATATTCACAAGGACAGTCATTCCCTAATTACGAAGGTTTTTAGGAACAGAATACACGTGGCCAGGGGATAAAATGTAATGGCATAGACAACTGTCAGGATTTGGGAGAAATTGCTGTGAAAAAAAAATGAAGCCAATTTTAATCCTTTTTCCTGATTTTTAATCCTTTAAAAATACCATTACATAGTTCATTTAGAAGATTCTTGTCTTTGTTGATAGTGTTGTTGAATATGTAATATTTCCACAGCTGTGTTCAGTATTACTCCTCTGAGAAAAATATCTGTCTTGTGGAAAAAATAAGTCAGCTTTTATATATTTTCCCTAGGAATTGCTATCATATGAAAAGTTCCCACAGAGAAACATAGATTTGTTTTAGTAATACTGTAGTTTTCTGTGTATATACTCGGAATGCAGCACACTTGGAGTGAAGGTTCTTTTCTCTGATTTAACAGAACTGCTTCAAAGTACTTTGTAGAAAACAGTACATTAGCTGGTCTTAATAGCTCAGTTTATCAAAGCTATGTTAATATAAATAACCTAAATTGGAAGCTGTTAGTTACACAAATGTTTGCATTCAATAACTATGGGGAGATCTGTATCCTATATATCCTATATCAGGAAAGAAACACAAAAGAAATAGAAATTCTGCTGAACTACAGTAATCATTTACTCAGCAGCTCTCGGAAATTCCTTACATAACAGTCTATTAAAGAAGAAATTATAAGGTAAATGTTTTTTAAGATGAACATTTTAAATAATGCAACTGCTAATGCTTTAATTTACTTTAATTTTTAAATCCTTGAAAAAAATCCATTTAGTGAATGGAGTCAGGATGGCTCAAACAGACTGGAAGAATATTGTTTTGGGGAATTCACTCAACTCTTGAGAATTTGTTCACTTGTAGAGACTATAGAGACTGTTTGTGTCCATTACAGCTGGTGTACTCGTAGCTCTGGATTTGAAGCCCGAGGCAAGAACATCACTGGCTTTTAACATTAATTAGAAAAGCAAACAGCTAAGCTTTTGTAACTCCCAAACACCAGGTAATTTTTTGAGCCCAGCATGACAGGTATTGGACCTTATGATAAATAAGCAATGTTCAGGCATTTCCCCTACCTGCCTTGCTCCTAGTACCCAACATGGTTTTGCATATTTTTATCATGCCATGGAAAAGAAATTAATGTTTACAAAGGAAGCTGTAGTCTGGGGAAGAGAGATCTTTCCTTCTTTCTTGAGATAAAGATGATCTTCCAATTAGTTGTAGCACACACCATTTCTCCAAGCTGAAAAGAAGCTTGGAAGTCAATGCTCAAAGTAGACCTTGTTACACATAGAACTAGAACTCCCATATGAAAATGTGAAAACAAGTAAAACTGACTCCTTCTAGCCACCAGGACAGTAGAGTTTAGGTGTTAGCCATCTGGATTCCCACGTACAAGCATCAATGAAAGACAGACCTGGATGAAAAAATAGATCAAACTTCTAGTTCTAGTGAGTGACTGAAATAGAGCGATTCCTGTAAGCTGCATGGGCTCATATAACAGCACTGAGCTACTGGGCAGTGACAAGAGGGAAAGCTGTCAGCAGCTTCTAGCCCACCTCGCTGTTCAAATGAGATTCCCCTTTATTTAGATCTTGTAATATCCTGGGAAACTCAGTTTATTGGTGGGAATTTTTAACAGACATGACTGCAGAGAAGAGATGGTCGTATGTTGCCCCAAGCAACTTCATAGCAAAGACCAGATTGTGTGCTGGGAAACTTTTATTAACTGCATTCACTGATAAAGTCAGTAAATACTTAATGAAAATGTGCAAAATTCTGTTCAGCAGCACTTAGGCAGGGCTGTGTGTGAAGTACAGAAGAGGATCGGAACAGCTGTGCTGGATCAGATCAGAGCCCATCTAGTCCCTGTCTGACAGTGACCAGAAATAGTTCCGCAGAGAAAGGTTATTGCTGTTTATGGTGTTCCTTTGCTTTTACTTTTCTTGAAGCAAAGTAAAACTGTATTTTTAAGACAGCTGTTTCACTGAGTTTTGAGAATGACCCTGAGGTAGTTTGGCTTTTTTCTTTTATGCTGTTCCTTTTAAGACTGATCAAACATTATGCAGTTTAGATAAGGACATTTAAGGTGTGAAAAAGATGACACCATAATGCTAGCAAATCTGTTGGTTTTGCTTTACTAAGTGGAGTATTTCAGTATCATAAAATGGATTATAATTTATCATGAATTGTTTTATGGTGTGATCGAACATGTTTTAGGCAGTACTCAACTGTCTAAGTTCTTTCAGAGACGCATAATGGTATATGAATGTTTTCCCAAAGTTAATTTAATGACATAGTAACTCTTGCAGCTTGTCTTGCATCCTATATAATGGAAGATGTTTATGAAAAGTTCTGTTTGATATTCTCTATTCACTTCTTAAACTGAAAAGGAAAAAACAGTCCTAAGGCTTCATGGGTCTATTCTGATGGAATTTTAATGTGGAACAGGGTGTCTGTTAGCAAGGAACTTTACATGTGTAATGAGCCTTTGTAACCTGGATATTGGAAACATTAAAGCAATGTATTTCCATTGAATTTGATCATAGCAGTTGTAATAAAATTGTTAGAATTATTCTTCCTAGCATTTGAGTGTAGCTGCTTGATGCCTGAATTGGTATAAACTTTTTGATTAATATGTTAATTTATTTGGAAAATAAAAAGCTAAATTAATTTTGATCATATGATCATTTCTTAATGTGGAAAAGGAGATCTGTTTAATACATTTTAGAGTTTTGTAAGTGATGTCTTCACTACTTTCAGATGGAAAAAGTCTTCCAACATTTTTCCGCAATATTTTGAGCCTTCCAACTGTACAGAAGTTGTTGACATCAGTAAATCAGAGCTCTTATTTCACATCTGCAGTTTTTTCCCCATTTAAAATGTTTTTCAGTGTGCCAAAACAAGTAAAATTGAAGCCTCTCCCCTTGAAATACGGAGTTTAGGATTTAATGGTAACTTACTATAATAGAAGGGTAATGTTACTAAACAAGCAGTAGCAGCAGGGATCTCTTTTGTTCATTAGAAAACAGAAATGTATATCTACTGAATAAGCCAAATGTATTATTATGAACTAGTCTTTTTGGATGGATGTTTATAACTTTTTCACTTTGCAAGAAGACAGTAAGGCTGTTATGCAGGATTTCCTCCAAACCAGTGTAGGTTACATGGTTGACTGCAGTTTCTGGTCCACTAAATCTTTAAATGCTCCCTGCACACAAAACCAGCTTTAAAAGTAAGTCTCTTTAAAAACATGCACTCTTTCCAAAGTACGCTTCACCTCTGTGGTTGGGACATTCTACAAGATGATCGTAGTATGATTCTGGGCCCTATAAGCAGTGATTTGACCTGAATTTTGGTCTTCCAAAAATTGGTAGATAACTTCAGCAAGGAGTGGTTGTATAACAGTTTTAACACATGTCGATACTGCAGGTTCATTGTTGCTTTCTGTATTTAAACAGGAGTGACCCTTTGGTGGTGGTAAATACAGAGGAGATATATGCAGACCCCTATAGTTATAATTTTAAGTGCCTACACTACTAAATTAGTAGATATTTTGAAGCTTAGTTTAGGAACCTTCAACATCCCAGAATACCAGATAGTGTCTTAAAATCTTAAAATCTCATGCGAGTTTCAACTAGTTAACGTATGTGTTACTATACAACAGAAATTATATCCTGTTTATTTTGCTGCCATCATATTACTGTTTATGAAGTTGTGACTTGAGAGATGCTTAGTTAATTGATTTCTTTCTGTAAAAGAGTAGCCAAAATGTTGGTAGAGAAATTATCAAATCATGCTTCCTAATTCTGATTTTTTTTTTCTTATTCTTGTTTTTGTAATAAGTGAAAGCATGATTCATGTGTCAGAAATGGTATCAACAACTCTTTATAGTGTTATATAAAAGAAAATTCATTGGGTGAAATTCCCTTTGTTGTCTTGGGCCACTCAAAAGCCAGTGGTCATGCTGCAGACTCATTTTGGGGGCAAAGCTGAGTGTTTCATATTATAGATTTGGCATGAGGGAATCTCTTTATTCTTAATTAAATTGAAATTGAAAATGGAGAAGGGTGTGTACTGTGAGCTCTACCTTTTTAGGGTATCAGAGGTTCTAACAGCCTCAACACATAATATAACACATAATAACAAGCTCATTTTGGGAGGCATTTGATGCCTTTATTTTTCTGGTTTTGTTTGTTTGGTTTTTGAAGAAAGATCTTTTACCTTTTCATAGAGGAAACATTGCCTCTAATCGTTGCTTCAAATTCAGAAAGCTGCCTGAGCTTCCATGGTAACAACCTTATTTTGTTGGACAACTTTTCAGCTTTTATTTTAACAGAAGTGTGTGTCCCTGTGCACAAAACAACAGTTCAGGCAGATCCTCAAAGTTCTGTCATCATTTAACTGGTAGACAGTTCCTACTCAATAAAAAAGTCAGTGTCAGTACCTTTTCTCTTAATAAGATGATAACCACAGGATATTTTCTGTTATATTTGAATTTATAACGGGAACTACCTGAAGGATTTAGCAGGTCTTGCCTAAATTTTTATGTATGATCACAGAATCACAGAATGTTAGAGATTGGAAGGGACCTCAAATGATCATCCAGTGCAATCCCCCCGCCGGAGCAGGAACACCCAGATGAGGTTACACAGGAAGGTGTCCAGGCGGGTTTTGAATGTCTGCAGAGAAGGAGACTCCACAACCTCCCTGGGCAGCCTGGGCCAGTGTTCTGATGCCCTTACTGAGAAGAAGTTTCTTCTCATATTTAAGTGGAACCTCTTGTGTTCCAGTTTGAACCCATTACCCCTTGTCCTATCATTGGTTGTCACCGAGAAGAGCCTGGCTCCATCCTCGTGGCACTCCCCCTTTCTATATTTGTAAACATTAATAAGGTCACCCCTCAATCTCCTCCAAGCTAAAGAGCCCCAGCTCCCTCAGCCTTTCTTCATAAGGGAGATGCTCCACTCCCTTAATCGTCTTTGTTGCCCTGTGCTGGACTCTCTCCAGCAGTTCCCTGTCCTGCTGGAACTGAGGGGCCAGAACTGGACACAAAACAACAGTTCAGGTCTCCCCAGGGCAGAGTAGAGGGGCAGGAGAACCTCTCTGACCTACTGGCCACCCCTCTTCTAGTACATCCCAGGATGCCATTGGCCTTCCTGGCCACAAGGGCCCAGTGCTGGCTCATGGTCATCCTACTGTCCCCAGGACCCCCAGGTCCCTTTCCACTACACTGCTCTCTAATAGGTCATTCCCCAACTTATACTGGAATCTGGGGTTGTTCCTACCCAGATGCAAGACTTTACACTTTCCCTTGTTATATTTAATTACATTTTTCCTGCCCAAGTCTCCAGCCTGTCCAGGTCTCTGGATTGCAGCACAGCCTTCTGGCATGTCAGCCACTCCTCCCAGCTTGGTGTCATCAGCAAACTTGCTGATAGTACACTCTATTCCCTCGTCCAAAATGTTGATGAATATATTGAATAATACAGGCCCCAATACTGACCCCTGAGGCACTGCACTAGATACAGGCCTCCAACTGAACTGTGCCCCATTGGCCACAACTCTCTGGCTTCTTCCCTTCAGCCAGTTCGCAGTCCACCTCACTACCCAATCATACCGACCGCACTCCCTCAGTTTAGCTGTGAGGATGCTGTGGGAGACTGCGTCAAATACCTTACTCAAGTCAAGGTAGACCACATCCACCACCCTGCCGTCATCCATCCACCTTGTTATGTCCTCATAAAAATCAATGAGGTTGGTCAAGCACGACTTCCCCTTGGTGAAGCCGTGTTGACTGCCCTTAATGACCCTCTTATCCTCGATATGCCTTGAGATGGCACTGAGGATAAGTCGTTACATCAGTTTCCCAGGGATGGAGGTGAGGCTGACCGGTCTATAATTACCCGGGTCCTCCTTCCTGCCCTTTTTGAAGACTGCAGTGACATTTGCTTTCCTCCAGTCCTCAGGCACCTCTCCCATTTCCCAAGACTTGGCAAAGATGATGCAGAGCGGTCCAGCAATGACCTCAGCCAGCTCCCTCAGCACCCGCGGGTGCATCCCATCCAGACCCATGGATTTATGGCTGTCCAGATTGCCTAATTGCTCCCTAACCCAGTTCTCATCAACCGAGGCAAACTCCTCCATTGTCCTGACTTCCTTTGGGGCCTCAGGGGAATGGGGCTCCTCAGGACAGTCTCCAGCAGAGTAGGTAGAGACAAAGAACAGTGAGTAACTCTGCCTTCTCTGTATCTTCTGTCACCAGGGCACCCACCTTGTTCATCAGTGGGCCTACACTGCCTCTGGTGTTAGTTTAATTTGCCGTGTGTTTGAAAAAGCTCTTTCTGTTGTCTTTGACCCCTCTCGCCAGGTTTAATTCTAAGGAGGCCTTAGCTTTCCCAGTTGCCTCCCTACACCTTCTGACAACAGCCTGATATTCTCCCCAAGTGGCCGGCCCCTCCTTCCATGATCTATAAACTCTCCTCTTCCACTTGAGCTTACCCAGCAGATCCCTGTTTAACCATGCAGGTCTCCTGGCTCCCTTCCTTGACTTCCTGTGTGTCGGGATGCTCTTATCTTGTGCCTGGTAGAAGCAGTGCCTGAACACTAACCAATTACCTTGGGCCCCTTTACCTTCAAGCCGCCTTGCCCATGGGATTTCTCCTAGCAATTGCTTGAAAAGGCCAAAGTTTGCCCTGCTCAAGTCCAGGGTTGCAATTCTGCTTGTTATTCTGTTCCTGCCACACAAGATCCTGAACTCCACCGTTTCATTCTTCTTGGTCTTCTGCCTCTGCTGTTGTAAAATTCTGATTCCAAAATGGTTTTCTGTCAGTCTCTCTGGTTCACTGCTGTGGCATTATGTTTGCACCATAACTTAAGTAAATGTCATGTTATTGAGTGCCTCATGTAGGAAAAGCTTAGCACAGCATACTTTTAGGCAAGCTTGAAACTCATATTAAATGACCAAAGGAAAAATCCTACATGTGACTTGCATAAAACTCACTTTTATGATATCTTAAAAGTGAAGAATCATGTATTAGAGAAAGAAGTATATTAATGGTCACAATAAATATTTAGTCATCTTTATTTTAGCGGTGTTATCCCATGCAAATCCAGTGGAGATTTTCTAGTGGGTCTTGTAAGTCTGCATGCTTTGGTAAGAAAAGTAATCTATTTGAATGAAAATCATTGCAGCAATACGTGGTGTTTTGCTAGAGTTTATTATAAGAATGCATAAAATGGTGTAATACAGCAGCTTGTTTATCTGGAAATCCCTCCTTGGGTCAATCTGTGCATTAAAAAAAGCTCAGTAAAGTTTCAGAAAGCACTGCTCAGCAGTGCTGCAGAGTCTGATGCTATTTAGCAATAGACTGAAAGTATTAATTGTAATAATTTAGTTTGTTTAGTCTCTCAAAACAGTAGTTTGGAAACTTAATGGTGTTTGACATAGAAATGTTAGCCAAAGTATTAGCCAAAGTCGGAAGGAAGGAATCAAATGTTGAAAGCACAAAAGCTATGAAATCAAATTACCCAAAACAGAACATAGTATGTAAGAACTCAGCCTGTTGATTTTTCTGTTCTTTACTGAACCTGACAAATCACTGCAGTATGACTTCCAACCATACTTAACCAAACCAAATATCCAAAGCAATCTTCTTACAGAAATTCACATATCTTAGGATTGTTTCTTACAATAAATTATATTTTGACTCACTGGAGATGAAGTACCATTATGTCTTGTAGGTAACAGTTTATCTGAGTAAGAGTCAACTTAGAGACAGAACAATATGGGTTTGTTTTTATGACGATGGGAAAGCTTCAGAGGAAACTAAACTTTGGTGTTCAAATATGCTGTCTATGATCTGCCACTTTAAAGAAAGAATACAATATTAAAATCTGGAGCAGTATATTAAAATGCTTCTTTTCTTCAAGAGTCTGAACTCCTTTCTAGGGAAACAGGGATCTATTTTTAAACACTTAATTTATACTTACTGTATACCTAAGCAGACATTCGCATCAAACATATTACTGAAACTGCTTTATCAACATTGTCTCTGAAGTGGTGATCTATGACTATCTAGAAGCTTTCAAATAACCACTAACTGATTATTTTGACAAAGTCTAATTAGTCCCCTAAATGGGCAATAGGATCCTGATTCTATGCAGTATAGAAAGCTAGCAAACTAACTATTGTGCAAATGAGTGAGACCTGTCACTCTCTGAAGAAAAAAACAAAACTTCAGTTTTTTGCTTCTTTTTTTTAAGCACATCTGTATGGAAATTAGTTGTTCATTCCTCTAGCTCCCTCTATTCAAACATAGTATTGGATGAGTATTCAGAGTCATCTCTCTAAAACAAACAACTTAACATTTTTTCCATAAACTTTCATTGAGAAGAAAACATATCACTGCAAAAAGCTTCGTAGGAATTCCAGCACCGTGGATGTTTTAAGAAACTTGATTCTTGCACTGCTAGAATGTTCATAGCAGAAGGACTTTTATTTGTAACATTTAAAATGTTTTAAATTCAGTTGATCAAATAAGGCAGGACAAAGTTGAGGGTTTAGTTCTATTCTTCGTTTCTAAAATCTGATTTAATGCAGCTGTATCTGGAGACACAGTTTGGTCTGTTGTCTTGAAGCAGAATTTCTATCAATAGAAATAAAAATTTGTGACATAATCTTGAGCTTCTATTTTTACATTTAATGTTTTTATAATGAAACACTATTGAGAAATACACTACCTTACTCAGTAAATAGCATACTGCATCTTATTTATAGTAGCAAGAAGGGTTTAACTGAGAAATAAGCAGACCTGTTAGTAGCAGAAAATAAATAAAGCTGTTTTTCTAGAGATAGGGATTGCAATGCAGAAGTTGTGGGTGTTTATTTGATCTTCTGTGGTTTAAGAACAACACTGCAATATGATCTTATGCATGAAAATGCGTGTGGTGATAGCTGTCTTGTATTGATGTAGTTGTTTTCAAGATGAACATGTTCCAAGCGTGACTCTACGTTCTCCTCCTCTTCGCTGTGGTCATGAACATCATCATCACTGGTATGAGTCCTGCAGATGCGCTCTGGAGGGACCGTCCTGTGACATTGTGGGAGGAATTATATTTTATTTATTCAAGATAACTTATAACTTATAATTTATTTTAGGGATATAATTTATTTAGAGATTTGTGAGCATTTTCAAGAATGATGAGGAAGGGTGAAATCTCATTTTTGTCCTACACTTGAAATACTGCAGCAGAAAATGCAGGATTTAGCTCTGCCTTCAGAATTTTTAAAAAATATTTACTTTAAAGTAAAAAGTTCTTAAAAGATGTGACAATTTTTTAATGCCATTAATGTAACAAAGAACTTGGAAATTACCTTATTTTATTATTGTTCAGTCTTAGAAAACGTAGTTTTCTCATTTCATCAATTCCAAATGGTACAGACTTCAATTCATTGTGATCCAAAAACAGCTCTCTCAGAGAGTGATATGCTCCAAAAAATGATACTGGATCTATTCCATCATCAGTAAGTTTGTTAAAGGACAGGTAGAGATACTCCAGCCCTGGCTTCATGTGACCAAACACATATCCTGGGATTCTTTCAATCTGATTTCCTATAAGTATCAGATGTAGTAAAGATTTTGGCAGATAGGAGGGAACATGATATAACTTGTTATAAGAGAGATCGATTGATTCCAAGTTCCTGAATTAAAGGAGAAAAGAAAAATGGGCTGTAAACATGATAGCATTCTGCATTGTTACTGCTATGTTCTGTACAAAACAATGCTTAACATGATTACAAGGAAACTAAATTTCAAAGGGAAATCTGTTCTTCTTAATGGAACAGAATGCATTTTATGGAACATGGTCATGCATAATTACTCTGGGAATAGAAAGAAATTAAGTGAATTATCAGACAAGCACAATGATGCTGTTGGTGGGAAGAAACCTACAGGAATGAGTACAGAGAGAAGGTTGGATAGAGGAAACTCAAGGGACCAGTTTGGGATTGATGTGCATTGCTGAACTGCAATAGCGAGTTACACTGCAAAACACCTGATAAGATTGGCACTGCAGTGGCTGGCCCATTGACAGGCATCTGTGCATTTCGTTCTAAAGCCCATTTGAAATGGAATTGTTTTGTGAATGGCTCCTTTAGACTCATTCCAATGTGCTTCACTTCCAGAGATGAGAGAAGCCCTTACTAACAGTGTGGTTGTTTTCAGATTAAGCAGTTTACAAATCCAGAAATCAGCTGGTAGGGCTGCAGCTGACAGATTATGGCAAGGTACCCTATGGAGCTTGGTAAAGAATCTACCAGAAGAATTGAAAGCAGTATCATCTTTTGCTGCTTTCATTCTCATTGCTTCCTCTGCTTATATTCTACTCTTACCCAATGGGGCTGCACAGGCTTCCCTTCATCTTACTTGCTTCTATAATTTTAATCTGAGGGAAATAAGACTAGGATGATATTCAATTATTTTTAAAATACCTGTGAGATAATGATATATTAGCACCAAATTATTGTATAATTATATGGAGTATTATTGATAATTAATGTTCAGTTTTTGATCGGTCTGTCAGAAAAAAATGTTCAAACTTCCATGTTACTACAGTACAGAATTCAGGTGTAAAATCTTTTTGCTTTCAAGCCAACTCTGAATACTTCCTAGATTATACAATTTAAGCAAAGGAAACTGAGACAAATTAGCAAAGGAAATTAAGGCAAATTAGCTAAGAAAATCAAGTAAATGAAAACTCCAATTTCAAGCGAAAAGTAATGAAGTGTAAATATTTATTTCATTATCTGACTCACCAATAACAGAGAACTAGAAAATAATTATAGTTTAAATGATTCATACTTACTCTTGGTTTATCCAAGCCAAAGGTGCTATTCTGTGCTCTTCTAATTTGTTATGCTTTAGCACAATGACATTTATGTTTCTTGTATGGTTAAAGCAAATTTCTGACACTTCTTCAATTTGATTATTTTCAAGGTATAACTCCTGAAAGTACATTTGGAAAGAAAATGTGTGAAAGCAAAATACGCTCTTCTTTCCCACTGCAAATTCAACATGTAGCTATTACCTGTCCTGTATATTACCTGATCTGTCTGTTAATTTCTGGATAAAGAAATCATAATCTGAATCTGAGCTGGTTTGTATCTGTAGTGTGACTTTCAGAAATGCAGTTTTTCAAAGCAATTGTTTTGTTTTCTCATTTGTGAGAATAGAGATTCCTTTGAAAGATCTAATAGAAAAATAACTGTATCGTTTGTCTTGTCTGAAGTTGTACAGTGTAAGAGTACATAATGTAAGAGTGATGAGATTGACAAGAAGTTGTTTGTTTGTTTGTTTGTTTTATCTTGGAAAGCTATTAGTGAGAGGAAAAAATATTAAGAGTCTTGCTTTCTTAATAATTTTGCTGGGCACTTGTGAGCTTTGAAACTTTCAAATTTGTAGGAATACAGAATGTTAATGTTTTACAAAACTTAATGTTGTGAGTCTACAACATGTCAAAACTGCATATTTTAAACAGATTGAGATCCTGATAATGGCTTGTAATGTAAGATAAATACGATGTGAAATACAGAATCCCAGAAAGTCAGGGGTTGGAAGGGACCTGGAAAGCTCATCCAGTGCAATCCCCCCATGGAGCAGGAACACCCAGATGAGGTTACACAGGAAGGTGTCCAGGTGGGTTGGTATGTCTGCAGAGAAGGAGACTCCACAACCCCCCTGGGCAGCCTGGGCCAGTGTTCTGGCACCCTCACTGAGAAGAAGTTTCTTCTCAAATTTAAGTGGAACCTCTTGTGTTCCAGTTTGAAACCATTACCCCTTGTCCTATCGTTGGTTGTCACCGAGAAGAGCCTGGCTCCATCCTCCTGACACTCACCCTTTCTATATTTGTAAACATTAATAAGGTCACCCCTCAGTCTCCTCCAAGCTAAAGAGCCCCAGCTCCCTCAGCCTTTCCTCATAAGGGAGATGCTCCACTCCCTTCAGCATCTTTGTTGCCCTGTGCTGGACTCTCTCCAGCAGTTCCCTGTCCTTCTGGAACTGAGGGGCCAGAACTGTACACATGTGGTCTCAACAGGGCAGAGGAGAGGGGAAGGAGAACCTCTCTGGATCTAAATGATGAAATAATGTTAGGAATGTCACATTTTACTGTGTTATTTTTGATGCCTTTTTTTACTCTTGTGGTTGGCTAGTGGCTCTTCCATGCTCTCAAGAAGTCTGTTTTGAGATATATGTCTTGTGAGCTTTCCTCTGTGCATTAACCCAATGTTTACCATGTTTTTTCCGCTAAGACATTGTATTAGGAGTTTTTGGTGAATTATGTGCGACTGAGCAGACAGAAGTTGCAGGAACTATTTTGTGAGACAGCACTAGATAAATTCAGACTTAAAAGATACCTCTCGGGAGGGAGTTGGGTACATAAGTAAATTTCTACAAATAATGATTTAGGAATAAAAATTACTAGCGTTACCTCAAAACAAATTTATAATATTTAACTTTATCTCCACCTGATGATAGTAAGGCAGTAAGTAGGAGGAAAAAAGATTATGAAAATGTCTGGAAAAATAAAGCTTTCTTGTTTGGTTGGTTTTGTTCTGTTTTGGTTTTCTTTTTGGTGGTTTTGGTTTTACCTCAAGAGTAGCAGGAAGACCTTGTGGGATAATTCTAAATTTATTTCTTCCCAGTCGCAAATAGGAGAGACTTTTCAAAGGATAAAAGGCCAAAGGGCTGACATTCGCTTCACTAAGTTTATTGCCTTCTAATTCCAGAGTGACCAAGTTTTTTAAATCTAGGGAAAAAAAGTTGGAATTTCTGTAAGTTAATGCCATCTTATATCTTGTTAAAATGCATGTTTAAAAATTAACTGTCTTAAGCGTTATTCAGATCAGTTTACAGCAAGGAAGAAATATAGTGAAAGAATTTTCATTATCTCATAATCATAGAATTATATTGCTTATTAGTTTGTAGAATTTTAGAGATTCACACTTTTGTGCAATTTAATTAATAATATAGTTTCACCACACATAAAGCAATTAGGTTTGGGTCAGGAGAGTATGTATATTCAACATATGATGGATATTCATTCATATGACGGATATTAGTTTTCTTAGTACCTTGTAAGCCATCTTCATCAATGGCATGAAGGTGGTTGTCATTTATTTTTATTTCTTCCAACGTTGATGGCAGTCCAGAGGGAATATGAACCAGCATATTTCCATCCAAATACAAACGTTTTAGCTTTTTCAGGACCTTAGTCAGAGGGATGAAGAAGAGAACTTAGATTATCCAAGTATAAAATATACGGTTAAACTTAATCTTGAAATCTTAGTTCACATTTTCTCAAACACACACATTTTGAAGATTTTCAGCAGCAGTGCACGAGTATCCAGTGTTTGGAATTAAAAAGTGGCTTTCTCCTGTCAATTTAATCAATTGGTTTATTTATGCCAAATATTAACAAAGGTGCCAGTTGATGTAATGTGTAACCAGAAGAGGTTGATTGAGCACATCAGCTTTTAACGGGGCCCAGTCATGACTGCTTGTATTACCGCTACGGCCCGTGACTCATGTAGGTATTACCCCACTGCAGGATTTAGGAGTTCAAAGTACATACATTTATAGATCATGCATTTATACTCTTTGTTTGTGAGCAAACTGATGGTTTTCTATAAGTCAGCAAATTTACCTTACTCAAGCATAACAACAGCATTTTTTTCAGTGACCTAGGATTTTATTACTTTAGCTGGCTTAAAAAATCGGTATGAAAAATTATGACAGATTAATTTTGACAAATGCACATCAGTAATCATGCAGTAGTGAGCATTTCCTTAAAAGGTGGAGTGATGTAAGCCTCATGAAAATTTATTTCATGATTGAAGCACCTTCCTGGTCAGTCTTTTCCATCCACTTTGATTTCATAGGAGTTGTACAAACCGAAGTCCTCTGAAATCAGCCAAAGTTGTTCATGCTATGGAGGGAGGTGGTATCCAGAGAGTCCTACAAGAAGACTGATTGCATATGGCAGGAAACAAAAGTAAAAACATACTGTGATAATTCGATACGTTGTTTGTATGCTTTTTGTAGCCATCTTGCCTGTAAAAGCAAAGCCTTGATGACTTACTTCTGCACTTGAATTACTGCCTGTGCATACTTGCTTGCATAAGAAATTGTTATGGGACTATTCTGTCTTCAAGTAAGGAATATGTAGATGCACTTGAATATCCGATTACCGTGTAAATTCTCCTTGGAAGAAAAAGACTGAATACAGAAAGATTCTTGGACTATTTTATGAGAAAGCAGCTCTTTCAGTAAGCTGCTGTGCTTCAAAGTATCTCATTAAAGATAGTCAACAATAAGGATACAGCTGATTACATGAACTGCTATCGAGTGGATTTTTATAGCAAGACCTGGCATTAGCAGATCTTTTAGGGTATTCCAGAGCATAAGCTTTACAGAGCTAATGTAGTGAGAAAGATGATACATACATTTACAAATGTTGGGCCTAAATATCCCAGGTGTTGTTAATGGAATATGAGCCGTTCAATTCTGAAACACCTCAGCTGCACCTGATAAAATATCAGAAAACTGTCCCTCTCTTATTGTTAAAAATTTAGTACTTGGTGAATGTCTTTCAAAAGTCTCCAGATATTATTGATTATGACAAGAGATTTCCTGAAATAGCCAGGATTAACTGTATTGCAATTATATGATGTTTGCTCATACAAGGTGCAAACTGTTTTAGATCCATAGACTGAAAAGCAAGAAAAACTTTCCTTTAAGCAATGATTAGTCATAGGATAGTAGAAAAGTCAGTTTTTCTTACTTTGAATGCTTTGGGACCTATGCCAGGAGAGGTGATATTATTTTTACTCAGATCAATCCATTCCAGATTAGGTATTCCATTGAATGCCTCATCTGAGATAGTAGTGATACTATTTCCTAGGACAGAATTCAAGAAAATAGTTTGAGTTATGAAATACAGTATGCATCTGAGCTGTGTGGTATTGTACATGAAAAATAGATTACAAAAATTGTTGTATTATGTACAATAATGGTGTGTAGATATATTCATATTAGGATTTAAACACTAGTAAGGAAATCTAACATTTTTAATTTATTGCTTTAGAGGTTTAGCTGTGAAATTAATTCTAATACATATCTATGATAAGGAACGACAAAGTATTAATGCTATTGTTGACTGTATTTGAGAATGGATAATATTACTTCATGGGAAAAAATAGCGCCAAGTAGAGCCGTTATTTACCTGTGAGGTCTAGACTTGTTAGATCTGGATCTGAGATTGGTGGGATTTGTGTAAGTTTGGCGTTGATGCAGCTCACTGTGGTGTCCGAGGCAGAACACGCAGCTGGCAGAGGAGGAGCTTCTATGGGTGGAACAGGAATTGGGAAATGAGATGGCATTCTGAAAGTACCATCATCTTCATCACTTTCATATTGTACATCATCTTCTGCAGCTTCTTTTCTTGTGACAGGCTGCTTCTCTCTGCGACGGCCTTTATCCTTACGTCGATTTTTTTTGCCTTTCCTTTTTCTTTTCTTTTCACCCTTTTTGTGACCCTCTTTGTCTTTAAGCTCTACCACTTCTGTTCTAAGCAGTTCATCTTTTTCAGTTTGAGGATGCGCTGATGACAATACTTTGGTGTTGTCAAGGTCATTGGGTTCTGGAGAATCACCAGAAAACTCACTTATGTCATCCAGTGAGATAATACTTGGATCCAAACTGGATGCTAACCAGAGACAATGAGAACAAAAAAAAAGTTGTCTGATAAGAGGATATGAAACTAAAGTTTTAGTAAACCTTGTTCCCCTCATATAGTCAAAATATGGTAACTATAGAAGAATAGTATTCCCCTTAGAATATGATTTGAAAGAATGAAAATATGGGCTTATATTACTACTTGATAGAAGAGACATACTTTGAGAGATTACTATGTCAACCATGAAGTTTGTAGACAGATGTGATTCATTCCAACTCTAGAAAAAAGTGGAGAAAATTAATATAGCCTTCATTATCTCCCTTCTTAACTAGTATCTTAATTAGTTGTTTTCTATTAATGGAGGTGTCTAAAGAGGAAAAATAATCTGTCTGGAAGTGAGTGGAAGGTAATTGGAATAAAATTCACAAAGGTTAAGACTTGTTCTCCTGTGCAAAGGACTGTCAGGTGCAGACAAGGCTGCAGGTGGGGAACCTCCTGGGGAAATGTGTTAACTCCATTACCAAAATGCAGTTTTTACTCGCATGACCCCGCAATTCACATAAAAGGAGACTGTTTCTATCAACATGACTTCTAGTTCTACAGATAATTTCTATGATGTCTCTACATTTCTGTGTGTCGTATGTGTGCACACATGCGACACTAAATAATATTTTTATGGTCAGTGGAGTTTAAGTTCAGCATGTTGCAGTCTTGGGATCTTGGGAGTGAGGGAAGGAAATCACTTTTTGTCTTTATCTCCTCAATTCCTTTCCTCTTAAAGGTACTGATTTTGTTCAAATTTTTATGAAGAAGCAAGATTGTAGTTCTGTTGTTCCTCTTGTGAGTTGACTTTTGTCTCTTGATTTATACTAAGTAGCTGCATGTTTTTACACTCCTAACAAAGATTTACCAGTCTGTAAACTGTTTATTATGTATGAGTAATACATTAATAATGGTTAGTAGTTATTGACCAATCCTTTGTAAATGGAAGTGGGATATAAAATGTAACCAGATGTTCTTTCTTCATACATTTGCCAAAATTTTGTTAAGATAGGAGGGAAGAAGCAGAAAGGGGAAAATAAAAAGAGAAATACAAATATCTTTACTATTGCATACTTAACATCTCTTATGTAAGTATTGTGTCAAAGTCATCTAACAGCTAGTGTACTCTAAGAAACTGAAGACAACTTGACTAGAAATTATGAAGACCTGCTCTTATGCTCATGTAATTCAAGACTTGTTTTTGCTATAAGAGGATAATGCATACCTTAATCCTTGATATCGTTAAATGTAGCCTTTATGTTACGTTTTGGGTGAGAGAGTTTTAAAAAAATAAAAATACTATGGTGGACCATACCAGTATCAGAACAAACTGGGCAGCATTCTCCTGCAGGTATAATAGTTTGGGGACATTTCAGAGGGTGGCACATGGTTGTGTCACATATCACTTCTCCTTTTGAACAGAGACAGGTAATGCAGGGCTGGGGAGACCAGACGGCTTTATCATACAGAATCATCCCATTAGCTGTGCAGTGTCCCTTCTTTCCTAAGAAAAAATAGAAAATTGGAGTTAAATAGCTTAAACTAAAATAAAACCAGCACTGTTTATTTGAAAGTTTGGAAAGAAGTGCTGCTATTTTGTTGTCATTTTGAAAATATGTAAAATACACCCTATTCTAAGTATCTTACCCCTATTCCTTATTCTTCATAACTCTGTTTTCTTCAGCTTAGTAGCAGTCTCCAGTGCCTGTTTGGTTCTTGGCCTCTCTGCTGTGAAGGTGATGAAGGCCAAGCACACAATTAATGTGGATGGAGCTGTCACCTGCTCACAGCTTCACCCTGAAAGCTGAGGGCAGGTTCTCTGTCCCCCAAATTGTCTGTTCCCTCTGTTTCAGGCAGTCACTAGAATAGTTTGTTTCCTCCTCTTCCTAGCCAGCTGATGAGGACCCTCACCAGCTTTGTCTTCTGGAAAAATCTTGAGTTATTCAAGTTCAGAGATATTCCTAAAACGGGAAAATTAAATCTAAATGGTGAGTTTGAGAGTTTTTTTGCATGGCAGGTCCTCTTTCCTCTCCATGCTTAGAAATGGAACGCAGAAGTCACAGATCTCAATGAAAGCTGTGCATAGATACAGTTGAGAAAGAAGCAAACTTTTTCTTCATTACAATGGAATTAAAATAAATCATGCAGAACCTGAGAATATTTTTTCCAGAACCCCTTCTCTTTCTCTCGTGTGCACTAGACATCTTTTCTAATATATTGCATATTAAATGAGAAAGTTTTGTTAAGGCTTTGTGGAACTGAGAGGCTAACAATATTCACTTTATAATGACTGTGGATGGTCTTAATGGAAGTAAAGTCCATTCTGTAATAACTGGTAAGATGAGAAACATCTCCACTTTCCTGTAACTGCTTTATCTGAAAAAAAAATCTTTGCTAGCAAAGCAGAAAGTTCAAATAAATACTTTGTCTCCAAAACTTCTGGACATGAATCTACACCAAGAAAAAAGATATTTCCACAAGGTACCTGTAGAAATTTTCAGAAAGAAATGTAGAAAAGATTTATTTTGTAAGCTATACTCAGATATCCAGTAGGCAAGTTGTTTGAAGAGCGTAAAGACTTGGGAAGGAAACTGTTCCGAGTGTCTCTTTCCTTCCAGTGATGGAGTCTGCCTCAGCAAAAGTTTCCTTGGGCGGTTCTCATCCAGACTTCAGGATAAACATTGCACTTTAGCATGATGCTTTTTTTTTTTCATTCATTTGAGAGAAGGGAAGCCAAGGTTGAGATTCTTCATCCCATATGAATATTTTCCTATTTTTGTGCATACCTCTGAATCCAGTGAGAACCTGCACTCCCTACACACCTTCCTTTTCCTCTTTCTAATTAATGTAAGAACGCACTGCCGAAGTGCTAGTTTCAAGCTGAAAACCCATTTTTAAGTTACTTTGCACTTTCCTGCATATAAATACAAAAAAATTTCCTCTTTTCCTATATGGTTTGACTTCATCCTTCAGCTAAAGATTGTCTAATGCAGTGGAAAAATCTTACCTCGGCTGAACTTGCTTTCAAGAGACTTTCATTAGTGATAGATGAATAGTTTTTGGAGGGATTGCTTGCTGGATTTGTTTCCCACACTCCACCCTGGTCCATGCATGGTTGTGCAGCTTTAAAGGGAAGATTATTCAGGATGGTCTCTAAATATCCTGACCAGGCTATTGTCAATATTTGGTTTGAAATGTCTCTGGACTTAATCAAATCAGGCATTTTGCAAAGTCCTTCAAGGCAGTCTTAATCTCAGTTTCATAACAAAGGTGTATTCCTTTGCTTAGCTATTTAAAGAACAGTGAAAACAAACCTGTGTTCTAGAATAAAAATTGATTATCAGAATCATCCTGTTTGGATGCTCCTCTATATTCCTTATATTTTTTAAAAAGTGCTCTTTTGATGTAAGTTACTCTCCAGACGAAATGGGAGAGAAATTAATTTTTTGAACAGTTGCATCTTGTTTTTTCAAAAACCCATTTTTAAAGGTCCAGGATATGTGGGCATCATTTTGGCCACATAACATTGTGCTCTAATCAAGCCATGTTAACTGAAGGAGATTAATTAGCCCAGGCCAAATGTTATTTGGCTGGAAGTCCCTTGTCATTCTACCCAGGTATCTGTAATCCAGCTGTTTGTTGGATCCTGACTTCTGGTTTTTATGTGCTTGCCAGGAAGCCACAATATTTCTTTTAAATAATCTCCAAAGGAAACACAAAAAGAACACTACACTTGCTCATGTTAAACAATAAAATGTCAGCTGTTCCAGAGGAATGTATCTGGCTTGAGATGGAAATTCTTCTGTGCTTCCTTAAATTCTTTATTTTGTTTTAGCTACTATACTGTATCTGAAATTGGTGCAAGTCTTGTCTGAATAAGCATAAAGACATGGTTTATCAGGCCTTGGCCTCTGCAGCCTTCTTTAACAAATTATCTTGTTTTCTGTGAACGTGAGAGTTACTTAAAAAGACAGGACAAGTGTGTGTGCTCAAAGAGGTACCCACTTACTGTGTGGCAGAACTTCTATTTGGCACTCTTGGAATTCACATAACCCCTCTGACACAGAGTACAGGCTGCGCTGAGATGCTCCTTAAACTTCCTGTCCACCAAGTAACTTCAGGATGGTGGTACGAGCAAGGAGAATGAGGTGTAAGACATATTAGAAATAGTGCAGCGGTGCACATCCCGTTCTGTGCTGCTTAATGGGCAGACTGTAAAGGACAAACAACTGCAGGTTCTCTTATGTTGTGGTGAACTGTTTGATTTCATTTAAATGGTTCACTTGATTTCTATATGGAGGAAGGAGGTATTATCTGGTTACTGTTAAATCTATATTTAAGTCTTAATTTTCATCATGCATATAATTTCTGTAAATTGTTTTTTTAGGCTACTGAGAGCAAAGTTAGTAGCTAGGAGAATTAAAATTAAGTTTTGGATTACATTTTCTTCTGTTCTGGAGCATGATTAATAATACTGTTCTATTATTTAACAGGCTCTGTTTTTTCCAAATCTGACATTAACTTGAAAAAATTTTGAACTTTAAAAGCTAGACTAAAAAATGCCTTGTGGTTGAAGTCTTTGGCAGATGAGCACAGGACTTTTAACCTTTGGAAATATGGTGTAAATTCAGTGTGAAGCTCCAAATAAAATGAGTTCAGTGGTTTTAGCTCAGCTTTTGGATGCAAGTCCAGATAGAAAGAAACAAACGGAGCGGGGAGGGGGGAAGAACCATGCATTATTTCAGCATGACTGATGGTCTCTGACAGAGACACTGGAATATCTTACATGAAGTGTATGCTATTTATGTGGCATTTTCCTCTGTTTAATTTTAAAAGTATTTTTAAATTAAAGGTTTGACATTTGTAGTATGTAATAGTGTTGTACACGCTAGAAATGCTATAGTCAAGGGTTTTGCTAGTTTTCCCATCGAAACTCCTTCCTTTAAAATATTTGATTTGACATAGTTCAGCCTTTCTGAAAGTGAGGATTAACCACAAATAATAATTGTTGAGAAAATGTGACTAAAATATGTTTTGCCATTTAAGTTCAGACCTATTAGCCTAGTGGTCATGTCTCTTGTGTGATACCCTAAGATTAACGTTTTGCTTATAAAAATATATTATGATCATGTTATATAGAACAGTGGTAGTAAGGGCATTGTTTTTGTTGTGTTTGTTTGTTTCCTCATAAAATTGCATATGGTGATTTTACTCAGCATGTGATCTCTTGGTGCTGGAATGGGAGTATCTTTATATTTATTAGGTACAGAGTGGACACTCCCTTGTATTGGTTCCTCACAACATCCCAATGTCTCTTCTTCAACCTCTTATGTACAGAAATGAAGTGTTATAACATCTCAATAATTTTTAATTGGTTATAACATCTTGATAATTTCAATTGGGTTTCAAAACTGAAAAATACTGACAGTGGTATTCAAAAGTTCTTATCTGCACAATGGATGTCTGATTTTTAGACTTTTGGAAACTTTGTGATGTTGAATGTATAATCACGAGCATTCTAGAGCATGAGTTCTCTCTACTGCACCAAAGAGACGCTTAACAAGTATCAGTTCTCAGTCCCTGCCTGGTCTTGTGTTCTTTGGGGAGACTGTAGACAGGCCTGTTACAATTACCAAGTACCAGTAGAGATCAGTGAAATTACACTTTTTTGTTTGTTTCTTAAGACATCAAATCCTCTTTTATACATCTCCTTCAAAACCCATAAGATACATATTAGTACAGCAATGTGAAAACCTCTAGATCACCAAGAAGCTGAGTTTTATATAAATCATACTATTGAACTTCTTTTAAATAAATCAAGGTTCTCCACATTAGATGGAGAATAGAGCGATCCTGTGTTGAATTTGTGGCTTTTTTCCTCCCTGTTTAATTTTCCATCTTAAGGGTCTTGTTTGTAATGTAAGTTTCATATCACAGATATTACTGTATGTTACTGATTTACTTACAAAATAAGGACTTATTCCCAAAATATTGCATGTACACATAGTACGAATGTTGCTTTTCAGAAAATAACAACAATAACAACAAACTTAAATCCATTTGAAATAACGTGTTGTTTGTGTTAGGGCCTCAGTGAAAGTTAGTTGACTTAGGAGATACATTGAGGAAGAAATTCTTCAAAATGGCCTTCAAACTTGCTACATGTTTGAAGATATGAAAATATCCCAACAAAATTTACATTACCTTGTTTCCCTGAAAATAAGACAGGGTCTTATATTAATTTTTGCTCCAAAAGATGTGTTAGGACTTGTTTTTCCATGAACAATAATCTACATTTATTCTTGAATTTAAAAAGAACATTTATTCAAATATAGTCCCAGCATCACATTCTGGAACATCATCATAACTCTCCGATCTGTGTGTGAGAGCCAACTTGCCAACCCTTATTGGTCTGGGTCTCATGGGGTGTTTTGAGTGTGCTTCTTTTGGGGCTGTCAGCTTTTCTTGGTGAAGGGTCTATCTGTCCTGCTGCATTCTATTGCCAATTAATTTTACTTTTTTACATGTATAGCTGCCTGGGCACTTTTTAAATTGACTTATGAACTGTAACTAGGGCTTATTTTTGGAGTAGGGTTTATATTTTGAGCATCCTCAAAAATCCTGAAAAATCAGGCTGGGGCTTATTTTCAGGTTAGGTCTTATTTTTCAGGAAACAGGGTAGAGCTAAAATAAAGCTTTCATGATTTTATACAGTTCATTTGCTATCAAGAGAAAAATGGGCCCACTCTAAATAGCAGAGGGCTTTTTTCTTACCTGGTAAGACACTGTAACTGGATTCATGTCCACCCAAACCTATGAGAGAGTCAAACACTCCCATGACACTGTCGTCAATATTAATCAGAGGGATGCTGGGGACTACAGCAACAGGAGCTGGAAGCTCTGTCCTCGACTGTCTTGGGGACCTGTGGCCTGCCGGGGAGCTCCTCATCTGTCCTCTGGAGCGCATTCTTCTCCTGTGCCTCCTGGCAACTGCGCTGGTTTCATTTTGAGAAAAATCAATGCACAGAGAGACAAGAAGGAAATAATAGACTAATGATGTAGCCTCCATGCTTTTGTGCGTCTCAGAATGGATCCTGGAAGGGCAAAAAAGAAGACAATCAGATACCTAGAGAGTTTTTAGGATTGCGTCAGTCACCTGGTGCACTTTTCAAAGCAGGTGGACCGATACACAGTAGGTGATTATCACCAAGCTTCCTCTTGGAAAGAAATTGCCCTCTGGGAGCTCAAGTAAGCAATTTTAGTTTTGTGGTTCTCTGCCCTTAAGGACAACAGTAAAATTCAAATAGGTGCTAGCTTTGTATTTGAGGTTGCATTTAAAGAGGTAGTTTAGATTTGCAGTGCCAGCGGGCATTTGTGGTTTAGTAAGTGTTACTGCTTCCAGCAAGGGAGATCTTGAGAGCTGTAAAGTGTAAAAGTGAAGACTTTTTTGATTGCTAAAATTTCTTCCAGGTTGTTGTAGCTCCCAAACATAGAAATGGCAAAGTAACAGAAAAAATGCTCAATTAATTTCTGATACGCTGCCCCAAATGCTTTTGGTTTGTCATTTCTGTGCAAGGTATTTTTCACCATGGATGAAAAGAGATGTTGCTTTTGCTTCCATTTCTAGCCATCCTCTTTTTCACCAGAATCTTTTTGGTTCTGCAGTAGAGGAAACCTTTCGGAAGGTTGGTCGCAATAACACTACTTGTGCTTTTTTAGTGGAAGTTTTTATTAAGCGTAGATAGTAAAAAATGTTCATCTATAATGGGTTCTGTTCTGCATTTAGTTTCCAAGAAATTCAAAATTACTCTATATCTTGAGCATTCTTATGCTTCTAACAGAAAAATTACATTTACTGTCACCAATAGGTGGCATTCCAAAACAGAGCAGTCAAGATTCAGGAGCATGCACAGAGCACAGCCAGCAATGGCTAAACCAGAGTGGAGATAAGGCCATGCGTGTCCAAAGTTAGTCATGATTTGTCATAGCTCTGTTGGCATTATTCTTTCAAAAATGCTTTTGTCCTTGGGGCTGTTTTAACTGAGATGGTAGAGTCTGAAGCCACTGGTATTCTTGTGGTGTTGAGAATGAGTGAAGAACTTGAGGCTTAGATCAATTAGTCATTGTATCTAAGACAAGACTTAGAGTATGACCATGTTTTTTCTCTAACAGTATCTTAAGGGGATTTTAAAAATTCTTTTTCTTAATGTTCATCAGTCTGCCTTTAAATGCAGTCTTTCACATTGGAGTTAGTCTAAGTAGAGGATAGTATTATTTGAGGAACTTTGTTTTTGACTGAATCAGTTTATCTTTTTAAAGTTCATGATTCTTGGTATTTTCAGATTTATATAATAGGTTGGTATTTTGGTACAAGTTTTCTAACTTTCCTTTAACATAAAGCACATGATCGATTGCATGTTTTTCATGCCTTCCACAGCATAATTCTCTTATTTTTTATTCTCATGTTTTTAAATGGGAGGTTGGTAGTAAATAAGCTTAAACCAGTATGCTTTTACTTCTTTCAAATATTATAGTTTCTGTGTTCAACTATTTTAATATTAAAATATTATAATAAATATATATTAATTTGCAGACTTTTGTTAAGCTAACCTAATGTTTTTATTCTATATAAAGGGAACTTGAGGTGCAAGTGTCATACAGAAATCCACGTAATGTCTTATGTAATAGCAGGATTCTGAAATTAATCCAGACTTTAGTTTACTGCTTTCTACCCATTAGAAATCAGTTATTCACAAATGCTGTGTACACTTTATGTAGGCCTTTTATTTACAAAATTACTGTTAGTTAACATATCAAATAGATGCAGAAGCTTATACTCTGCATTGACGGTGTCTGTTCTTTTTGAGAAAGAGCTTGTTTCTTAGTAGCTGAGCTTGCAGGACAAATGACCTAATGTTTTGGGTTTCTAACTTATTTGCACAGTAATGACTGGCTATAAAATTACACAGTAAACTTCTGTTCCACAAGTTTGAATGAAACACATAAAGAGCCCTTAGGGAAAACTGAATATGCAAAGAAAAGTCTTGAACATGTGTATTCATTCTGTTGAGTTACTGACATCTTAATTATGGTCACATTTTTATAGGATACTTTACAATACCGCCATAGTTGTGTAGTTACGATGCTGCTACATTACATTTGTGCATTAACCATTTCTTTCTGTGGCCAGAGGCATATAATGGCATGACTGAAATACTTTTCCATTCTCTGTGCATATATTTTTAACAGTCAGGAAGAAGGTGGGGTGAATTACATTACATGTACTGTACCAACAATGTCTCAGAGTTTTGCTGTTAACTTCAATATAGAGTAGACCTCTATAGTAAATCCAGTTATTTTCAAATGAAACTTGTTTTCATAAAATACATTAGAATTACAAATAATAAAAAAGTAAACAGCCCATCAGTAATATGTTTTTATAAATTAATCTTGTTCACATATGTGAATTAATATGCTATATTTGCACACCAAGGTAACTCTTCAGTACTGAAAGCTTAATGCTGCTATTTTCAAGCAAATGGTGCTCCTTGCATGCAAAATACTGAGATACATTTCTAAGTTTCTTTCCTTGGCTTATTAAGTAAGTGGTTTCTCACATTTTAACGCCCAAGTTGTGAATGTCATGCAAGAAAAAGACCTTAAATGCATTGGGCCTTTACTGCCCATGGCTGGAATCCCAGATGATCTGTCAGGAAATTGCATTTAGTGCCAGCCAACGCTTAATTTGGAGAAAATTCAACCTATTCCACTTATATGCCTTTTGTAATAAATTATTACATATAAAAATATAGATAGCTAATACAATGAAATTATTATATCTCTGTGTTTCCAGGTACTCTCAACATGGCTGCATTGCTGTACCTTTCTTAATTTTACCCAGAAATGCTTTGATCATGCATAGTACATATAAGCATCTTTATTACCTTTACTGTTGCCATGTAATAAGTTCAGTAGTTTGTAGCTTTCAAAAAGTTTACCTTCAGTAAGTTCAGTGTCTATCATTTTGCTATGATGGAAATAGTTAATTTTAAAAGTAGTGATCCTTTAGAAATACCAGCGTGTCAGAATTTATTAAATAATCTATCTATTCTGCCTCAATTCAAACATTTCTAAGATGTCCAGGTTATTTCTCATGATACACAGAATTTAGAAGTGATTTACCAAGATTTTTCACATACTGTTCTTTACATTTATTGCATAGAAAAGAGTTACATTTACCCACACCAACAAAACTAATTGTGCTTTCAGTTAGTTTAAGCTTGAAGTGCATGGCAAACATTTACACCAGACAAAAAGCAGATCGACTGGTACTGCATACTTTATCTAGAAAAGCATTTCTGTTCAGTATTGCTAAATATAGCTAGTATTATTTCATACATATTTGCAAAGTTAACATGTAGTTTAAGCCATTCAACACCATGCTTTAAGCAGTAATTTAAAATTTAAAAGGTTTTACCTTGTAATCTAACCTAACAGCAGATTCTGCTTGGTGTCATTTAGTCTCCAGTTGCAAATGAAACAAAATCACAGTGATATCTTTAAAACAAACAGAGAAACAGTAGGGATTGTTGAAACATGTTAGATGATTCCTTAGTTAAGCCTGAAATAGCTTCTTTCCCTGGGGACAAAGCGCTGTTCTGTTCTGTGTGCAGAGAATCTCCGCTAATACTGGTACTCGGAGAACTAAAAAGCTCACTTAAGGAAAACGAAAAGCAGCACAATATGTTCGGTCCGTAGGCTGACAAGGCACAGCTGGAAATTCTCTTTCAGTACTTACAGTTGCATTAGGAACAGGAAAACAGAGTGATTTCACATCAGACAAAAATATGTATTTTATTGAATTCTCGTTTATGTATTCAGCAATTTAGTTTCTAGGTGACCTGATTTTAACATAAATTTATTCTTTTACAAACATAATACATTTTTGTAAGTGTAACTTTAACACAAAGGCATTTACTAAAATTAGAACTTTTTTCTTCAATTCATATTTTCTTAATCCAATCCTGCCCGTATAACTTATAATCTGTAAGCAGCAAACCTTTTTGTTGAAGTTTTAGCATGGAAAATGTTTCTTTTGTCCACTTACAGCAATGATTTCACCATAAGTTGTAGCTTATGCATGGAAAATAAAATGACTGAAGCATTTTCCCTTCATTTTTTTGTAAGGCTAATTACATCCTGAAACATGATCCTGAAGCACAGCTCTGCAGAAACTGCAGTCAAGTTGGTAATCCAAATATGAGAGCTGAGCGTGAGGGGGAGGGAGGGAATAATGTACTTTACCACAAGCCCTTTGTCCGCCAGGAGCTTTTGCCTTCATCCCCAGATAGAGCTTCTGCAGAGTGTCAGTGGGTGATGAGCTGGTGAATCTGCTAAGCTTCAGAAATGACAAATTCACCTGGTAGATGGAGTTGTCGGAGTTGTTCTGGCAATAAAATTTTGTTGTTTGCTTGAATTCATACTCTGAGGAATGTTTAGACAGATAGTCATGGAATGGTATAACCATTGAGTCAACCATAATTGTTAGCCTGGATGTGGTGGAAAGATACTGGGAGAACATATTGTCTCTTAAAAACAGTCATTCTGTTTCTACTGTGCTTTGCTTTGCAAAGGCAAAAGAAGAAATATTAAACTTTTGGAGTTTATCTGGAACCCTTTAAAAGGAATGGGGATAGTTCTACTTAACAAATGGAGTTAGCATCTGTAATGAGATAGCTCATGGTTCAGTGCCTGTGCTAAAAGCATTGTTTTGTAAAGAGTGAGTCAAACAACAGCAAACAGTTGTTCCAGCACAAGTGGGGAAAAAATAGCAAATTATGTATAGTTACGCATGTCATCTACAAGACATTACATACTTAAACGATGGTGTATTTATTAGAGACAAAAGCGACAGCATTCACTTCATTGTACACCTAAGTGCATCTTGTGCTTCTAGTTGCTGTATCAAGTGTCACCTTCTGATAGTGGTCAGGCACAGCTCTCCAGAATGCCGGCCTAGCTGGGACAAGGACTAGTAGGCCAGGGGGGTGGGTCTGGCCAGCCTTTACTCATGTGAAGTTCTGATTTAATGCATCTGCTTTGGATGTGGCATCTCTGATTGCTGAACTCCAGTGAAGAGGTTGGTTAAAGCTGGATTTTTTATTTTCTGTCATCTCTGTATTTTTTGAAAGGTCAACATCTTCCATCTTCTCTGCTAGATCATACAGTGAAAATCCTACATCCTCTAAGCAGACCGAGGGATCTCTTATGGTATTAATAAATCAATATAAAGACTTATCTGAAACAAGCACTTTAACATGAACAAAGGCTTGCTCATTTTAAGGATCTGAGATTATCTATTTATCTGTTATATCTGTATTCCGTAGTCTGGGTTTTGCACAGAAAGCAATTGCTAGCAGGGACACACTTCCTCTGATAATGTTACTGCTTCTAATACGTGAGTGGAAGTCCTGGAGGCATTATATTCTGGTGGTATCCATGTTTAGCCTTCCTTGTGGCCACCTTGAAATCACTGTTCTCCTTTAATATGCATGCCAGAATAGTTTCTCCTATATGTATCCGGTACCATCTGGTATTTCTGTTACACTTAAGTTAAAGAATCCAAACAAAAGCCTTTTGTACCAAACAAATAATCTATTTGTTCTTCTCCTTCATCCCTCTCCTTACCTGGCATAAGATTGTGATCTTAGTAGTACCTGCCATTAGTGTGAAACAGAACACCTGTGAGGCCCTTGCTTATCTTTTACTCAGCTTTTGTTAAGGAAGAAATAAAGCCAATCTGAGGGATCTGCAAAGACATAAGCTCCCTTTTCAGGAAAATGACATTACACTTTCCTACAGTGAACAGTAATGTTTCAAAATTGTAGGAGCTGTTAAAGAGAGTGTCCAGTAGTTACCTGGTATCTGGAGGGTTTTGGGGGTTTTTTTCTTGGCAAAAGTAGTATCTGAAAGTTGATGTCATCTGCTGCCTTCCAATAAGATTTAAATATCTGTAAGATTAATAATTAAATATTGTTATTTAAATTAAAATTTGCCATGCAATCTTGCCTGTCATAATAACTAAAGTAAAAATACTGTATATTCAGTTAAAACCTCAGACTAGGATGGCCTTGCAAATTATTTCAGACATGTGCAGGTCAGACTGTTTGAGTGCAAAACATTGCAGTATCCTTAGGGATCTAATATTTACTGTGTTTATGTGAATAATTCACTGTGAGAGCAGAACAAGTTGCCAATATCTGCTTTGTCTGTAAGTACTGTTATGGCTCATCTTTTCAGTGAGTTGTGCAATATGAATGTTATTGTCTATTAAGATGCCTTTTTGTGGAATGGTTTCCTTTGAGGAGAGAAGAGACAAAAACTAAAGAACAGTTTTTAATAATTAAAATAACTTGTTATTATTTTCTATCTTATGGCAAACTGCCGCAAGAATGCTGTTGTTCAGTGTCTTGATCCAGAGCCGTAGGATGTGTGAAATTACTGTGGAGGCCTGGAGCCTCTGGCATGGGCTCTTCATAAAATCTGGGCTGATCTCTTTTCCTTATAGCTCATTATTTGTAGAGGGACAAGGCTTTCCCTCTTACTTTGCTGAAATTATGCAGTGGAAATTATTCATGGAAATCTTCAGTGAAAAAGAGAGGTTAGAATTTAGGTTGGCATCAGGCTTGTTTATAGTGGTTACAATAGTTTTTTTTTTTATAACATCTCTAACTGTACCTATTAGATGACAACCAATAGTGGAAATAGGCTTTTAAGCAATTTGATACAGTTGAAATAAATTTGTTTTCTATTTCTTCCTCAAAAGACCTTCTTTTCAAACACTGATCTAAATCTCACTTTTGTGAACATCAGGTTCTCTTGAGTTAAGGCAGCAAGACTCCTGCACCTCTATACTGGATAAAGTCTTTTTTGAAGTTTTAGGTATTTCTAGTAATTATAATGGGTTCACTGTTTCTGCTTGAATTTTCTGATCTGTTGCTGCATGAATTAGAAATGAAATAAAGAATTAGAATTATAGTAGAGAAGCATATAAGAGTAAGCATGATTTTTAAGCTAACCATAGCATATGGATATACCTTATTTCCACATTGGGAAGCAGCCGAGTTCGGGAACATGGCGCAACATTAGGAAACTTTTCTTCTGCTGTCCCAGCAGAACTTGTTCACCTCAGTGGGTAGTGTAACTGTAGCCTTTGGTACAAAAACCTGGATTATTTAAGTACCAGTGTTCTCAATGAATTGAGGCACAAACTACATGATTTGTATATTCAACAGATTCCCACAGAGATTGAGTTTTGGAACCCCATATACAATCTATAACTGATTGCTCTGCATCTATATGTTTGCAGTCATTTCCTCAGACAGTAACAACAGATAAAGCTGGTCTGCTTGTGACAGATTCTCCTTTACCACAAGGGAATACAAGAATATTTACGAACTAGAGAATAATATTTTGTGATCTTACAGAATTACTTCTGAAGTGAGTGGCCAAAGGAACCTTATGACTGCTTTTTCTTCTTCCCTTAGGCATAGCTTTGTACATTGCCTCTCCACAACATCAAATACTGATTTTTCTGAATTTCCTGAGGGCATCAGTAGCATATTTTCCTTTTGCAACAAGGAGAAAGTATTAGTGTACAATAGTGCTAATGTTATTTTTTTTTCTATCAATTTTACTTCGTCCTGCAGGAGTGAATGGTGGGCAGAAAAACTAATGTTCACTGCTATGGCTCTGTTCTAAATCTTAGAGTGGAGGTAAAATTAATGTATAAGTTAATACAATAGACTCTGTGGTGTTGAAAATGGTTCATAGATTTTCAAATTCTGTCTGGAAAGCCACTTAAATACATGGACATGTTGAAACAGGAGGAATAACATCTCTTTCTTAGTCGTCTTGAAAATGCCATAAAACAAATAAAAATTCTTAAGCAAAGTTAACAAGACAAGCATCTGGGATTGATCAGTTTAAGAGTGGAAATTTGAGAGATGATACATGAGTATAGAAAGAAGAGTTGAAGTAACTTTATGATCACAGCTTGTAGAACTGAGGTTTCATGATCTCTATATTATACCTTTTCACAATGTAATCTTTTATCTGCATAATGGGCAAATCAAAACCATGAAGAGAACAGGAATAGCTTTCACTGAGCCAGTTTCATGCCAGGTGTAACCTAGGTTATCATATGAGAGCAAAGAATGCATTTATTTTAGACAGCCACTGATACCTTACAGGATTGCTTAAATTACCTTCTTCACTTACTCTATGACTATACTCAGGAGGTCAGGTAGGTCATCTGGTCCAACCTGCTGCTCACAGCAGGGGGAAGATGGAATTCAGGACAGGTTTTTGTTCAGTTGGTTATGAAAGGCATCAAGGATAGAGTTTACCCAGCTTCTCTTGGCTGCCGGATCCAGTGCCTGACTGCCACTGAGGAATTTTATTTTCTTTATCTCTCATCCTTCTGAGGATGCACCTCCATGAAGAGCTGTGCTTTGTATCCCCTTTGGTGCTGCAAGGCTACTCTCACGTTTTCCCTGAGCCATCTTTTCTCTGGGCAGAACCAGTCTCTTATTTCTATTAATATTTAGCAAACCCTAAGGCACTTGGAAGTGGTTCAGAAGGGTATATAGCGTGCTTGGTTAGAAAATGCAATTGACAATGACATTAAAATAGTCTTAAAAAAAATATCAATCAGTGCTGCTTCAAATGATGTGTATATTTTTATTGTATATATTTCCTGGAGTGTATATTATTTTATTGTCTTATTCCATGTATTCTAAATAAGATTAGAGAAGTGTGTTTTCATGCTGACTTTGTTGGCTCTTTGAGTGCTCTTGGCTCTGATATCTCTCCAAGTAGAACTTAGGATATTTGAGGGCTGACTCTTAGCTAGTGATGAGTTGCCAAGTTATGATGGTTCAGACAACATATAGAACAGCCATGCAGTGTAGGGCTTGGAGATCTCTTTTGTCTTGCTGTGATTTGGAGTAAAACAGAGAAAACGTTGACTAAAAATATGGGAATTGTATAAGTGGACAGAATCAGAATTTTCTTATTTTTGCAGCAAGTCATGACAGACTGTTTCTGTAATTTGTACCAAAAAAAGCCCAAAATGATAGATCTGTAGTGTTATTTGAGAGTATTTTACATATGTCTGTATTTAGATAATGATTTATGGGTATCTTACGCTGCACATTGATGCTGTCTTGTTGAACAGTATTAAAGGAACAACATGATGTTCCTTGCATCAAGCTGTGAAGTGTTCTGTTCTCTGCAGTTATGAAGTGATTGTAAGAAATATCATACACCAATGTTGGAAAGTCCAATCTTCTGCATGACTGTGTATCCATTACTGATGAAAGTGAAGGTTTTTCTTATGGTATCTAGACCTATTCTTCCTTGCTTAGTATGTCATGTTCTAGGCAATGTCTGTCACTATTTCAGTTCCTTTTAATGTCGTCGTTTTTTTAGGACACTCTCCTGCTTTGTGTTTCTTTTTACAGACATGTTTTTTTCAGGTCTTCCAGATTGCAGTACCCATTACCGAAGGCATCCTTTAATTTCCTAGTAATCAAATCTTAAGCTACTGTGCATTTTTCTTCAAATAATAATGAAGGTGTCAGTCATCACGGATACTTGCAGTAGACCCAGTGAGGTTTTATCTTGTAGGGCATGTCCTCCAGGATATCCAGACAAGGCAAGTGGCGCTGGCCCCTTGAGTCTTAGGAAATCCTCTCCTTACTGTTGCTCGCTTAACCTTAGGTGAAGCATCTCCAAAGCTGATCTGACTGCCTTGGTATTATTGTCTTCCACCCTGGTCCTTTACACAGGGCTGGCAGATGAAAATGTCAGCTCAATGCTCAGTAACAGCCAATGGAGCTTATACAACATAAGTGATTGTTAGGAAAAGACTAGAGAACAAAACTGAAAACATTATTATGGCACTGTTAGGCACTTGGATCTAGAATGATACTTATGCCATCTTGAGGTCCTCCACCTTTATACAGTGTTAGGATTTTGGATACCCAGCCCACTCATTCTGGTAGTTCTTCATCGATGCCAGAGAGAGCACCCCAGGTCCTCTGACCACAGAAGGCAGTCAGGCACAAGTGTGATCAGAACATAAACAGATTTACTCTTCCAGGCTTTATGATCAGGAACAGGACTGAGTGCTGGCGTGCCCCCTGAACAGCCCTGATCACATTATTTGCTTTACCTTATATTCCTTTATTCCTTTTCCTCCCCTTTTTCCCTCACAAGTTTTCTCATCTGCTTCAAAATATAAAGCCTGCCAAGGTTTATAGCTTCCCTGTTGATCCAGTTTTGCAGACTTTATACCTTTGTTTAGTAATTATAACATGGTTGTCCTCTCATTTTTCCCTTGAGCATCAAGGGAAAACTTGATATGACCCTTCCTCTCTTAGTTTTGCAATATTCTGCCTTTTCGTGTTGCAGTCAGATTAAAGGCACAACAGGTGAGGGTGAGCCACCTGCATATATCATACTGTCTTTTTGTTATCTCCAGTGGCCTGAAATCTTTCATGGTGTCTTCCTTGTCGTGCCACAGGTGAGCAGTAGCCACATGCAAGCAAAAAACACCCCATACATTATCACCTATTATTATGTCTCACCTGATACAAAAAAAGATAGTACATTCTGTAGCTTGAAATATTCCACAGTCATCCTTAGTTTTAATAGCTTTTCTCTCACCTTATCATTGATACACATTTCCTGTTTTACTATGTTATTTAGAGAAGCACTATGTTGAAGCTGGATCCATTTTTTATTCCCAAAGCACTGATGAAACTATGATTTCTGTGAGTCAAAAAACACATCCATGTTCAGGAATTTAAAGCTATTTCTGTTTTGTTCAGGAATTTGAAAGAAAACAGACAGTAGTGAAGGTTATGGCAGCAATTTTTAACCTTTCAGTGAAATAAATGAATGAAATTAATTTTAAAAAATTGCTTTACTCTTAGTTGTCATGATGAATCTTTGCAGTTGCTGGCTGGTTTTGATCAAAGATGGAATCCTAAACTCTGAAATTACTGATGTGCTGGTTTTAAAAAGAAAAATCGTAACACACAAATTTATAGTTGGAAAAAAAAAAGGAATGAGGAAAAAAATTATAACTGTTAAAGTCAGCACAAAACATGAGATGGGGAATTTGGGATTGGCAGTACACTGCATTTCCAAAACCTATAGCACTTACTGCATTCCTTTTTGTAACCAGCGGTCACCAATATCCTTAAGGAAAAAAACATAGGAGAAGGAAAAAATGTGCTGGGAAACCTTAAGAGATATTAAAACCAGATTTCTCTCACATATTTAAAAATATTAACAATACATTGCAAAAAACACTGAGTGTTTCTTTAGGTGGGAATAAACCTAAATTGGCAATAAGAGGTGGACGTAGGTAGGATCTATTTACATTAAAAAGCTTGCTTTTCAACTGTAACTGCATCCTGATTTCAGTTCTTCACTGAAGTGAATGGAATATATAAATATTAATATTTATTAGTATAAACTTTCTGAAGACACTGTTGCCACAACTCAGTGCCTCTTGGTTATGCTTCCTTTCAATCCCACAGCTCCCTTTTGAGTTTGAAATACGTTTTCTCACTTTGTCTAACACACCAGTGAACAGATGGAGTAATTTGGAAACCCCTCCTTCAGCAGCTACCTGAGATCTGAGGCCTGTGTTTCACGTACTGCCTCCAACTAGTGTGTCAATGAAGAAATTCAATGGAATTTTTATTCTTCCATTGTCTAGAGCTTGTTCTCTGTGAAGCTCCATAGCAAGCTGTCCACCTAGATTGAATAAATACTGCTTTAAAACTCTGGCTGTTACAAGTAAATGCTCAAGATTTTCACTCTCCTTCTGTCTTTCCTTTTAAATAGTGTCACTTCTTTTTTCAGGTTCAAATGTTGACACTTCCCTGTATATCAGGCAACTATATTTCAGCTATTTGCTGACTTGTATTTTTCCAAAATATTCATCTTAGGAACTGAGCATGTCTCCAAAATAGCACAAGGAGCTCGGTTTGGGGTTTGGTTTTTTTGTGTGCCAGTATTGAGCAGTGTTACTCATCAATATAACTTTGAGGTTTCCAGCATTTTTCTAAGATAATAATATTTTGCAGCATAAATACAAAAGATGGGGTATTTTTTTTTTGTCCTTGCCATAGTTCACGTAATACTATATCTAATTTCTGCTGTATTCAAAGTTTAACTGAAGACTACTTATACAAGTGTTTTTGTATTTCTTTGAGTTTGTAGTCTTGGATCTTAATTTTAGCAAGTGCCCCTTTAATTATGGGAATATAAATCTGTATCAAAGGCATAGCCCTAATATTTTCAGACATTGTAAACTCTCCTGTTCTAGGCAAATCCCATCGTGTTACCAGTATCATTCTGATAACTTTGAAGTTCTCTCTTCAGTTCTTGTTGCTCCCAAATACCCAGTAAGAGATTTCCTCTGTTTATCCCTTTCATAAAGATCATTGGCCTCCTTTTCTCCTGTAAACTATGAAGAATTCAGAATAGTTCAAAAGAGGATTTTGAAGGTCATAGCAACCTAAACAGCTGCTAAATTTCTAGCAGACAGATGGAAGCCTCCTATAGGTGTTCACTCATATCCTGCCATTGCTGCTTCTATACAGTTGTATTCGATAGACACACACGTCATACCCAGACTGGACAGTCAGGGTTCCTCTTAAACCTTTCAAATAAAGAAGACAGGACTAAAATGAATATCTAGAAGAAGTCTGTATTTTAAATATAGAATATTATTTTGACTTTGTGTATAAATACTGGAAATTGATTGCTCATTACTCATAAGAATATATAATTGTTCTAGCTGTATCTAGTGATGGTTGCTTAGCCTTTTCAAAGCAGTGATTTGCTTTCCATTTAGTTGGTTGTGCTTGGTTGCACATTCCATTTCTGGGCAAAATGGCAAAAAACAGTGACCCTGTAGAACACTATCTATACTTTTCTAAAAAGCAAATCTAATTTTTTATAAACTTATTTTGTATACTGTTGCCATCTTGAATTGTATTATAAGTGAAATAAGAAAATTAATGGTTGATCTTACAGATAAAAATGTTGGTTTGAGATTTCATCTGGTAGAGATTCTTGTGTTCCTGTGGCTCGATTCTTATATCACTTCTGTTTGTTGCCTGAGATGTTTTCATACTCATTGGTTATAATATTAAGCAGAAATTAGTAACAAGATGCCTCTCCGCTGAGAGACTGTCTCAGGAAGGAGATGTAAATGGAGGACACAAATGTTTTGAAGGTTTTTAGTCAAAAAGAGGGATTTTTTGGCAGCTGGTACAAGAAGACACTTTGAGGAAAAAGAAAAAAAACCCCAAACAGAGTTTGCTTGCGGTTTCCTCTTAAATGTAAAAATTAGTTGTCTTTGCCTGTTGATTCATGTTTTCCTCATTACAAAAAGTGGCACCAAATGGTTTGTTTGGGTGAAATAATGGACAATGGCAAAAATTACTTGCACAGGAATTGTACAGTGTGCTATCAATGAGAATTTAAAGGGGAAAAATGTCAGGGATATACATGTGTGTATGTACACATATCTAATTTTTAAATTCAATTTTTAATATCATATTCGTCTTTTTATGATTATCGCATTTCTAGAGATTTTTAATTCCACAGTGCACAAAATCTGGAATTGAGTACAAGTTGAAAACACCTCATTAAGTAATCATTTGTGATTGCTTTATGATCTGACTAGTGTTTGTGGCCAAATTTGTGCAAAATGGGAGTTCCATGTTTCCTGAACCTCCAGCACAATTCCCCTGGTGTCATATTGCACAGGGAAATGCTAAAAACAAAAATGATCATCAGTTTCAACCAGATCTGTTATTCTGGAGGCCTGTGTCTATGTTGTGTATAAACACGTCTTATTGAAGAACATTAGCATTGATTGCTTTTTTCCCAGAGCTCAGAAACACTTTACGGTTTACCTTTTATTGTAATCTCTATCTGTTCTTCATAGCAAATCCTTTGCATTTCCTTTCCTTTGTTAACTAGAAGGCTCATCAAATGACTGAAGGTCAAGTAGAATTATTTCTGAAACAGTGAATTTTCTTTTCATGGTACAAGACAATGAGAAGGTCTCAGCTGAGGAGGGGAAGGTGAGACAGCAGGAGGGGGCTGATTGTTACTGTTGTGTCAACACATCCTGTCTATGGAGTCTCCAAACTTGTCCTTTGTCTAAGGGCTTGCTCAGTATGGGCCTTGTTGTTTCAAAACCAAAAGTTATTTCTTTTGGAAAATGGCAATCTGGCTAAAAATCAAACACATCGGAACTGAAATATTGGTTGATGCAGCAGCAGGAACATCAGAAGTTTTCCGTTAATGTTGTATCCAAAAAACAGCCACGTCTGGATGGCGGCTTGGACAAGCCTGACTTTGACAGAGACACCAGTCCCTGTTCCTACCTAGAGCTCCTTTCTTCATAAAGGTATTTTGCCTTTTGGCACTACTGCTTAGAGAGCGGCTCCATATGGGTGTTGAGCAGTTTTTGACCCAAGAGTGTTTGCCTTTAGCCAGTTTCAGTGCTCCAGTGTTTGGAGAAGCACTTAAGCTGTTCTTTCATCCCACTTGCTCCCTGTGCAGCAGCTGTTGGAGTGAAATAGCCGTGTGAGGAGGTGAAATCCTTGGTGGCAGCGTTATTCATTCCTGTCTGAGTGCTGGGCTGTGCTGGCTCCAGATCCTTATCCTGCTTCTGGTTTTGTGCTGCTGCTATTAGTCATATTGAGAGAAATAACACCGTTTTTTCCTGTGGTTTGCTTTCTGGTCTGACAAATGGCACAGCCACCCAAGCAGCTCTGCTGGCAGAGGGAGACAACAGAGGAACATGGGGAGGATGGAAATTGCTTAAACTGTCCCTGGATACTTGTTTTGTGAAACTATATTTTAAAACATTGCATCTGCATACAGAAATAACCTGAGATATAACTATCTGTTCTGCCAGAAACCAACTGAAAACAAGCTACTTCTTTTTACCCTAAATGAGAAATGATACCATCTCCCAGTGAAGCTGAAAGGAATTTGGTTTGATTTATCCTATATGCTCTTAAATAGCTTTTAATGTCTCAGCAGTGCCACTAGTCCAGCTTGTTCTCAGGCCCGGGAGGACTGGATGGCCAGCAGAGAAGGATGTGCTGTGTGGAATCACTGTTGAATTATCCCCACTAAATCTAATTCATATGTATCTGTTCATCAGACCGATTGCTATATAGGCAAACATTTTGAGAAGAAAAAGAAAAGCAATTACTGAGGCTGCGTTTTGTCAGCTGATTGTAATCTGAATTTTAACACAAAGTCACTTGAAGAGAGCAGCTACCTGAGCTTGTGGCTGGGCATCCATAGACCCAGCTGGAATTATGCAACTAGAACGGACGGTCAGAAACGGGTCTGTGAGGTGATGCGTTGGTAAATATCACACTCCTGCAGAAGTTCCAATGAAAGGTCTGTGAATTAATGCTGTAGTTTCTTACTTGCCAAGTAAGAAAACACTAGAATATAGAAAGTGGAGTAATAAGAATTTGAGATTATATGGACCATATTTGGGACATAGCTTTTGTATGCATAATGCTTGTTTATGGTAACATTTGTTAATAATTGCAGTGGCAGATTTGGACTATACTCAAAAACGTTTGCAGCAACTCTCTGTGATTAACTTGTGTGTTTCCTCATTACTCATTTTCCACTTTAAAACAGTTTGCTACTTCTGCACGGCTTTATTCATAATCCATTCAAAAGCAGAAACGTTGCAAGGTAACTTGTGTTGTTTTGACTGCTTAAGTAATGCCTTAATTGCCCTTTTTCATTTTATGAGTGAATTTTTAAAAGATTGAGTTCACTAAAGCTAACTCAAAGCTGTGCCATAAAACAAGCCAGCAGTTTGCAGTGGAGTAGAAGTTATTTTTTAATTAACGGTTATGAAGAAGCTTTGCTTAAAGCAAACCATATTTCAGCGCAAGAGTAATCAGCTTAGCAGCTCTTCGAATAGTGTCATAATTTCAAATTGTAAGTTTTTTTAACCATACCTTCAGAAAGTTTGGGAGTTGGGCATGCAGGCTGTTTGATTGTTTTTTCTTCCATTACGTTGTAAAGTGCAAATTTCTTCAGCCACTGTGTGCTACAAACTACTGTTAACTTATGGTTAGTATTTAATATTTTTCAAATAACTCTAAACCATCTAAAATCTTCTTTTTTTTAATTAATCTTTCAGTGAGAGGAAGGCAAAGCAGGGCTACCTCTGTGTAGTGGTTAGAGCAGCAGCTGTCAGTCAAGATAAAATCTGGTTTTCTCATGAAATTGAATTAAATAAGTAAAATGATTTTTCTATCTTCTGGTCTGTAAAATGAAATTATTTAAATTAACATCTGTACTTTGATCTTATGGGATGAAAGACAGTTCATAAATGGAGTAAGTATTAATCCGCATCAAAGAATCTGTGCTTTTAACACTAATTTCATGCATCTATCCACTGTAATGCCCGAGGATGTTCCATATGATGATGCGCAGTAAGCTTGTTCCAAGGAATACAGCTCTGCACAGCATTAGAAGAAGAGTAGCATTTGTTTGGTTCTGCAAACATGCATGAACTTACATTTTCGGTTATCAAGGTAGACAAACGGGAAGAAATAGCGACTATTGTCTCCAAAGTGTATCACATAACAAAATGGAGATATAATTGCATCCAGTACTGAATTTTTCCCCCTTTGTTAAATAAAGTTAGCAGGACTAACAATGGTGGTGAAAATAAATCAAAAGATACCATATTTTAACTGTGTGCCTGACTCACTGGAAAAGGCTTTTTCCCCCCTACTGGTTACTAAGGCAGTTGAGAAAACAGTTAGAAAGGACTATTTGTGTGTGATTTTTATAACATATCTTGGAGAACACATTGATATCTAATTCTTTATTCCCTGTTTTTTCTATATTTCATGACCTTTACTTGTTTTACACAGTGTGTGTTGTACAAGGTGGAATAAAATGGTTTTGTCAGAAGCATTTGCTGGTTTTGTTTCAGAGAGCTGCAAGATTTTATAAGGTGCATTCACAGCGAGTGCTTCGGTAATTGAATGTCACGACATCTTTATCTCATAGAAACTAGCAGGAAAGATCCTATGAGTTAATAAGGATTGAATTGTTCGATGGTAATTCTGAATTAATAGGGCAACAGGACATGGTAGCAATGAGAAGTGTGATTTTGCCATTATAAGAGCTGTAGAGCCATCGCTTGAATTATTTTTAAGAGAAATAAAGATGTAGGTAGTCTAGACAGTGCTACTTTTGCACTGGCAGGGTCAGCTGCAGTAAATGCTCACACAAGAGCCAATTCCAAAACAGAGAGGGGAAAAAAATAGAAAAAGCCAAAGATGAAGAATATGCTGAAGGACTCAAATGTTAGTTCACAGGGTGTTTTGGAAGAGTCATCCAGAGGTCTTTCTACAGGGGAAAAAATGAATATTGAAGTAATCCAGAACTACTTTTTAAATAACAATATAGCACTTGCCTTTCTCATCACATTTTTCCTACCTAACAATCCGATTATTTGTGTACACCTTACAGCTCCACTATGAGACTCCTTTTGTTTGTTGCTTTAATTTCCTTCTTTTTGAACTATTTTTACTCATCTGTCCATAACTGCCAAACTTTTTGATGTGACTCTTTTTTCACTTGTATCCCTCTTGCCACTTCTCCCCATTTTCCTTTTTCTATCCCTTCTCCTTCTTTTCTCCCCTCTTCATTATTGTTGCTTCTCCTCCTCTTTCTTTCAACTCCATGAACATACAGTAATATCAGGTACTAGATTCTTGGTGCTTCTCAAATGAATTCATATTTTTTTGTCCTGTTAATGTCCTCAAATAATCATAGATTTGTAGATTGCTGATTGAGTTAGAATGCTGAAAATGTCTGCACTGTTGCTTATATTGAAATAGTATGATAAAATATAATGTTTTAAAATCTTTCTTTTACTTTGTGTGGAAACATGAAATTTTGAGTACCCAGTTAGTCTATGGCACTTATTAATGAAATTAATAATCAGTCATATGTTTATGCAATTAACAGTTCATCTGTGCAGACCATCAAGTTAAAGCCTGAAGGACATGCCCTTTTCACTTACCTGCTAATATTACTTCTAGAAAAAAGAGAAATGTGCATTATTCTACAGCTTTATGTTGTTGAGTTAGGACTAATCTTGTTAGCATACAACTACAAAAAGGAAAACCTTAAACGTAAACTAGGTTTACATGCATGAATTTTTGCATTACTTCCTTAGAGCTTTAAGATCACAAGAGAATTAAACTGGAAAACTAAAGAGGACAAGAAAGGAAAGTTAAGCTGTGATATTAGCTAATTTGCTTTCAACTGGACTGCTACAAGAACAAAATTTATTGCTACCACCAGTTGTTTGAAATGTTTCTGCGATGCCAGCGATTTAAATTCAAATTAAAAAAATGCCTCAGGGTTGCCTCAAAGTGAATAAACTACACTGGCAGCCAGTATTAGTATTACTTATTGTACCAGTACCTAGCAATAAAACAAATATTTATACACATACATCACAGTACATTCTTGGTGACTGCAACTTTGGCATTGAAAAACCAAATAAGGTGGAGCATAAGAATATGTTTTTGCCTGGCAGCTGCATGTGATTTCTCCTAGTGGATACACTCAAGAATTCTCATCACTGCCCTAAATTCTTTTGTTCTTGGCAGTATACAGATATCTGAGTCAAAATCACCCTTGTTCTCAGAGATTTAGTCTAAGGTATGCTGCAGAGTTGCGTTACAGATTTTGGTGTTCCTTTTTTTCCCATTTTGTTATTTGGGTTTTTGCTGCTTTCTTAATATACTCTATAATTTAGTAGATCAAAGTTTGAGGATAGTTGAACATTTTTATGAGTCTGTTATTTATCAGTGGTTTGACAACTTTACACCCTTACACATACAATAATTACAAATCGTTAAATGTTTTTGTGTGCTGTAAATACCTTCTTGTAGGTTCTTGGATCTTCTCAAGAATATTTTCTGTGTTTGCTCTTGTTTATGCTGAGAATGTTGATGAACTGGAACGTTTGAGAGACAGATCTAAAGAACGATATTTGGGTATTAGGGTATTAGGTTGGGTAAGATAAATGTTTGCCCTCACAAAGTGGATAAATGACTCTTTCAGGAGGGCAGTTCTCTGGGCTTTGTTTGAACAAGACTCCAAATACCTTCCCTATTCCTGATCTATTCATTTGCAGTCAGTGTCAATAAGTAAGTAATAATAACTGAAGTTTATTAGATTACTTTATTCTCTCATATACTGTGTGCCATCCTTCTTGCTTTGAGTTTCTATCTGCAGAGTCTGTAGTACAAAAAAATTTGGAGGAGGGATGAAAGTGTTGATGCCACACAACAGCTGGTAATAAGTGTCTGGGGTGTATTGAATTTGTGATGATTACTGGCTGGTGACATGAACTGACTCACTGGCTGATGAAGTCAAGGGAAAAATTCACTTATCTGAGGCAGGTATATTTTCTTTATAGGGATAATATATCTCAAAGAACTCCAGTTACAGTACTAATGGGCAGCTATTCTTCCAATTGTAGAAATTAATAGAGTTTTATTGAGTAACAGGAGCTGACTGACTCTTGTCCTTAAGTGCGTACTTTTATCTTCTACCTGGCCAACAGTCAATATGAAATAACCACAACAGTAAATGATCGACATAAGCTGAATAACTTGCCTAAAAACATTTTTAATAATACTTTTAAAAAGTAAATGCCTAACATTGAGCTTATTTAGATGAACTAGATATTCTTTGTTGTGTTCTATGATACATTTTTTTAAATAGTGTACTTGGGAAAAAAGCTAACACTGATTCAGAGCCAAGTCATTAACTAAATTCAGATGCTTTTATTTATATTATGTTTAAAATCTGCTGTGTAGACAAGCTTGAGAATGTAAACAGTACAAAAGCAAGTTGGGCCACACTTGATAATCAAATTTTCTGTGGTGTTTCAAATGCAAGTTGCTTTATGCAATCCTGGACCCTTTTACGAAGCCATCAAAAAGGCTTTGAGAGAATCTTGCAGCACCTTTTATACAGAAAAATATTTAAAGATCTACAAGGTATCTTGCTTCTGTTGTAATGGAAGAAAAAACACACTTAGCTTAATTTCTCCTACAAGTGCATTTCTTGCAGTCTGCTTCCTCCAGGTTATTGAAACATTGCCTCACGATTATTTCTACTCAGATTCTTGATTCTTTGCGCTTTTTGCCTTTTATAATTTTTAGTCTCTGTGCTATCCTTAACTGTTTAGTAACTCTTTTGCTAAATTAGACATATCTGCTGATTTTCACCTGGTGCCTTATATTAAGTTTATCATCAAGAAGTCTTTATACTTAACTGCAGAGGAAGAGTAGAGGTTTCAAATTACAATATAACGAAAACTAGTATGTTGGTAAGCTTGCAGGGGAAGAACAGAACTGCTGAGCTCTACTGGTTTGCTGTGGGTTTCCACTGCAAGAGATGCCCAGCTGCAGTGTTAATGCTCTCTCACAGAAAAACAAATCATTTCACAAGTCCTGCACTTGGAACTGTGCAAATGCCTGTGCAGAGGATGGCTCTACAGGCATCTTAGTATTAAAATAGCGTATTCTAAGAGTAAAATAAGATAACAAATAAGTCCTACAATTTTAATCTGGTAAAATGGCATGATTTACGCTTAAAAAGGCAACGAGAAAGCCAGAGCTGATTCAGAGGACATGATATCCATGGCCCACTGTGATCTTCAGTCTCCCAGTGTCTGTGGCCGAGGAGGCAGCATTAGCAGGTGAAGATGGTTGTGGAACGTGGGGCGGCGCAGGGTGCCCAGCGGGGACGTGCCAGGTGTCCGAAGGCACAGCGAGCCCAGGCTTGGCAGCTCTTCTGCACAACCGTCTTCTCATTTCCAACATGCCTGTTTACTGTAGAAAGAAACTTGGAATGAAGTACCTTGATGCTTTCGCTTTTAGATACCTTGCTTTGTAAATGTGCACACGTAGTTTCTCAGGAGTATGTTTTTTCATAAACTGGTGGAAATACTTGCCTCAACAATTGTAAAGAGAAATAATGGAGAGAACACTCTTCCTGTCCCCAGCAAGAAAAACTGTATCTGCAACTTCTGTGTTTGCTATGTGTTTATTATGTACCCTTTCCTGTTCTTTCCAAGGTTTCATTTGCATTTAATTCTACTTTTCCTCACATTTTAAAAGTAAACCTCTAGTATGTATTTAATTTATCCCTAGTCTGATGTAATTAAACTGCAGATAAACATAAGGTTGCCATATGACAAAGTGATGCTAAGAGGAAATGCTTTATCATAGAGACAGTACTATGTGTACTTGGGCCTAGGTTGTGCTGGTTTAACTCTTCTTTAGACATATGGCCTTGATCCAGTTATGAAAATACCAACAGTATGGTAAATAGTCACATAGCAAATACTGACAAACTGAATCATGTCCTGTAGAACCATGGTTGAATCAAGCATGAAAAAGAATGTTATGGAAATGTGAAAGAAGGAGAACAAATGGCAATGGAAATAGAGTAGGGGCTGAAAAAAAGAGAAGCTGCAATCAGCTGAAGGTAAAAAGAACAAAGTGAAGAAACTTCATTGGCAATTTGCTAATGCTGCCCGGGTTTTGGGCTGGCCGTGAATAAGGCTTCCTCCAGTGGGCTGCAGGAGCTGGTGCAGAGCACTGACTTAACCTCAACAGCTATTTGTAAGATTGGATCTTAGTGAAGTGATGTGTAACTCTGGAGTTACAGATCTGATTTGCCAAAAACCACAGGTCTGAAACTGGGCGGCTGCAGAGCAACTGTCATTCAAGTAACCAGCCGCACCTGTACTGCCGGGGAAACGTGGAAGGGAGCTGAGCAGCGTGTAGGATGTGATATGACTGCCACGTAGACAGAGCTGCTTTGTCATTGTGAGCTTCTTTTTGGAAACTTGGTCTTTGGTTCTAATCACACATATGGTTTTGTGTAATTTGCATAACACAGATCACCAGCAGGACTGTTTTACTTGAGTGAAATATGTACTTAGATGGGAAGATGGAAGACGTGTTTATTCTGAGACATAATTACGAGTGGTGAAGTTTCATAAATCTGTTTTGCAAGTACAGTGTTTTTAAGCTGTGTAATTTAGTTGAAATAGAAAAGTTCATCATCTTTTCTTGGTTTCAGTTCCTTTAATTGCCCAAAATGATTAACTTCATGGTGACTTTTGAGATCCTTTATGCTTTGAACTTAAAATGTGCCATTTTTCAAACACTTGAAGATATTATAGTTTGAGCCCTTGCCAAGCATTTTAGGCAGTTTACAGTGTAGACATTAAAAATATATATAGTGTACGAGAACACATTTATAAAATGTTTCTCTTATAATTCTGTAATTCATATTTTATTGTTTAAAAACAGGTTTTGTCAAAGTTTTTCTCCTGCAGTAGCAAGTACAACGTAATTTCATAGCTATGATTTATTACATATCCCTGTTACATCAAACGGATATTTATGCTTATCCAAAAATGAGAGCGTGCTGCCACCTTCCTAAGCATGTGATGATGATCTGATGGAAGTTGGCCTCTGATGTGCTATAGTGTTGTAGTTTTATACTTTAGCTGAAATTTAGCTAAACACAGTTTCCTGGAAAGATTGTCATCTTTTGCTGTAGTTTAAATAATTGACTTTAGGTTACAACGTTGTTATATTTCAGGCACAGACTAAACTGTCTTTGTTTCCACAAAGCCATGGGAAGTGGTGATGCAGAAGCTGATGGTGCAGCCCCTGGAGCATCTTGTCATTAGAACATGTGGGTTTGCACACAGAACTTGGTTTGGTGCTGAGGCTTCAGTAATAGCCATTTCCTAAAATGAATCATTTGGGTTTAGTCCTGAAAAGAAAGAATTCATCTGATCAAGCAGGGCTGCATTGATACTACTTTTCCTCATGTCTCTATGGCTGTTACTCAAGTCTGAATCTTATTTTGACCTATTGACCAGCAGGAAAATATTATTTAAGCACACACAGCCATCCCCAAAACATCAGTGTTATTAATCCAATAGATACTGGGCTCAGCCATACTATTTCTTTAAAGAAAAGTATAAAAGTGCATAGAATTTATACAGCATTATTAATTTTTTAAAAATGTTTAACATTTCAAGTATTAACAGATAGATCTCTGTATAAGAAGAGGCTGTAAATTGAGTCAAATTATACTGGAGTGCAGAAGGTGGAGCTGATCCGAGTGGCTTTTGTGCAGTGCCAGTTACCGTTTCAGAAATACAGAGATCGTTTGTCACATGTTGTTTCTAGTGTTCTGTTTTAGTGTAGAGGGAAGGTAGAATGAGAGATTTTTTGCTTGAACCTGGTTATTCAAACTATTTGTAGATTGCTAACTCAGCAAATATATATTATATTTCTTACTGTTTCTGCACATTGAGGACCTGTTACAAAATCATATGATGCACAAGAAGAGATGAAGCAGGGAATGGGACGCTGATGCTGCCATAACTGGGATGCTGATCCACTGCCTTGCTCTAGAAACTGAAACAAAACCCACTGATTTTTAGTGAGCTCCCAGTTCTGCATTGCTCTGAGTTTGGGAACAGCCACAGCGCTGCTCCAAATAGAACTGGATAAAATCACTTTCTGAATGTTGCTCTATTGCTGTCCTAGAATTAATTTAAAACAAACAAAAACAAACAAACCACACACACAAAAACCCAAAACCAGTTTAAAACTGTGAATCCTACCTGTACATACACACAGTAAATGGCTGTACAAGGGTAAAACCTTGGACTGAGGATTCGGCGCATCTTCTAATTCCTGTCCCATTGGCACATGACATATTGTAAGGGAAAAGTCCATGTGTAAAAGTTTAAGTGTAATATAATGAATACACCACATACCAAGTACGGATTTTAGAAAATACAGAATTTGTTTCCACAGAAACATACCAAAGAGAATGTGAACTGGCATATAACAAATGAGTTCTTCTTCAACCAAAAATACATGGCATGGGATAGTGTTTTTTCCTTCAAAATGTAAATGTTTAAGCCTTGCAAATACCCCAGTAGCTCCAAGGGACCTTTGTTTCCAGTATTAAGCTGCTGAATAAACAAAGATTTAACCATGTCAGCCTGTAAGATAAACATACTCAGATTCTGAGGTATATCAGATGAAAGTAAATTCTAAGTAGTTCTCTCCAAGTAAGTTCTCTAAGTGTGTTCTATATTGATTGTTTTTTTGATATTTTACAGGTCTAATTTTACCTGTGCAACTGATGCTTCTCAAAAATAAGAGGAAATTCATTCACTTTACATTTGCATCAGTTTTACATATACAGGAACAAATCTTGGCAGACAAAGCTAGTGAATTTAACAATAATGTAAGAATTGATGTTGCTGTTGGGTAGTTATTTAATGGACTGGTGTTTGTTTCTTTGGCCAGGTTTAGAGCAGTGGAGGGTGCTGTTTGCCCTTAGCTGACATTGTATTTATAACAATGGAATCATTTAATTAATTGTGACAGTCATAACGCTGGGTTTCTTTGTAAGAAATGAAATATTTGTATCACTCCTATTTGTCTAATATTTCTGTTTGGTGGATACTAAACAAATCCCTAAGGAGACACAGTTGAGATTTGCTGATTATGTTCATACATTTAAATTATCATTACTGTGCTTCTTTCTTTTCATACTTTTTAGAAGCACCTTTAAATGAAATGTGAGATGAAATCCAATTTAACATGTGGCATATTGAAAACAAAATGTCTTTCTGGTGGAATTTTCCCTTTGTGAATCATTTGTCGTTGTGACTCAGGGGTTCCAGTTGATCAGACTGAAAGGCTTTTGCTGAATGCGCTTCCATGGTGGTACTGCAGACCTGTCAGGCTTTGAGTGTAATGTTTAATGATACTGGTAGTGTTTACAGTATTCCATTGAAAATACACAAACACTGCCATTGTACAGCAAAACCTTTTACATAAAGAACATCAACTTCAGCATGTGACAAACTTGCAGCATCTGCAGGCAATGGGTTCCTCGTCTCCCAGTGTATTCTGAAGGTTCCAAACTTTGCCTGTTGATTTTCAATTCAAAAGAAGTCTCAAAAAATTCAACTTTGAGATAAAAACCCTCTCAAAACCATGGCTGTGTAGGTTTTTCATTTATCCTTGTTTTGTGTACACGGGTTTATACAGGGCTGCTCTTGCCCAGTCGGGCAGTGGAGAGGAAGCAAAGAACAAAAAATAGGATGTTTCTTTTCTTTCATTTCTCAGTTACATTGTATTGGCAGTTTGTTTTGTCTTGTCTGTTGAAAACTGAGGTGCCTGTTGAGACAAGGAAAGTTAAATCTTTTGGAGAGATTCTTCATTGATTTAGGGCTTGCCACTGTGCTTTAAAAATACAGGAAAGTGAAAATCCTTGTTACATGTTCATGTTGGTGACAGCTGTGTTACAGTACATTTATATTTTACTTAATTGAAATGCATTAACAAATTTATTGCCTGATATCTAAAAATGAAACTCATCAACTTAAATGACATTTCTAGAAAGATAATTGAAAATGTATGTGCAATGTGAACGTATATGTGATGTTTGGTTTGTGACAGATTAACATAGTTTGTGACTTGAGGATAAGAATTCTTGGTGAAATTAGTGCCAAATACTTTTGCAATGTGCATTAAGGACAGATAGACTGTAAGGCCAGATCTCATAGATTGAGCTGTATTTTTCTGGGCTGGCAGAAGGCTTAGTAGAAGCAGAAATACAATCTAATTTCTAAAAATGTAATTGCTGCACTTCTGTTTTGTAGCTTGGTGATTGCTGGTTTTAAGTATCTATATGATCACGGTAGTAGTAAAATCATTCCTTTTGTTGTTATTTGAGTTAGACTGCAATTTAACAACCCAACTGCTGCGAACCCGGAGGCCGAGGCTGTGCATTCAGAGTCCCCTCTGCTCACCAGCATTGTTTCCCACTTGGTGGCTACTTACAGGATTGATCGAAATTTTTGCAGTGGGAGCAGGCTGGGAGCAGGGGCCTTGTTTGATGCTTCTGGAATCTAATCATGTCGTTATTGGTATTCTACAGTATCTAGAATTTTCATCATTTTTGCAAATAGTTTGTATTTTAATTCCTGAAGTTACAGCTATGTTGTTATTTAAGGTCTTGATGGTACCATGTGTGTGACATCAGTGGATGATACTGTGGCCTTAGCTGAGCAAAACACACATAATTCACCCCAAATCAGAGCCTAAATGGAGCATCTTTGGTAACTTTGGAAATAGTTTACATTTGCGGAGCGACTAGTAGTAGCATGACTTGCATAGCGCTCTTTATATACAGCCCTTCTAACAGAATGCCAAGTTCAGAATTAGTAGTAAGTGTGACCTATTGTTCCATCTAAGAGCAGAGTAGCATATTTTCTGGGTAAGTGGGTTAGAAGTAAGTTTGTCTGCTTTTAGCTTAGCTTCTGCCTTCCAATTTTGCTTTGCATTCTTAGTTGTGGTGCTTAAGCTGAATAACTTAAAACACTTTCCTTAGAAGAGTTTTAGGTTGCAGAATATTGCAATGTGATTTTAAACAGCTGAAGAATAGTATATTTTGTTTTAAAATAGATACTACAAGTTTATTCACTCACATGCCTCTGTATATATGTAAAATCTGTCATGGGAGAAAGGGCAGGCAGAGTATTCCATCCTGATAGTTGTCCCTTTGTGAGTTGAGGCTATTTCTGTTTTAGACAAAAGTTCCCATCAGATTCCTTGCTTGGACTCCTGAAGGAGCTGGAAAAGCTATTTCCATCCAGAAGTAATAATAGCATGAGCTTTTGGTTTTCATCATAAACCGACATTTAAAAGTCATCTGAGGAAAAATATTTCTTTATTAAAGTCAGTTTTTGCTTAATGCAGTTGTAGCTGATCTTTCCCATCTGGTATCGCGCTACTCGAGGTGACATCTTCCAGTTGCCTGGTGCCCACCTCATGACATCCCACGGGGGTCACTGACTGTCCCGAGGGACCCTTTGGTGGATCAGGCCGTCCTGTTACCCACTTATTGCTCCACTTTGCTTTTCCTCAGGGAAAATTTAGAAAAGTTGCACAGCAGAAAATATGAGGTGATAACCCGGTACCCACAAAGTGTATTTGGAGTTACAGTTCAGTCAGAACTATTGCAGCTGGTACACAATGTGTGCCTGGTGTTTCATCTACGTGCCAGATCCCCACGTTTTACCTGTGGGATACAGATGTTACACTTTATATGTGGAATACGAAAGGTAGATCCTGGGGTTTATTCCCCGAATTGTCAGTGTTTAACATCACTTGCTTAACCCTGGGTGCGGCAGGTTTGCTCCCCGCCCTGCGCAAGGTGGCTGTCAGGAGTCACCCCGGGCTGCGGGACGGTCGCCCTCTCGTGCTGCTGCGTGACACCGGTACAGCCACAGCTCTGGCCCGTAACGTGCCTGACGAGACGTGCGGGTATTTGCGCTTTGGCTTTTTGTGTGTTTTGCACATTGCTAAAGTATCATCTTTCCTGGATTTTATCCCAAACCCTGTGAATTTCTTGCAAGATCAGATTCTCGCAGCATTCAGACAGATGTCAGAACCCCTGGCACGCCTTTGAGGCAAAGAATAACCACTTGCTGTGTGCAGAACTCACCAGTGCAGTCTCTCCTGGGTACAGAGGAGCTTTTAGACAACAGAAAAACACAACTTTGAGATTTCCTTGAGATACCTCTGGTTTCTGTACAACATAAAATACCACCCGCTAGGTGGGGGTAAACGCATTGGTTATGGCAGCTGCACAGGAACTCCCAAACAAGTCATGGGTGCATTTTACAGCGGTTTGACAATTGGAACTCTTATGTGCTGCCTCTGATCTGTTTTCTCTTGTGACTCCCAAAGGCCTCAGTATGGTCATGTGAACACACAACGTGAGTCGCTGTTTAGCTGTGGTATACTTGGCATCTCTTGTAAACAACAAACTTTGAGTTGAGTTTGCCAGATATAATCCTAAATGTCTAGTATTTGCAACTTGGACCTAAAGAGGTCGCTAGATGCTCCAAGACCTATGATACCAAACAAATGAAGGTATGTAATGAATATCAAAGACGTGGGTTCTTGAGATGGAAAGCCTGAAAAACTTATTTTATTTTGTCATCAGAGAAGCATAATTGCACAGGTAGTAGAGCTGAAGAAAGGTCACTGTTCTGCTGGGCGACTGACCTCGCATCAGCCACGTTTTCATGCTGTAACTGCTGCACACCTTGTTGCCCTTTATGTGTCTTTGTTCCCAGGACAGAGCATGGTCTTTATCCTCATGGTAAATGCGCTACTAGATACTTGGTAAACGCTAAAACTGGCAAATTCCATGTGTTTTATGTCATTTGGCATTCTGCACAAACCCCTTTTAGTTTGTCATAAATTCCTAAACCCCAGAGCAAGGTCACATCTGGTAGCAATTTCAGTCTGCCAGATGAGGCATAATCCTGTAAAACCCAACTCATTTTCTCCAGTGCTTTTCGGAGACGAGCTCTCCTGCTCCTTTTCCATAAGACTTACCGCTTGCCCCGTGAGCGCTGCAGAACGATTTAGGCTGCGACAGCCTTTTCACACTTTATAAACTGCAAATTTTGGAACAGGGCTTTGTAACCTGTACATAAGACAGCACAAGCAAGTAATAGTGTTAAAGTCTTCACAACAACCGGCTGTGTCTGGATTCTGTTTTCTTTTGCAACAGCGCATCCCTGCAGGGTGCAGGAATCGTGTTCTCTCTGTGTGTTGATGTATATGCATCTCATATTCCGAGTAACCTGTCACTGGATATGCTGCAAAACTTCTCAAGGATCCACACATAGCTACTATTCTGCTTTTATGCACTTTTAAAATAATTATAGCAAAAGTCCTGTGTCTTAGGTAATTCAATATATACATATTGGAGGCTGTAAAATATTAGATGTACTAACCAAGTGATGGAATGATAATCTGATCAATTGTTGTACACTGGAGTAATTCAAAATAGCTCTAACTCCCATTAATGTGGAATTTAGTAGTAGTCAGTAGCTTAGTGTGTTTTATCATGTCTCCATTGTCCCGCTATATTGTGATAATAGTGGTTGTTTTGGTATCTCGTTGCCCTCATGCCCTTACACTGTGTGGAACTGGGGTGATGCACTTTCTCAAAGGAATATCAAAACAGTGTACTAGTAAGGTTGTTTAAATTAAGGGAGAGGGGGACGTGACATGGTGATGTATTATAATGTGCTATTAAATCAAATTAACAGAGCTTAGTTAAAAATATTCTTTCAAGGTTTTCTAGATCTTGCACAAGGATCCCTAACAAGTGTGTGATACTGTTTTCTCCTCTGAGGTGACCCAGTTTATTATCTCTTGATACCACATGAATGATACTAAAAAAAGAAAACAAAACAAAAACTCAAACCAGCAAAACTTTTTTTTTTTAAGGTCAGAATTTTAAACTATTCATATTGTTACTCTTAACTATTACAAATGGAAGCTAAGAGTGGCAGCATATTAAAATCCGCTGCAATGGGCAAGAACTACCTTGTCTACTCTGATTTTTCTCACCTAATTTGTATCCTTTTGAACTTGTTTATTCACAGGCCAAATATCCAGACATTGTGGCCCTTCCGGAGGGACTGCGGGGAGATTATATAATCCTGAGGAACCCCAAAGTGTCCGGGTAAGCCAATAAATAATTTATTGATTTATGATTGTGAAAGGCGTATTTGACAATTTATACGTAATCAGTCTGCTTGAACATCATCACTCTTTGCTTTGTAATGCCTCTAAACACAGGGATCAGATGATCTATGTTACGTTTTAGGGCTATAACCACACATTAGGAACACTAGGAGGAATTTTAAATTTAAAAAGTATATGTCCAAGTCCCCTGTGTCAGGCCAGGCCAGTGCGGCCATCCCTGCGACAGCTCACGCTCACCCAGCACTGCTGCCCTCTGCTCTTCCTTGCATTGAAGAACACAAAGAAAATCGCAGTTACCATGTTACTGAAAGCAACTGTAGCTGAATTTTTCCATTGTTTTAGAAGAAAATCAGATGAAAGAGGAGATAATTGCACTGCCATTTATTGTTATTGCTCTGTCAGACATGCTGGAGTTGTTTGGGCTCCCTGCTGGACACCTTCTGGCAGGTTTGGGCTTCTAAATAGAGAAGAAAATTCCTTGAAGTAGCGTGTAAGACAACATTATTATCACTGTCAGGAATTCTGTAAGGGCCAGGAAAAGTAGCTATTTTGTGAAGGGATCAGATTGTTCCCTTCTCCTATGACATCTTTGCTATAACATGCTTTAATTTATATGGAAATAACTAGAAATAAAGCATAGCTCCCTCTGTCATATTTGGAACTACCAAATAAACCATAATAGATAGTGCTGTCTCAGTTTAGCCAAATCTGCCGTTTAAAACTAAATGCTCTGGGTTGCCAAAATGACTTGTTGTTAGACCATCACAGAAAATAAGCTGCTTTATTTTGTAGTTTCTCTTCATGTTGACAGGTGTCAAGTTCCATTACACATCGCCTCTCACCCACCATCATAAAATATAAGAATTTAAAAATCATTTCAGTGGGTCAATAGAAAACACGCATATTAATTTGTTTGCAAAATCCCAGAACAAGCTGTGCACAAATTCTCAAAGGATGTTTAACGGTGAAGTGGCAGAAGGGTGACAAATCATTTGTAAAGGAAAACGTTGAGTCTAATTGGTCAACCACCACGGAGAAAGGGAACGTCCCCCTGGCAGTGACAGTTACTGTGCCGAGCAGCTTCCGATGAACTCATGATGGTTATTGTTAAAAAAATTAAAGCAAACAAATGCAGCAATCTAGGCCATGGATGTTTTTATCCCTGTGTGTTATCCTAAGAAGCCTATGAACAATATTGGGGTGAATCTTACTCCAAACCCAAAACATCACTACTTCTGAAACGGTTTTCCTCTGTATCTGGCACAATAGCTGACCCCAGGTGCAGACGTTACATAAGGGGCCAGGAGGAAGGGAAAAATCAGTCTCTCATTTTCTGTCTTTTTCTCACTGCTCCAAAAAACCTACTATTCACGAGACAAATACAAAAACTGGGGGGGAAAAAAATCCTCGAGGTTGCTTCATTTCCAGCTATGTTCAAATTTTCAATAACCTTTCCTTGCCAGGAGATGAGTTTTCCTTGGTTCAATACATAAGTATTTCTGATTTCCAAATAGAGAGATGGGCAATTTGGATTACCTGAGGTGAATTCTGTTTAAGAGCGTAATGAGTGTGAGCCTCCTGAATACTGTACTTGCCGCTTCGAAGAAACCTTAAAGACAGTTGCCTTGTTAACACTCACCTAACTTGTCCGTATACATGATACAGGTTTGAATTAATGATTATTTGGAAGATACATCTGGATGAGGAAGGGAGAACTACACCTGTTCTGGACCTGCTGACCAAAGTACCAGAGCAAGGTAACGTCATTTACTCCAGAGCCCCTTTCTGAGCTTTCAAGTACAATGCCTGTCCCACAGTTTTGGCAACTTTAGGTAAAACTGAAATCCATCTTGCAGAACCCAACCAAGCAAACAAATCCCAATTTAGCAAGCAGCTTAGCGTCACCTCCTGTATAACTGAAAAGGCTTTACAAAACTTGTATCCTCCTCTTCTCGAGAGCAGGTAACCTGTTTTATCCAGAAGCGCAGTGCAGCTCTTCAAAAATAATGTTCGTTGTTCATTTTCCTTGCAGTTTTGGAGCAGCACAGGGCGACTGTTGAGAACGCACCCGCCCACTTCCGCAGCCTGCTGCGGCTGCTCGGCGTCGAGACAGCCATCGAGAACCTGATCAAAGCGCTCGCCTTGGAAAAGTGAATGCCAGCATTACTTACAACAGGTAGCAATTTCAAAAGTAGTTTTAATTAAGATAGTGTGTTACACAGTCTATAATTTCATTGAATATAAACATTAAGTTATTTTCCATTTAGAAACCATACTCATAAAACATGCTATCTGTACAATTATGGCACGTTATATATAAATTGTCATGACATGAAAATAAATACAGCCATTTAAATACAAAAATGCCAAATAAAATAGTTACATGTACAGAGTGATTTCATTATAAATTTATCTTTCTGAATCATTAATGTACCAGAGTGGTTTATCTTCTTAACATTTTCTAGATACCTGGAAAGTGTTAAAAGATCATGCACTGTCAAAATCAAGTCCATAAAAATCCATTTCATTCACAGCTCCGTAAAAGTACAGTGATTTTAAAATGACAAGAGAACAGTAAGAGACTCCTAGAACAAAGAGTTAAATAGCTTTCTCATTAAATAAGGGTCGAAGTAGACAATTTGAAACACATACTATGCTAAAAGAAGTAACTGTATGAAGTAACTTTTTTCCACAATGTATTGCGTAGAGACCACGTTAAACTAAACAAGAAAGGACCATTACACTTCTGTAAAGAGAGATGGATGAGTTAACTGCTGTCACTGCAGCGCTCCGTTGGGATTTCCTGCTCCTAGGGGGAACTCTAGTAGGTTACATGTTACGGAAGCATCACATTTCATACATTCATCCCTGAAGAAACAAATCAGATTAGACAGGTGTCCTGTCATCTTCCTTCACTTCCATCAGATGCATCATTTGTGAACTCTCCGCATTCTTCTGGGGAGTTCCTGCTCTGCACGACCTGTCACAACCAACCCACCTGACCCAAACCACACGCAGACGGCTGGGAGTCCCGTCCTTCTCAGGAGGGAGCAGCACTCCTTGTTCCTGCAGTCAAAGGGCCACAAAGGCCAACTGTGGACTCCCAAGGAACACTGAGAGGCTTCCTTGTCCAGCCCTGCAAGCCGTACAACTGCCTGCTCTGCTCCTTTGTAAGTTATGACCGAGTACTTTATACCAATGGTGAAATAGGTGAAGTCAAGAATTAAAGCGTGTTTATAAAACTATAATTTTAATAATACACTATTTGATCACTGAAATAGTCTCCTACTGTTCTGGTAGGTCACAAAATACCTGTCAGAATCTACAGCTGAGCAATGCCACAGATCAAGGGTTGATGAACAGCAGCTCTATAATGAAATATCTTGTTAGACATAAGGCAGATTAATTTCAAGTTTGGAATCCAACAGACAAGCAAAATTCATTGCTGCTCTATCCACTGAGATGTTACTGGTCTAGCTAGTTTTGTGTAACCTTTACTTCATCTCTAGCTCCTTGCATGAAAATGAAACTGTTTGATCAAGCACATACGCTTCTATTTGCATATCAAATGTGTGTCAAGTTACAACAAAAACCTGAAAACTTCCCAGCTGTCAGTAATCCTTCCCCTTGTCTAACAGCTGGAGGAGTTCTGGATTTTAAAATAGCTTTTTTCCCCCCAGGCTTTCTTGGGAAAGAAGGGGTTGTTACCGCTGCCAGCTACCAGCTTATTGCACTGTTGCAGTATCACATTTCAGAGAGCAGCCCTGGCGCTGTCCCAGAGGCTCGTGTCGCCAGGCAGCGGAACACAAGGGATCGCTGACACAGCTCAGTGCCCGCAGCAAAGCTTGAGTGCTGTGCGACTGGTGCTGCTCTGCACATCCTAGTTCTTCTTGAGTTGTGCCAATACACAGGGGTTTTTTTCAGGTAAAATGGAACAACTCAAACATTACATTAAGATCCCAACATACATTTATTTTTTTAAAATATTAACCTACACTATTTTGAAAAATTTGACCAAGAAGCACACACTGTATCCAGGTAACAGCATCTCTCTGCACACTTCAGGGCATGACGCCCCTGTAGTGTCAGAAAATCAGATACTGTCACCTTTTTCCAGTGTCACTTAGAATGAGCCTGAAAGCAGCTGGTCATGCTGTACAGTATGTGGGATATCAGTGAAATAATGCCAATGATGTCTGACACACTCTGAAAGACCTGAATTAATCTGTAAAACTCAGAATATATTATCCTTATAGCTCAATTTAAATTAGGTAAGAGAGAGCTGTGGTTTCACCTTCAATAGCAGCATATAATGTGTAGAAAATAAAAGACCAGTAGGTCAGGTGAGTTAGGCCCAGCTATCACATCAAGACGCTTACCTTTAACTCTGTTCAGTTAGATTCAGAAGCTTTAGGTAGAGATCAGGCGATCACAGAGCTTCTGGAGGCAGCCTGGTGTTCTTCATCACACGCATTAGCACTTAAAAGTGTTCTGCAGTAACATGGTAGTTCCATAGATCAGTAACGCTTGAGTAGCCACTTTGGTTGTTTTTTCAGTGGACTTAATGCTAAAGTTTTACATCAGCTTTTGTCAGAGCATTCCCTCTTCCAAGGAGGTACAAGTGAGACTCAAAGCACAAGCTCCAAGGCAATTCTCGTTAGTAATCAGGCTTTCTATATTAATGCAATACTTCAGGAAACCTTTAATTCTGTGCTCTTTCAGTTCTAAGGAAGAAGACTTTTAGTATTAATTTGATCTGTCCTCTAGTTCCAGGGTATGGCACATTAACTGTTCTGTCATATTAAATACATTCATTAAGGTTATATAGCAGATGCGTGGTTTAGTGCTATTCCGTGTCTTTGAAAAGGCATACCAATTAGAAATCATTTCGTAAAGCAAAAACATTCACAGCTGAAAAATGCACTGAACACAATAGAAAAAAAAAAAATCACCATAATTGTATTCCATTAATCTTTCACTTTCTAATGTGTTCAAATAGAAATAACCTTAAGGAAACAGTTACACTTTATGGAGAACTAATGTGCAGTCTTCATTCTCCTTGAAGAGACTGGACATAACAGGGTCGTCTTTGGCCTGTACATTCTTCAGATAATAGTTCACTATCTTGCCATCGAGTTTGTACTGGTGAGGAATGCTGTCATAGGGCTTCAGATCGAGGTCCAGGACAGAAACAGAAAAGGTGAATCTGGATTTGGATGTTAGTACCACAGGTCTTTGCTCAGAGCTGGAAAATAAAACCACGTTGCACGTCTGAGTCACTGATGCTAACATTCTGCATTTCTGCATCCCAAGTCTCCCTGCAAAAGTGATTCTAATATTTCTCTTAGAACTTCCATGAGAGACTAAGAAAATAAGCTTCAGCTAAGGTAGCATTTAGGAAACTATAGTTCCAGCTTAACCAGTATTGAAGTGAACTTGCTGGCACCTCTTCCACTCATTTTCCTTTCAGCTTCCACATAGCTTAAGTCAAAACATTACTCCCAGTTACTATGTCTTTTTATTTAGTAAGTGGGATCTCTTTCTACGCAGGATGCATGCAAAGCAACAGCCTTAGTAACTCACAGCAGCACAACCAACCACTGCAATTCTCTCGGGTTCAAGGTAACACCAATTTAGTACCAGAACGAGTGTCCAAGCACACTGAAGGATGGAGGACTTGTTAACTGGAGACAACTACTCCACAAGTCATCTCCCTCACAAATGCTTCGATCAAGAACTGCAGGCAAATGCAGAAAACAAAACTCTCTAAAAATAACAAGGCTTTGGTAAAACAAACTCCCCCACGTAAAAGCAGACTGTAATATTGCGGCAAAACCTCCTCCCTTACTGTGAAAGATGTACCCAGTTAAACCATGATTATCTCCTATGAACAGTCAATTCACATTTCAAAAAAGTAAATACAAAAGCTTAACCCTTTTTTATCAACTTAAACTCTTCAGAAACAGAGCTCTGTCCTAAATGTCTTAAATCAGAACTCCACTTTATTAATACGCTCACAGCCAAGTATTTGTACACTTCCCCCAAAAAAACCCCACTTTTAAAAATGTATTTGAATTGACTGAACTGTGCAAACGCATGTTCATTTTGTAAACAAGCAGGAGCTGTCCACAGGCAGCCCTGTCTTACCATTCGTCTTGCAGGCAGGGCGACAGGGCGATCATGATGGAGCAGTCTTTAGCAGTCATCGCTATTCTGTACTGCTGCACCTACACAACACAAAACCAAGAATTTTCTATTACATTTGTATTTGCTTTAGTATAGCACGCTGTTTTTTTCTAAAAGGCATTAGTGTACCCAGCGTATTACTATGTTGGTATTTTAAGAGCCGGAAATTCTCTCTGTAACAGACAGTTCTCAGGAACAATGGGTTTTACAGCATCCTATGTAAGAATCATGTTTCTTTCCTAAAGATATTTTTCTTGAAGGCCAAAACAGCACCAGTTCATGCAAATGCTTCCTCAGTCTAGAAGGAAATAACCAGCTTTATTTTTCTGTCAAGAACTGGTGCTAAACTTGTTTGGTTTTAATTGCTTCTGCTCTCAAGATACACCCTGGCACAATTAAGAACTTCAACCGCACGGCGCCTGACAAGCCAGCGGTGACACTCACACGCTGTCCATCTGCTTCCCTTAGACAGGCGTTTGTTCAAACTGCCAGGCTACATAAGCTTCAACAACACGCGCAGGAGAAGTACCTTTGTTAATGCAAATGCCACTGTCCCATCATCTTCAGTGGAAAGATCTAGCAGCTTCTCATAAAACGCTTCATTGTAGGGTCCATCTATCTGCAACGTACTTCTAAATAATTTTTAAAAGAAGATTTACAGACAGCCAAGATGATTTACTGATTGTCAGTGAAATCTTTCTTCAGCAGCCCACATACTCAGAAAAAAATAATAACACCGATAAACATGGCAACAAGTTAATACTCAGAGATCTGACGCCAGGACCAGTCCCTATTGTTACTTAAGATATGCTGTTTAACATTTGGTATTTGTTTTGGTTTTTAATGAATAATTCTAAATCCACTGCCACCTGCATATCACTAAGAATACAGTATTTTTTGCAAAAATGGGTAAGTTTCAAAATTTGTAACAGTTTGCAGGAGCTCCCAGAAGCCTTCCTGAAAATATTGGGGGTGTCCTCTTACCTCATAGGGCCCTGCTCTGTCCCCAGCTTCATAAAGTGTGCAAGGGCACTGCTTTATTTGGCTTCCTTCCTTCCCAAGTTAAATACCTGAACCCCTGAAAGTGGGGTTTGCAGCACACAAACACCACACAGATGAAATAATACATCTTCAAATAATTTAAAGTAAGCCAGGCTGCAAGTGATTTAAGCATAGCTCCGGGCCAACCCATCAGACAGCCCCTGAGCTGCAGGGATCCAGGGAGCAGCCCCGTCCCGCCAGCGCGGCCAGAGTGCCCTCGTGTGAGCGCCGGCAGCATCACGGGCAAGTCGCAGCCCCACAAGGTAAGACACAGCCAAGCCAAGGCTTTTTAGAGCAATCATTATTACAACTCATCAGCTTTCTTTGAGGACAAATGTAGCAGCCCAGTATTTCTTCACCAGGCAAGAAATACCAGAAGATTTTTGTGCCTCAAGTACGGTCTGGTCGCTTGCAATGCAGGTTACAACCCGGTGTTTGGAGCTGCTCTCACCCACAACAAGGGCAGGCTGGAGAACAGCAGGTGTGGGGCTGTTGCCCACTCACACCCTCTGTAAGGTCCTGCAGCCACACACCGGATTCCTGCTGAATGCCCTATGAAGCCTCGAATTTGGCAGATTGTACTTAATCCACTATAGACCAGAGAATGACCATCAAAACACCATTATTACTGCAGACACAGTCTGAGCTCTGCAGGTGCTGCAGGCAGGAGAAACCAACCATCCATTTTACTGAATCTTTCCTCAAATATACAACCTCCACTACTAAGGAACTGGGCACTTTCTTACCCTGTTGAGAACTTCCCCTACTTATTACTCAAAAAATCAGGTCAAAGTGATTGACATCAAAGCTTTTAACCATAAAGCTCATCTTATCTGGCACTTCAAGTTATTAGAAATCCAGCATATGCAATACCATGAAGGAACATCACAGAGCCAATCTTGTCTGCATAGTTATCAGAACTCAAAAGAAAAAGCCTCCAGGTCCTACCTCTCTTCAGGAAACTCCTCCAGGTACTGTTCAACTCTGCTGTACAGCGGATAGAGTCCTTCGATATCCAGCATGTCGAGCATCTGCGCCTGAAGGGCTTTATATAGGAGACAACCCCTCGGTAAGCCAGAGCTTTCCAATTTATGTTTACCTGGAAGAAAACGTATTTTCAGGTAAGGCAGAGGTGAGTGCTGTCTTTGCTCCATTTTGCTGTTACACAAGAGTTTGTTCACAAAGCAAATTCAAATACTCTAGCTGAGGGTGCGGGACGGGGAACTCCAAACCAAAACACTTCAGTTTCCAAACACTAATGCTCCAGGTGCAGGTACTTACCTGCACATTTAAACAGCACATATGTGACTGCAAAATTGAACACCTGGTACATACAACTCTACAAATTGCTCAGAAAAAAACCAAACAACATACCACAACTCAAACCCCACACACTTCCATTGCAATCTACTTGTTTGAGTCTACAAGAGAAATTTTTCATGAGTTTGAAGGCACCACAAATTCACTTTCAACAGCGTGAACTCTTGGCAAAAGTAATTTAGCATTTCAGATATTGGGCCTTTTTAATACAGTATAAACAGATTTGTATTTGCGCTCGTTCCTGTAAGACAGCTCTTTCTCCACACAATACAACAAAACCAACCAGCCATGAAAAACACCTTCCTCAAAAGAAACATGCTGTTTATAGCATTAGGATGACAACCAGCATCTTGAATAATCAGAGCTTTACAAAACTTATGCACCGAGGAATTAACACGATTTACAGTTCTCCAGCTCTCCCTTCCCACTTCTTTCCCTCCAGTATCCAAACCTTTCTCTCTAGAGCGGAGCAGGAGCCGCCCCTGGCCGGGAAGGGTGGGCAGGAGGAGCAGGGAGTCGACAAACAGGTGCTAAGTAACAAACCAACCAGACTTGATCACACGCAACACAAAAATTCCTCACTCATTTGAAATACTTACGATGGTTATCACCTCAAACTGGTATTTTCTTCCATTTTTTCTCTACCACATTCTGAATTTATTTTTATCCCTGTACAGGGCTAAAAGTGCTGACTACAGGGTCATATTAAAAACAGTTTACTAGCAGTTATGCAGCTCAGAACTCATTTCTGAAATGTCACCAAAATTCCACTGTTTCCATTCTCACATTGGTATTAAACAGCAAGTAAGAGGCAAAGATCTGAATTGTTATGTGATAATTACTGACAGCATTCAAGAAATTCTCTCTTACCATTTCTTACTAGCTCCTTATTAAAAGCACTTGCTTCACAGTAGCTTCTTCCTTGTGAAATGGGAACTGTCTTCATATCACCTGCCCTGCAGGCATCAGTACTACTTAGTAGCGTCATAGTTATAACATGGATTAGTTCTTTAATAATTGTCCTTGTACAGTGTGGGCCACTGACCAACCCGTTGGAAGGGAAAAAGAAAGGTTTTAGCTGATGAGCAAGTTCGTTCCAGTCAGAGACACAGTCCTGGTCATCTTTACAGCCATAAATTAGTTCCCCGTTCTGCAAATGAGAAAAGAAGATGATTTAGGCATTTCATGAAATCCCATTATTCATACTTAGTCAAAGTACAAGATTTAATGTTTTAAGACACATAGTACAGAAAAGCGTCTTAGTTTAACAGCCTACATACAAATACATGCATTCCCAATCTCTTACAAATTTGCCCTCTTAATTTTAATCAGATACCACAAGGAATAACAACTTTTGAGTTAGGACGAAAAAGCCCATTTAAATCAAGTGCTGCTTTCCCAACTTACTTAATCAACTGTAAGAAATAAGAATAATAAACATGAACTAATACTTGACACATTCTCCTATCACTTTTTTCTGAATGATGTTAATAGTGAAAAAGCACCATGTGAAACAACCTTCTTTTAAAAGCCAAATTTGAAAATGCAGAGGCATAAAAAAGGGACAGAAAAGGTGTGGCAGTTACCTGCACCAACAGAAACCACAGGACGGCTCATACAAGTTTAAGTAATTCAAACAGTTGGTTTAATACTGGAAATAAATTGTAAAGCATCCTATTTCCTATAATTGATTGGAAAATCTGCATAAGCCATCAGTTTCTGCTTTACACTTTTCCTACATTAATGCCATAGAAAAGGTAACTTTGTACTTCCTCAGCAAGATGTGCATGAATGCTGTAAAATAATTTTAAAAAATATTTGCAGCAACATGCAAAGTTCTCTGTCTTCTTCCTCCTGAAGAAGCTCAGAGCATTTAAAACCTTTGGCCACCTTTAAAAGTCCTTTTCTAGTAGTTGTTCTTTGGTGATTCTTTCAGACTAATTAGCTTGGTGAAATCATTACTTACCTGTCCTAATTTGAAATCTAACTAAGAACTTTCCCATCTTCTACTTTCAGTGGGGCCCCCTAATGATGGTGCTGATTAGGCAGGTTTGAAATGGGATTCTGACTGTTCAGATGCTTAAGTCAAATTATTAAAGAGTCAAGGCCAAAAAAGCAAGCAGAGAAATGTGACTCTTTACCTTAAATATTTTCAAGTTGTTCTGTGCCTCCTGTAATAAGCTCTTCAAAGCAAAGTGCATTCTCTGTTTATTTCTAGGGAAGAAAAAAATAAAATATTCTGTGATTTGGGGTTTTTTTTCACAGCCTTTAGATGTTCACACTCATGCCTGGAAGACGCTATGGAATCAGAACTGGGCACCTGAAGCGAACACACCCACAAAGCTGTTCCTCATGCTGAAGTCACTGCAAAGATAAAGTGACTATTTGCAACTAGAATTCAAATCTGAGGAAACAGCTCTTTGGTTTCATGTTATGGAGCTAAAGGCACTGGTACATTAAAAAGCAACTCTGGTTCCTGAAATGGGTGTAAAAAGGTACATAGCACCAGAAATACTGACTGTAAAAGTCAGACAAGCAGGCAGTGATTGATCATCAAAGTAATCTGAGAAAGAAAGCTGTAATGTGGAGTTTTTGGTAAAAACATAGAGTCAAGTCACACACTTCCTTACCCTGAGAAGAGATCCAAGGGGCAGTATTTACTTGGTCGCTTCCACTTTCCGTTCGCTACCTGTTGAAAACCCACACCACTGCTGTTAATCACTCTGGAATAACTACTCTCCGTTATTTTAATAGCTGGGTGTGTGGCACTAACATCTTGTCTTCAGAAGTCCTACGACATTTAAAACCCTTTGAACATACAATTCATGACTACTCAGCATCTTCCTCGTCACACTCAGCGCTCAAGTCACTCTGATTGCTCTCACAAATGGAAAGCATGGAGAAAGGTCACAGTAAATTGCAGTAAGGCACCGTTTCAGACACATAATGGACATTAGTCAAATGAGTTCCATGTGTGTTGCACGCTGTTGTAAGTTACAGAATGCCAGCGTGCCTTTGGTGAGCTGCCCTTGAAAGGAAATTTGACATCAGAGTTTACCCAATCAACAGCATTAACAGTCCTCAAAGACTGATCTTGCGTTTGTTTGCTTCCAGCTCCCACAGAACTTGTTCCATCTCTCACTAAACACTCACACCCAGCAACTCAGATGTGTATCCACCTACCATCTTTAATCACATCACAGGTTTAAGCAAGTTTCAACAGGAAAGCACGACTGGAATAGCAAATAAAGCACAGTACAGTCAGAGGAAAGCAGTATGACTGGAAAAAACGATTACCTTTAGATGCTGATGCATACAGTAACGACACACCTTGTGCTTTATCTCCTGTGAAACATGGCTGGAAAAAGGAATGAAGCCACACTTTGGCTAAAACAAACAAACAAACAAGATTATAAATGGTTTTTTTTTTTTAATATAAGAGCACACAACATGCAAATCTTTCCAGTTAAAGGAAACTTAAGAAAAAAAGTGAACATTCAGCATTTGAAAGCTTAATATATGTCACTGTGTACTATTCCTAATTATTTTAGAGAACAGAAATAAGGACGCACAAAACTGCAGTGGACATTAAAAAAGCCTGGTAATATCTGGGAATTTCCCAAGTTTCGAAAGATCAGGAATTGGAAGCGGAGGGGACATGTCATCCAATGGGTCACGGTGGAAGCCTGAGCTCTGCCTTACCCACTGCTGCACTCCTCCCAAACTGCCCTGCCCAGCACGTACTTGAAAATGCAAATAAAACCCCCAGCAGGATCTTCTGCCATTCGGTACCTTAATCTCTATGCAGAGGATTGGCCGGTGTTCCACGAAACGATAGGTCTGCAGCCGCGTCAGATTAGGAAGGCACATTGCGTAACCACTGAGAGTGTCCATATCTTTATCACAGCGAGACTCTGCGGAGAACAAAAACCAAAAATGAGGTGTGTGGATGTTTATCTTACACTGTAGTTATCTTGTTCACCAGGTGGGGGAGTGGGAACCAAGTTGGAAAGACCAGACACAGTTAGCAGCTTCAGCCAATTAAGCACTGGCATAAATTTGCCCTCCTCATTATCAACCTGTTTTCAGTTTCCTCAGAACTGTCCCAGGCACAGAGACGCCTCAAGAGCTGCTGCTTGCAGCTCCTCCCAAGAAGGTATCGCTGAGGGGCCTGGAAGGGCGAGGGAGCAGGTAGAGACTGACTGACTGCTGTGTCCAAACATGTGATCTCGTGGTTGTTTAGTGAAGCTGCACAAAGCACCATCTCTCGGCCAAAAGGAATCTGTGAAAACTGCCAGGAACACCATAATCTGTTCAGAAGTTCAGAAGAAAGTGTAGATGTAAACAGAACCTGCAAGTGGCTTCACTCAACTCTGTGAGTAGTCTGTGAGTAGCCTCTTCCTAGCCATGCCAGTGTTTATGTCAAAGTAATAAATAGGTGAAAAGGAAGACAAAAGGAAAAGTTTGTTTCCCCTCCCTCACAAGCTCGCAGCTTCAAACAAGAATTTCCACTGCTAAAACCACCCTGTTAAAAACAGCATTTAATATAGTCCAGATTAACAACCCTGAGAAGAAACAAAATAGCAAACAAACAAACAAACAAGTTTCAGACTAAGAGCCATTATGTAGATGAAGCATTTCAATACCCTCCCTGCACACACATCCTTTGGGACAGAGAAAGGTCTGCAAGATTTTAATTCAAATTTAACAAGAACATACACACACTCCCAAATTTTCAGGTATCTGTGTTATTAAAGAGACATACACAGTACGTATCTTCTCTTATAGTTTCCATTGCTAAGAAAAATATATTTCAGTTAAAAAAAACCACCTCAGAAACAGAAGGCTCATTAGGGATCAGCCTGCAATTACATGCATCCTTCACTAGGATGAGCGAGAAGAAACCTCCTTTCTCCAAGAAAATTCTGGGGTTTGTTTTCTTTTTCTGAACTCCAGCATATCCCTGTTCAGCTGAAAGCCACCTGCCACATCAGACAAACCCAGAAATCTGAGGTATTAGAGAAGCTGCTTTCTAAGTTAGAAAGGCTTATGTGAAAGGTAATATCAAAATAAATTCCTTCCTCAAGATTTAGAAAAAATATTCCTGTTAAAAGAGGAACAGTGAGATTTGCTGTTCTAAAGCAAGAAACACCACTTGGGCAGCTCCTCGCAATGTTTCTTTCTCTAAAGAAACCCCCAGGAGCTGCACACACAAAACATTTAAGAAATAAACTAAATTCTATCATTCACTTCTACCAGAGTATCATTGATTCTGTAACTTTTATTAGACGCTATTTACTTTCCTTGCTGGTTTCTGGCACTGTAGAACTGTTTCTCAAAAAGGTGAGGACAAGTCAGCAATAGAGAGCGTCCTGTGCTCAGTGTATGTAAATTAATTCAACTTTCCCTGGATCAAAGGCATCAAAATACTGGCTACAATACTTTTATTTAATACCACTTTTTTTTTCCAATGAACTTTCCCAAACAGAAGTTTCTGGCCGTTCTCAAGAACTGTTTGAACTGCGATAAACACATCAGGAAGGTCATCTTCTCTTTGCCCGCTGTGGAGCTTACAGCTCTCTGTACCTCTAGCCGTACAGGCAGAGCAGTGCACCGAGTGCTGCTGACTAAGAATGGTGACACCAAATTCTGTAGCTTCACTCGACACTGAACACGTCAGACATTGCCAAACCTCCAGTCTTGTTTCAAAAGGTTTCACAAGGCCGGCACACCCTGACCTCGCACACTTGTCGCCTTCAGCACCTCCGTCCATCCCAGGGGACCAGCAAAGCAAACGTGCACTTCAGCGACGACACGGACCCAGCACCAAACAATTATTTCAGGCCACATTTCCACCTCCCTCACTGTACTTTGTAAAAGACTTCACAGCAAGGTAAACACTCGCTCAAGAACTAACGCACACAGGCTCACAGAAGATCCCTCTCCCCAGTCTGATCAAACAAATATCAGGTGCAACTTTTAGTTCTAGAACACACCCATTTTTCCAGAACAAATTTTCAATGCGTCTTAATATTTAAAGAAGTTTCCTGGTATTCTGAGGTATGACGCGTTTTTACTTTACAATAAAGCACAATGCTTTACAGCTCGTTACGCTGTTCCTGGCACTTACCTGGCCTCTCTGGCTGAATTTTTAAACAGAGCTGTCTGACGAAGTCTAAAGGCAGTTGAATAATTTCCTATTAAAAAAAAGAAAACACATTTCAACATAAAAATTAATATCCAGTTGAGGGGGGGGGTCTTAAAATGGAATACTGAAGTGCAGAGGATACTAACGACAGTATACTAAACTATACCATCAGTAGCTTCTCCCTCTGATAAACCATCTATATGAAAACCTGTGCCTGCGATCACATGTAAAACTTCACTATGGAAACCAGAAACTAATTTAAATAAATGCACAAGAAAGAGTATTTTCAGTGCAAGTTTAATGTACAGGAAGGAACTTGCATCATTTTGTCCTTTTCGCAAATGGAAGAGTCCCATTTCATCCCGTCCCACATCCCACCCTCCCAAGGCAGAACCGTTTATCTCGGCTCGCAGGAGAAGGTGGAACTTTCCACTCAGGTACATGAATCTGGGTGAACTACACCTGGTTGCCAGCACGGCAAGGAAAAAGGAGACCTCTGACTGCACAGAAACCCGGACAATTCACACAAACCAGGTTTCTCCCCTTGTTTCGCAGTTAGTCTCAAAATCTCTCACCTTATGCAGGGCAAAGAAATGACTCAAACCACAAAGTACAATCCAATCACCTCACCAACACAGAGCAGGATCTCTGCTCTGATCCAAATGCTTCCTGTGCGTGTATCTTACTTGGGAGTATCTACAAACCCTATTAATTCCTTTTACTGGCATTCAGTGTTCCCCAACGCTCTTCAGTGTTTACAGTGCATAAGCCATTTACAGCAAGAATAAAACAGTTACCCCATGGTGAACGTAGTTCTCCCCGAAGAACTGCTTCATGACATGTTTTCCAAAGTCTACAATGTTTTGCAGGTGATGTAGTATTTCCTCTGAAGTCTGGAAGACAGAAACGTGGCAATTTAACTACGAAATAATGATGATAAGTAACACTCAAGAATACATACACATGCCAGTCAGTGGCTTAGCAAAGTAGCTCAATTGCTCTGCTGAGTTTGGTAGGTCAGTGCATGTTGGAATTAAGGAAACACATGAAACGTGCTACATCTGTTTCTGCGCTGCTGGGGCTGGGATAACCAGGAAAATCGTCAGGAGGGATGGTTCTTCTTCAGTTTCAGGGGGAAAAGGACAGAGAAAATTAAAAAGGTGGGAGAGAGGGAGATTACTCAAGATCTACTCTGTCTTTGACCATTATTCTTCAAATAGTTCCCAAAACTGCAATAGTCAAAAGAGACACACAGCATGCCTTCTTACCAATGGGTGATGTGCAGGAGGGGCTTTGAGTGTTAGAAAATGCATCACCTGGAGATTTGGAAGAGAATGGCCACAAAGAGTGAGCCCCATGACAAACTTCTGCATCAACAGGTACAGAATTTGCCAAATCCAGCCCCAAACAATGAAAAACCTTACTATAATGTCATCTTCCATAAATTTTATATTACATGTCTACAAGGAAACACAAAAGTTCTACAAGACAGAAATGCCAAGCTAGATAGAAATGAAGCTGAACGAGCACTGGGAGCAGGACAGCGATGTTAGCAGAGCAGCTTTACAACATACCTGTTCCCAGCACTCCAGTACTCTGGGTCTCTGTGCTGTATTTTATTACTACAATCTCCAAGTCCTGTGTCTTTTTGTAACGCAAAGCTTTCCTGGAACAGCACTACTTTGCCTACCACTGCACACCATAAAGCGCTGGACCATATAGAGATCTACTCTTGGGATTAAGTAACAGTGGAGGAAGAGAAAGTGCAACACTCGTGTCCAAGTTAGAAAACTGGAGAAGAAAAACAACACAAGTGGGAGAAATAAAAAGTAGACAGGGCAGAGTAAGAGAAAATAAAATGCTAGGAAGACAACACTCACACAATGACAAAGTCTAGAGAAAGGAGAAAAGACCACACCCAACACAAATTAAACACATTTCTAGGTAAAAGGAGAATGTCACTAACCAAGCACTCTTACTAACTTTGTTTTATAATACCATCATAATAGGTAGACTTTTTTTTTCCACCCGTAAGGCTTTCTTACGTAACAAACTTACACAAGTTGTGTAGACTAAGCAAGATAAGTTTGTTCCTGTAGCACAGGTCTGCTAAGACCAGGTACCAAGTTTAATAGTCTTCCTCTAGCGAGATGCATTTTCCAGACAGCGGCAGTAATACACAATGCTGCAATGTGCAACAATGGTTTACAGAAGGAAAAGTCACTCCAGTAACATGGGTGACTACACTCTTCAATAACACACTGTGCTACACACCAGCATTCAGTGCGCAGAGCACTAACCAAAAACACCAAATTCCTTTGGAGCAAGCAGGAAAAACAATTTTTCCAAAGCACTTAGCACTTCCACGTCTCTATAAAGGCCAGGACAGCACTTATTCTTTAACATGCTTGGCATATGGTACCCAGAGTCATTTCTCAGAACAGCTCTCCCTGAATCCTTTTAAGGGAGTCTAAAGAAGTTCAGAGTCTCTTCACAACAGACCATCTTCTGCTGCTTCAGTCTCCGAACAAAACACACACTATAATGCCTGAATAACTTTCTCAGTTGCAGTCATTTGGTCTGAGAAGTGTATTTAAGAAAAAATAATTAATAGGCAACAAGATGCGTGAGCAGGCCACCCACACCGGTATGCAAAAGGGCATTTTACAGCAGTTTTGGTCAATCTGCACTTCCCAGGAAGGCCAATGCCCCTGTCACGGGCACTGAACACCCCGAGGTCCAGCAGCGAGGACCAGCCCGAGCTCCGTCACCCTCCGGCCCAGGGGGAAATGGGGAACCCCGCTCTGCACCCTCTGAGCAGGCTCCATACACACTGCACCCACCTGCCCTTGTGCTTCAGTTGTCCTGGGATGGGGAAGGAAATGTTGCTTTGCAGAGGGAAAACTCCCCAACCATTTAAAACATCAATAATTATAGTATCTTCCTCACCCGACGAGGGGGGAACTGGCAATTCTGAGCACATACTATGGTGAAAATTTCAATTTATATACAGATTTCTGCCCTTTTAATGACAGTATATGCCTTTAAATTACACAAATTCTGAATGGTGAGAAGGAATGTTGCATCATCTCATACAGCAACAGAAATCACAGCTAATTCCCAATTACAGATTATTCTGACCTTGTTTGCTGATGCACACAGTACCCACAGGCTTTTTTTTTTTTAACATACATATATATATATACACACACACATATTGGGAAATGAGCATTTCAGAAAAATCGGGACATTCTGTGCTGCTACTACAAGGAAAGACTCATCAGTTAAAAAGATCAACCCAACTTTAAAATTACAACTCAAGCTTATGACACCTGCTCACCTCCTTTTAAGAGCAAGTGTATTTGATAGACTCTACACAAGAAACAAAAAGTAGCTAACAGGCTACTGGAGCATCACCTTTCAACATTAAAAAACAGTAAGAAAAAAACCTTTTGAAGGACCCATCATTACTGCCAGTTCATTCAGCAAAACACTAAAATTCATCAATTAGGTTCTACACAATAAAAAGGCAAAAAATTCATTCATACAGAAGACTCGTATATTAAATAGGCAACATGCAATTAAAATCATTCTGCAAGTCCTGACACTTTCTACTCAAGAAGTCCAAGCCACAGACTGGCATTATCAAGTATTTTTCAATAAAACACTGAATTGTAACAGTAAGATTACAATTTGCAATAACACCACCTCATTTAACCACTGGTCCCAAATCCATAACCAAATGCTATAAATGCAAAGCGGTGTCCAGACTTCCTTTTCCAAAGGAGTTAACAGAAAAGACTGAGACGCATTTGTCCACATCTGAATTTCACTATGGACGTTACTAGAAAATATTTTGCTTCAACTGGTTCTTTCAGATCTGTTTACACTGGATGAGCTACAATGTCATGCACAGGTATATAACACTTTACATCCTAGTTCATCTTGCACTGGTCAGGAATAGAAATTACACCTAAAAACATTCTCTGCTGTCCAGCTGTAACATTGCTACGTCCAAGTTTGTCCCAAAACTCTGATTCTCCAAGACTTGTTTACAGATATGAAGATAAAATATTGTCTTCCATTATTCTCCAAGAAAACCTGATCCTTAAATTCAATCACCAGAATAATTAAATATATTCAAATTACATAATCTTCTATTTAGAGAGCAAAGCCTAAAGGAATTGCATATCACAATGTCCACACAATCACAGCACAAAGCAAACGCAGAATGCTGGAGCTGCTGCTGTTTAAAGCTCAGCTGCTGTCTGCACCCACAAACAGCCGTCTTGCTGCTACAGCGGTACGAAGAGACGCGTGTCTGTCCGGGGCAATTCTCAATGCAAGTCTGGGTAACGGTTTTTAAAAAACAAACGCTTGGTGTTTCAACAGCCACAGCCCGCAGGAATGCCTACTGCCGTCACTCTCTCTGCTTGGTTGGATTCTGAGCAATTTTACTAATCTGATTATGCAGGGAAGAAAAACATTCAAGAACCTGAGCAGCATTCAGATAGCAGCAGAATACCAGGCCCAGGAGATTTTTTTCTTCTGTTTTGCTATCCCAATCCAAAAACCCATATGCACGCCAAAGCAGCCGACAGAAGTGTTATCAGTGCAATGCTGCGGTGGGTGACTGTGAAAAGTCACTTCTTGGCTTCCTTTGAGACTTCATCATACTTTGCCGATTTTTAAAAATAATTACTATGCAACCATCTCCTCGGACTTAAAAAAAAAACAACAAAAAAACAACAAAACAAAACGCAAAAGTAGCTACTCAGTGTTTTGTTTTCTTAAACAAATGGCAGTAGACTTTAACTTGTGGTCGAATACTCTCCTGCTATATTAGAAAAAGAGACAGGCACCGTTTTGCTTTCTTCCAGTCCACTGGGTTCTTCGCTGTTCTCATAAAAACTCTAAACATCATTATCTTGGACTACTACAGAAGCACAGGAAACATTTTTGAAATCCTGCCACTACAAGCAGGTCAAAAACTTACTTGAATCACACTTTAGTTTCACCAGACTTTTTTTCAAGTACAATTGTAGCAGAAAGGCCATCAAATAACTTGTACATACACTGTGTTCATGGGTTTTATCTTCCCTGCTTTCCTCTGCTCTACTTTAGAAATTCTATCCCTTGTTAAACAGGGGACATTTCATCACGCATTTCATGTTCATCTTCCTGATTTCAAGCAAAACTCCCTTCCTATACATTTACTTTACATCCATCCTTTTTTCTTTCTTCTTACAATTAAGCCTTTCCCCCAGCTCTCAGCATAGCCATAATGCTTTTTGTATTTCCTTCTGCTCAGACCCTTACAAAGCTGCAGCTCAGAAGCTGCACCCCCGCTCTCTCAGGTAAAACACCCCGACAACCACGCACCAGGTTGAGGAAATGACAGAATTTGAACCTCCGGCCTCTTGTGCTCTTTTTTCCTCTTGTAGCACTGTGCTGACACTGCACTTTTACCCTCCACCTTTGATTCTTGATCATTTTTTATTTCTGTTAAACAAATCTAAGGTAACTCACTTCTTTTCTTTCTTGAGCACAAAATCCTTCTGACACAGTCCAGGAAATGGGTAAACTGTGTCCCACCATGTTCTTTTTGCAACAGACACTAAAATATCTCTCTGACGAAGGCTAGTCTGTAAATATTTCATGTCTTTCTCCAAATTCAATGTTTTTTAGCTACTGAACAGGTAGTCAACAGCAGACCTTCCCCATGACCCCAGTCCTGTTCTGCTGCTCTTCTGTCCCGCCTGGCAGCGGCCGGTACAACTGTCATTTCCTCCTCAGCATCATCACATTCCTTACATGGATACACAACGTTAACACCTTCCCCGATGCCACGGCCACCCCTTCAGACAGCCGCACCTTCTACACATGGCAGTCTGACCTGCACAAAGGTCTGGGTACTGGCAGCCACATCACCTTAGTTACACAAGGAGACCTCAAATTTCCTCTTGGTGCCAGAATGTCTGTAACAGGCACATTTCACAACATCGCCTTATTCTTAGTCCTATCACAATTCTTTCATGGGTTTCCTGTTTCTCTTCAGACTAGTTAGTAGCTTACCTGGGGGCTTTTATTAACAGCACATGTTGAATCTTACCTTATTCTGGTTTGGGGGGAACTTCAAAAACCGCAGCACCACGCAGCGCTGAGGAAAGATAGGAAACAATACAGTTTCATTAGCATTTAAGTACATCATAATTTCTGAACAGCACAATTGTATGACTCCCCAATCTACCTCATCTGAGAAATTAAGGAAGAAAAAGAAAAAAAAAGACAAAATAACCATTATAGATGGATCTCACTCAACTTGAAATCAAATACATCAATATCTGTTCCCAGATTTGCCATCACTTAAACAAGGCAGCCACTCTGCGCTGCCAGTCACCAAGTGTAACAGGGGAAATAATCCCCTAAATTACAACACTGCTCTGAAAATCTGCTAAAACACAGTATCAAACAAATAAACCAAAAAGCACCCTAACATTTTGGCACCAAAGGTCTTTGGGAAAAAAAAATAATGCAAGACCCACTTAGATATCAACTTACAGTATCAGCACAGCATTACAAAATATTAATGAGACAGCAGCTAACAGCAGTAGCTGCACAACTCTAATTATAAACACTACAAACTGGTACTTATAAACTTCCAAAACATAAACACATCACACAAGGACAAATATTTTACCAAACCAAAACAAACAAACCCACACTAATTTTTGACAATTTTACAATTTCTATTTTTTTAACAATTAAAAAACCTTTTTATTTTCAAACTACACAAATTCTAAAAACAACTTTAGTCTTTATGAGTTCAGATAAAAATAATTTATAGATGTCCTAAGTAAATTAAGCCTTTGTCCTTAAGCCTATTAAGAGAGTGTCTTCCATCACAGAAGTCACCTGAAGTATCTTTCAATAAAATGTTGCTGAAATTAACCATTACACTTGTTAAATAGACTTTTTATATTAAAATCAAATTTTGACATGGTCTTAAGGAACCTGCAGCCTTACTAGACAAGACAACACATCACTCTGACTCAGATTAGTCAGCCTAAGTATCTGATCCTCAAGACATTTACTCCCACTGGTGTACTTCAGCCTGTCCAGATAAGAGGTGGATAAAAACAACTGGACACCAGAGCAGGCAGAGTTACCTCTTAGTGTCTCCATGTGTACCTTTCCTAGATACACCAACAAGGACTACACTCCATTTAAAGCACTCCCAAAAGAGTATTAACACTCAGGTTCCCTGGCAAAGATAATGCAGACAAAATGTCATAGTCACACTTCAAGTTGATGGAATCTAAGCCTTTTCTCTATGAAGTGACTTGCCATTAAAAAACCTCCCATAGCACGAAGCACCAGATAAATTCTGCATTTCAGGGCTGAAAGCTGTCTCTGGACAGTGCTGAGTGGGAGAGCCCTGCAGTTATCTTTATTACTAACTTGTAGGGAAAGAGCAGGAAGAGCAAAGCAAAACAGAAGACAACGCGTAATCCAAAATACTAACAAACCAAGATGCAGATTCAGACATGACCAGTGAAACCTAGGAACAGCCCCTTCAATATCTAAAATGTCTCAAGCCAGCACGATCTCATAGTTCACCCACCCACATCTGGAAAACACTCTCAGGTAAAAGGTTAATTTGCTGAATTTTGATTAAACTTGTCCTGCAAGATCTAAACAGCATGAGTATTACAGCAACATCAATTGAACACTCATAATCACCTGGATTTGATAAGATTGCTGGGTGTTCTCCCATTACACATGGATAACGAGCCTGTACGCCCTGGTTATGCAGTATGTTATTTCCACAGTGTTTGAACTCTTTGGATCCCCCAGTTTAAACATTCATAAACAAGTAGATAAGCAATGGAGTGATCTGATCACTTCTAATCAATTCACTACCTCGATTCTGTAATATTTCAAGGGGCTTGTAGATATTTATCTATTAATCAGTTGTCAGCCAACAAGCTTCCAACAACTGCTCTTGAAAATCCGATTGCTCCTACAATACTCACTAAAATATTTGCTCATTACCAGGTCAATCCTGAAGAGGCATGCTGGGATAAAATGACCAAAACTATTTATGGCAGAAGAACACCCTGCTTTTCTAAAGATGTCAAACAAAACTTTCCATCACAGATGCACTTCAACCAGCCAGCCTGCACTGTGCCTTAGTAAAGCTATTAGACGACCTGAGTAAAAAATAAAACAAACCACTTTCTTCTTTTTTGAGGGGGCAAGTTTTCAGCTAGATTCATCCCTTTGTGCAAGTGAACTGTTGCACAAATACACTGCCACAGTACAAAGGTCAACCCATCAGATATCAAACACGTCAACTGCTGCCTAAGAATTATTGCCTCTGAAAATATTGGTCCATGTTTTCCATGCTATTGCATTACCAACTCACTTGACTGATTCTTTACTTGGAAATATGGTGGGTGGTTGTTGCCATGAGGTTTTTTGTCAGTTATCTTAAATGCCTTAGATTTGTTTATATTTACAGATTTAACATCAAAGATGTAACATGCTTATCTGCATGCAAAATAATGGCACAAATCCAGAAGAGAACAGATTTCTAAAGAGGTTGTCACTACTCCTTAGCACTTTGGGAATCAAATCAACTAGATCCTAATGCTCGCTAAATGTCATTCTCTACATGTACCTCTGTAAGCCCTTCCACTGCTTAGCACCAGTTCCATCGACCCACTATCACCCAAGTGTTTAGTTTATTGGATAATAGTCACATACACACAAAAATATGGGAAAAAAACACAAACACACACACGCATACAAAACAACAGGCTGCAAAATCAAGTAGATTAAAAAAAGAAATAATGCATGGAGTTAAGCAAATGTAACACATGAAACATTAAGAGTCTTTACCCCTTTTACATCTCTGGATGAAGCAAGACAAGCTAGAAAAACACTGAATTCAAAATAATTCTGTCTACCATTTTTTAAAATCCTGCAGCCCTTTCTCTGCAAGTATGTTCAATATCCAGTTAGTGATAAAAGACTGAACAAAAAAAAAAAGCCAACAGAACATCAAACATGACTGCTCTTACTCTCCAAATAAAGAATTAAAGTGCGACTCTCACATGAGAGTACAGCGGTTTGAGAACAAACGACATTCTTACTGGCATCCAGGACCATACCAGGGCTCCAACAAAAACCATTTCCATTTGTTACACAAAACTCAAATGATAGCAACAAGGACACAGAAACTCATGTCTGTCAAAACACATCCACAGTCACTGGGTTGCCAGACAATGCCACCAGGAGCCTGCATTCTGGAGGAGCTCTCACTAACTTGCTTACGCCACAGCATTGCGAGAGTCCAGCCTTAAGCTTAAGGTCCCACCAAGAAAGGCAAACACTTCTTTAGCCCCTTGTCATGAAACTATTGTTTGAGTTAAATCACAGCTGGAAGTTACTAGCTGCCAATGAGACAAGAAGCTGTGGGAGGGGCTGCAAAAATATACTCAAAGACGTCACTGGCATCACAGAGACACACAGACGTGTACACACAACTCTCATCCTAAAGTATCTTGTGAAAAGTAGTTTGCTGGTCTTAGGCTCCAAGAAGTTTATCTGCAAGAATTTTTTCTTCTCCAAAGCAATTACTACAACTATTATTTTGATCTTACCCAGTGAAATCCAAAACCAAAGTAACCCTTGGCAGTTAGGCCAAAATATGACTGGCATAAATCCAGGTACTTTGGATTACGCAGTAGCATTATGAAACAAGGATAAAAGCTTACGTTTATATCCTTACAGCTTGATGTTTGATATTGGCCTTCTATTTTTCCAAAATGTCTTCTAAGCTTCATTGCCATAAGATAAAGCTACCATGCAGGCCTCCTGAACTGCAGAGTTTTCAGAAGTTAAACACAATTGGGGCAAATCTATTATCTGGATACTCCCCTTTAGAGAAAAACCTTATTTGCATCGCTGAGGTTTTCTCAGGTTTCCATCTCTTGCTACATTATTAACAAAATCTGTGTAAGGACTTGGGCCAGTGAAAGAAGTAAAACAAGTTCAAGTGCTAGTAAAATTGTTTAAAGTACAGAAAGATGGGTATTTTCCTTCTGCTGTTACCACCTCAGCTCACATGATTTTAAAATAACCTTCTGTATGAAAATATGAAGAATTAGCCTGTCCAAACACAAAGCCTGGGAAACATCACTTTGGCTTCTGCTTTTCCAAATGAGCAGGTTCACGTCATTTGTTATTACTCTATTATTATTCTAAATAACATGTGTTAAGTGTTTTTGTCTAGAGGCAAAGTGTAACTCTTAACATCCGCTTCTGCAACTTCCCAGTATAACTAGAAAAGATTTTTATCTAGATGATTACCAACTCGTGTTCATCTTTGCAAGACATACTGGTAGAAACCAAGGCACTTTGGGAAGCAACTTCTTAAGTCCCAAAAGGAAATCCATCCCTCTTCACACCCCTCTCATCTCCCTCACTCTACACTGTCTATGAAATTGTGGTATCTGAAAACCCACCGGTATTTTTGCAAGCACTATATGCAATTTTACACCGCAAAATTACCTACCTTTCTACTGCACTCTGCTGTCCATACATTTATTTTGAAAAGACACGTGATACACAAGCAGAAGAAGAAAACCCATATTTGTTTTAAAGTTGTCTATATAATAGTCATGAGCTTCCAATCATAAACATGAAAGAAAACACTCACAAAAACTGGTAACAAATCATTCCCTACAATTATTACTATACTATTTGTTGCAACCAATTACACATGCCACCACCAACTACTACCAAGTCAGCTACTTTTAGAGAGAATGGTGCCTGAAAAAGCTCTTGAGCTTCTTCATACAGTAAAAATTGGTTGTTTAATTCAGTCTTTTGCTGAACCTAAAGAGCTATCAAAAACTTGCAAACACAGCGCCAGGTATTCCAGACCTGCTACCACCATGGGAGCGATTCTACACAACCTCATCGTAGTGGACTCACGACAGTGTAGAGCAATGACACCTACCAAAAGTGCATTCTATCTAAATTTCAACCAAAGGGAGGGAGATGGATTAAATTACACCAAATTGCTATTCAAGCCCTATTGGAACATAGTGATATGCAAATAATAATGAATGACAGTTTCAATGGTACTAAACACAAACTACAGAATTATTTTGCCTTTATTAAGCTATTTCTGCAGTAGCACATTGGAGCTGCACACAGTATATGCCAACTAAAAAAATTATTCTGACATTTCTTACTCCAAATTTACATTCCACGACCCCTTCAATTCCAATTCTAGCTTGAGGGATTTAAACAGAAAATGGTGGGTTTCAGTTCAGAAAATGCAGTTTCCAGGAAGGAGGCAAATGGACAAACAGGTGTCATCTTCACACCTCAGAAAAGGCAGCTGCACAGAGGAGAGTTCCCTCTCCCGAGACCAAATAAAACCCAGTAAAAACATACCCACTACACTGCCCTGGCACTTCAATCAAAGCTTACCTGTACAATACCCAACACAAGACGTTTTTAAAGGTCCCCTCATCCAAAGTGTCAGCCTGCTGGGCACCGTGGAGGGATGTGGGAGATTAAAACAAACTAAGCACTGGAAAATTCTGCAGCTTTTGAATGAAGTACACATAGTTATATTGTACACAAGTGTTGTTTTCCAACTCAGTTTTCTTCTGTGTAAGGTGGGTAAGATCACACAAAACAAAGTGAGGAAAGCTACATTTCCTGCCAGTATGGAGGAAGTTTAGCAATTGCTCAAAGTGCAACAAAGCATTCAAAAATCAGAACAATGCTCTTTTATTTAGCACCAGAGTCCCTTAAGAACAATCTTTTTATTTCTTTACATGAATAAAGAATTCCTGGCATAGCACCTGGCTTGACACCATTCAATATGTTAAACCATTATTTGGAAGCAAACACCACCAGGATACTTGTTTTCTTCGCACAGAGCTCACCGCTTACATCAGACTCCAGGTACTCACTCCACTTTTCTTCCTGCTGGGTTACAGTGTAGACTCCCATGACAGTTAGGCACTAACTCAGCTTTCATTTTATAGCTAAGCTTCGTATAACCTTATAATATGAAGATGGTACCAATTCCAAGACTGCAGTAGCCATGAGGAAGAAGGAAGTGTTTGTCCTTCAGCTAAGCCACCTAATCACAGTAGCTGAAATGATATCAAGCAATACACCCATGGGTGCTGAGTGGAAACATACCAGAGGGAGAACAGAATGAATAAACCTATTGACGCTGGGCCCTCAGCACACATTACTGCAGTCTGAGTGACACAGCAGATGCCCTTGACACCTGAGCTGTTAAAAACAAGCAGGAAAAAACCTGGTCCTTAACATTTAATAGGTATCCAGTATGTCATCCCTCTGTCAAACAGGTGAGTTACACCAACAGGAACATGAACACATGCGCTGAGCTTCCTTCCTTTAAACCCTAAACCCTCGTCTATCAGGAACAGACACCTTCCAGCACGACTCTGCATCGGCAGCTGCTGTTATGCTGGGGAAACAAGGCGTTTCAGGAAAATGTTAATAGGGAGGGAAGGAAATAAGAAGTTGAAACAGTAAAAGGGATTAGAATGAAGTGATAAAATACAGTTAGGACAATTAGTAATTCCAAGCATCCTGAACACCTCAGCAAGAAGAAACCTAAGCAGGTCTTGGGCAACAGATCAATTGAATGCAGTGTCCGTGCTCCTTCCTGAGCAAAACCAGGTCAGAACGCGGTTATTGCATATCTCAGAAGTAATACACTGAGGCAAAGAAAACACCCTGAGCACTGGCAGGGCTGGCAGAGAGGAAAGAACTGAAGGAGTGAATAACACAGACTATGAGACTGACCCCTCCTATGTGCTCATGGGTCAGCCAAGTTCCTTCCACCGAAGCAGCCAACCCACCGCTGCTGAGACGGAGGGCAGACACCTGTGCAGCACAGAAAGAAAAATGTAGCCTTATGAACTCCACCACCACCAAACCATTCACCAAACAGACAAGAAAATGGTTTTACATAACACCTTGATCTAATCAACTGCGAAAAGAAACGCATTTGAGCTTGAGCTAGCACCTAGAAATAAAAAAACAAGACTCTTTTTAATAAAGGTAACTGCCTCCTGAGTTTATCTACTAAAACTGGGATTTATTTTACATTTTCATTGCACGTAGCCTCCAGCATTCTCAAAAGTCACTTAAAAAAAAAAAAACAAACCAAAACCAAAAACAAAAACACAACACAAAACAAGCAAACAAACACACACCTAACAGGCATAAAGTGGAGTTTGAATTTCCAAAGAAAGTCACCAGAGGACAAGACTGCTCCAGCACTCTATCATTAGCAAAATAAGACGACACTTCTGAAAAAATGTATTCTGGGGGTACAAGAATAGTGTTGCTGCTGCTGCTACAGTTAAAGCATGACTACCATATTACATTAGAGTACTAGACCCAAGATTCACAGTGTTTCTGTCTCCCATCTCCTTCCACACACATGCTGCCTTTTCCCATCTGCATCTACAGAACCTAAGGTGCTAATATGGTAAGAAAAGTTTTAATTGCTGCCTTTCTGTTCTTTCTCCTCTCTGCACTCAGCCCCACTATCCGATGCCACCTTCCCTTTCACTCTGTGGAAAATACTATCAATACTGCACTGCAGTGCATTCAGAGCATCTTTTCAGCACAGAAACCCAGTGAAGCCAAGAAAAACATAAATTTAACTACACTAGTACACTAGAATTGAAATTCCAATATGGAATTAAAATTCTGTATAGGTGTTGACTCAAGCTGTTGACTTTTTTAGGGGTCAGAGAAAGCTTTGCAGCTAATCTGCAGAACTGGAAGTGCTTCCAACTTTTAATTCTTTGTTTACAGTAAAAGCTTTGTAGATTGTACTCAAGTAGAGTTAGTCCAATTAGTTATGACATCTACAATTACAGTTGTACCAGTTCAGCCAAATACAAGCAAAACCAAACCTGTCTTCCTTTTTTTCCCATGATCATAGATACATATTTAAATACCATTTAACCTCGGTTAAAACAGTTTCCTACAGGTGCCACAAAGGGTCCCAAATTCCAACTCAGACTGGTGATTGCCTCCTGTTGCTAAAACTTAATTGTTGCTTATAGCAAGGCAGAGATCTCTTCCTTTCTTTTCCACTGATGACACACCCTGATCGCATATTTGGCTTTTCGACTATTACACTGCTGCTTGCCATACTAAATTTAGGCAGAATCTCCTCTACTAGGAGAGAAGGAACAAAGCAATATATTATCTTTAGTCATCAATCTGTTTCCTTCCCTTTTTCTAAGCGGGCAAAGGGTGTGCAGGTGTGGGGTTTTTGCCAGAAAATGTTTAGATATGTGTACCCCCAAAAGAACATAATGCTGGAGAAACCAGGTTGAAGAAATGCCCCCAAAAAAGCGTAAGAGTTTTTAATGGCCCTTAATCCCTGTTAAAATTCATGCTGGAATCTCGGTCCACCTCATACACGTCAGTTTTGCTTCCTCCAGAAAATTCTACAGAACAAGATGCAAAACTACTCCCTACATTACATCACATCACCTGGTGAATTGTTTGATACATCCAGGGCACAAAATCCATCAGAAATAAGAACTGGCATAGGTCTGAAATTTAAATAGAAGAATCTCCTCAAGGATACAAAAATGTTCAAATTCAAGTCTTACCAAAACTATGTATTTCCCATTAGCCAAAATAAAATTCAATAAATACAAGCTGCATCTTTTCTGTTAATTTCTTACTGTGAAAGAACCAGGACACCACAACCTGGCCATATTTTAAATGAAAGCAACATTCAGAGAAGGCCATTGTTAATAAGCTATTGTACTTATACCCACAAGGAACAGCAACTAGTTTTTCAATATTTTTCCCGTAGCTGAAGACTACTTAATGCAGGAATCAGCAGTCTGTTCTATATTTCCTTGAAATCCAGACATTCATAGTTGTTAATTTGTTAATTCACTATTCCACAGACATTAAGGAGAAAGAAAAAAACACACAGAAAATAAAAAAACAGCAGAACACTACTGAACAAAAAACAGAACACAACTGAACAAAATCCACTCTATAGTCAGGGATCTGGAATTCCTCAGGAATGACTGAAGTTTTGGGGGCAATACTTCACCTACAATAATTTCAACAGGACAGAACAGATTCAGCCAACTCCACAAAGAAAAACAATGGAAGAAGAAACAGGACACGCAGGTTTTAGAACTTGTAAAAATGACATCATCAGAAAAAGTGCCTCAAGAAGATACTCTCTGCAAGACAGCAATTAATGATCAGCATTACTCCCTTTCTGCCAAACAAGACCAAATAGGAAAGCTGCAGCTACTTAGTAATTCTGACCATAAGCTTTTTCCTCTTTCAGCAAAAGCCTGTGTCTAAACATACAACCTTATTAATGGTCCTCTCTCAAAGTAAGTTTATTACAACAAAATTTTCCACCAAGAATTATTTGTCATTATTCTTAAAAACAAATCAATCACCCACAGGAAAACTATTAAATATTGCAAAAGCACTATTAGGAACAATTATCTAGCCAGATTTGACATAAAGCACTCTCTTATTTCAAAAACCAAAACCAAATCCATCTCCCTCATATGCAGAAAGTATCTTTCTGCACACACTTTGCAGCCATCATAATGCAGCTACAGATACAGCGAAATCCAAGACTACTGTTGAAACCCAAGAACTTCTCCTAGCAACCTCTGCTCTCTACAGTCCCCTGCAAAGCCAGAGCAAGGATCAGGAAAGATGCCTGCAAAAGGAGCACTGTGATATCCTCTCCAGCTTTACCTGTGTATCTCAAAGGAAAAAAAAGTAAAAAAAAAAGTGAAAAAACAACAGAGAGAAGAGCCAAATATTATTCACTTACTACAGCCACCACCTTTGGGAATCTTCAGCAAGACTATCAACTTGATTCCCTCACCCTATCTCCTTAGCTCTGCTTCATTTACCTTCTCCATCTACCCTCCCACTACCTCTTCTATTTCACAAGCACACATATGCTCTGGAGATAGTTTACACATTCACTAATTAAGTCCCATACCAAAACCAGGGATATCTGTTAGAGCTGCAAGCATTCAAATATAAGAAGTAGATTATTATTATTAACAATCAAGGTGTTGAAGATACACCACAACCTTTTGCAAGCACACACCAAGGTTCCTCTAGACTACCTCATCAAATAAAAAACAAGCTGGAAAAATCCCAAAGAAAACAAAACTCTTCTTGTAGCACTTCCCAGTAGTCATCCTGAAACACAAGCTTAATGTTCAGACATTTTTAAATTAAGCATTTTGTTATCATAATATACCACCATGCAAAAAACAAAAATAAGCAGATATCAGCTGCAGTGATGCACAGGAGGAATGGACATACTTTACCTCATGACACAAAAACTGGAGATTGCAAGCATATGTTTCAACAGTGAAAGGAAACAAAAGTCATTATTTCTAGAGATGATTATGCTACTTTCTACAAACATCTGATACGTTTTGAAATCAAGTCTTAAGTGTCTCTGTACAAGCAAACAACTGACTAAAATGCAGAACAAGAAATGAGGATTTTTCAGCTCACTTCTGAAAAACTAGGTATCATCTTAGATATACATCACCTTAGAAAGAGTTAATAGCTACAAGAAGATAACTGTTCTATTGCAGCTCCTCTGAACTCTCTCTACTGCTCAAAAGTAGAGAGGAGGAGGCAAAGCATGGTTTAGCCCTCTTTTTAAATCAGAAGCCAAATTCAATGTGAAAGGAGCAACAATCCAGTAAAAATGCAGGGAGGAAGAAGCACCCCCTTTCTGAGCTGCCTGGCTGGCTGTGATGGTGCTTGGTTCAGGTTTTGTACAGCAGTATCTGGACTGCAGCAGCTTATGCATCTCCAAGACAGCAACTAGAACAAGCACCAGACAATTCACTGGATGGTGTGAAGGGTGGCAAATAAGTTATGTGAAGAGGATACTAGGATTTGATAGAACATTCAAAATCGCAACCTGTGGAAAAGGATCATACAGACACTGCCTGAATGAACTTGCAGTTTTGCGCACTTCAAAGTGATCTTTCCAACTATCTTAAGAGCTGTCTTCTGGAAGCAAAAGGAGTTGCTAGCTTTATTTCTCACTATAGTCATGAGGTGGGAAAGCTGCCTGTTCATTTTCTATTGGAAGCATTTCAGCAGGCTGCAAGACTATACAAATTCTTTTTGACCACAATTCAGTTTCAGTTTGGATTAACTTAATCAAAGCCGCAATAAAAACCAACAGGAAAAGCTTTATCAGAGAAATTTTTACCATAATATTGTGTCTTGCAGAATTTTAGATTCATCAGAACAGAAACTTTAAAAAAACAGGTAAGCAGAAATTTGAGTATGCACCAAGCAAGCGAGAATGCAGCTTCAGAGATAACAAGGGTAACTGGAAATACGCAGCAGGCATTCCACCTTTATTCATCAGATCACTTTCTAAATGGTGGAGAACTAATTAAAGTAATTCTGTAAAACTATCACTGTAAGAGGAGACGTGGTGATTAGATCATACCCTTCGTAAGTCCTCTCTTCTTAACTGCATGAATAATGAACAGAGATGTGCTTGCAGTGATTTCAGCCACTCATTTCAGTAGTGTTTTGTAGGCTGCAGGAGCACAGGGAGACTTGTCACAGTTGCATTCTGCAGGATTAATAACCAATAAGAGGAAACAGCGCAACAAGCATTACTTTACAACACTTTCCCTGAAACAACAGAGCGTGTTCCACAGAACGCCAATGTCTGACTGGAAACAACAGTTGGATGTTGTCTGTGCATAGGGTTTATCAGCTCATCACTAGCAGAGCTATTAGTTGGGCACGTGACTTTTCTATAAACAATTTTTTAATTTTGGTATTGTACTAACTCTGCATTAACAGTGCATTATGTTCATGTTGTAAAAGGAAAGATACGGGGAACGGAGCTAACCAAAGAAATAAGGATAGCCTGAAACACACGAGAGCACCACAAACTGGCAACGCCCACCTTGTTCCTCAGACTCTTCACTCCCAAGCTAGCCACACTCCACACAACGAAGAACAGGAGCATCCATCCAGACTGGCTGCTCAGCCCAGGCCAAACACCCTCGGCTTGATACATGAACTCACATGGTACCTGTCATCAGTGTTCCAAAGAGGGGTCCAGAGGGCAGGAGTTGAAACAAAACACCCTGGATCTTACTTCATAAAAGGCAAAGAAACTCATGCACTCTTCTGCAGAAGGACAGGGACGTTTTGTTGTTATTGTTTTGTTTTTTGAAATTACTCAGATCTTCCAGAAGAAACAAGGAGAGGTTCAGACCTACAAAGATAGGAACAAGCTTCCTTCCCCTGTTCCAAAACACAACTACACATCAAAAGGGAGAATGTGGAAACAAGCAGCACACACAGTTCCAGCCTGGCCTCTCACTGCCCCAGCACTTGTATCTGAGCATCCATTCATGTCTCCCTTGCCACAACCGAACCGTTGTCCCTCCCATTAGCATTTATACCCAAAAAACACTAACTGAAGACATCCAGAATAAAGCTAGGACAGTTAAAATTAAATTCACTGCCTTAGTTATGCTGCTGTTCTGCTCAGGCAAACCTGAGAATGACTTGACATCAGATCACAAGAATGATGATTAATCATGCAAGTATGTCCTGTTTGTAGGAGGCACAAAGTAACAATTAACATTGAAACAGTGTTTGATGTGCTTCAGTTTTACAAGAGTTCACCACCAGTGAACACAAAGCTCCAGGATGTAAGCTTTACTGGTTCAAAGCCATCTATAAAGGAAAAATCATATCCATTTCGTTTCACTCCATCTTAAAGTTTCAGGATCTTGTTAAAAAGAGAACTGACACAATCAGCAACTATTCTGAATCTCTGGCAGACTTCCTTATTTTCTACATATTTAAAGATACCGCAGTTGCATCACTATTAATCTATTAGGTATTCTGATCCCTGTCATCCAGTGACCTAGTACTTTTTAAACTGTCTTTCTCAAAGCTAGAATTTAGACAGGAAACAAAATCACGCACTTTCTTCTTATAGCATAAATAGTGCCCCTCTTGAAGTCTGGAGAGCACCATAAGATTTCCAGCATTTTCTCAGACTTGCTGTTAACATTTTTACATCTGGTTTACAGTTACAATCCAGAAAAGCAACATAAAAGAATCCACTATTTTCAGTCATTTGTTTAGATATTATTGAAAAAAAAATGGTTTTCAGAGTTCAACTCCTATTGTAGATTTTTCTCCCACATAAAGCCTACATTTTATCACATCGCCTTTAGTAGCTTTAGATCTACAAAGTATCAAGAATGTTCTGTACCATAATAGTATTTAAACTGAAGTACAAACACATTTAAAAGACGAAAATAGGCACAAGTACTTTCTAGAAGAATAAACTCCTTCAAGGGACATGTACAGTTAAATCCAGACCCCAATATACTAAGTAAACAATATATGTACAAATGGGGCAAGAACACAGTGACAGCAGTCAAAGGAACACGTGCTTTCCAAAGTGACACAGAATCTGCTTGATCGGATATAGCTTCATTTAATTCTTACTGTTCATCAAAACGCTAAATCTATTTTACTAACTTTTTTGAATTAAGAAAAAAAAAGCAACGCCACAAACAAGCCCAAAGGGTAAACCGAAGCAGAGGGATGAAATGACCGACCCCTTCACACAGAGATCTACGGCCAAGCCAGAAAATTACATTATGTTCTGGAATCCCAATTCAGCACCACAGCAAGTGTTCGAACTCTCGTATGGGAAAAGAACCGGTGACGAAAGGCCACACGTTCCTTTCTTTCTTCTGTCACACACGCTACAACGGAAAAGGGGAATTCTCCGCACTGTTCCTCACAGCTCCCGCTCGCAGACGCCAGCGGTCCAGCCACCAGCTGCTCTCCCTTCCGCCGCTGCTCCGGGCCGGGGCGAACCACGCGCGCTCGTCCCCGCGCAGGGCGGGCACGGCCTCCCGCACGCTCCCCGCAGCACGCGGAACGGAAAACTGCCTCGGGAGAGACCGGCGGGGCCGGGCGGCCGCTCCCGCCGCGGGAGAGGCCCGAGCACCCGGCGGCAGCCGCCTGGGGAGGCGCGGGGCAGGGCCGGGCCGGCCCGGGCCCCCCGGCCGTTCCGCGGCGCACGGAGCCCCCGGCGCGGCCCCTGAGGGAACGTTCGCGCGGGCGGCGCCCCCCTCACGCGGGGCCGGCGGGGGAGGGGCGCCCGCGCGCGCCGCCGGCCGTTCCCCGCCGCAGCCCCCCCACACACACCTGGCAGTGCGAGACGACGAGGCTCTGGTTGCCCTCCCCGTGGTACTGCCATTCATTCTCATCCATCTTCTCCACTTCCATGCCCGGCCCGGGCCGCCGCCGCGCCCCGTGGGGACGGTGACTGCCGCCGGCCCGCCGCGCTCACGCCTCCACCATCGCGGCTGCGCGCCGCCCCGCCGCAGGAAGTCCCGCCCTCCGCCGGGGGGCGGGGTGGCCGGCGGAGCGGGCCGCCGCGCGCGCACCGGGCGGCCATCTTAACGGCGGGCAGCGCCACCCTTGAGCCGGGCAGACACGAACCCTCTGCAGCACCGGCTCTTCCCCTTCACCCGCGCCCGATTCGTTCCCGTTCACCCCTTCAGCCGCCCCGGACCCCCGCACCGCTCCAGCCGCTGCCCAAAAAGGCGGCGAGCCCGGTCAGAGCCCGCCGAGCAGAAAGGGGAGAAGAAAAGCATCTTCCTTCAGAAGCAACAACCCAGACGCGTGTGGTGTTTGCCCAGATAATGTATTCAGATACCGCACTGTGTAAAATCAGTTCGCACCTGTGACAGGTTATTCAGATGACCAAACACTAAGGAAAAAAAAAAAATGGAGCTTTGGCTTAGAGTTTTGTTTCCTGCTAAGGCTGTTTTCAAGGTTACAGACTTTATGTATGAAGAAAAGCAACTCCCATGTTTGCACATGTAGTCTGTGTCTCTAAATAACTTTCTGTGCTTTAATACACCAGATATTTCAAATACGTCACAGAGATGTTCACACGCATAAATACGAAAATACACATAACATTATTTAAAAGTCTATTAAAACATTAAGCTATTTTCCTGGCCATTATCAACATGGTTCAATAGTTTCACAAAGTAGCTCAACAAACATCTCTATATGCATATACACATGTGCAGTAAATTTAAGACAAATTATCCAAATATCCAAACTTCCTATCACAAATACAAGATTAAATTCTAGATCCCTTAAATCCAGTCAATTTTATCACTACAAGTTTTGACTAGAAACAGCAAAACTTACCCTTGAATTACCAGTTGAAAAGCACCACTGGGGGCTCTGAAATTCCCACTTCCCCCCACAGGGCACCTGACAGCGGCCAAACACACACCAGAACGGAACCAACACTTTCAAGTTTTCCTCTGAATAATGACCATTTCTATCATTCAGATAGTAGCCAAACTTGACTCTGTATTACAGTCTTTTTACAAAGTCAAAACAAAGAAAAGGATGCATTTTTATTTTTACAGGAGAGAAAAGCTGCACCCAGAAGTCTGAAAATAAAACCTGCATAAATCTGCAGTGAGTCATTGATCCCTTTTTAAAATGTGTGGTGCTGTAACTTAAACTGCTTAGAGTCTAATTTCACTAGAACTTTTAAAAAACTTGGGGGTTAAACAATTTATACTTTTTGGTAAAAGACTGATTAATAAGCACTTTTCCTTTTTACTTAACATCCTATGTGCACCTACATGAAAGAGGAAACATGGATCCCGGCCCCTTCTGCCATTTAATAAAAATTAAAATAATGACAGGGGATGTTTAAAGTATGTTTCTGTCACCTGTGTTTGCAAAGTTTCTTTATGCTGTGCAACAACAAATGGATACATGAAACATACAGAAATGTATGAATACTATCCTCACTTACCAAAAGTGTTATAAATAAGTTACACTCAGTCTGTGGTAAGATTATGGTATTTATGATACCTGCATTAAAAATTAACTATACTTCAGATAAAAGGTACATGGACACTCACTAGGCTTCCATGGAGAAATACAAAGGTAAATAACATCAATGCATTGTCTTGTACTGGCAGAACTAATTGTTTTTTCTATTCTTTCATACTTCTGAAGAATGTACGTCTCCAGAGGAAAAAAAATATATCTAAAATAGAAGTTCTGAGTGTGAGGGCAAACACAGAGGAAACATCTGGGTTCTAACACAGTCTCTCTCACTGGCCACTTCACCTTTTCCTCTGGCATTCCATGGTGGGCACATCACAGGGGTCTTAAAACACATCAGTAAAACTTGGAAACTGGAGGGACAAAAGCCTATTAACATATTTTTCTCTCCATTACCATTTTTTAAATATTGCTAAATTCAGGTATTATCTGTAATGTGCTTGAACTGAAAAATCTTAAGCTTTTGTGCCATTAATTATGTTGGAAGCATTGCTTAACTGCAGTTCCACCAACATGGCTACATCTTGTGGGGTAACTAGGCCTTATGTAGACATACTTGGATTTATTTTAATTAGCGAGCACGCAGCTCAGCAGCTTTCAAAATGCAGCTGAGGATCTCAGGAGATGACCAGGTGTTCAGTGGTATTTCAGTATGTAAACAAGTTTAAAACCACACCAGGAATGCATCAGGTAATCATACCTTCAGTTCTAAAGCTCCCACTTAATCCTCTCACCATTTCTTTTTGATGTCACATGAAGGAGTCAGGAGAGCACCACAGGCCTCAGATACATATATTTTTCTGAGTTCCACAACTGCATGAGTTAGCGACAATTTATGACAATTCGTGTTTCTCAGGACTCTTCCAGTATGTAGAATACCAAAAAAAGGCAGATAGTCTATATATTTTAAATCAATGGGTACTTAACTATGCAGATATTATCAAAATACTGACACATAAGGCTATCAAACAGATTTGCAACTAAAACTGATAAAATAGCCATCCTGTCTCTTTACATGAAGAAGCCAAACAACACCACATTAACTAATATAAAATTTCTTCCCGCCTTGTCTTCTACCACCCCATGTCTGCAGTTTTGTTTTTAAACTGCATTTGAACTGTGGCACAGAGCTCATGTCTTCAGTTTATCCATCCCAGCGCCCCCGGTCATGCCTGCTGTACAGATCGTTCCCCTGCCAAAGCCCACCACGATTCCTCTCCCACCTCCAGCTGTCAACCTTTGCTGTGGTACTCCACACCACAATAAAGTGTTTTAGAAACTAAGCAAATCAATGGCTTCAGGAACAGGACTCTAAATAGGAAGAAAGGTGAGTTAAGGTCAGCGCAGATGAAGCGACATACATGTTGTTAACAGACACGAGCTTGCACAAACTTACCCAGCCGTCAATAACCACAGATGTGAATAAACAGACATTATAACTACTGAGAGGTTTAATTGCTACATACAGTCTGATGAGGGAGGAAATGAACTTACAGACACAGCATAACTAACTTGTCCGTACAGCATGTATGACCCCAAAGAATTGCCAAGACAGACAATATTTTTTACACATAGAAACGATAATTAAATACTGTTTTCCATGCAGTGTTTCTTGAGAAAACAACAACAACCTACAACTAATTATTGGAGGAGGGGGAACCCTAAAAACAAGCAAATTAACAACAGTGTTGTGGTGAATTTTGGGGACTGTTAAGAGAAAAATATGGACAAGAAGATCTATTAGGATCTAGAGGAGATCTTTGAAGCAGAATACTATGATGAAAACCCAGTAGCTTTGACAAGGTATTAAAGCAGAACGGAACAAGACCAACCCCATCTAAGCACCTCCTTGAAGTCTGTACTTACAGCCTTTAATCCTGTGGGCAAGGAAGAAAAGATGAAGGGATAAAAAGCTTGCCTTGTATTAAGTGACATACCAGCAAGTGGAAAACAAAACGCTCTTTGCATAAGGGGGGAAGGCAAACTACCAGAGCAGACGCAGTGGCCTGGCCAGCAGTCACGTACAAGCAGTATTTTTGCTGCTTTCAGGACAGGCTGACACTTCTTATTGCAGATACTTTGCTGTTAATGTTATACTATTCGCTCATGATCAAACACTCTCTTGCAACATATAACTGCCCCTGGAAAAACACTTTATTGTCTCATATCACAAATATACCCTAACATTGTGTTTAGTCCTTGGACCTGTTAATGGTTAAAGGAGAGCACTTCTTAAACTTATTTTTGACAGATGCCCTTTGTGACCATCTTTAAATAGTGAAGAGAATAGGTATATTAATCCGGTTTTCAGCTAAACAGACATCATTTGGCAATACACTTCTTTGGAAAAACCTTGAAACCTTCCCTGTTAACACTTTAGTTCACTGAGTACAAGGTCTCCAGAGGATAAATCACAAATTGACGTAAAGTGATCACACAATACGTTTCAGTTTATACCCAGAAGCACCAAACGGCATAACAATATCTGGGGATGGTACAGAAGGACTGAGCAGCCGTTTCTTCTCTACACTTACTGATAAATTCAGATTTATGTTCCCTGATACATCTATAAAAGAAAAAAGACCTAATTCATTAAATTCATACACGCCTTATCTTATTGACCGTGTTGCTAATAATTTTGCACTGATCCCTATATTCAAAATGGCAGCATAAAAAAAATTAACGCTTCCCCCAACCAACTCCCTTGAACAACCCAGTTTACTGGAATCATCATGACTGGAATCAATCAAGAGAACCTATATTTTCAAGACACATTTTCTCAAATGTTAAGCCTCAGATTATCTGTCATCTCCAATACAAAAGCACAACTATAATGCAGTTTCGCAAGCAGAGAAGCTAATATAAGCTCAATGCTTTCTTCTCAAAAGGGTGATCTTGTTCTCCTTTTACAATCTGTCCATATATTCCTGCGCCCTCCCCTTTGCATTGTCCTTAGCGCATTTACAGCCATGTGGCACAACACAAATTATTCATCAAATGAATGGTCAGGTTTTCTTGAGTGGTATTTTTTTTAGTATTATTATTCTTTAGCTGACTCAGCAAACCAATACAACACATTGCATCACCACACAAGTCCTCCAGCCGTCATCAAAGGAGGATCAGGAACACAACCAAAGGTGCTGGGGAGCGCAGGGTGAGCAGTTTCTAGCTCATTCTCAGACCAGATGAAGCGCATTACGCAAGTTACTTTTAGCAGCACTGCAGAACCTCCTAGCAGGAGGAATGTGGTGGGGCCCTTTCAAGGAAATATGAAAACACACAAAATGAACAGATGCTTCTGGGTATGTTCTGAAAAAGCAATAGAGAGCACTTCACCAAAGAATTGTTCTGGGCAAGAGAACCACATCACTCATTGAGCAGTCCAAGAGCTGTCACTTACAGGATTTTTGTCAGTTGGTTGATTGGATTTTTTTCCTCCCCCAGAAAAAATATGTATTAGATTTCTGCCATCCCTTTACTGCTACATCTACCCATGTTAAAAAACAGTTGAAATGATCTAGGTTATCAGAGTATCAGTGATAAAGCATGCCACTAAACTACGCTTCATTGCTTTAAAACAGCTATTTCAAAGGTGACAATCTACAGTTCTCTTAAGGTGGAGTGAAGTGGCTATTTAACAAGTGATATGAGTAATTCCTGATTGAAGGTTTGCCAAAAGCAAGTGTAAAACAGTATCCATTGCAATAAAAGTCTTTATGAAAGTGTCTCACTGTGAACAAAAACATAAATATGAGTAACAAGTATGCATCTCACACCTTTCCAGTACATTTCTAAAGGGAAAAAAAACCCAAGTTGTTTAGAAAAGAGCCACTCCTAACAGTGACAGAAAAATAAAATATACCTAAATATATTAGAGATGTTCTAGATCTCTCAGGTCAACTTTTTAAAGAAATTCCAATGACTGAGCAAACATAAATTATCCATCAAATTGTACACTTAGAACAGATTCAAGCCCAAAGAGCAGCAAAGCCCCTTCCCACACAAGGCTTGGCACCTTGGAAGGTACAGATCTATGTATAGATTCAAAAAACCAAGACTCTGCTCATCTACTTGATGGCTGGTTTTGAACCTAGTTATGAATCTGATACTAAGTTAGAGGGCCAAAAAAAAAAAAAAGCCAATTGCAAAATCATAGCTGGAGATAGACACTTAATTACAATTAAAGATCGGTGACAAAGATATACTTGTAGCTACTAAAAACATAATTGTACAATCTGTTAGAGCAATGCTGCTACTCAAAGACAGCAAACAAACCAAACAATAATTTAATTTGTAATATTTGTCCCCCAGCTAGAAATATGTGGAAAGAGGAGATAATCTGACAAAAGCAGGAAAAGTAATGAATACAAATGTTGGTTGGTTTTGTTTGTTTTGTATGATTGGGTTCATGAGGCTCTGGGAGCAGTTTGTTTTACAAAGCAAATCTATCTGTACCAGACAGAGAACAAGAGAGACAGATTGGTAAATCTCAAAACTACTGATTACAAGGTATGTATATTTTTGTATAAACAAAATGGGCTGATTTTGCATTGTCTCACTTAGCACTGCAAAAAGGAAGTTAGATGCCATTCACATAATTGTTGATCTGCTTCGCTTCTAGATGAGTCTGAAAAGCAGCACTGATCATGAAATAAAACCCCACAATTGCTCTTCTGTAAGAATCCAATTGATCAATATTAATACTTTGTCCGTCACACAGTTACAGGTTTCCAGGTGTTTAAAGTGCTGCAAACTAGATCTAATGCCAAACACCCTCAATCTGATGGTTTGAGGAGATACTATCAGGTGTCTACGCACAGTTTAATACTTACCTTCCTTCTCCCTTACATATCCCATACCTCATTACAGTAAAAGTCTACAGGATTTGGGTTTGGGTTTTTTTTTTCCTATTGCACTATGAAGTATAGTAGCAGTGAAAACATTTGCACACACTCCTCAGATTGAGATCCTAGCTAATTCATTAAAAGGAGCAGCTCTGAATGTACTTTCTAGCTCCTGTTCATTAATATACACAGACACATCTAAAGAGATTGCTCAAAGACTTCCCATTATTTGGTTTGAAGTTTTTTGTAATTTTACTGAAACTTCATAGTGTTCCTGATCATGGGACTATTACTTTCAAACAGAAGCGTTTGATGGAGATTTCTGCTGTTCCTTTTGTTTGCTTAAAAAGTTAATTTTAAAAACTTCAGAAAAATTATTTTAAAATATTCTGGTTTATCCCATTAAAGTTTAAACTTGTTATTAGGAAGTATTAGCAGTGAAATGATCATGGAGAATTTAGTGGGAAACAGTATGAAATAACAGGTCACCCTAAACTTAAGGATGTATCTTTTGCTGTCTTTTTAGTCTCAATGAGATTAAAATCTAAACCTCTGCTAATGTACACATGTAATATTAATGTTGACATGAGGTAACTTCTGAGTGACTGACTTTGCAGTCTCAGTATTCCTACAACATTCATTTAAAGAAAATGACAAAAAAAGAGAAAAACAACAAAAAACCACACCACCAACAAAACCACCAAAACACAAAACACCCCACCAAATAGTTACATATGTTTTTAAAGTGTCTCCTCCTCTTTATGTGCTCTTACAGATAAACTGCACTGACAGGCTATAATGCTCTGAGCAGCCTCCATCCATCTTGCCCTGTAATCCTCCTCTGTGAGCCATCCCCAGCCCCCCTAGAAGGTCAGTGCAGCTCTGATCCAGCCCAGCTGCATGACCATGGATCTGGTGGGTAAACCTGATGGGGTACAGCTGTGCGAAGCCACATTAGGATCTTCACCCTGCTGCTCAGGTCCTCACCCCTGCCCCAGCTGTGCTGGAGCAGTCAGGGAGCAAGTGAGAGCAGCTGGTCTGCAAGGGGAAGCCACCAGGAGCCAGGGTGACAGCGAGGCACCCAGCGAGGCACAGCATCCAGTGCAGTCCTACAGCACCTGAGGAAGAGAGCAGAGCGAGTCTGGTGGTGACAGAGACCAGGATGGCCCCAGGCCAGCTGTAGCGATGAGGCAAGTCCAAGCCAGGAAATCAAGTCACCAGTGCAAGGTTCAAGGCCAGACACAAGCATCCCTGCAACCAAATCCATCCTGTCACTTCCCTCTTATACCTTTCCAAACACCTGGCCGCTGCCTCTATTGGTCTTGTATGTCTTACACAGGCTTCCTCACTTGCCAAGGCCACTGGATCCTATGTGTTCCATGTCCCTGTGCGGTGTGTTAGCCTCATGTTCCCTCAGGATACTGCTCTAAAGTTCATATAATTTGGTTTTGCCAAAATTAAAGCTATAATGACTCTGTCATTATTCCATTATCTTGCTTGCAGAAAGTATTTTAAAGAACATGGAGCACTCAGGTTACTTAAATTACCTTGGCTTCACAATTCCACGCTTCCTTTAGACAGGACCGATCTCATTTGTTTCAAAGGGCTGATGGGTTCCAGGTCCCATTCCAGCCAGCAGGTTCTGCATCCACTTAACACTGCTCAAAGTCAGGCTGCTCTCTTGCCATGTCTGTGCTCAGATGGGAGGCCTTAGAGGCATGGGAAGAGGTTAAAAGTCAATGGAAACAAACAAATGGAAAAACTTAAAATAGAAATGAGCACACAGATGGCAGTTAAAAAGATGAACTTAACAAGTGGAAGAAAGGAGGACAGAGGCAAATAAAATGAGATGTGCGGAATATCAAAGGCCATAAGCCTGAACTGTCATTTTTGCATGCAAATTGTATTTCAGAGATTAGTCCTAGAATGTAATTTATTATGCTATGAAAATTGTGACTAATTCTCTAGCAAGGGCACGACACTGTTAAACACAATTGTGTTAAGAGGCTTTCCAGAAGACTCTTCAGGAGACTAGATCCACATTGATTCAAAAGGAAAAATGCCATTTCAGAAATAACCTTTATTACCTGCCAAAATCTGACTCACCAGAAGTTGCTCACAGCAACTATTCAAAAAAGGAACACAGCCTCATCAGTACTTATCTGTGCTCTGTATAGCTCCACAAGTTATACATATATTAACCTTTCTGAAAAACTCAATCCCAAAAAGGTGTAAAAATGATTTATTAGAAGATCCTTGTGTAAGGATCATTCTATGATCATTCAAAAATAAAAGGACAAACATACAGATCTTACCCTCTAACCTTTTAGCCTTCCCCAAATCCATTCTGTCCAGTTTGTGAACATTTCCCCAGGGCCCTTTTGAGTTTTGAGAAGAGTCTGAATTTCCTGGTCCTTTTCATTCCCCATCACTTCTGTTTCCCACCCCCCATCTGCCTACAAGCATCATTTTGCCCCGTGGGGCTTTTTCTGTATGGGATACTTTGCAAGATTGACACCACTATGTTTCAGTTGAACGTCAAGTAATTCTGCTTATGCGTTCTCACTTTACAGAAACAAGAGATCATTGGAACACAATGACAGAGCAAACTAAAAAAACCCCACATATGTATAGATTGATTTATTAGGAATTTTCTCTTACTAACAGTAGATTTTAGAAGTCTTGCTTTATTTTATAACCAAAGATGCTGTACTTAATGAACTATATTTCCCTTTCTGCTGGAGTATTCTTGCTATTAATATATAGTATTCTGGAAGGACAGCATAGTATGGCTTTGTTATTTTTTGTTATTTGTGTACATAAGATAAGCCTTACAAGATGTTGAAGGTACAAGATCTTCAATAGATAAGCATGTCCGTGTACATACTAGGAGTAATATGAAAGTGACAGTCAGCTTTCACAAGCATCACACTCTTATTTTAGGCCATGATGCATAATATAAAATCAATTGTCCTTTCTTGCTGTCAAATTTTCAGGCCCACTCCTTTGTATTACTACCAACTTAAAGTACACATATAATTTCCCAGACATTTTAACTCTAGCAGAAATGAAGAACCAGAGTCTTTAGTTCTAACAAACATTTACCTTTACCAAAAGTAACACTTCTTCTGCCACAAGTTTCCTAAAGCAATCATTCCAAATATGTATAATACATGAGAGAAAAAACATTGACCTACTGCTTTGTTTTTATAGGGAGATATCCACAAAGGCACTAAGTGGATTACATAAAAATATTAAAAATAGTCCCTCTTCCAAAAAGCATAAAGGAAGATGCAAACCTCAGCTCCATAAATAAAGCATGAAGGTAGAAAAAATGTTCTCCCCAAGACTGTTAATCATTAAAAAGTAAGCTCAGCTTCGTCATCTTACAAAAGCAGTGACTGCCTTCAGATTTTGCATATAAGTTTTTCAGTTCCTCCATTTTTCTGCAGCACAGTGAAATGTTTGTCAGAACACAGGATTATACCCTATAAATGGTAACCCTTTACATGTTCTATATAATGAACACTCTTTAAGCGATGGGTCTCCCATTCCACTGAAACAGGGAAAACATCCAACAATTACTGGAAAACATTGGTGGGACAAGGTGAGAGCCATCACTGATGTGACACACATGGGGAAAAAAGAATACTGGGAAATATTGGGGGGATAGAGAGAAAGATTAAAGAAACTCAATGAATTTCCAACAAAGATAATAAAATGCCAGTTTAAGACCAGCATATATATGCGGTAAAAAAGGTTTAAAAATTGGCAACTAAGGATGAAACAGGAGACAACTGTATTACAAATGAAAGAGACTTACTGGGAGAAAGACCAAAGGATGTACTTTAGGGCTACTAATTCACTGGCAGTTTTAAGTATGAATAAAACTAGCTGCAGATACAGGCAGAAAACTATAATGCTGTTGCTGAAAATGGAGCTCCAGCTTTAATTTGTTTACTTAGGTGTCTGAAGCAGTGGAAATAATATGCAGTTCATCACAGTAACATGTTAAATAATTAGTTTATAGGTAATGAAGCACACTAGGAGATGTGTTACTAGAAAAACAATAACCCAGCACTGCTATATCAAAAAATCCAGTCTTCAGAAATATTAAAGTAGTCACCAAAGGAAACAACTGCTGTTAAAAATGCAAGTGTTCTAAAACATTAGCAGAAGGTACAGAAAAAAATTATATGGCTTCAAGACCCTGTCTGATATGCTGAATATGTTACAGGTAACTTTTCTCAACAGCATAATTGTTTGTCCCCCCACACTTAGCAAAGCTGATACCAGATCTCAGTATTCTCAACTATGGATCCTTGCAAAGTGATCTCTTTACAGAAGTAAAATCCAGGTCATTTAAAATGCTATTGCCACTAAGAACATAATACAAAGGGTATATTGCAGTACAGTATTACACACACCAATGGGGTACAAAAACAAAGGAGCTGTAATGAGGCTGGAAAAAAATGCCTTATAAAAGCTCTGGATTAATCTTCTCTTTTTAATCCAGTGCTGGTTACAATTCCAATTCTTATGTTCGTTGTCAAGACATAATGTCTGCCAATAAACAAGCATTAATCTCTCTTCATTTCATGTCAATGCAAAGGTTTAGCAAATTTAATAAAAGAAGATTATTTGAAGGATAGAGAAACAACTGAAAGGTAAGAAGGGAAGAGGAGAGGGCAACAAGAATTTGTCTTGTATGTGCTTGCTTTCTGATTTCTAGTGTCATAAACAGAGATAGATACACGGCCTACTCTGGATCACAGCTAAAAAAGAAACCCTTTAATTTCAGCAAACTTTTGCTCCCAGACTTATTTCAGTTTTCATTCCATGTAGCTCCAATGTTCAGTGTTTTGGAACAGAGTTAGAGAAAGAATCAATATTAAAGGCTTGTGGAAAATAAAAGCCAGGTATCTGTTTATTTCAGAAAATACACACAGCTTTCCCTGAATATATCATCAAGACTTATGGCACATACATAGAGTTGTGACACAAACAAATTATCTTCTTTTCTGGTGAAGTGACTCTCAGCTAGAATAGCTAAGGTTTCAGCTACAATTAATTTGATTATCTTAATTTGATACTTAGGGAACTAAAAGGAGCTCCATGAAACTAATAAACAGGACTCTCTTAAATGGTGCAAGTGCTTGAAATGTTCATCTAGGCCTGAGACAGAAGGCTTTTCATGTTAAACATGGGAGTAAATCTACAGATTTCCATAGAAGCAACACTTCAAATGTGTAGCATTGGGTCATTGGAAAAAAAAAAAAATCTAAAGACTGGTAGAGATATTAGCTAAACATCATTTAGAGAAAAGACTAATGATAAAATGAAGTGTTCCATAAACACTGCACTTCATGATTCTGAATTTTTTTTCAGAAAACCTCCATCAATCAGAATACCGAATCGCACATTACATGTTCAGCACTACTACTCAATTCAAGTACATATTTAATTACTTGACTAATGCATACTTCAACCACTTGAAAATAATAGCTCCCAATTGACATAAAAATATTCAACACTCTCAGTTTCAGTATCAGCCCACTGCACTGGGGGGGGAAACAAGCTGACCCTCTCCCAACTCATTTGTACATCTTTTGCCTCCCCCGGAGGAAAAACCCTTTGACAAAACTATTCTATCAACATGCAGTCAAGTGAGAGGTGCATTTTATGTCCTCTGGTATAGCCAGGAAAAAACCAGCATACTTCCCAGAAAAAAAAGGATTTGTATGAATAACACATTATTTTGAACAGTAAATAAAATGTTCTCACATTATACATTGTAGAAGAATTCTGTTTTCATTTATACTTCTGCAACCTCGGAAATGCAGTCTTCCTAACATGTGGCAACGCAAATTCACAGAGGAAAAGCAGCCAAGACTAAGGGGTCAGCTTTTGTTGTAATCCATTCCAAGAATACACAAAAGCATAAACCACTATAATTTATGTCCTTTTCCATCACTCCTACATGTGCCTTTATGCAAATCTAACCCTCAGGTTGCACATTTGGAACAGAAACACTCATATAACACTGTTTTGATGCTAGCGATGCTGTCTAAATAATATGTAGGGAATAGTGCAAAGTGTCAATTGCATATTCAGATCATACATATGTAGAGATATTAAACCAGAATTGCATATAAAGACATCATACGCTGGGAATACTCATTAGTATTTTACTCACCAACACGCAGCAAGCAAAATAAAGCTGAGGGCTTACAAATAATGTACTTTAAGTATTTATGAATATTCATAAGTATTTATAAATAACAGGCAAGTTCCTTTCCTCCACAGAGCCCCAGTGGAAGAAAGCAAGTTCCATGTTGGCACTCAGTGCAAGTTTAGTAGTTTGATGATACAATGACTTTGCTTCTGTGCAGCATCCCCTTCTGACTACGCAGAACTACTGGAACAACCAGGGCTCAGTCTTCACATAGTTTAAGAAGCATTTTCTAGTACAACCTACCTTTGTCCTCAGTTTTCCTGTGTGTTCATTCATTCTTCATTCAGGTAGCAGACAATCCTGGGAAGGGTACAAAGACGTAATCTCAGTTATCTGAGGCCAAAGTCACTAACGTCAGCTGTGTAAGACGATCAATTTAACAACAGTTTGCAGGACTGGGCTCTATACTACATTGTCCCAAACACCAGACTACAGTCACAAGAACTCTGTAGTAACAATTACGTGATGAAATTGATTGTACTTGCTACTACTGAAATAAAGTTTAAGAGTTTATGCTCTAGAAAGATCATATTCAAAGTTGCTGCATCACAGCATCTACAAAGACCATATTTATACTTTCATACATGCACTTTTATTTTAAAAATGTGTTCCATTTCAAATATAAATTTTCACACTTAGCACATCTCCAGGATTACAACCTTATTTTTCTAAGTTAAGTATGTATTTAACACAAGAGGTTTTCCTTGAAATACTATAGAAAAATTTTGTGATCTAATTTTCATTCTTCCTACTAAAGCGCAATAGGATCATTTTAACAGGAGAGATATTTGCAACTCTTTCAGTGACTCAAGACTGATTTGCTGTTTAGTTTAAGTGAACAGGCTCTGATCTTCATTTACAGTTTGTGTCTTTGGATTTTTAAGAACCAATGGCGAGAATGATTGATACTATATAAGCTGCTTCTGCTAATGAGGCTATACAAATATTATCATCAATAACCTGGAGCAAATAATTAAAAATAACAATAAAACTAAGTTTGCTGGTAAATCACAATTTACTTTGCATTCTCATTGCTTCCTGACACTTACTAGAGATGTATTAGCCATACTGATTGCAAACAAGGGGCAGACAAATCTCAGAATGACTCTTCCAAGCAGATGACAGATTCTTTCATGCAATTCCATTTCAATTAAAATATATTGCCACCCCAAAAAGTTACTCAAATTACAAGCTAACATCAGCAGTTTACTTCTCAATGAAAATTTTACATAGCCTTATAATGGAAAGCAAAATATCACTTGTTATTACTGGAATAAATTCAGTCCCCAGCAAGAAGACAATGAAAATAGATGGGCTTATTACTCTTACAGCACAAAAATTACCAAGAAAAAGTAATTTATAAAAGTGTGGTGACAGTAAAAAGTACCAAGCTTACAACTCAAGAACCAGGACACATCTATTAACCCAGCAACGCAAGTCTTCCTGCCCTGACATGGCAATCTGCATCAGCCTGGAGGAATCACACCAAGCCAAACTGATAACTGTTGTGATGTTACACTGATACAACCTACGGCAGGAATTAAGATGAGATCAAAGTTCTGAGTCACACCCCTTACCATGCCAGTGGGGTGGGGGGAAGTGCTAACATACGTGGATTATTGTGAAGTAAAAAAGATCTGAAGGAAGCTAAAAATGTGAAAGGAAAAATGTATGGTTAAAATAGCTAAGAGCTATGCAAAGGCAATGGCCTTTTAAGATACATCAGCACATAAATGTATTCTAGTACTGAAAAGATTAAGACTGTAAAATTGCTAAAGTGAGGCAAAAAGCTGTAAGTGTTCAATAAATATTGCCTATCTGTATTGATAATGTGGGTAATTTTGTACTACATTTGGATAATTAAATAATTCCAATATACTTATGACTAAAACGGATATTACCAAGGTAATAATTTTCAGGATTTCGTATGGATAAATCATAACCACAAGGTCTAGAAAAAAGCCAAAGAGAACTGCCTTAAGATATCAGTGGCAGCCCCACGCATGTGGGAATAACTAGAAAATTTCTCCAGAGTGTCCCAAGATTAATAAAAAAAAGTAACAACTAATAGCTGCAGGAGAGTTAGAACACTGTTAATCATGGATTAAACATATAAAAGAGGTTAATGAATGTAGCGTTAATTCACTTCATAATAAGAAGCATAATTAAAAGGAGAACAATACCAGTAATACCAGTCAACATGGTTTCGTAGAAAAGCTATCCTGTTAAACAAACCTGGGGCTTGTCCTTTATGTGAATAATTGTAGTAGCACTATTTAGGCTTGTATAAGGCACTTCACCTAAAATGTGGCATTCTAAACAAAAAAAATAGCACAGTGAAGAATGCATTACTTGAATTAAAACCAACTTAACTGAAAGACCTCATATTTAGCAATTATGTCAGTACTGGATGTGAACTAACTTCACATTGTTCTCAGTGAAGTGAAAATCACAGTTCTGTCAGTGCTGCTGGAATGGCAAATAATGGTGGGAACAGGGTGATCTGGATCAGTTGGTTCACTGCACTCATTTCTTGAGAACACATTCTCATGCACGTATTAAAAAAAATGAATGAGTGTTTGCAGAAAGCGTATATGTAAATCCCAGTCAAAAGAAAATTATTTATGCTTAAAATTAAAGAGCCTAATCTTTTTAATCCTTTAAATAAAAAACAGACTTAATTTGATTGCAGTGTAAAGTATACAAAAGAGGCCATACTGAAAGGCCTTTCATCTTGAGGATAAAGAAATAAGGACACCAGAACTTGAAAAATATACCAGATTTCCTATTTGAACTTACCTAGCACTCAAGGTAATAGAATCTGAAACACAGACAATACCCTTATCTCTAGAAGCTTTCAGATCAAAACTATACATCTGTGTATTCTTAGGTGCAAATAATGAGTCAGGGTGTGATATATAGGAACTGCAGTGCGTAAGTAGTCAGGCTATACAAACAGGACCTTTGTCTCATTTGGATTTTACAACTCAGAAAGGCAAATGTTATTTAACTGTCTTCACAGCAAAGCAATATTTGGAGAAACAGGCAAATACATGTTTTTTCCCCACTATAAATGTTTGTTCCTTCAGCTTTACTTATCCAACCCATCCTCACACAGGCATGAGAACAAACAAATACACCCTTCCTCCATATATTGTTACTGCTTTCAGGAGGCTGACATGCAATAATTCTTCCTATAGAATCCAAAGCACTAAGTCATGACTGACCAGATGCGGTTAGCCTCGCGTGATGTTAAGATTTGGGCTTGTTTGTTGCAATGGCAGAATACAAAACTTGTCATCTTCTAGGGTAAACACAAAGTTAATTTTATTTACCTCCTCGGCTTACTCCCAAGAGCTCTATTACCTCAGAACAGCCTTTGTGCTGTAAGTCTGACATTTTTTTAAAGCAGTGGAATGCAGTTCTAGATGTCACAGATATTACAGTATATTTACTTGCAGCTCAAGTATTTTATTTGCCACAGTGGGTTTTCTTCAAGTTCCCCTGCTTGTCTGCAGAGTAACTTCAACTCTATGCCTGTGGCATAAGTGTATGAAATTGAACTTGAATTAAACCAATGTGTCTCATTCAATGATAAATATCAAACTTGTGGAGAGAATAGGATACATAACGTATGAAACAGCCCATTGAATATGGTGAGATTAATAAATAAGCAGCAACAGAATTCACCATAGCTGGAATTAATCCAGCCTCTTCTCTTCCACCAGGCAAGAAAAGAACATCTGAAAAACCTGCTGTACCCTTAGTTCATATCAAACCACACCCAGGAGCTGGAAATCATTCCCCATGTCCCAAGTCATCTTTAATTCCACTTTAAGTGTTACCAGTGGATTTTTACATAGCAGTAAAGCTAAAAACTTCATTCTACGTCTTTTCAGGCAAGCTGTTAATATAGTGTGCAGCAAGGCCAATTATCTTTAAAATGAAATTTAATCAAAAAGAGCATCTCACCCTCAGTAGATTTATTCTGACAGTTACTGACAAATGTGTTGAGTATGTCTCTTAGAGGTCTTCAGGAAAGAAATATTCAGTGCAGGTAATTCTTTCAGAGAAAAAAAGTGCTGCCGTCTCCCCAAGAGAATAAAACAACATCACAAGAACCAATTTTCAATCTTGTGTAATAAAACTGCAATTTACCACAAGACCTTTAGCATCCATTTAAGTAACTCAGAAACTTAGTGATAGTCTAGAAACACAAATTTTTACAAAGTTTTAATTACTAAGAAAATTGCACTACGCATTTTATTCAGATTATACAATTACTACTAGCCAAGCCTGCCTCCAAGATCATTAGGCAAAAGCAAGAAGTAAGCCACAGCTTTTTCTAATGCATCCAAAGAGAAAAGCCTCTTTATGCAAGCCGGAGCTTTACCCCTTCTAGTTTGCCTAGACTTGCCCCTTCCTTCACTGTATGTTTTACCATGTTATTGACATAGCACAAGATTTTTTTTTGCTGACATACTAACAGTAGACAAAGCTCCCTTTCATCAAGTGTTCAACTGTGCTCAAACACCAAGCTACAAAAAACCAGCAATGCCAGACACTACACAGTCTTCTAAAGCCAGATTACAAACTGCTGCTTCTTAGAATAGGAATCATAGTATCTCTAAATTGGATCCTTCACTGGAATATCAATACTAAGAGTCTTCATGTAAACCAGTACCACAAAGTTTTGTTATCACATCAAACCCACTGTGTTTGATACTTCTACTAAACTTGTACCCAACTGGTACTAGAGACACTGACAAAACGAGAAGGAACTCAACACCAGAAATGGCAGGCTCTTACCTTCCAGAAGAGTCAGTTGGTTACATGCTATTACTGATCAGTGGTTTAGTCTAGCTTCCTAGATGTTTTAAGCTAAAGTTTTCAATGCAAACTCCATTTCCCAATAAAGTCAAACATTTCTTGCAACAGATCAAATGTTACGAGTACTTTTACTTCCACTCAGACACAGCGCACACTGAAAACCACTCACAGCTCTGTACAGACCGTTCAGCTCTACTCAGACACAGTCAGCAAGATTTACTGAAACTGAGCATTTTGTGGAGATCTGAAATAAAGATTAATGTTCAGAGCTTCACCTTTCTAACTGTGAAGCTACCTCTGATTATTAGAAATGGCTAGAGTAAACTTTGAGAGCAATGTAAAGAGCCCAAGGAACAAAAAAAACCCACCACCACACAACTAAAAACACACCAAGAAGTCCAAAGCAGTTTGAGCAAGTCTTTATTGTTCTACACCCCTAACTAGAAATAAGACAAACTAATTCTCCAATTCTTTTTGTTAAAATGTTGTGGTGTTGGGGCATGATGGAATCCAGCCCTCAAGTAAATGCATGCTTTGAAAAAGAAAAAATAAGAGTTATTTTTGTGATTTGTGCCTCGCAGCCAAACTTTAATGACCCTGAGAGAAGTCTGTGCAGACAAATCACTGACAAGATTTATGTGCAGCCTGTTAGATCTGGTTCCCACCCCCCTTTGTGTTATTGCTGTGCAAATTGAGGAATGTTTTCGCAAGTGTTAATCTTGACTAAAATCCATCATAAAGAGTGCTACAATATTGCTTTTTATTACAAATCGCCAAAACTTCTTTGAAAATATATATGTGTATAACAATCATCTGACTGTACAGTGCATTTACAGTACACAATCCAGAGAGTAACATGCAGTCTAAAGAACTCCTTTATACATTAGCCCTTGGTCACAAAGAACATGGCAGCACTACAACTTCAATGACTATACAGTGAAAAAAATAATTAAAAGCAAAGTCTCAGGTACATCTAAGTTCACCATGAGATTGAGATACACACATCACTGTACAAGGAATGCCAATTTTTAGCTAGAAACTGTCATCATGTTGTAATTCTTGGAAGGGCTGGATCTCCCAATTCCCCACTCCTCCTTACAGCTGCTTCTGCTCTCCAGCGGTTTGCTCGTCTTCCCACCGGGCTGTGGACTTTCGTACAGGACACATATAGACCCATCTTCACCTATGCGATAGGACACTTCGAAAGGGTCGACCCAGAGAGTTAATTCGCTGGGTAAGAGCTGGAAGAGTCTCTCGTGGCTCAGCCCAATCATCCCCGCTGCCTTTCCTATCAAGGGGTCCATCTTATGGTTGATCCTAATGCACCGGTACCCGGAGCCCTTGGAAGGCACCAGGGGGAACCAGTGGTGCTTGTAGTGCTCTGCGGGAGGGAACAAAGAGCAGCTTTACCGCGGCCCCCGAGCCCCACCGCCCGCCGGACCGCCCGCGGGGCAGAGGCGGCGGCAGCGGCGACCGGCCGAGCCGGGAGGCCCCCCCGCCCCGCTCACCGCGCAGCGCCTCCTGCAGGCACTCCCGGAAGCACCGCAGCTGCTCCTCGCCGATACAGCCGGCGGCCCGCAGGAGGCGGGTGACGAACGCCGCCGCCGTGGAGATCTCGGTCCTCATGGCCGCCCCGGCCGGCGCGCACCTCCCCGCCGCTGCCAGCGCCGCCCCGGCCCGCTGCCAGCGCCGCCGCGCCCGCCCCGGCCCGGCCACCGCGCCTCCGGCCAACGGCGGCGCCGCGCAAGGGCCGCATCACACGGCGGCGCCCCGCCCCGGCGCCGTGTACTCAGACAGGCTAGGCTCCCATTGGCGGCGGCGGGCGCGGGGCGGGGCGACCTCGGCGACCGCGGGTGGTCATTGGTCCGCCGCAGGGGCCGGGCCGTGTTTGTTTTGTTGGCGAAGGGGCGGGGCCTGGTGCCGAGGTCCAGCTGCCACCTCCACCGTCCCGCGGAACCACCACCAGAACCGCTCCGACCGGCCAGACACGGTGCGGCATCAGAGCACCACGCGTGGGCTTCTCACAGCCACGCCGCGAGTCTCCACCAGGCCGGCGGCCGACCCTGCTCCCCGTCCCGCCCCACCCGTGATGTGCAGCCGCTGAACACCGCCCGCGCCCCAAAGTTGTGCCTGCTCTCCTCGCTTCTCCAAGTGCCCCCAGTGCTTGCTCACAGCCCAACAGAAGGAGCAGGTTAAACACACATTCGTGTGCTGAGCGCACTATACTCCCCTGAGGGGCACACAGGGCTCCTGCCACCGCCCCTCCCGTCGCCGTCCCGACCGCCCCGGGCCGCCCGCTTCATCACTACCGGGCAGACGTGCCTGTTCTCTCGCCCTGTGGGCATTTCACTCTATTTCTCAAGACCCGCTATGAGCAAAACTTAAAAATACCTTGCCATCTCTTTTTTGACATACAACTCCAAATCCAAGATGCTTTAACATGACAAAACAACAACACAGTTTTGAAGATACCTCCTCCTTATTTAGCTAAGCACAAAACCAGTTTTCATTAAGAGCAATGCAAGAACCTATCAGTTATTTTCAGAAAATCAGGTGGTCCAGAAGGCATCAAGTTTTCTTCAGAAAGCCTGTCTGCCTGCAAATGGTTGGGAACTTGGCATACTTGAAAAATACATCAAAGACTTAAGTAAACTGTTGAGTCTGTGACAGCAAATTTGTGTTGTTCAAAGGTGTTACAGTGGGAAGGTACATCTTCAGCATGTATTTAGAGCACTGTATTGCATCATTTAAGTGTGACACTTGCCAGTCCAGAAAGGTTTAGATAGAAATAAATACAAGCCTAACACTTATTTGAGCATAAAAAGAGCTGTGCGTACATTGCAGGAGTATCAAGCTTCTCAGCTGGCCCTGCAGGTCACATCACAGATGCCACTAACAGGAACACAAACAGCTGGACCCTGAGCAGCATTTTTGTGGGGCAAAAAGGAGAGAGCTGTGGAAATGTTTGGTTGAACAGTTTGTGTTGGCACAAACTTTCTATTATTCTCGTGAATAAAGTACATGGTTTGTTTGAGACAAGGAACTTTGCTAATGACTCATTATCATCATCACTGCTGAGCCTCTGAGTCTGAAGGATAATGACAATTCATCTCTTTACAATAACAGTTTTCTCCTGACAACAGTTGTCCTGGCAAGTCAGTTTGGCCAAGAGCTCCAAACTGGTAATTTTGCCCTAACTCAACAGACTTCCTTCCTCCACACAACTGCCAAGTGTCAGCCAAGTATCACAACAGTTTCGGTGATGTGGATGCTGCCTCAGCTGTGACCTTCCCACCCTCAGTGCAGTAAGAGTGACAATACTCTTCAGCTATTTTTAAAGCTTTTAAAAGGTGTCTTGCGTTAGGCATAGTCAAGATGCCCTGAGTTTACAAAAAGCTTTCTCTCTAGTTCAAAGACTAAACACAAACTTTTTTTTTTTTGTCAGCCCTGAAGTTCTGTTCACAAGCAATTCCTCTGATCGCTTTTTTTTTTCCCCAAGAACAGTAACTAAGGTCAGGACTTTATCACCAGCACTGGCAGTCTTCTTTTTGAAAGTTCATGCAATGCCTCAACATTATTTTTTTTTCCTCCTAGCCTTATTTAAATACAGCCTCTGCCTTCACTGGTTTGTGTCTTAAACCCACCTTAGGAAAAACAAAACATAAAAGTATGTTGCATTCTTTACAGCGTTGGCTCAGGTCTAAGACTTTATATTGTCTTTTGTTAAAAGAGAGCTAACTGCTCCTTTATTCTTCTCCAAGACCTGCCACATGCCACAGAGATCCAGAGGAGCCCTTCTTCAGAGGGATCCCACCCTTGAGGAAACTAAATAATACCTTGTTTCTGAACATCTTAATTCTTTTCACCTTCCTTGCCTCTCCGCTCTAGGAATCCGACACCACCTCTAGGTCACCAGCTGCAAAGGCCGTACCCAGGAGTCAAGGGGAGAAAAGAGCCTTTTCTGCAGACCTTTAAAAATTAGACCCAATTTTACTGCTTATTTAGAGATTAACAGATAAGTCCAGTTGCACTTCAGTACCTCAAACTTCAGAAATCAAGCTAAAAAAATAATCTCTGTTGGTACGTGGACATATCAGTCATCCAAACACTTCCATCTTATTCCATTCGGTGTTTTGAGAATCAGAACACAAAACACAATTCTCCAGCTTTAGAGACTTCATTAGTAAAGCTACCCAGGTACACAAGGAGCACATCACCCTACCTTTGAGCAGATACAATCACCACTTGCTAGTTAAGGTATGTGAAAAAAATAATAAAAAGAGCAAGCACACATTATTTGTTACTTGGTCTAGACCATTATTCTCACTCAACAACATTTTACCACAAGCTCTGGGTTTATTCTCCATCTTCTGTCCAGTACTTCTCTCCAACACTTTCCAACTTATTCACACTCATTCCCTTCCATTTGTGAAATACAGACTTCTACCATGACTACACTGCAGGCATTCAAAGCTTCTAACACCCTAACAGCACTATCACAAAAGCAGAAAGACAGCTACTCACTGCCAGATTCATTAAAATAATTGACAAAGAAACAACGCTTGCACTGAAGTTACTGCATTCTCACTAGCATTCAGAATAAGCATCACAATACTGTTAACAGCACTAAGAACTGTACAAATCCAGACATAAGTTATTAAACTTAATGCTTAATTGTGCTAAAGATCTTCCAGCTTCCAAGCTGCATGTGCCCATATTAATATACATGCAAATTGCCAATTACATACAGTCTGATTTTACTATAAGTCAGTCATATAAAGATAGAAAAGGATTTAGTTTTAACTCACTTGTGAGAAACTTAAGATCAGAATAGAAAAGCTTTCTAAGCAAGCAAATGAAAGGTAGTTAAAAATATTGCTCTGCACATCAACCAAACGAACTACTTATTAATTGAGTGGATTAACAACTCATCTTCTTCAAGTAGGAATCCAGGGCCAAGCCCTGTTGAGGTGGCATCTGCATAATTCCTGCAACTACCACCATACACATAACCATCTATACAGAGGATTTTTTTAGCTCATTAACTCAGACTTACTTCATTATTGTTCTGCTCATCTGCAAGTTGTTTCTCTTCAGCAGGAACACCTAGGGTAGAGGAAACAAGAGTTAGTGTCTTGGTTTATCTTGCTAAAAAGAAAGTGTGTGCACATATACTATAACTTCATTTTTCCTCAACTTCAGCCAAAGGAAAAGAAGAAAGCAGAACTAAAGCTATATCACTTACATTGTTATTTGAAAGTAGTAATAATAAAAATAGTAATAATGATGATAGCACAAGCCTATTAGTTTATCAAAAAAGGACAGTATTAAGACCATGCAAAGTTTAAATAAAGTTACTTTAGATTACTTAATTTAAGCTCTCAACACATATCTCTGCAAACATGGACAGTTGAAAAAGAGCACAAGAACCTGCAAGAGGTTTTAAAACAAGCAGCTTTGGTTTTATTCCATCTAGTAGAAGCATCTCTCTCTACACATAACTAAAGCAAAAACATTGTTAAAAGCAGGAGCTACCTTTTATTTATTGCTAGAATACAAAGACAAGCATTACATTAATATTCTCACTACAGAAAAAAAATGTTTTCAAACACAAATGTTACCTTTAATGATTCAAGCATCAAATGCATCCATAATTTCCTCAAATTTGTACAGTAAATAATAAAACACACCTCCTTAGAAAAAACAAAAATAAAATCTTATGCCAACACCTCAGAACTAAAGTGATAAGAGTTGTGTTCCTCTGAGACTGCCCCTTTTATGAGCCCCTGTGCTGAGCAGCTGCAGCTGCCCTGCCTGCTGCAGTTCAGAGGAATCACCTGCACTCACCTAAGCAGAGAAGCTGGGACAGCACAGCTGAGGGCAATGACCCTCAGGATTTGCTTTTGGGTGCTGAGCACAGGCTACTGCTGCTTATGTCAGAGCAGCACATAGATAAACTACAGTCTAGTGATAACTGAAGTTAGAACTACAGAAACAGAAGTAGAGAAATGAAGGAGAGAATTCAGAATTCTCCGTCAGAATTGGAAATATCATACTAACACCGGTGTTTTTCACTTAAGGACCACTAAAGGATTTGCAAACAGATTTTTAACAATGAAAATTGTTACTAACCTTGTTTTAAAAATGTGCTGCAAAACTATCACCTAGTCCGCACTTCAAAAGTTTATCAACGTAGCTATGACCTAAAGCCTACCTAAGTTATACAGAGCTTACATCAGCTGGAAAGTATATTTTTCAATCCACTTTGTACAGCTTTTAAAAACTAAGATATGATTACAAAAGCACATTAATGCCAGTAAATTAATAGCAGGGGTTTAGCACAGATTTTTTTCAAATATTGCCTTGCCTGACACTATTATCTCTTACTGGTCCTACTTCGTTGGAAAAAAACCCATGAAAATGACCTATTTAAGATCCCATTTTCTTTACTAAAACAACTAAACGTTTAACCAGTAAACAACATGGTTGCCAGTGATTTATCAGAGCAAGTGAAAAATCACTTTGATTGCTGCCCTTGCAGCAGTGCTAATGAGGGTGGTAGGAACAGCTGTCCTGCGTCTTTACAAAATGGAGAGCAACAGACTGACAATCAAGGGAGAGAAGCTGGTTTAACTAAACAGCTAACACGGACTGTTGCTCGAGAAATCAAATAAAAATAAATTAAAAAACAATAAAATAATTTATTTTTTTAAGGGCGATCAGAAAGCTTTAACACCCCCCCCTTCCCGCGGAGTACCTCAGTTAAAGGGGAAAGGAGGAGGGATCACCTGCAGCTGGGGAATGAGGATAAATAGGGAGCTGTGCCTTCCAGGACTTTTGGAACAGACACCACAGGGATATGTCGGGTGGGCTCCTCCCCTTTATTCAAATAAAGCTTTTTTGTTGTTGTTTCTGTCTCCTTTCTTTCTGTCTCCTTTTCTGGACATTGACCCCTAGCAGAGCTAACTTCTGTACAAGGGTAAATATTACAGGGCAAGTTGTCCCTTCTGTAATGGGGTGTTCTACAGCCAAGTATTAGATTAGGACTGCAATTTTAAAAAACCCGATAAAAACAAAATTCAGTCTGCAACAGAAAATTGGAGTAAGTGCTTTCTGGTCTTTACAAGCATTGTGAGCTGGTTAAGTGAAAGTAATTTCCTTTCCTGACAGTCTTGTGTCTTATATTGCCATGGGGTACAAGCAAAGCCACCACTGCATATGTGCAGCCTCATGTTCCTCTGCAGCTCCCTCAGGCTGTCCTCGCAGGCAGCCAGGAATACAAACGGCCTGCTGGGACAGCAGCCAGGACCCGTGTTTGCCCAGTGTCCGTGTGGTTCCTCCATGCTCCCGTGTCAGAGAGGCAAGAGCCCGGTCCGTGAGCCTCCCAGCCCGGTGCAGGCAGCAGCGGAGGCCGCAGGCGACCCCATGTGCCCCGAGCCTGGCCCGGGCCGTGCGGCAGTGACCCAGCCCCACACCATGATGTGTGTGACGTCACCTGTCAACGCTCTGACGTCAGCAGCCTTCCCCTCACGCCGCTGACAGGACGGACCTTCCCACCGCTTCCAACCGCTCCACTCACGCCTGCCCTCGCGCCACCCGGCCAATCAGCGAGGCGCTTGCAGCGCCCGTCGCCGCGCCAATGGCGGGGACGCTTACAACCGGCTGCCGCGCGCGCCGGCGCTGGGTTTGACCCCCGGGGGCCGCCGTAGGTGCGGCGGCTGCCCCATTGGTCGGAGGGACGCCCTGCCCGCCGGTGATTGGTGGGCGGTGCGGCGCGCGCATTGCGGCGCGTGGGGCCAGCGGCCCGTCCCCCGGTCCCGGCGGCAGCGGCGCCCCGGCCATGTCGGCGCAGCCCCCGCCGTGGCCGCGGAAGCGGAGCGGCCCGGCGCTGTGCGGGGCGGGCTGGGCCGGGGCCGCCCCTCCGGCCGCGCGGGGCCGCGGCGGGGCCCTGGAGAACGGCTTCCCGCCCCACAAGCGCCCCAAGGGCGCGGGGCTCGGCGAGGGGCCGGGAGATCCCTTCGGGGACAGCGACGACTTCACGGCGGACGACCTGGAGGAGATCGACATCCTGGCCTCGCAGGCGCTGTCGCAGGAGCCCGTCGCGCCGCGGGCCGCGCCCCCCGCACACGCGTGGGGCGGCGGAGGCGAGCGGGCGGCGGGGCTGCCCCGGGGCGGAGCGCCCGCCGCGGCGGGGCCGTGGAGAGGTCGGTGCAGCGGGGACCCCGGGGGCTCCCGCCGCGGCGGGGGCTGCGTGCTGACAGCCCGGCCCGGGGCGGGTGTGGCTGTCACCGGGGCTCCGGAGCCCGCCCCGCTCTGGGGGCAGGTTTGCTGTCCCTCCGGGATTGCTGTGGTTATCCCGCCTGGCTCGCAGAGCCGCGCGGTGGTTTGCCGGGTGTTGGAAGAGCCCGCGCGGATTCGGAGGGATAACCCCCAAAGAGTCCCATCAATAACGCACAGGCAGCCACATAGCATTAAAATAACAGCACCGGGAAGCTCTAGCACTGGCCTGTAATGTTGATTCTGTATGCTAAATGTGTTAAATAAATCAAAACGAGTTTCATACATTTCTAATATGCTTTAAGTATCATTTATAGTGTCACGCATGTTGGCTAGCAGACTGTTACTTTCGCTTGTAAATGCATAATACATCTTATTATCAGTTGATTTTCAAATTTACTTTGACAAAGCATACAGGATACAGGGGTTCGCTCATAGTTAAAGTACAGATGGCTTAAATCCTCTGTTTTAGCAATGCTGACATTTGTAATCCCTCCAGGTCAGAAAGTTTTCTGTTAACCTTTATTTACAAAATGTATTAAATTATCTTGGAGGAAATACTTGCACTTACTGTGGCTCATCTTGCTGTTTTAAGATATTACAATAGAAATGTTTGAAGGGAGAGTTTTCTTCTCTGTTTTAAGAATTGACGCACAAGCTCTAAAAAGGTGATTGTGGAGATCAGATGTGTGTAATTTACCCATTTGTAGTGACAGGATAAATATTAAAATATTCAGATACATGTAATGGCAAATAACAAAATCTTGATGTTATTGGTGATGTACATACATCATCTGTGCTTCAGAACAGATCTTGTGTTTTTTTCTGCAGAAAAAGGTGGTACAGAAGACAGTCTGATGAGAGATGCGTTCCAGTTTGAAGTGCTGCAAACACAGCATGAAGAAATTAAACAGAAGGTTAGTGATACCTTCCCCTCCCCTCTAAATACTAATTTTTTTGATAGGGCTAACTGAAAGGTGGATAAGTTCAGTTCCAAGTATTTCCTTCTAATCAAGTTGATTAGTAATCTGTGAAACCCGTGGATCTATTAAAAGCGTCATGCTAGAAACAGCCGTAGTAATATTAAGAGTAAAAGCAATATTTTATTTCTTGGTCATTTCAGATTAGCAAATGCTAATTTGTCGGTTTTACTTGTTTCCTATCAAATCCATTCTCCTCTCTCCTGTCAGCTCGTCAGCAAGAGTGAGTTTGTGCAACTTAAAGATTTGAGAAAGTGACTTTTAAGTTGTGTTTTGTTATTTTACATTCTGATGATCCCTTACAGAAAGATACTATGGGGAAGAAATAGATGCAGAACAATAAGAAGGTACAAATGCCTGTACCAAGTCCATCTCTTCTGTGGCAGACAGCTAAGGAAGAATACAGGACCCGAGCAAGTTTATGATAATATTTTACCAGAGTAGTCTTTTAGCCTCTGGTAAAATTTCATGTAGGTAATTCCTGACCCAGAAATACTATATGTGCATTTAATATTTTATAGTGTATTTTTTTTAAATGCTTGTGTATTTGGTTTTGGATATCTTTTACTGTGAAGGCATCCACGGATTAACAACACATTGTGTCAGGAAGCTGCTTCTTTGATTTTATTTTGAACTTTGCACATAATGATGATTTCCAGTGGCTGGGTCTTGGCTGTTATGAGAGGCAGTAAAGGAATAATGTGAACAGCACTCAGACCTCGCCAGAGCTTTGTTTCTTTTGTTTTCTCACAGTTGTGCTTTTTCCCAGATGGGAGGGTCCAACCTGATTTACCTTTTGTCACCCTTCTGTTCTCCGAATCTTCTCCAGTTCAATTATATCCTTTATTGGGGAAGCTCCTACCTATACACCGTGTTCAACATGGCATAATTTTACATAGTGGTACAGAGGTGTCTTTCTGCTCTTTTCTCCCTGTTTTTCTGAATAACTCATTCTATTATCTCTCAAAAGTCTTGTCTCTGGGGATGGTTGCTCAGAGAGTATTTGCGAAGACACTGAATAAATTATTGATATGTGACTATAATACTTTTCAAAGAGACAACATGATCGCAGGGAAAGTGAAAGAGAAGAATGGTCCCTGACAGACACCGGGACGGGATATGAAGATGTATCTTTGCTGTCATTTTATGATTCTGTTAGAGAAAACAGATGAGCCTGATATAATCAGAAAAATATTAGAAGCCATATTGCAGAATTTCTGAACTGGGTTACAGAAGCATTTTTCTCCCTACAAAGTATAAATATACCTAATTTTCAAGCACATCATGATGTGAATACATACTTCTGGTTATATACATCCCTTATGGAATTAATCTGTTTGCAGCTGAAAGAAATGCGGGATGAAATTCTTATTAAAAATGGAGAAATAAAAATTCTGCGTGACTCACTGCGGCAGATGGAGTGTGCTGTGGAGGAACAGAAAAGATCATACATGCTGTTGGAACAGGAAAAAGCTCAGACCCTCAGTGAGAAAGAAAAAGAGTTCTCCAAAAAGGTTTGTAACTCTATCACAGTTACCTGCGCATCATGTGCAGAAGCTGAATTTATGACTTAATGATGTCATGGTCCATCTTGTCAAAGAAAGAACATTTGCGTGAAATTTCCTAACTATATACCCTTTCATTTTCCTATCCAGAAGAAAGTGTAAGCACTTTCTGAGGCTTTTATTCTGCCAAAATAAGAGAGTAAAGTTCAAGTGTCTTAACAAGTCACATGCTTCTTGCCTGAAGTCTTGGCATTTGGTTCTAAGAGAGTGTTAATTGGACTGACATACATAAAAATGGAGATGTTATGTAGAGCTCACAGTGAGCAGGTGGTAACCTTGAACTCTTATGGTAGTTCTAGTCGTTCTGGAGTTACAACATCACTGAACTATTCAGTAACAGTAAAACTGTCCTTGTAATTCCTCTTTCAGTTACTGTCATTACAGACAGAGTTGCAGTTCAAAGATGCAGAAATGAATGAATTAAGAACGCGACTCCAGAACTGTGAAAGAAATAAACAAGTTGCTCAGACGGTTTTAACGCCAAGGTATGAGTTTTCCAAAATGAATTTGTGTTCCCTTTTTCAATATGCCTGCTTAAACTATTGAAGAGGTTTTCTTTCTCCATATAACTCTTAGCTCTGTTTTCTTGAAGAATTACAACCAAAAAAGGTCTGTTGACCTCTATGGAATTTGCTCAAAAAGAGCCTTCCTTGTATCTGTGACAGAAATGCAAGGAGTTTATAGTGAAGTATCTTTAAAACATCAATATGACATAAGCTATTAAATAGATCATTGTTTATTGTTTAATAAAATGACAAAAGAAATACTGATTCATCTAAGTGTTCGATTTTTATTTTAGCCCTAAGAAGAATTTTGCAATACAAGTGAAATCAGAAGGATGTTCTCCACAGCCTGGAAGAAGATCTTTTCCTACAAAGGAATCCTTCAATGCGGAGATGTCCACAAGACCATCATGTTCTTCAGGAAATCTGATTGCCCCAACTACTTCGATCAAAGAAGGTAAACCCCTATACAACAAGGCACATTTTTAGCTGCATATGTACATTCTGCCTTCGAGAAGGGTTTTTGTACCACGTGGCTGAACAGTTTCAGTAAGTTCACTGTAGAGAAAAACAAGTATTTGTTTTATTTTGTTTTTGCTGAAAGTTCACTTTATTTTATACCAATTGGCATTAAACAGCTATGACAGAAATTTGCATCCATCTAATTTGAATTCACCCCTTGGTGATGCCTGTCTGCCAGCTGCCCAGATGTCAACGATGAAGTGGCTGTTGGCCACAATGAAAAACTTTCGTTTATGATGTGATGAACTAAAATATCCAAATTGTTATCTGCCTTTCTCATTGAAGAAAGAAGAACAGGAAATAATTTGCTTATGTCTTGAATCACTTCGCTAGTCAGCTGGCACATTTTTGGTATTCCTGTGGTTTTGGCTATAAAGCTGACCTTTTTTGGGATTTATTTTAGATGGTACATATTTAGCTATATTGAAATTAAAAACTGAAGCAGTTTACCCATTTCCTCTTTTATGTGTAGGGCAGGAATACTCACAAAATTGGTCTTGAAATCCATTGAGTAAGGCTTAGGAACTGAATATATGCGTGTATTTGGAGATTGCAATAATATGAAACAAAAACGGTGGGTTTTTTATAGCAGCTGGCTGCCATGTTTCCATAGGAAATAATAAATGGGAGAGATTTGGATATCATGAACTAATCCTTACAGGAAGAGTCATGAAATGCCTGAGATGTTACTGTCAGTTACAGTATTAAATCTGAAACTACATAGGCAGTATGAACTCCATCAAGAAGAAAAATACAGTAGCCTTAAAGCATTAGTATTGGTATTTTTTCAGCCCCCTGACTGTTTGTTATAGTAAGAACACTCAAGATGCCTATTTGTTTGAAAAACACATTTAATTATTTGTATTGTGAACCCTGCAAGGCTTTTGGCTTTGGTTTGGGTAGTAATTGTGACATATATAGCTGATTGAAAGCTTATGAATTGCTCAATTTTTAAAAATTTCTTTTAATGTTGATTTTTAACTAATGTAGTCATGTGAATCTCTGCTTAAGGTACAGCATTTTTTTTTTAAGAAAAGTTGAGAGCAATAGTACTGAACAATCTATAGAACATCTGACAATAACGCTGACATTTTATTCACTTCTCTTATTTTGCAGAGCAAATTCCACTTGCATCACAGCTCTTAACTATTGTTTAACATATCTGAGTTAAACAAGACAAATGTTTTTTCCCGGTCTACCATCTGTTTAATTCCTGTGTAACAGTTGCGCTAACCAAACGTGTGTAAAGCACAGGGACAGAGATAGGAGCAACGTAGTTCTCATAGACTCATAATCACTGTTTGTTTTAGACAGTAAGAAAACCCATCCTGAAGTTTTATCCGTGAAGCCTGAAGCAATGGGAAAAAACGGTTCCTGCAAGTCTGTACATAAGCGAAACGCACAAGGTAACGTAATTCTGTTACTATAGAGAAATAGTGAGCCTTTTGAGGAGCCGGCCAGGTGCCTTTTCCAAGCAGCGTCATGCTGAGGAGGCTGCTACTCACAGTCTCCTGCGCAGAACAGTCATGTTCAGCCACTCGCTTTTTGCTTTGAATATTGTGATTTTTGCAGTAAAACATTTCAGATGGTATTATTATCTTGTATCCTAACAAGATTCTTACATTGTCATTCTATTGAAGGAGAAAGTTTGCCTGAGTTTTGCTTTGGGGAAGGGTATGGATCAAGAGGCATCTTATTACAAGGCTGGCTCTTTCAGTATTAATTTGCTATGCTTTTTATTGTAAACAGATCTAAAAAACAGGACAAATTTACTTTTTTTTAATGAGGGTGCAAACAACAGAGCAACATTTACAACAGTCAACACTGGGAAGTCTTCAGGGTACTATTTTATTTCCAGTTCAGAGTAGAATTGTATCACATAATTCTAATGTCTGGACTGGAGGGCAAGTCATCAGGACGGTTGGGATATAGGATCATTTGGCTCAAGATACTTTGCTAACAGCAGATCGTAATTAAAATATCTCTGAATTTAATTTGGTTAATATTTAAGTCATCTCTTAAATTCATGTTTCTGAAAATAATTTCTAGAGAATGATTCTCTACAAGGATTCTCTCTTGTAGAGCAAGAAGATTTGTAATGAAAAAAATATTTTGAGGTCTAGAGAGCTATAAATAAGGCCGATCTTTTGAAATATTATTTTATGTTGGTGGTGGTGTTGGAGTTGATGGTAAAGCTACTCCAAAGACCATTATTTATCCTTCCAGGTTCTATCTTGCTGAACGCCCTGATGAAGCAGCCCCTTGTCCCCGGGTCGTTACTGGGGCTCTGCCATCTTCTCAGCAGCAGCTCTGAGCCCCTACCTGGAGCTGTATCGCAGCCTAACTATTTGGATACGTAAGTTTTACTTTTTTTGTTAAACTGTATCTGACGTGGTCTTAGTATAGTGGCATTCCCTATGCTACAAAATGCTTATTCAGGTAGGATAGCTCCTTCCTTGTGTTAAATGCTGTTTTGCTCAGGCTGTTTACTGCAAAACTTGGAACATCATTCTGCATATTTGATTATTAATCTTTGATTATCATAGCTACTAAACAATGGAACAACACTAAGAGCTAAACTAGGTTACTTATGTATTAGGGGAAGGCACAGAAACATGTTTGTAAAACCTGGGAGTGATTGTTAGCGGCTTCTGTTGTTACTCACTTAAGGACATAAAACTTTCATTGCAATGAGGGAAGTAGATACATAATCCTGAGTTAAGTGGGAAGAAAATGTTGAAATATGATCAAAAGAACAGTCAACTTTATGTCTTCAAAGACTAAACTATGTTCAATTTGTAATGTACCATTTATGTGCAATTTTCCAAGTTACATTTATAGTGACCTGCAAAGCATTTTAAGTATGAATATTGGATATCAATTATAATTGGTATTCACTTCAAAGAATTAGACTGTACCTCCTGAAATACCTCTGCTTTTCTGATGGTGTTTTATTAGTAATTCTTGTGGGTTCATTGCAAGGCTCATATCTCATTGTCCTTGTTATTTATGGAAGCAGAGGTAGCGTGTTTGGCCTTTGTAGCTGCAGGTTGACTAGTTAATAGCTGAAGTCTCTCATCTCTGGCCAAGAAAATATTTTTTTGTTGTTTTTGTAGTCCTTTAAAGGCTCCTACATTTTACAGATCAGTGAGATACACATATTCCTTCTTCCAGAAGCCACCAAATAACATCAGGGGAAGATAAGAAAAGATATTAAAAGATATCAAAAGCATGAAACCGAGAAGCCAATGTTTGAAATGTAGTGTCAGACAATGGCTTGCAGTGAGCTGCTGAATGACTCAGCTGTCAGCTCCGACTACTTTCACAAGGCCTAGTAAAGCTTGCAAGTTGCTCTTCCATGAGGGTATCAAGGAGTAGGATTTTTTTTTTCCAATTCACATTTTATTTTGGGAACAGAATCTCTTATTACTCTAGACTTCTGATTATTTGATTCAGAATATGGATCACTCAAATTTCAGCCATGTTCTCTGCCTTTTCTTTTGAAGTATTTCCCTGCTTTTCATTTTATTTGGATAGGAAGCCCACACAACTAGCCAGCAGCAGGACAACTCAGGAAGAAATTGCTCCTCTTGTATCCCTGCGAGAAGCTCAAAAACTTGCAATAACAGGCTTGAACTTGATTGCCATGGATGAAGGCTTATCCGAAGGAAGCCCAACGGAAAGCCGGAGGGAGTTCTTGCACCTCACGCACTGCAAGATCCGAGGCGCCGTGCACCTCTTGCCCTTGGTAGAACACCATATCAGCGCGTACTGCCAAGCGGTACAGTCGGTGGACAAGTCAGTAAATGGTTCGTCTGGAAACCATTCAGCTGTTTCTTCCAGAACAAACACAAATATGGTGTCGAGTAAGGATGACTTCAGGTTGTCTCTTGAAGAAACTACTGTTATATCTCTGGGTATTCTTTATTATTTGGCATTTTATAGTTGGGATGTTGTCCATACGTTGCTGTCTCCTGACGTGGAAGAAAGTTCTGCTGTTGGGGATGAAAAGGTTTCAAAGATGGACAAACATGCGTTGTGTGACAATCAGTGTGGTAACCAAGAAGATACCAGGATGCAGGGAGGGCTGCCTGTAGCTCCACAGGATGCTCCCAATCACGATCAAGCTCAACATTCTTTGTTTAAAAAGCTGCTCCAGGTTTTAGCTTTTTCTGCTGCAAGAGGTTCCCAGACTGACAGTATACTGAACCAAAGCCTAAAAGTTTTGGTGAAATTAGCTGAAAACTCAACAATGGACTTGCTAATAAAGTAAGTCATTAATAGCTTTTGAATTATTTGAGAGTCTGTTGTTTAGCAATTTTCATTCTCTGTTGAAACTAATTTGTGCAGATGACAGTAGAAGTTTTGACACTTGTGGGACAATATTGCATTTCTCGGGTCACCTTTGAGAAGCAGTTGAAGATCTTTCTACTGCCTCTGCTGCTAATGAATGTGATAATTACCCTGTCAGTGACCAGATTTGTGTGTGATGTTCATATGAAGCAGATGCTGTTGCCTCATTGTGTGGCTGTCACTTGAAAGTGAGAAAACTTCTTAAGGTGATATGCAGTTGATCCAAATATCTGTAACATTCATTTTGGGCTTTTTTGTGGTTGCTGGGAGATGCATAAGGAACGAGAGCACAGGATTTCATTGTGGTAGGTAAAATGCCACTCAAAAGTGAGACATTTCACCTGCTAACAGTCTAATACACACAACCATAGTACGGATTGCAGACCAACTGCCAAATGTAACAGAATGTGTTTTTCTGTATACTTTTTGACACGTAAGTTGAGATCAGGTATGTCCTGAATGCCTAAAAAGGCACAAATTACAACGATGTGTGCAAGAAATAGTGTCTTTTCAACTTGTCAGCACATTCCCATTTCTAACTCAGATTTTTCTTTTGAAGTTTTCAGCACTTACTGAGTAGCCAGGTTCTGCTGCATTGTCTGTGTCCAGAGACCCCTTCACCTGCTGTCCTTCTGACCGTGAGACTCTTGTCTGCTCTTGCTCAACACCAAACCTTGCTTGCTCAGCTTTGTTCTCATTCAGGTAAAAGACTGTGTAACACAGACAGCTGTTATCAGCCGAATGTTAGTTAGCATGACTAAAAGTAATGCAAACAGGCCTTGCTCCAAGGTGGTAAAACCCCCAAAGGCAAAAAGCCTGCTATGCTACCTGAAAACCTGTTTCCTAGTGCAGTGATTATGTTATTGTTTGAAGAGTATTTTTGTCTTCTGGTATCTGTTCTGCATGACAAATAGTCTTCATCCAGTTCCTTATGAGTGAAGTAGAACAGTATTACCACAAACACATATATAACGTTTAGGGATATTGGTGTCTCCAGTTTAAGACATCTCAAGTAAAGCAAGAACCTCAGCCTGGATTTTCTAAAATGTTTTCTCATGTGCCAAAATTAATTTTTGTCATAAGCAATTGACTAGTTGGGAAAGGAACAAGTTACCTGTTTTTCAGACACCTGCCTTCTTCTTGCACTGTACACGTATATTACATCAAGACCAGATAAATCCGCATCTGAAATGCTCTGGCTTCAGCTGGAACAAGAGGTAACCACAGCTGTTTGTTCACATGCTTTTTCCTGTTATTTCCAGTTGGGGGAGCAGGAGGAACAAGGCAATGCACAAATTGTCGGAAAACAAAGTTCTTTCCCCAGCTGAAATAGAAACTGAAAGTATTTGCTTTACAGTAAGGGATTACATTTATTTATTTATTTTTTCTAAGAGTAGCTGCTTGGAACTGCATCAGTAACTATTCTTGAAGAGAACATCAATCATAGTAGTCATAGTTAAGTCACTGAAAAAGCAAAAGAGATCCTAAGATGGCTGTAAATATTCAACCCTGATCTTTATTTTGCTTTTAGATTGATAGAGGATTAAAATGAAGCAAGATCTATGATTAATTTTGATTGTATTAATTATTTCTGAACTGTATCTTAAGAGTTACTACATATAAAAGGCAGTCTGTAGCAAGTCAGGATTGTATGCATTGTATTCCATGGAAATGCTAGCTTGCTGTATAACAATCATTATTATATACAGGAAGAATAGCTTTTGAATTTAATTTGTATTGTTTGTACTGACAGTGGTGACTTGTTCGAGGTTCTACCATTTGCTGCACTTGTGCTCTCATTTCAAAGAATTCTGAGCCATTTTCAATATCCCCCCCTACCTACGTTGTTATATTAACTGTAAACATACTATTTGTATGCAGTGAATTAAGGCCCACTGTGCCTCACCAGCCTTTCTCATCAGAAAGCTGAAAAGGTTTCTGTGCAAGGCAAATTCTATGTCTGCAAAATTTTACAGGGAAAAAAACATTAACGATTTTTTTTCAGTTAAAAAAATCAACAGTAAAAAAAAAAAAAAACCACACTTGAAACTAGTAATGAAATATCATTTCTACTTCATTTGCAGCTTAATTGCTCGCTGATTCTGCAGAACCCTAGTGCTCATTCTAATGCAATCTGCGTGTTTTCGTAACAGACGGTCAGACTCCTGAGGAGGTGCCTGCGGTGCTCTGGTCCGGCGGCGGCATTCACTGGGACAGGCTGCCAGTGTAACCTCGAGGTACGTCACGGCGTCACTGCAGGGGCTGCTTAACCTACTGAGAACCTAAAGGCATGCCTAACAAAGCTGAGGTAGCTTTTGGCCCTTTTCTTAGAAGTGTCCTGTACTTTAAAGGATGCCACCTTCTAGGAAGCTTGCTTTTGCTTGCTAGAAAATATTAAAAAATATTTAAAATCAGTGAAGTTCTGCTGCTATAACTTAGTGTACTGAGGCACTTTTTTTCCTCTTGCAGGTGGTTAAGGCGCTAATTATAATGTTACATAGACAGTGGATGAAGATCAGAAGATCTGAGAACAGTTTGTGTGCACATAAGGAACAAATTATTCAGTTTTTACGGGATGCTGTTTTACTCTTACACAGCCTATCTCAGAAAGATAAACTGTTTCATGAACACTGTTTGGAAGTTCTTCATCACTATGACCAAGCCATACCAGGCATAAGAGCCATTCTCAAAAAGACTCAAAAACTGAGCGCCTGTGAAGGTAAAATGAGTCAGATGATAATGCTGGCTTTTTTTCCTATGCTGTAGAGATAGAGATGCCATTACTGTCCCTGTCCTCATTGAACAAGCACTATGTACCAAACGCCATGAATGTTTGTTGCTCAGACCTTTGAAGCCAGTCAATAGTCTGGTGCTTCTCAATATTCATTATACCAAACCACTACTATTCTTTAATAGTTCTATTTTTTTCTTCTCTCCATAGAAATATCTCCCTACTATCTGATCAAACAAAATCCTATACTCCATCTCTGTTTCGCAGAACAATCTGCACTATACATTACCTTATTTAAAAGCAAAACAAAACACATTATTCCAAGTCTCCAGCTAGCATTACACCTTTTCTCTGCATTTTTTTTTCCTGCATCCTTAACATCTTTTTCTTCCCCTTCCCTCTTCTATTCCCAACCTTCCTCCGTTAACCCAAAAGCTTCTCTAGCCCCTGTCCATCAGGACTTGCCCCTTGCTTTGCACACTTCTGGTGTCCGTTTCCCAGAAAGAGCTTATCATGTGAAACTACCTCTGCTCCTTGTACCGTGAGGCTGTTTCTTTGCTCACTCATGGCATTATTTACATGCATACTGCAGATCTGATGTGAAGATTGTGCTCTTTTGTCAGCATGTGGTTTGCTACAAGATACCAGGCAAGGCATCTGGTGTTATTCAGAACCGGAGCAATAAATCCTTTGTTGTTGGTGTCCATATTGCATCAGCAAGGCAGGTCCTGCAAGCATGTCACTGCAAATTACAGTGACTTTTTGGGAGATGCTAAACAGTGTGGTGTGTATTTGTTCTACTCGGATGGCTTGGAGTGTCCTGAGCTTTCCTAGACCTTTGCCTAACACCTTGTCTAGTTCTGCTTGGGAATGGACCAAGCCAGTGGAACAGCTTGTGGTTCTGGGGACGGTGGTGCATGTGTGTGCCTGCAAACCTGTAGTAACTGTTCAGGTTCTTCCCTTAAAACACAAAATACTATGCTTTTGTCCTAGTGGCTTTTTAACATTAGTTAACAGAAAGGAGGTTTTAAACTTAATAAATAGTCAGAACTAGTTGTAAAATAACAAAAGTACCCTTTACTGTTTTCCCACTAATAGCTAAATTTAATTGACTGTCCAAGATAAGCTCCCTCCCTTAATACCTAAAAAGGCATTAAGGTGAGGGAGAAGTTTGTATGACAAAACACCTATCTAAAGACCTGTTTGCGTTGAACTTGAAAAAGGATATTTGCTGTATACGTCTATAGTCAGCATGTTTAAAATTGCAAAGAGATACCAGCTATAATTATGCAATATCAAGTAGAATAATTATTCTCTGAAACATGATTTTTTTGTTGTTGCAGAGCTGATTTTGGATGAATTGTATCCTCCTGAGCCAGAAGCAGAAGACCAAGGAATGGACTCCAGCTAGCTAAACCTAGCAAAGATCTCTGTCCTTCCTCATCTAAGAATCACTGCCAGTATAAATCTGAAATTTAGATAATCTATTTTATTAAGTGATAATCTAAAAGTTGCACTAGAGCACAGCACAACTAAAACACGTTTCTTTGTTCTGATTACTTAAGTGCCACTTAAGTGTAACTGAAAGTAAAGAAATTCTGATGTTAAAATTATACTGCAATGTACTGTTTTGCTGTGCAAAACTATTCAATGGCTTATGACTGGGTCTGTTTATGAATTTAATCAGTTATGAAATCGCTGTGAATGGAACGCAAATTTTACTATTGTGTTCTCCATTTTACTGTCACTACAGCTGATTTTATGACGCTGCATGTGTTGAGATGTTTGGAGTCACTTGAGTTCACATGAAAGTCTTTTGAACGAATTTGTTTCTTTTGCAGCTGTAACACTGTCTTGCTTGACTTCCACAATTTTCCTATTGATATTAGTAAACAGTTCATTGTGATTTTAAAAACCTTTCTAGAAATAACTCAGAGTTGGCATTTCAGTTCTGAGAGAGAAATTCAAATCCCTGTAATGATCATCTGAGTTCACTCATTTTTCTCAATGCATTGAATCTGCTGAAAGTGTCAACTATTGAGATATCCAAGCAAAAAATACTGGAAATTTATTTTTTTTAAATGTTACCTTAGAGGATGGTAACACTGAAGAGAGCATTTTGTCTTCATAGGTGAAATAAGGATATTTAAATGTGTGCAGAGTGACCATTTTTTGGTTGTCGTATCTGGAAAGGCAAGGCAGTGAAGATGAATGAGCATCTCATTCCTAGGATGGAGCACTGATGACTGGAAGAACTGTGCTACACCCTTTCAACCATATGTGATTATCAGCTGTTACACTCAGCTGCAGGTATCAGCTGAACTTTAGACCCTGAAAAGGGAAGTGTGAGCACTACCTAAAATGAGCCCACAGGTTTGTATTTCTAAATAATTGGAAAGCTTTTTCCATTTTTTGATAGATACTTGATTCAGAACAAGCCTGGCTCCAGAGACCAGCAGCAGAGACAGTACCAGAGTGGGAAGGAGGCCCTTGGAAAACTGGGAAACATCCAGTTCTCTGGTCATAACCCCAAGAGGCTGTGTCCTGCCTGGTGTGCCTGGGCAAAGAGCCCCACTCCAGTGTGTTGGACAAGCTCTTGGCGTTCACTTCTGAAGAGAACTTTCCAAGAAACAGTTACGCAGGAATCACCGTTGTCATAATCCAGCATCTCCCTGGGGCCAAAGCTTCACTCCTTCCTCCCACAACTCAGCCCAGGGATCAACCTTCTGTTCCTCTTGCAGCAGCAACTGGCAGAGCCTGGGCATTTCCATGAAACACCAGCTGCCAACCGTGCTCAGTAGCGCCTTTCAAGTTGTAGCATCTGGAGAACTGCCCTTTTCCTGCTTAAATGCAGCAAGGAAGGACACACAGACACCAAACAGCAAAACCCTCCAAGTCCATGTACACCTGCATGGTAACTACCCTCAAAACACCTACTACCCAGCCACTGGACAAGACATGCTATAGGAGTCTCAGCATCACAAAACCACTTATCCACTTAACAAAATACATGCACAAACACAACAGAAACCCAACAGTGCACCATCTGACCTTTAAGATAGTCACTATGTCCCAAAATGCAATGACCTGCCATCACTTTTCAACTGATCTGTGCTGTTCTCACCACCTCATTTCTCTAAACAAACATATGAGTTTATAGAGATAAGATGCATTTAGACTCTTTTTTTGGGTGAATAGAACAAAGGAAACCCAGTTGTTAAAGCCAATCCAGTTATAAAAACTTGTTTAAAAAATTCCTGGCCTCATCTAAAGGGCGTGTGTATGGCAACTTGGTAAAAGGGAGAAGTGTATTACTGCTAAACTTTATATAAACAGAAGCATTATCTGTGGAAAAAAATGCTGGGAAAATAAAATAGTTCCCTTCTGGCATGGCATCCTCTCCCACCCACCCACTCTAAGAGACAACACCCTAATGGCTCCTCTACATTCTGTTTTCTTCCCACTTTTAAGTGGTATAGCCCAGGCTGTATACAAACCAAAACCCCTACACTTTCACCGGTAAAAATTATACTAACATTATAGTATTATGAAATTAAACTGTAGCATTCGAAAATAAAGGCATTTTCTGTGAACTGAAATGAGGCTGCACTCCTAAAGAGAACAAATAATGATTTCTGTCTGCCTTTTAAGTCATTAACAGTGACCAATCTTTTGTCAGGATTATTACATGATTGTACTGACCTTTTTCTTCCTTGTTACATTCTCTTGGGACTTTTAAAGAGATCCAATCATGTATGTACAGCTGATCATCTCCTGAAAAGAACTGAAGCATTTTTTACAGGTCATGGGGCTACTGGTTTACTATCTTCATGACCAAAAAAATAACAGAACTCAGACTGTTCTTATCAGACACTCCCTGAAGAATGCACAGCATAGCAGCTGTGAACCACACAATACAGATGCCTGCGCTCTTGAAAGGATGAAATAACTTATTTTCCTCAGCTTTTTCTCACCTCTAACAGGTTTAGCTCAGGTACTTTTTCCTCCTCCTATACAGCTTACTTAAAAGCTGTGAATCTGACCAGGTTCCTGTGATGCAGGCTGTACTAACAGGGAGATGAGGTGAAATAGTAACCAGAGGAAAAACAAAATAAGGCCCCAAAGCACTGGCTAAAACAAACCTGGCAAGTTATCATATATGCCTAGATGAGATATTCATTTTCCATACTTGGGGTAAAAAAAAAAGAAGATACAATTGCTTGTTTGGCAGTAATTGCTAAAGTTTTCCCTTCTGTGTGTCCAGCTCCTCCACACGTCCCTGCCGTGGGTTTTAAGATGCACGTCAAGTTTTGTCCTAGAAAAATGCACACTACCATAAACAACTGCTGATTAAACGTTACAAAAACCTAATGAGCAGTATTCCTCACCTAACCCTGGGCTCTCAGCTGATTGTTCTCCGATACATTGTGCTGTACTTTTAGAGGGTGAAGGTACCTCTGAAATGCTATATGCTCGTTACAGGAAATCTGGAGGTTTTGAACATCACACTGGCTCCTGCTCTCAGCCCTGTGTGCAGAGAAGGGAAGGTGCTCACCTTTGCTTTGAACAGGAGGAGGCTCCTCTGCTTGTTGCTTCTCAAATTCAGTCATGCTGCACAGATGCACCTGCTAAAAACTCATGGGAGAAGAAAAACAGATGAACTAAAAAGCAGTGGTGACAAAACCATCAGAAACAACTCTGCATTTTTCTGATGTAATTTCTAGCCCAAACATTAATGAGATTTGTTCTCTAGATTTTCAGCAGCACACATTTTTGTCTGCTGTTTCCCGTTAACTAACAGAAATTCTGTTGAGAAAATGTGAAATAAAATTGGAAGTGAGATCATCTTTCGAGGTCCCTTCCAATCCCTAACATTCTGTGATTCTGTGACCTACATTTCACCTGCAACACATTAGCAGTTTGCGGCTGAAACTCCAACAAATTCAAGCAGTAATATTACAAAACTACCTAATTATTCCATGATAAACAACTCTTTCAGAACAAGTTTGGGGTTTTGTTGTTGTTTTTTATTTCCCTTCCCCCTTTTATTTTAAATCCCACATGGGAAACTTAGCTGGCAATTCAATTATTATATAATTATATCATGAACACCCTCAACTAATTCAGTACAACTTTGCGTTTTATAAAAAAGCATTCTTGACCTGGTGAAAGAAAATATTTTCAAGTGAAGGACTAGTAAGTCAGGGGCATTAATACAAGATTCTGAAAGCATTTTTTCAAACCTACTGAAAGTATACAAATCCATTAGTGACGATGTTTTCACACAGAGCAGAAAGTATCACTTACCGTATGTTGAATCTGTCACATTGATATAGGAGGCACGGTACTCAGCACAAGTCAAAATACGTGTTGAGAAGATATTAAACTTTAATCAAATTACGGACTTCTTTGAAGTCGACACTAGAACTTTTCAAATGTCTTGGGATTTGTTGGCTACTGCATTTGAACTTCATGCATTTAATTTACTCTTTATGCTGGACAAGGACTTGGAAGCAATCCTTTCAGCTTAGCTCTGAAGCACTGCTAGAAAACCTTTCAGGAGCTTATAGTGTCCTTGCTTTATGATGTGACCTGTAATTTTCATTAGGCTCCAGTATCTACTAACAAAAATAATATTCATGATACAAGATGACTTAAAAGTACAACTGGTAACATCAGCTGTCAAACACAATGAAATATAATGTACTTTTGTAGATACACTCATAGATAATGCTGAAATTGTGGCTAAGAAAACCAAACTGATAGAATATACTTAAAACACTGCATTTATTACAAAGGTGCAGAAAGTTTATGCCATTTCTTTTGAATACTTACATTTAAACTACAAACAAAATACAAAGCTAGGTTACAGTGTGTAATAAAATCAACAATGATTATCTAGTAAATTCAGTACAGAGTATTCTACTGTACTTAATTTCACAAAACATTTCTGAAACAAAGGCACTTACAGAATTTTAAAAAATGAACATAGACTCTTTTGACATTGAAAATTTTAATTCCATTCCCCCTCCCCTGTGGAGAACCGACTCATCAACATGAAGGCAATGGCTGCTTGGCGTGACAACTCAGCAGGGCTTAAACTATAAGTCTATGGATCAACTTCTCCATCTTTCCCATAACCATTCCATTCTTTTAACCACATAAAACCAAGTTTCAATGGGTTGCATGGCGACAACTTAATAAAATTTGGTCCTATGCCTCATTGTTAACGATGATTCATACATTAACAATAAGATCTGTCTGGTCAGGCGCTCCAATTATGAAGTGAGGAAGGTGAACGATTTTCTTTCAGAGTTTTGTAACTGAAGTGGTAATACTACTACTAAAGTAACTCCTCATATAGCAATGATCCACCTCTTCACTTGTATATAGTTATTAGCATATGTTCACTGAAGGAAAGCTATACATTTTCAGGATCTTTAACCCTATCCCTCATCTCCTCCCACCACTCCACATACAGTGGGGTTCAGGGCAATTTATTTGGTCTGTACAACATCTACACGAAAACTTCAGATTTGGGGACCTCTGCTGTTGTCACTTTGCTTTCCTACAACCTGTTCCTTTGGGATGATGGCAGATGATTGAGCCAACTTCTTGTGAAATTGCAGATTTTCCTTTTATAACCATAACATAACCCTACTAACAGTGTCACAAACTGTGTGCTTTGTCACATCAGACGGAGGAAAGAAGGAGAGGTACAGAGTGACCACCTCACACAGCCAAACGTAGGAACAACACTGTCCCTGTGCTCGGCTCGCTGGCTGCACCTCACCAGCCAGACTCCATCCTTTCTGCAGTTATTCAGCTCCCTCCTGTGCATAAAAGTTCCAGATTTCTAGGGAAACACTTAACCCCCCATACAGAAGACACTGTCCATTTTTGGTTGTACTCTAGCCATTAACTTCAAGACTCTTAGAAAGGTGTAACACAAGGGCACAGGTTGTCATGAATCACAATGCTAAAACTTTTCTACAAGTTTCTTCTGAAATGCCTTGAAGACGTTACTGAAAAAATGATCGGAATAACCCAGAAATAAACGTAAAAAATCAGGAAGAGAAATAAGGCTGCCTTTGACAGCAGCCGTTTCCATCCATCATGAGGTAAAACAATGCCACTATCTATGTTTTTCAAACAGTAATACACCCTAAATATAGAATTGCAGGACATACGGCTTAATGGCCTCTCTAAGAAAGTAAAAACAGTGTATGAGATATGTCAAAATTATGTCACCAATTATGTCACCGTGATACATACAGACTAGACAGCTCTTCTGAGGAATAACACATTCTATTTCAATGTTAGGAAAGATAGAATTGTAAAGTACACTAAAAAAAAAATAAATCATGACTCTTTTGATCAATACCAGGTGTACAGAGCCAAAAGCCTTGCAAACAGCAATAATAGTCGTGGGGATGTCTCAGGATGTTTCATGACTGCAAGCACTACCTAGTTGAACATACCTTACCTCGCTGTGATCAGACCCTACCACTCTTCCTTCCCCTGAGTTCTCGTTCTCTGCTCAGCTTTATGAGAATGTTGAATAAAAGGGTGGTTTAATCTCTCCTGTGTGTTGAGCTGGGATTTCTTATCCCCCTCCTGCATATCAGTATTCAAATGAAGACTGAGTTTATAAAGATCTGTCATCCCCAGGTTCCTGCCAGCTGCGGTTCTCACTACAGACAGTGACAAACCCTAACCATTTAAAAACCCCAATCTACTTCTGACATCTCTCCTGTAAATTAAATTCCTTCCCTGTGATGCGGCAGGACTGAACATTGGTAGGAGCTTCTGCTTAACGTATGATTAAGGTGCTAATTTTTCTTCCAAACTCATCAACAACACACAACTTAAGTACATTGTCCAATAATACTTGGACAACAAATACTTGTCCAACAATTTTTGTGAAGAATCCTCAGGTTTTCAGCTTTTGATCTGTTTGTCCTACGAAGTGGCAAAGAGTTTGGTTTTGTTGCTCATTTCTAGCTATAAATTAAAATGGCCTGAGAAAACACCCAATAAAAGCACAGTTTTAAAGCCTTAAAATTGGGAAAGAAAATAAGGAAATTATTAACTTATGCTACTTACCATAGAAAAACGCAACTAGTCCAAAGACAATTAAATGTGGTTTGCTACCCCTTACTGAAGGCAAATACGTTTCAAAAACAGGAAAATTCCCTTCTGAGTGGTAAATGAAATGTATTACACTATAGCTTACCTAACAATAGTAGCTTCAAAACAGGCAGAACATACATAACATGCATCAGGTAGTTTCTTAGAGATTAAGTCTTTATGTTTTAATACTGTGCAAAAGATTGCTACAGCTTTGGGTGTCTGACAATGCTCTTCTCGTATATAGAACAAAATATCTTTTTGTATTTGCTTGAGGTATAAATTAAAAACCTTTGCAAGAAAAATACTCTTTCCTCGTACTCACATTTAAAAAAAAATAAGGAATTAATTTTCACTTTACTGAGAAAAAAGACTGCTGTCTTCCAGAAAAATATACTGCAGGTGCACAGTGTAAACAGCACAAATTATATTTTTAAAAGTTTTGTATGCAGAAGCATAGTAGAAGATCTTTTCAATAGACGGGCTTCTGAGGATCCATGTAAGCAGGGTTGTACGGGGGCTGGCTGACTGGGTACGGTGCTCCCGCACCAGCTGCAAAAGCAAAACACAAGAAAAAGCAGATTTGTACAATTTATATTCCAAATTCTACATCTATAACGGCAATTTCAGTTTTGAGTACATAGAGGTTCAACTTATCTAGCGTCTTAACTGGATTTGAGAACAATTTGTGCAAACTCATAAAGCATCCACATTTCAAAAGAAAGATCACAAAACCCTTTGTTCTTGTGGGTTTTTTTTGATGGTTGAGTGTAGATGTGTATTATGGTAGCCACAAGAACATGGTTCGCCTCTGGGGAGAACATAGTCTACAACAAAAGGAATGGTTCTGGTCAAAAAAAACAGCTAGTGGAAGTCAGAGAAGCACAGACAACAGCATATACCTACAGTAAGCCAAGAAGTGAAAATAAACCACTGGGCAAAGGACTAGAGAAAGCATCTCAGGACTCCTTCAGAGAAAATGCTTTCCCGGGAAGTTGCACAGAGCTAATTTAAAAAGGACAATAACAGTGGAAAAAATGTCCCCCCACTAACTGAGCACACATTAAAGAGTTTGACATAGATACTGTATCACTCAGAAGATATCCTTATTTTCTAGTATTGTGAGACAGGCTGCTCTCTTCATTTTCAGGTGTCTTAAATAACACAGCACCTGATCGGATCCCTAGAATGTACAGATGTGCTCATCTTTCGCTGACCTTGTAAAGTGAGTGGGTTTGGCTCCTGTGTGACAGAGCAGGTATTCTCTCCCTTGCCTGTGACCTAATTAAGAGACTACCCTTTGGTTAATAGACAAATAAAGGAAAGCATTCTCATTTTAAGGCATTCTCAGCTGGCAACATGGAAAGTGCTTCAAGATTTTCCCAGGAGAACAAAAAAAAAAATATATTAAAGAACTAAGAAACCAGCAACAGTTTGAGAAACCAGCGAGTAGGAGAAGCAAAGCTGATTGGTTCCCTCACATGATAAACATGAGGCCAAAGTGCTTTGGGGTAATCCCATAAAACCCACAACTTCTTCAGAGTTTACAACAGAAAAATAAAGTCAACAGGCTTGCCAAGTCAGTGTTTTTACATGGGGGGTTGGTTTGCACATTGTTATTGTGCAATTTCTACCTAAGACCATGAACAGCTATTTTACATTTGAGTTGTCATGAAAGAGTTAGTTCCTAAGGGCACTGTCTACTCTTAAGGACCACGCTTTGCTTGTTACTCAGAAGGATGCACGGTGAGTTCTGTGAGAGGATGAAGATCCTGGGACAGACAACAGCTGAGTTCTGGCCTCTCTGAACAGCCAGGAGAACAGCTATTCCCAGCGGAAGTGGGAATTAGTCACAGCAACAATGGAGCTGCATGAAAACAATACTGTGAAAGAAGGAAAGCAGAAGAAAAAAGATTCCGATAATTCTAACTGCTAGTCATCAGCAAACTTGTCTGAAGTTGATCAGAGACTCTGTATTCTATAAACATAGTGATGAACTACTAGAAAATGCCATTTGTGTATAGACTGAAACATCTAGCAAATATTAGATTAGAAAGGGTGTGTAGAAACACTCAACTACTATGCATATGTTAACTGGACTTTGATCTTAATATGAAATTTCAGCTGAATTAGTAAAACTTTCTACTGGATCCACTGACAGTCTGATATGCCACCAGACTTTGCCAATACAGCTCCAGGTACATCTCCTCTTGCCATGCTTAACACAGAAATGGTGATGGGGAAGTTTCAGCAAGGGTGAATCACAGCATCCACCATAACCCCAGTTTTACATAATTTGTCTACATTTACTTAATATAGTAAAAGAAAATAATAAATGTAAGTAATAGAAGATGGACTCTAAAGTGACTGTCTCTTCAGCTGTTTCAGAGATGAAGGAACACCCAGCATTGCCTTACCTGCCATCGTCTCATGATAAGCTGGGGGTCCTGATGGCTGCATGGGGTAAGGGGGGGGATATTGTGCAGGGTAGGGTGCTGCCGGCATGCCCGGCTGTGGCTGGATGGCCACCGGCTGGTATCCTTGATACGGGGCGACTGGGTAGCTGGGTGGCACTCCCTGTTGTTGGGGGTATGGAGCATGAACCACTGTTGTGGCCGTCGTGGTGGTGACAACAGCTACAAACAAGCAGAAGGAACATGGTTAGTGCTGGTGGTTCTAGGAGATCACCTGGGACAGCCAACAACAGTCATGTACAAAATGCTCTCTCTTCAAAATCTGGGTAATTTCATTTCTGAAGTTCCACAAAAGATTTAGAAACCTGTGCCTCTGACTATCCCACCAGTGGTCTCGCTGGTAATGAGAGCCCTTGCATACCGGGACAGCAGCCAACTTATCTCCTTGTTTCACAACCACAAGGAGCAAAGAATTTTTCTCGGACCGTTCAAAAACCAGGAACTCAATCCTGCAGCCAACCGATCTATCATTTGGTATGAGACTGGAAAAACTGCTCATTTTTAAATGTGATTGGCTTTTAAGGATTAAGGTGACAAAGATCTCCTTTATTAAGTAAGGAGCTTCCTACCACGACTGCCCAAATGAGTTTCCTTTTGTATGTTGTCTACACATTAATGCATTCACATGTTGGTAGCTCAGTCTTCAAATAACAGTCAGAAAGGCAAATACACATTAGCTCATCAGTTCTGGTAGGAGCTGACGTTGCATCATTGGTTCATTTCTTTCACTGGGAGAAGATATAACACTTTATAATAAATTGCAATAATTTGTTTTCAAGATCTCCTTCCTCTTTATGCTACAACTATAGACTTTGCTCAAGATTGCACTGTTGCAGTCCTGGGCCTGTGGCATATTTTTCAAGTATATTTTTTAAGATATTTGGAACCAATTTGAATTTAATTCTATCCCCCACTCACTTCAAATCAAAAAACACACACACAAAAATCTGAAAATCCACACATTAAGGGGGTGAGGAAAGAGACCTTCCAACTCCTCCAAAAATATCCCAAAACATTGCTCTGCAACTTCACATTCTGAAGCAGCTAAACTGCTTATTTTTCATGTTTAGATATTGCAAGTTTTGTAGCAGAGATGTAATGCAAGATCATTTTCACCTCTTATAAGAACACAGTTTTCCAGAAAAAAGAAAAAAAAGTCTTGTTCAAATATATGAAAAAGAAAAAAACCACACAGGTACTTACGCCGCGGTCTTCGACACGCTTTGTACAAACAGCAACATGAGCAGGTGAGGCACAGAATCAGAGTAACTGCAATCACCGCAAAAATACCAATTCCAATCGCAACAAAGGTTCCAAAACTGCAAAAAAGATACCACCAGAAGTAGTTAGTCTTTCACGCAGATTTATTACCCTTTACCATAACCTAACATTCTGCAGCAAACACACTGCTGCTCCCCTAATCTGTTACTCTTCCTACTTCATGCATTCAAACGAGAATCAATTGTTAAATGCAGCGCCAGGTGAGGTCAGGTCTGCAAGTGAGTTGACCAACCCGACAGAGAATACATTCCCCTGTACAGAAAAAGGACCCAACGCGAGTCTCTGATCCCTCTTGTTTTAGTGTGACTGCAGCTCTTGTCATTTCAGTGCAACTGTGTCCCTTTATGCGTTCCAAAAGGCTACAGCGATAAGGTTTCAAAGCCACCAGTTTGATGATCTGATTTTCCAAGCATTACTGGTCTGCTCTGAACACCCAGGAGTGTCTGAAATGAAGCGTCCCAGACCCTGGGGTGACGGTGAGTTCTTGGCACATTTGCAAGAGCTCCCAGCCCAACCTTGAGATGATCTCGGTACTGAGCAAACCCCTCCACGCTGCAGATTCTTGGCGGGTTCCTTGTGTTCTATTCCCTCACGCTTGGCATCTTTAGAAGCCACGTTTCACAAGATTTGTAAGATCTGAAATTCAGCAACTTTACTGCAACAGCAAGTATGTTACAGTACATTATGGGAGACAGAAACACTGCTAAACCACAGAAACCTCGTCTGGAAGGGCCAAAGATCACACCAGCTTTAACCTTTATAGTGAGTATCAAATGATGGAGGCAGATGTAAAGCTTCTGTAAAGCATTAAATGCCCAGTGACAATTCCTTTTTAAGTGTTAATTCACATGATTTGTTTCCTACTGCCTGAAATTAATAAAACCCTTCTTCCATAGATGGCAAAGTCCCCAGCATTTTTATTTCTTAAAAAATGAACCAGGCATCAGTTCTGGGAACAATTGCAGGAAGTCAGGTTTAATGAACAAGCAGCTCTAAAATAATGAGTAAAGCACCAGTTTTATATCCATCCTGTTTTTGCCCCTTCATAGAGATTGTGGCTACAGAACTCTTTACGTTTTTTCCCCACTCAGTTTCCTGTTAACAGCTTTAAATATTACACATCAACTTTGACTTGGCTATGAAACGGCCACCAAATGTGAAAATTGTTTTTGAGCATCAGTAACACTGGAAGGTTAAATCACTGACAGAAAAGAGGCAAAGCGCTTTATTATCCTTAGCCCAAATTCAGAAGATTTCACCTCAGTCTTCTAGAGCAACTTATGTTCAGTGTCCAGCTTACTGAGGGTTAAGCATTGACATACAAAACACATTCAATTTAAAACACATTTTTTCCCCCTAAGAGAGGTTCCATCAATTTTATTCTCTTTCTGCAACAGCTAGAAGAAAAAGCTTGGTTCAAATCTCTTTAGAGAATCTGAGCAACAATTTTATCTAACTGTAACTAACTTGTGCAGTGATTTTGTGATGTACTAAATTAACGCTATGGAATTTCTCCTCAAGTACTCAATCTGATGCTGTGCATTGCCTACAGTCACTGCCCCCAAGCATTTCTGTCTGAAACAGGAACTGCTGCAGCCTCCTGAAGTCACACAAGCGAGGTCAGAAACACTGCCAGGAAAGCAAACAGGTGATTGCAACACAGCTGAAAAATGTCAAGATGTGCGCATGCTTTGTCATGTTTATTTGCACCTTTACAGTATCCTAAGTTGCACATGCAAATGCCTTCCTAACTATGCTGCATTTAAGTGCTCCCCCCTTCCTCATGAGCACTAGTTTCACTTCAGCCCAGTAAAGTCAAACCCAGCTCATCTCCATCCAAAAATATCTTCTCTTACAAGACTGGTATAGAAAGGAAGATAGAAATGTAATTTCAAGAGTGGGGGAGGAAGGGGGGAGAGATAAACACGCACAATAATATCGCATCCTGAGATACAGGCTGCCTGCTGTCCATGAGGCCAACAGCAAACATACACCAACTTGGTTTGAAAACACACATTGAATACTTGTTTACATGGAAACTTATGAGATTTAAGAGTGACCTGTGGAATTCAGATCAATTATACAGGGTCCTTATTAGATACTAATTATATATATACATATACACACTGAAGAAGAGAAAGAGAGAGAAGTGTGCAGACGGATTAATTCATTAGACTTAACCATACTGATTGCAATGTTTGCAAGAAACAGCATGAATATCTGTAACAACCTATGGACACCTCTGGAAACTGCCTGACAATCAATGTTAACTACAATTACTGCCGCTTTCAGAGTGACAACAGCATTTTCCTTGCTCTTGCTGCTTTCTGTATCAACCTGAGAAAGCTCTCTCACTAAGGAAGTTAATATTTCCATTACACACAATTATTACCAAGCAACAATAGCAGAGACAACAAAAGAAAAGTGTCTTCCAGGTTCTTCCTTGGGCTTTTTCCCCAGTAAAGAAGGAAAACACTTTTTTTGCTAGTGAACTATGCCCAGGAAAGAAATTATTGTTTGAAGGAAAGAGATTAGGCCTGACAAGGACAGTTCGGATTCTCCATTTCTACAGACAATGACCCGCAAAATCAAACAAACCTGAGAAATGGACAAAACAGACAAAGTGGAGCAATGTCTACTCATCCTAAATAAACTAGCACAGCAGCAAACTGGCAGACAGCCCTTATCTTTACCCAATTCCATTGTAATATGAGAAGAAAACAGCAGGAGCCCACCACCAGCGTATAAACATTGGTCAGTTTGAAGCATAAGCTCCATTTGCTTGTTTGGAATAAAGTTTTCTGCTTGCTAAAGCACATATCTCATTGCCTATTTACTATCTCTAATAAGAAAAGCAACAAAAGCAAAGCTCAGGGGAAAACAACCCCACCATATAGTTATTTTCACCAAGCTGTTAGAGACACCCTGTGCGCTTTCATCATCTGTCTGTGTCTTTGCTAAAATGACATGGCCACAGCAAGATGACATTTTGCATACGTGTTTTAAAGAGCTAAATGGAGACACATATTTAAAGTACAGGTGTGTCAAGTGTGTACACTTCAGAGTGTGGTTTTTGTGTGTAAACACCGTGATTCGGTCCTTCCCACTGAAACACTCTGTGATTACTGCTGACCAAATTATAAGCCTTCAGAAACAGCCCAGTGAGTGAAACAACAGATGGGAGTCAGTTCTTCCCCGAGTTTTCTAAGGAGTGTACATAACTGGATTACTGTAGGCATTTTATCAGCTGCTTTAGAGCAGAAGCATAATTTTCCCACCCGTGCTTGGGCTCATGCAGACTAATAGAGCGAAACAGCAGAAGGCAGCGTGACATGGAAAACAAAACTGTGTGCTATCAACTTGCTGCACCACTCTTCACCAGTGGAGCTCTGCCATATTTTCTTTAACCATTCCCACTGATAATCAAAACTAGCAATACTCTTTTGGAGTATCTGAATGGCCAGGGACTACCTTACTGTAATAACGTCTGTCCTTTTACTGCCCCAGCAGTACTGAGCATTCCTGAACATTCACTAATATCCCACTAGTGAAACTGCTGAGAAAAGTGCAGGAAGGCTCACAGTAATAGAAAATGTTACTCAAGCGAGGCCAGAACGGTGCTCGGTATATTTTACTCAGTGAACCACCTAAGCTTCAGGTTGTAAGATACTCCAGTTATTGTATTAAGACTCTTGCAGTGTGCTAACTCTAGAAAGCCTATACTCCTTTCTTAAATAAAACTGTTACTTCATTTGATTGCTTTCATTTGATGAATCTGTCTGAAAAGACTCCTAAAACACCTGGAAAAAATACATTCACATTAAATGATAATTTAATTACCAACTGTTAGCACTACACATAAATGAAAAAGACAAGACATAAGACTGTAGCTTAAAGATTCTTCCACTGAATAGTTAACCAAAAAAAGAAAAAAAAGAGAAAAAAAAAAAAGAAAAATCAAACAACCCCCCCCCACACTTTACACCCTGCGTTCTGCAAACAAACTTCAGAAGTCAGGGTGGCCACGGCACCAGATCAGAATGCTCTTCTGGCATCACAGTTTGAACGGGTTTCCAGACTCCCACATTATATATACCATAGGCTCTAAATAAAGCACACACAGTTATAAACAGCTTGAGCTCGTTCACTGCCATTTCCTGCTTCCTTCTCTTCACAGAACAGCTAACTTTTGCCAATAATTTAATAGAAAACAAAACTGAGAACAAAACCAAACCCAACAGCAGTTTTACTGCAGCAATGATAAACTGCAGCTTCCCATAAAATCATGAGAAAGTGAATATGAAGAGAGGACCCCTGCCCCTTCCTACCACCACTGCTCTCTTTCCTGGGCCTGCTCCACTTCTACCCCTGTTCTCTCACCTTTGGAAAGCACTAGATTTTAAGTGTAACGAGCACTCCTCGCAGGCTCACCTTACCTTTACAGCCTTCTAATCATTCAAAACCTGTACGAATTCACAAAAAGGGAGTTCTGTGCTCGGTGCCTGTTTTACTCCTTTTTGGTACTCAATGAGCTGCAATGGACATATTAAAATGAGAGAATCAAACTCATTTGTAGAAGTTAATTCTCAAGGCAGCTGTTAATATGAGAGTTCTCAAACACTGTCAAGTGGGAAAAAAAAAATGTAAAATTCTTTGAGCGTATTTAAGGCCTTTTAAAATATCCAAGTTTCAATTTCAGTAACATATTTCAAAACCTCAATATTTTGAGTCACTTAAGTTGGAGACATTTTGTAAGCGCTGCTGTAAAGGAAGTTTTTGCCTATCTATGCATTCATGACAATAGTGCACACTGCAACTCTTGTCTCTAAAAAAGAAAGAAAATACCCAAATGAACAACAACAGGATCACTTAGTTCTGAAAAAAATAGTTTAAGCAGCCTATTTATTTTGCAAGGTTCAGTCTATTCCAAGATTTGTTCCATGCTACAAAAACACATGTTGGCAGGGTCCTCTTCAAAAGCATGGCTGGTTTTAAGAACAAACATTTACAAATACTGAGTAATGGCTGTAACACAGGGTGGTCTGGAAAGACTTCAGAAGATAATTTAGGCCACTCCTAAAAGTCTAAAAAAAATGAGTATAGGCGTATCATTCTTCACTGCTCCAGAAGAGGATACAGTTCCCAGAAATGAGTCAGAATGGTAAATGTCCAGACTTGCCCTGACCCAGGTACAGGGCATGACCAAACAAATCCCCTGACTAAGGTGATCCCATAAATCCAATATTTTAGTCACAGCCATACAATGCCACATACTGCCTCTAAAGCTTAGCAGGAAAATAAACTTTTTTGTTGTTCTTTTGTTTTAAAGAAAAAGCAACTTCCTAAGAGTCTTTCAGAGGGATTAGTTTTTATAACTTTACAAATAACACACTTCCTCAGCTTAATATTTTAGCATGAAGATTCAAAACATAAGAACCACTTTGCTAGAGACTCAAAACTAACATTTACTATTACACAAAAAGTAAACTCCTGTGAGGTTAACACTCACAGGAAAACAGGAGTGTGACTTTAGCACTTGATAGACTGACCGGACTATTTTAGCACAGCTGGACTTTGGCCTGCAGGAACTTCAGCACATGTGGACAATTAAAATATACACTAAAGAGTTAAGCCTCACAGTACAGGTGCAATCACACTAATTGCTGGTGCCAGCCATGGTCTGCTCCAGCCACTTAACCCAGAGCCTCCCTTCCCAAAATGAGAACTCTGCATGATCAAGAAGTGTCTAAGAAACAAGGGTCCAGTGATTCCTGTGGTAGGCAACAGGCAGCTTAAGACTCAGATTGAACAGCATGGTTTCAAAATTATGAAATCTTCAGTAGTTTCATCAGACAGGCAGGTGTGAGTAACTAATTCATTTCAGAAGCGACATAGAGCAGTGAAGTGTGGACTGGAACAGCGATGTCTGTGTTGGTCTTTCAGACAAATGTTAACTCCAGTTAGCACTTGAGAGTGTCCCTCCAAGGGTCCTGCCCACAGACAGCTCCTTAACATGAAGAAAATGGTTTCATTTCATTTTGGTTAACCCATCAGTGTGGTACCAGCTCAAGTAACCACTAACTGTAAACTGCTAAACTGCTCCAGCATGGACACCCATCAAATGCCACTGAAAACCAGTAAAACTTGTCGCGACTTTCCATAGTACTTTCTGGGTACCCTCAAAAAGAAGGGAAGTTCCCAGCAGCAATCCCCCAACACAATCCCTGAGCCACCTCTGCTCACCTGCAGCCTGAACAACCCTGAGCCATATCCCCCGTGAGCAGCTGAGCACAGCCCAGTGACCCTGAGCATCGGCCAAGGGGCTCTGCCACGACCAACAACGCCACGGTAAGCCAAGGAGCCCTGCAACTGCAAAAGTGTTACAGAAAAAGAGAATACACGAGTCTTTTGAGAAAAAGTTTGCTAAATATGTACTGAATGGGTCCTTTTTATATTTGTTCAAATGGAAAGCTGATGTGGGTTACTTTAAGCCCAAAATAATAAACTTTAATTTTATACACAAGACCTACAGGAAGTAAAACTAATTACTACTTTTTTAAAGGATGCTAACATCTCGATTTCTTTAAGTAACATGTAACAGGCTCTTAAACAGCCTGTATGAGAAAGTGGAAGGGAGGGAACTTCCTGGAGTCTGTAGTTTTACACCCGGATCCAGCAGGGTATTATGGAGGATGTATACAAGCATCTCTTCTTGGCCTACGAACACTTCACTTGTACTAAATATGCCTATTTACATAAATTCCTTTGTAGTGCAAACTAAAAATACAACTTTCCAGGGAAGTTTACCAGGAAATATGTTATTGCACACTTCGTAGACAGTTAATTGCTATAGGTAACTGCTACATTAAAAATACGCACATAACAAGCAGAAAAAACTCAGGGCTGCATTCAGCGGGACTAAAGTATTTCATCAATGGTGCAAGAATTAACACTGCAGCTTCAGGCAGGTCACAAGAATTTTGGGCAAGTCCACTAGACGCTCAGTATAAAAACTGGCCTTCAACACAACAAGCTCTTGCTTCTACAGATAATAAATAAATTCAAAATGTTCCTTCAGTGGCAAAAAGAGAATGTAGACTGATTACAGGCATGGACATTTAAGGCAAATACAGTGAGTCAGTTCCCCTCCTACTGTTATTATCCCACTTTAATGATACAGCATGTTACCACTCACCCTAATTGAAATTTTAGACTAACATAAAGGCAATGGGAGGGATTTTTCTGAAGTGGTCTATGGAATTAACAGAATAAGTTTAACAGAAAAAAAAAGTTAAGTACTGCAGAAAATTTCCCCACCTCAACAACATCTGCAATACTATGAATTTGCTACTGTCAATACTATACTAATTCTAAAAAGCAGATTTAAGTAACTAATTAGGAACTAGCTTGGCTAAAGAGTTAATGTTTTAAATAGTTTCTTAAAAAGGATTTTTTCTGGCAAATTGCAGCCTGGTGTATGACTTGCCAAACACACTGAAACTGCAATCAAAGGAAGTTTAGAGTAGGTTACACCCACCAGCTTTGCTTAGCATATAACCCAGCTCTTACACAAAACACACCTCCTTCTTTACCCACATCGCTCACGTGTCATCACATACATGAAAGTTAGAAACACAAAGTTTCAATCAGGTAAATCAATTATCCCATATGGGTTTTTCAAGGGGGTATATTCCAGTTAATATAGACTGACTTACAAGATGCTTAATACAACTTATTACAATACAAACTATAATAACTGCAACTATAATCACTGGGAAAACTAGTTAACCACCCCAAGAAAGAAACCCAAACATACTGAAAACCGCTCCTAACCTGCTTGGTCTCAATGCAGCAGCAATTTCATTTGTTTCTTCAGCCAACGTGGCAAGCTTGTCAAGATGATCCTGGATCTTTAACGACATGTTCAGAATACAACACAGACCTCCAAGCCTCTGTAGTCTGTATCTGTCACTATTCCTGTCACTAGTAAGAGCACTAGTGTGACCTGCATCTCCATGTCCTGTCCTGTAAGAAAACATAAAGCTAGGCCTTGGACCTTTGAAAATGGGCTTTAGGGTTAGAAGCTGGGGATTATCCATTGGGCACTCAAGTGGCGGGTCTTCACACTCCCATCCAGGGCACCCCAGGCACATGGGCCTCTAGCCTTTGCCAACATTATGGGTACAATGCTGGCGGAAGGCAGCTTTACCATAACATGTTGGCCTATGTATGTTCGTAATGGGAATTGGCCCTTCTGGTCATTGGCTGTCATGGTTTAGCTGCCTCTGGCAACTAGACCCATGGCAACCGTTCACTTTCCTTTCCCTGTACCCAGTGCCATGGCGAAGAGGATGAGGAAAACAGAGTGTACTGGATGCCCTTCAAGTGAAAGCAAACTGTGGCCTGCACTCTGCTGCCAAAGGAATTGAGAATAACACATTAGCAGTATCAGCTGTGGCAGACCACTTGGCTGCCTTTGACTCCAGTTCTAGCACACCCAGCACGGCAGCAGCGTGACTTTATTCAGGTCACAATAGCCTACTGTTATCCTCCACTCTCCGCTGGATGTCCACACTGCCCACACGGGACTGTTAAAGGGTGAGCAGGTCTTACTGATCACCTCTTGGCTCTCCAGTTCACAAATCAACTTACAGATGGGAATCAGAGTCCTGGTTAGTGTGATATTGCCGCTGGTGCACTGTAGTCTCAGCAACTAGCACCTGCTGTTCTTTGACCCTCTGCAATACCACAACAGAAGGGTCCTCGGAGAGACCAGGCAAGGCAGACAGCTGTTTTAAGTCCTCAGTCTCCACAGTTGCTATGCCAAAAGCTCACCAGTACCCTTTTGGGTCCTTAAAAATACCCTCTCCTGAAGTAGTCTATGCCAAGGGTGCACAAAGCACCTGGGCCAGTCACAGTAGGGTGATTTTGCCACTCTTTCCAAGTTAGAGTCACTTCAGCATTTAATAGAGTCAGCTCCTAGGATCTCCAAGTCACTCCAGCAATGCTGATGGGTTCTGCCCCTTCACAGTTTGATGGTATTAGGGTACATTGCGCACCGATGCCAACTAAAGCCTTGTACTCTTGTGTGCCTGACATGCCAGGCCATCGAATCCACACAGTCCAATAAACCTGTTGTCTCTCTCCTCCACCTGGCTGAAGGCAGGGCCCCTCTAGTCCTAGTCATGGTATTCATTACTCACTTTTAGTAAAAATGAATCAGAAGTCCCTTCAAGGGGATCAGAGGTAAGATCAGCTCTTCTACTCTGTCTGGAAAACTGCCCACTGGAAACTGGAGCAGTGTTTTTCCTGGCAGAACCCCCTGTTGTGATTGTTTTTCCTTACAACTCATGTGCCCATGCCTCTAGGACTGAGGTAGGTTTTGCGTTCCATGTCCTCATGTCCCCTCCAATGGTCACGCAGATAAAAACAGACTTTGCCGCATTGTGTGTACCCTTTATACACTCCCTCTTGAGACAAAGAACACCTACCCCTAATATCTGAGATACTGGTATGTACAGGTGGGGAGTAGAACTTATCCTCAAATCACTGGAACTCTTGGGACAGTTTCTCAGCATGTCTGGCTGTTTCTCCACAGCTGAGATGCAAGCCTGTATGGAAGAACACAGGCTTTCTTCATATTGCTGGAGTTGGCCAGCCAATTCATCCATCATTTGTCCTCCACCTTCTTTCCAGGACATTACTGCCAATAAGCTGGCATATGACAACAGTGCACTCTGTAGAAACTTCTGACACATGGGTTGCGTGCACTGTACTTCACCTGGATCTGTGGGTAACAGCTCATTATTTGTATCACTATAAATCACTTTCAGCACCGCCAATTCCCTAAGATACTGGATACCTCTCCCCATGGTGGTTCACTTGCCTGGGTGACAGGGAACATCTTCCTTAAAGGGGCACCTTCATGCCTGACAGAAGGTGCCTTCAGAAGCTGAGGGCTTGTGTCTTTTTCCCCAACTGCCTTGTCAATGCCCTCTACCCTAGACAGGGAACCCAGGTGCTTGGCTTCCTTACCCTCTCATTCCAAGCTACCAGCCCCGTTATCTCAGCATCGGAGCAGCCAGGTAACAACGTGCTCGCCTGGACAGCAGCTGAAATCTTTTCACATATCTCACATTTCACGCAGGGATGGGGATTCAGTGATTATCTCCTGTTCTGCCTCTTCTTCCTGTTCTCGTGATGACCCTGGTTCATCATCATCCCTCACCAAGCAAACTGATTTTTTTCTGTATAGGGGGAACTGGTACAGACACGGGCTGTTTCTCTGGCTCAGCTGCAGTACTTGTCACCTGGGTTTGAGTAGCCACGTGCCTGTCACCTGGGTATGAGTAGCTGCAGTGTTTGGCAAGAGGATGGGAATAGCTGCAGGGCCTGTCGGTCTGTTCTCCCTCCCTTCCCCTGAGGGTGCTGCACAGTAGTGGAGAGTGTGGTAAGTTGTGCCTCTTAGGAACAGCCACAGCATTTTCCTTCTAAATAGTCTATCACTTCATCAGGGTCCTGTAGCTCCAAACCATTGCAGGTGAGAAGTTCTCTAGATAACTGCTTATATTCTCCCAGGTGCCATGCCACCCAGGACATCCAGTCGCAGGACAAACCTCTGAGCGATATCCTTAAAAAACCAAAATCTTTTGTAACTCTAAGCATAACTTGACACACATTCAGAGGGCATAGCAATGAGAGCATGCTGGCTTGAACATGCCCAGGGCGTTAAAAATTCTCAAACACTGTTGCACCTAGCCCGATAAAGGGGGAGGTGAAAGAGCGGGGGGAAGTATCCCCAACCCAACCTTCCCCATGGATTGGATGCGATTACTAATCAATGCCAAGAGGTGGTGCCCAAGGGATGGGAATGACAACAATCCCATACACAAATCCCGGCTTCACCATTTGGTCAGAGATGTTGTCATATCATAAGTCAATATTACACAGGACAGAAATATGATAACACTAATTCTTCTCCCAGAGGTGATAAACAGCACCACCAGGAATTTATACAGCATGTAAGAACTTAGGTAGCACAGCCATATGGGCAAGCAAAACAACATTGTGAACAGGGACTACTTAACTAATTAATAAACGCATACAACAAATTTTGGTTTAACACACTCTGGTCAGATCTGTCATTATCCCAACGCTTCATACCCCGCGTTGGGCACCAAAAAGGACTGTCCTGGCTTAGGTGCAGCTGGCATCTAGACGCATGGCAACTGTTCGCTCACTCCTCCTCTGATGGCAACACCATTTCAGAGTAGTAAACACTTGAGCACCGATGGCAAACTCCAGACCTCAGCTTGTGCTCAACCTCCCCCCGTCCCAGACAACATCTTGCACTCAAAACACAATTGCACCTGACTCTTGTTTCTTGGGCTACAGGACCCTTCTCTGAGCGTCACCCTGCCTGGGGCTGTTTGACAAGCTATCTCCAGACCCAACCTGCATGCTAAAAATTTACTGTTTTCAGAGTTACACTGCATAGAGGCATAGCAAAGCCCACAGAGATAGAAGACGGAACACTCTAGTAAGTACGTACAGTCAATGAAGTACACAACCACAGAAAAACGAACTCCAGAACGTAATCCAAGTGACTAATCTTACTGCGTCTTTGCATGTTTAGGCCAGGTTGTCTTGCTTTTTGCCATGAAACAGCCTTCTGTAGTTAGAAGGACACACTAACCCAACCGCGCACAACTGTCTCTCGAGCTGTGACAGCATTTTTCAATCTCTCCTTCCATCTCGGTTTCAGAGATGAACCTACACAAGCATTAAACCCCCTGCCTGAAGCAGGCAGCCGAGAACTCACTAATGGTAACTCACAACTGCTTTGTCAGCTTTAAGTAGCTTCCTCACTGAGAAAACAGTGAACACAAAACCAAATGCTCTGCAATACACGTTACAACTACAAATTGTACAAGCTTATATTTACTTTTCAGGCTACTAAAAACACAGAACAATTTTTTTTAATAGCTTCAATCCAAATCTCAGTTGTTTCCAGACAAGAAGCTTACATTCCTTAGTGAGATTAGCCTGTGTCTGAATGCAAGCCTTATAGAACAGGCTCTGTACGCAGTTTAACTCACTTATTACAGAAAATATTAAGGACCAAAACTGGAAAACAAGTCCTCTGCTCATTAAATAGAGACTGCTTACATTTCTAGAAGTTCTTTTCCAAGGAATAATCTTCCTAATTATTTTTTATCATTGACAACCTATTGAAGATGCCAAACACACCATGAAGTGTAAACTGAAATCTGTGACAGTGATAAGGGATGAGGTGGAGAAATGGGGCTTAGTTCAATATCACAGCATTTTTTACTTTGTCTACAGAGAAAACATGCTTAAAAACATCTAAATTGATAGATAGCAAACTAGGATTACCACATCCTTTAGAGTTAGACATTTACCAGTTCAGTAGACTATTACAGATGCTGCATTTCAGACAAAGGTGGGCAGAATGACATGGATTGTGTCCATGTCACAAAAGCAGAACCAAGACAAGACAACACATTGAGCAGCCCATGACAAAAATCAGAATGATTTCTGCTTAGAAAAACTGGTATCAGTTGCCCCAGCTACATTATTTCCTTCTGTAACTGTGATACAGATGTTCTGAATCACTTCAACTATTTAAACATCCAAATACTTCACAATTAGTTGAACTATGGATATGAGTCATCTAATCTCCTTTTCCAGTAAGAGTCACTCTTGTAAAATTGGCACACCAAGGCTAAATAACCACGTTACCAATGCATGTCAATTGTGGTTCCAGTAAATCGGTGCTCTGCTTTTCGTAGTTTCCTAAAGCAATAATACTATATACTGCAGAATGAAAGGGGAAGAACAACTAAATTAACCTTACTACTCACAATCCATCTTTGAAACCAGAGCAGATCAGGGGAAAATTCAGTAATCCAATTAAAAGGGGAAAAAAAAAAAAGAGTGAAACACCTTCCAGTAGTAAATCCTTGCCACAATGCATTCACTACCAGTGGAAATTGTACAAATTGTGTATGGTCATCTTACAGGCAAGGAAAAAAGGTGGCAAATTTAATAAGCTCATTGGTATGAAATCTATGCCTATGCTCTGACCTAAAAGTTCTGAATGATCTTTCAGAATTAAGCAACAATGGAAAAAGCCCAAATCTGAGTTAACGCTGACTTTTATACTCTTCCTAAAATACTTACATTTGCTTCCAAATGCAGTGTCTGGGAAGCACAATGCTTCCAAGTACTTTAAAGTACATTATTAAGACACTCTGAAGAATGTCATTTATTGTCTTCAAAACATCCAAAAGAAGATTATAGGACATGAACTGCTTGCACTGTGAACAACACTTAATAGAGTTGCCCAAAGCACCTCAACAGCACTCGATACTCAATATTAAATACTTAAAGATATTAACTTTAAAGGATACTAATGAAAAGAAACCTACTAAAAAAACCTGGTGCCTTCTTCACTTGGACTTCTGCAGAAGACTCCAGAATAAGCATGGCAAAAAAAAAAAAATCAAAAGTACAAGCAAACTAAAACCTCCTCATCTAGACAAGACAAGGAAGAAGATCCATACCACCATGAACCCTTCCCTAACACCGCCCCACAGAATCAAAGCATAATTGTGGCAGGTTTTGCAAGCAGGGAGAACAGACACCCCAGCTCACTCAGCCCAGTGGCAAATTCTCATGCAGTCTGTGATAAGCTCTCAGAGAGGTGAAATGCCCTTTAAAAGCCAGGATTTATGAGCAATGTGCCAGAGTAGTAGCAATGTAGGAAGAAGCAAGATGCAAGAATGCAGAACTAAATGCTTTCTGACCCTTAATCCAGGAAACCATCAGCTCCTCCCTGCGAAGGGCAGATTTGCAACTCATGAGGCACAAAGGAAGTTGCCCCGTCTTGCATCTCCTCCTGTTATAAACTCTTTAAAGACTAAGCTCCTCTTGCTGGAGATGCAAAGAAATATCTCAACTGACACCAGCCCTCCTCTCCAGACAGTAAAGTATGAAACATAATTATCAAGAAGCAATGTAAAACCTGTCTTTTGAAAAAAACTGGCATGGAGCATGAGGGTGGAGTATACCTTGCAGGCAGAAACCAGGGACAACTCTTCCAGAAGGAATACAGCTTACTACATGGTTAAAAAGAAACCAAAACACACACACAAAAAAACCCAACAAAAACAAAACAAACAAAAAATACACCCAACAACAACAAACCACGACCACACAAAAACCTGGGCAAAGTCTGTAATGAAACAGAAATCTACTTGATGTCCCACTGACCGCAGTCACAGAAGGTCCCACTCACTTTAATTCCCGAAGTTGAAACATTCTAAATAGAACACCTAACGTCATTAGTCACTTTGGACAGTTCTGGGATGTGGATGTGGTCTGGAGTCACATCCGGTTAGTTTTTCAAGGTTGGTACTTCATGAATAATTACCAACTTTCTATTAAAATTGCCTAACCAGAAAGCAAGGATGATCTTCAGTCTAAGCCTTTGCACAACACATTTTTTTTTCAAAGCTGTAATGTAACTGAAAGGTAAGAGAAATCACTAATGACCCGTTTTCTCAAGGACATCAATGATTCTGTCTTTATTTAGACATTCCACAGCTGAAAACAAAGATAACAAAAGCAACTTAGCTCCTACTTCCTAAGTGACTTCTGTCATTTACAAATGCACCTTTATGGACTGTGGGCCTTGGTTACAATTCCTTTAATAACTGTGCAGATTGGTTTGGTTTCTTTTATTTTCTGTGTTTTTTAATAACTATGCTTGCTAGCATGGAAAAAAATAGTTATCACATTCTTTACATTTAACCTTTATTACTCGCACAGATTCAATATCTCTGCAGCCATGAAGATGAGAAATGGAAGTTTTTTTCATATCTTTCTACTAAAAAATCCATCAAGAAGTGAGCACTGATTGCAAGATGAGGCTCATGCCTGCTGTATGCGAACCATTTAAAGATATTTAAGACAGGCCCATCAGTCCAGCAGAGAAGATGGGCCATCCCTCCTCCAAAATATTCCTTACATCAGTTCCTTGTGGAAGACTATTGGGCCAAAAGACGATCCACCACGTTCATGTGCCCTCCTCACACCGATGCCCTGGCCCTGCCACGGCAGCGCTGCCTCTAGGAGCCCGGGGCGAGGTTCCTTCCCACCGCGGGCAGCTCCCGGGACGGGCGGGCGCTCCCACCCGCTGTGCCACGGAACGGCCACGGCCCCGAGCACCCGCCGCCCCAGCCCAGGAGTCGGGGGCGATGTCGCTGCCGCGGCCCCGCTGGCTCAAGGCTCCCGGTGCCGCAGGGTCCCCCCGCCCGCCGCGCCCGCTCACCCCATGCTCGCCGCCTCCGCCGCCGCTCGCCCCGCGCCCGCCGCCCGGCTCCGCCCCCGCGCACGTCACTCCGCTTGCCCCGCCCCCTTTTAAAAGGGCCGCAGCCACGGCCGGGGCTCCTGTGCAACATCCACGGGTCCCCTTTTCCCGGAGTTATTAAAAAATACGATGTCTTAAATACTCATAGCTCAGAATTAACCCTTGTCCACGCTTTGTGGTCTTCCACGCTATGAAAAATCGGAACATTCTACAGCAGGAGTCTTGTAATCACCAGCACAGCGCACAGGCTTAAAAGAACATACTTTGAAATAGAACAACGAATATGGACAAAAACTAAGCGCAAAAGATGCTATAAAGCAAGGAGATGCTTCAAACAAAAGCAGCTTCTCTTACTGAGCTACTCTGGACATAACCTGTCAGTATCTACAAGTACAGAGCACACATGCTAATGCTTTAGAGGACAACCTCCCCTCCAGTAATAATACAGACTGTTACAGCAATCGTTGTGATCTAAACAGCACAATGTAACGTCTTCCTCATATCTGCTGCTTCAGGTATCACTACATGGACATAGAGTTCAAGTGCTTCACATTCTTAACACACAAATCAGTTTTTCATTTTCTATGAGCATGTATTAATTGCACAATGAAGAACCTGCAAATAAATACCATTTTAAAAGCTGAGACTTTGCATGCCTTACCTGGGGCCAGGAATGTCATCATCAGGGTCCGAAAAAACCCGCATGTAATTTACATTGCTCAAGTCAGCGCTCCTGTAGTAAGAGAATTCATCTCAAAAAATGGAATTTACAACTTATTGAAGTACCTGGCTAAATTCCAAATGCTTATGAAAGGTAATGTACATTAAAAAGAGAATGAGTATTTTTTGTCATCCTCAAAGATTAATTAAATCAGCCAAAAGTATCTGAAAATGCTAAAGAAAACATACACCAGTTCACGCATTGATTTGCGCACCTCATTCCATTTTATAGGTAAGTTACATGCATTAATATAGATCCCTGATACAGCCAGATACAGACCTGAAAGGTCCCTTCGTGAGGTTTTAACCATTAAAATGTGTATTTTTGCTATTTGAGAATAGAATTATAACCTGCTGCATACATTCACTTTGCCTCATACCTTCCACCAAGCAGATTACACTGAAATTGTTGTTCTTCACCAAATTTCAAGAACACATCTGAGCAACAGTACTGATGCCTGCAATCTCCGCAGCAGAAGTCGGGACAGGATTTTGCAGGTTGTGTCTTGCCATGACGATCAATATATTGCAGACAACCCTCACTCCAAACTGAAAAAAAGATAAAATCCAATAGTTAGTAACTAAAGAAATAATAATACAAAGTCTCTTTCTCATACTGACCAGTCAGGTTAACATTTAACTATATTTCAAGTATGTTGGTTAGGTCTTACAAATAAATTATTTCTTTAGAGTATGGCAAAGGCAAATTACTTGCTCCTTGCACACAAAGTATCTCATCTTCGTCAAGTAGCTCTTCCCAACTCTTCACACAGACACAAAGGACTAAACTCCATGCAAATATACTGAGATGAGATGATGAGATGAGATGAGATACTGGTGATGCTCCCTTCACTTCATCTGCTGGTGGCTACCAAATAACTATAAAGACTCAAAGCGCAACGTGAACAGCCAGACCTGTCAGAAATCCCACATGAGCCCTAATATCAGTTAGAAGAAAATGATACATTTTCCTAGCTATTTGACTCAATGCAGAAGGTGTAACAAAACCGCATTCACTGTAGATTTGGATTTCCACGTGACTTGGTTGTTTCTATCTGCTGCTTTGTTTACTTCACAGAAAATCCTGATCCTGTTAATCCATGGCATAAAACAGAGATGTCCTAAACCACAGATTCCAAGGATTAAAATTGGTCAAGTAGCATTCTGCAAGCTTCAACCAGTGCAGCTACAGTGGTAAGGAAATGGAAATGTTCACATACTAGGATGGGTTTCTTGGGGCACATTCCACACTTTTCAGCACTCCATTGGTCTGATATATTCTATATAGTACTGGCTGTTTTCTCTCTCTCTTTCCCCTCTCAAACCTGAATGACTGCAATGTAAGAACGGCACATTAAAAGCTTCCAACCGTCACCAAAGAAATACTTCCCAAAGCTTAAGCAAAAAGCATTTCCCAAGAAGAATCTTTAGCAAGAGTATCACCATAGTTTTCAGTCATAAACGCTGCTGGCAGCTGGTTTCTATTCCTCATTTTCCTCCCTATCACGCTATCAAAACATGCTGCAATGTTTTGCTACTAAACCACATTCCATCCGAGAAGCTCAAATTACTTAAGGTGTAGTTGTTCAGAGAAAGCAAATGAGAAGAGTCAAAGACAACAAATTTATGTCCCTTCAGAAGAAAAGCAAGGGGTATTTCCTGAAACATTTAAACTGATTTTGCCACTTGAAAACTCAGTCTTGACTCTCTGGCACCAAGACATAACTGAATATTTCAGCCAACATTAAAAAGGAAAAAAAAAAGTTCTAAGGGGGTAAATGTGGAGGTTTATTAAACACAAGCAAGGAGGAACAACTGTACCAATACTCCACAACTTCTGCTAATGTGTTTACACATGTTTTTGTCTGGTTCACTAAATTTTCCCTCTGCAGAAACATAACATCACCTAACAACTCTCTCCTTTCCGTATGGCCAACAAGGAAATGAGAGGTAGCTAAACCGATTCCAAAATACCTTCTGAAATTACAAACAAAACAAGGCAACCAACAAAATTACTCCCTCCATCTCACAATTGTGCTACTGCAGCACAATAAAATAACTTTATTCCTCTCTTTTCCATCAGAGGTTGCAGCCATGAGACTCTTCCTTAACTGATTCAATTAATCAACGAGGGGCTTGTGGGACTTTTTTCCCCTGGTTGGTTTTCTGCCACATTAATGATTTCAGCCTCCTCAGAAGAGGTCCAGTGTATGCCCAACACAGCACAACATGAGGGCTAAAGCTGAGGGAGGCAGAAATGACCTCCTGTTTGATATATCTGCTACTGAGGGGTTTGTCCTGCCCTGCAGAACAGCAACCTGATGATTTCACACAAACAATATCACAAAAACCCTCTACCAAAGTGATCGACTTCCACCTCAAGAGCAGAACTGCTGGACTATTTCCACTGAAGGTCCCCAACCATTCCAATACGAAAACTTCTAACTTACAGCTGCATCAGAACCATCACTGTAAACCAGCTTAAAGAGCCATTTTTCTGATGCTCACCCTTTGAAGCACTTAACAGATAAAATTCTGACCATTTCAGCCATGCTCTAGCTCAGCTCTCAGACAAACTGTTATATTTTACTACTCTGACCAAGTTAAACATCCTCTTGCATATCCACAAAAGATCACGTTCACCTTTCCTGCACACGTCTGTGCAACATTTGATCCATCAGATAAGGCGATGCCACTGCCACATACAACATCAAGAGTGCTTCTCCTTTTCTGATAAGTTCTATGATCACATCTACTTTTTCTCATCACATGACAAAATTGAGGAAGACCACATGCTCTCTCCTTTAAGCACAGTAACAATATAGTTGCACATAGGGCTGCTGAAAAAAACCAATTATTATCAATGTCAGCATCTGAACAAACTCAAATATCAAATGCATTTATATAAGCAATGCTGTTTATGCAATATCCTCACTTAACACCCAAGTATTTATATTATCTTGCCCTAAAGGGCTAAAATTTACTGTCCTGGGGGTGAAAAGGTGAAGCGGTTTAACGGGAAGCAGTGACCAGCAGCCACTCCGTGGTCCATCGTTTCCCTCTCCTCACCTCAGGTTTACCAGTAGACAGTTCTCATTAGATGGGTCCACGCAGTCATCACTGGGACGCTAACTGCTGCTAACAACACACTGGTATGAACACAAACCTACCTCACTTCCCGTGTAACCTTCTCTCAGTGAACTCGATTCGCACCAGAACCCGTTGTTCAGGTGTGGAGATCACCTGCACGCCCCGGGGCCTGTGCAAACCACCTCCCCTCGGCTGGGCCGGTCGTGTCCACCGCCGGGACGGCTGAGCTGAGGGGTCTCCGCTCGAAGCCAGGGGCTCTCCCATGCCCAGCGCTTCGGCAGGGCCACCCAGGAGGAAGCAGCCCCGGCCACGGAGGATCCCGGCAGTAGCCCCCAAAAGCCGCCTCAGCAGGAGACGCCGGAACCCGCCAGCGCTCCGTGAGCGCCGCGTCCCGCCGCTCGCAGCACCCGGCACCGCCCGCCCCCCTCTCACCGGCCGCCGGCAGCAGGCAGAGGAGACCGAGGCCGAGCGCGCCCTGCCACGTTGCCATGAGCGCCCGCGCTTCTCGCCGCCGGACGGGCAGAGCCGGAGCTCCGGTTCCCGGGGCGCCCACCCGCGGCCGCGGGAGGAGCCGCGCGCGGGGCGGGGCTGTCTCGCGCGCTGAAACCGCGGGAAACCGCTCGGCTCCCGCCGCCGGGGCGGTGCCCCCGAGTCGCGACTCCGGGGACAGGTTGAGCAGAGCGGGGCCGGGCCCTGGGCTCGCCGTGCGGTCTGCTTGCACCTTCCCTTGCGCCCCGTGCGCCATTCCCACCCGGCTCTCCTCGGCCACACCAGCTCCTCAGCTGGAAATCCCAAGTGAAGTCCCCATTCCCTGCTCTCTGTACCAACTGAAGGCTTCCTTCTTGCAGCACAAGCCAAGAAATCCTTTCTAATAGAGGATGCAAACACCTGGCAAGGAATTTACTCTGAAGCAGAGAAATAAACTTAACAGCAGAGTCAATTATACTGTTGAAATGGAGAAATAACAGCAGAGTCAATTACGCAGTTAAGCAACATTCTTTACCAGCACTGGGGAACACTGGGGATCATACTCCGAGAGTGCTCCCAAGACTGGATGCTCTTGGGTTGCTTATATTCACATGATTATTACATATGCATTACAATTTTTGAAATTTTTGACATATATCTACACTTAAGAAATAATTGATTATGTCAGTTATAATTGTTTCGTTTCTTACTTACAATACATTATTAGTTAAATAAAAACTAAGCACTCTATTTCTAAACAATGTATTACTTAATGTAAGGAACATTTAACGAAGAGCTGTTGTTTTTACATAGCTGGCACCTAACCCCAGCAGGGGGAAGGAGCAAAAGACATCAGACCATGAATCCTTAATGTAATACACAGTCTTTTCCTGGAATATATACTGATACCTATATACATACCGATACCTGTATTTACAAGCTAATTTAGGGGAGAAGGACTGAGAAACATCGAACTATGAATTCTTAATGTAATACACAGTCTCTTTCCGGAATATGTACTGACACCTGTATACATACTGATACCTGAATTGTCTGGTGCTGTGACTTCATCGTACCTTGGTGTCCTGGTCTTGGCTGGCATACGGTTAATTTTCTTCATAATAACTGTTATAGTGCTGTGTTTTAATATAAGAAGAATGATGATAATATACTGAGGTTTTGGTTGTTGCCAAGCAATATTTATACCAAGTCAAGGACTTTTTAGCCATAAAGCTGCAGGTACACAAGAAGCTGAGATGGGGGCATGGTCAGGACAGCTGACTCAGACTGGCCAAAGGGATATCTGCTACCATGTGATGTCATGCTCAGTATATATTTTGGGGGAAGAGAAGGGACGGTTGGGGGCGTTTGGAGTTATGACATCTGTCTTCCCAAGTAACCGCTACGTGTGATGGAGCCCTGCGTTCCTGGGGATGTCTGAATGTGGGACAGGATTTGGCTGGCCTCAGCGAAACTCCCAGCACTTATCAATTGGTAAAAGCAGATGTGCTGGAACTTGTTGGTCACAGGCCATGGGAAGGATAGAGGCGAGAACCTTAATTAGGAGGAGTGCAGACTGCTGATTCTACGTTTAGACAAGGTTCACAAGTTAATAAGGTTGACCTGTAAAAAGGGGGACTCTTGTTTTGCACAGGGAAGATTGCTTGGGTTGGGGTAGTAACTGTTTAAGAAAATGTCACAGACCAATCAGTCTGTAACACGGCAACAGAAACACCAATTGGCTCGAAGCACGTTGCTGAGGAAAAGTACAAATGTATGAGAAGTACACTAATAAAGCGGACATTTTGTTTGCATCAAACTGTGTCCTGTCTCTCAATCGCGGCAGCTGAACACCTCCCTGGCCATGGGAAGTGGTGAATGAATCCTTTGGTTTGCTTTGCTGTGGGTGTAGCTCTTGCTTTACGTATTAAACTGCCTTTATCTCAACCCAGGAGTTTTCTCACTTACTCCTCTGATTCTCTCCCCTGTCCCACAGTGTGTGGGGGTTGTTGAGCGAACGGCTGCATGTGGCATTTAGCTCCCTGATGGGTTAAACCACCACACTGGGAAGAGAGCAACATGTGAAGTCATTTTTTCTCAGGGAGAAACCTTTGTATTTCTGTAAGTCTGCTGTAAGCTACCTGGGTTTAAATAGAAAGTTCCAGAGGAATAAAGCACCCTATAGTCTCCAGATATGTCTTGCTGGTGCTTGGGTGGCTGCACAGAGACTGGGGCTCCTAGGAAGGGCATCACAAAGACAAGCTTCAGGCCAGGGAGCATTCTGACCCAAATGACCAAGCACACTTGTCCAGTGGCCAGATCCTGCTGCCAGTCCTGAGAGAGATGCAGTGAGAGCTACCCCTGCTCTGAACCCAGTGTTGAGAGGCCAGGACCCTATGAAGCTGTGTGGCAAAGCCATGGAAACAGCTCTTGCGATCCAAAGAAAACTTCAGAGTTCTCTGAGCTCCTCAGCTATTACCAAATGCCTGTGAGGCTGTCTCGGAATAGAAGTCTCCTGGGCCAGCGAGGCCCGAAGCGCACGGCCATGGCGCTGGGCAGCCGGCCAGGGGCAGCCCGCAAGGAGGGGGGTCTGGGGAAGGTGCTGCCGACCCTCCGGGGCAGGACAAACCTCTCAGCCCGGCCCCTAACGCTGCCCCTCGAGAAAGGGAGAAGAAGAGGAGGAAGCCAACAAGCAAGCGTGGAATCTCCCAGGGCAGAAATTAACAGCAACTTTATTGTGCCTGTGCGGGGGGATCAGGGCCAGCACTCCGGGACAGTGCATGGCTCGTGCCACGGCGTCGTCCAGGCCGGCAGTAGGGATTTTGGGCCCTGGCATTGCAGCCGTGAGCAGCTTCATAAGTGATCAGCTCCAGGGGGCTGGACAGGCTGCTGCCCTGAAGTGCTGGGGAGCCGTTTAACGGCCCTGGTGCCGCAGGGCAGCGGTTACTGGTTTCCAGTGCCTGGCAGCCATAGCACAGCCCTGGTTGTGACTGGATCTGGTGCCAGGGAATGAGCACTGCAGTTCACAGCACGGCTGTGCACGACCACAGCTCTTTGCCCAGCTCCCTTTGAGCTCCATTGCTCGGGGACTCCTCGGAGCAGCCAGCGCAATCCCCATGAAGAGCATGACCCGTTCTGGCCACACCTACAGCTCATGTCTTCCCAGGCACAGCAGTCAAGAACAAAAGGACAAAGAGCTGCCACTGACTTCTCCTTTGGACCCTCTATAGGTCCTTTCCTTCCTCATGGCCTCTTCACTGGCAGAAGAGCCCATCTGGTCTCCCAGGTTCCCCTGCCTCCCTCCGAGAGGATGGCTGCTCCCCACTTCACTAAACCAACGTTCAGGCTGCAGTAAGGCCTGTCAGGAAGGCACTTAACGCACACTCCAGAAGAACAGCTGTGATGTGCCTGAAGAACAGACATTAACGGCAACTTTATTGTGCCGGGGCAGGGGGATCACGGCCAGCATTTCAGGACCATGCACGGCTGGTCCCACGGCATCGTCGGAAAGACCCCAAAAACTCCTGGCTATCAGTGCTGGGGCTGTTGGACTCAGGTATTGGGGAGAGATGAGATGGCCCCAGCACCTCCTGGCCATGGGTGCTGCTCTCAGAGTCAGTGGGAGCCTGTCCTTGATGGGGTAGGAGACTGCAAGTGGCCGTGGGGCTGCTTTGTAGGTGCCACAAAGGGGCACTTGTGAGGAAAGAGAGCAGGACAGCCTCCATCCTGGGCAGCCTCAGCCCTGGCCTGTGGCTTCACAGGTGACTTTGGGGACTCCCCTGAGGGAAGAGTGAGGAGAGAAGGCTTTGGATCTCCAGAGGTCCTTGCCAACCCCAGCCATTCTGTGATTCTGTGTGAGCATTTGTGGCTCAGCTCTCTAAACCTTGCCAAACATCTCTGCCCAGCTGAGAGTCCTGTGCCAGCGACATTGTGGTCTGAGAGGCTGGCTCTCTCCTCTGGGCAGACCCTGGGGAGGTGGCCACTCGCTGACACGGGCCAGAGCCCCCAGGAAGCTCCCCCAGGGCAAAGGCTGAGCTGCCTGGAGCCTGGACCACAGGGTCTGGACCTCCGGGGATGGCCCAGCAAGTGCGGGAGCTCCCACCAACACTGTCTGTTGGAAAACACAAGTTTTGTCCAGTCTGTCACTTTCCTGTTGGATACCAAAAAGTCAGCAAAAAGACTACTGAACATAGTTTTGAAAGTGCTAAAAAGCAGGCATTTTTATTGCACTGCGCCGGACGCTCAGAAGATCGTTCTTCTCATCGAATGTGCACATGTCTGACACTTCTTGGTATATATTGCACATAACCAATTGCATATTCATTGGTTTCGACTGCTTAGTTCATACACTAAGCATGAACTATTTACATAATACCTCCCTTAAGTCTATCTTTGGTATTTGTGGGTCTTTACTGGAGGTTTCTAGTTGTCCCCAGTAGTCCTTGCAGCCTGGTGCCCCCGCCCAGTGTCAATTTTTTGACCTAATTTCTTCAGTGTAAGTGTATTGTCCTGTTGTGCTACTACACAGCAAAGGTCACAGAGCTCTTTCTTCAATAAGTGAAACATTCGACTTTCCCAGCTTGCAAACCAAGGACATCCTGCTTTGCCTCATTTCCAGTCTCCAGATAGCTATTGTTTCTCTCTTAAGTTGCTGTTACGTTATGCCTAGTCTAGTTACATTAGGCTTAGACTGGTTACATTAGGCCTAAGGGTTTCAAAAAGAATTTTGCTGCACTTACCACCTTCTCATCTCCATCTTCCCCCAATGTCTTATTTCTGCCTTGCCAGCTTCTGTGCTTCCTTGGCCTGACATCTGACTCTCTTTGGACTCTGGTTTTACAAAGAAGCTGCGGATTTTGCCATCTAACGTTCCTTGGAAAAAGCAAAGGACAAGCCTGGCAGCCAACCCGCCTATTGCTCTATTCTGCACCCCTGAGCGGGAAACACAGGCAGAAGCACACAACTCTGAATGTCATGGAGGAAGGCACCTTTTGGGACCATTTATTCCAAGGGCCTGCTCAAGAAGGTTGCCCTGGATTACGTTGCTGAGTTGAATTTTTCCTGTCTCCCAGGCGCAGTGGGTGGCAGGTGGCCAGGCTGCCCTCCTGGAGCAGGGGCAGAGAGCCCCGGCCCTGGGGCTGGCTGTGAACTTCCCCCGGGAAACTGACCAGCCTGCGGGGCCAGCGAGGCCCGAAGCGCACGGCCATGGCGCTGGGCAGCCAGCCAGGGGCAGCCCGCAAGGAGGGGGGTCTGGGGAAGGTGCTGCCGACCCTCCGGGGCAGGACAAACCTCTCAGCCCGGCCCCTAACGCTGCCCCTCGAGAAAGGGAGAAGAAGAGGAGGAAGCCAACAAACAAGCGTGGAATCTCCCAGGGCAGAAATTAACGGCAACTTTATTGTGCCGGGGCAGGGGGATCACGGCCAGCACTCCGGGACCGTGCATGGCTGGCTCCACGGCGACGTCTGGGCCGGCTGTAGGGATTTTGGGCCCGACGCTGCAAGCGGGAGCGGCCTCGTGTTCGCACAGGCCCAGGGGACCGCCGTTGGCCACTCTCCTGCTCTGTGGAGCTACTGGAAGACCCCGATGCCTCCTGGCTGTCAGTGCTGGGGCTGCTGGTTTCCACTTCCACAGAGCGGTGGGACGGCCCCGATGCCTCCTGGCGGGCGGTGCTGGGGCTGCTGGTCTCAGGTAGCCGGGAGACGGATGGCCCCTGCACCTCCTGGCTGGGGGGGCTGCTCTCAGCACGCGGGGATGGCCCACGGCTGGTCCCACGGCGTTGTCGGGGCCGGCTGTAAGGATTTTGGGCCCGGCGTTGCAATCGGGAGCGGCCTCGTGTTCGCACAGGCCCAGCGGGGCTGGAGCGTCCGCTGCTCTCAGGCTCTGGAGAGGTGCCGGAAGACCCCGATGGCAGCTGGCTGGTGGTGCTGGGGCTGCTGGTTTCCTCTGCCAGGGAGCTGTGGGACAGCCCCAATGCCTCCAGGGTGGCAGGGCTGGGGCTGCTGGTGGACTCGGGTATTGGGGCCAGGTGAGATGGTCCCAAAGCCACCTGGCCGTGGGTGCTGCTCTCAGCACTCGGTGCTGGTGTGCCGCTCCTCTCACGGTGTCTTCTGGGCCGGCTGTACGGAGTTTGTGCCCGACGTTGCAACTGGGAGTTACCTCTTGTTCGCACGGGCCCAATGGAGCTGGAACGTCCTCCATTCTCAGGCTCTGGGGAGCCGTGGGAAGACCCTGACGGCAGCTGGCTGGTGGTGCTGGGGCTGCTGGTCTCAGCTACCGGGGAGACGGATGGCCCCTGCACCTCCTGGCTGGGGGTGCTGCTCTCAGCACTCGGGGATGGCCCACGGCTGGTCCCACGGCGACGTCTGGGCCGGCTGTAAGGATTTTGTGCCTGACGTTGCAAGCGGGAGCGGCCTCTTGTTCGCACAGGCCCAGCGGGGCTGGAGGGTCCTTCGTTCTCAAGCTCAGGGGAACCGTGGGAAGACCCTGAAGGCAGGTGGCTGGTGGTGCTGGGGCTGCCATTTTCCAGTTCCAAAGAGCTGCGGGATGGCCCCAGTTGCACCTGGCTGGCTGTGCTGGGGCTGCCGGTGTCCGGTCCCAGGGAGCCATCAGATGGCTCCGATGCTGCCTGACTGTCTGGGCTGGGGCTGCCGGTCTCCAGTACTGGGGACCCAGAGGAGAGTCCCGATGCTTCCTGGCTGCCTGTGCTGGGGGTGCTGGTCTCCAGTGCCAGGGAACTGTGGGATGGTCCCGATCCTGCCTGGCTGGTGATGCTGGGGCTGCTGGTCTCCGGTGCTGGGGACCCAGAGGAGGCTTCCGATGCCTCCTGGCTGCCTGTGCTGGGGCTGCCGGTCTCCAGTGCTGGAGACCCAGAGGAGGGTTCCGATGCCTCCTGGCTGGCTGTGCTGGGGCTCCTGGTCTCTGGTGCCAGGGAGCTGTGGGATGGCCCCGATCCTGCCTGGCTGGTGGTGCTGGGGCTGCTGATCTCTGGTGCTGGAGATCCAAGAGACGGCCCTGATGCTGCCTGGCTGGCGGTGCTGGGGCCAGCGAGCTCCGAGCTGGCACTGGAGGCTGTAAGGGGAAGCAGGAAGGTCAAGGGCACGGCCCCCCAGGCCTGGGGCAGGATCGGCCAGATCAGGGCCCCAGCCCTCCTGGAGCAGAGAGGCTCTGCCGAGCCCAGCCGATGTCCCGCTGCCGGGCCCTGCGCGGCCCCAGTCCCGGGGCACCCTTTGCCTCTCACCAGTGCCCAGGCCAGCACAGCTGTCACACTCCCAGAGGGCCCCGCTGGTCCTCAAGCCGAAGCAGCGTCTGTGGGTGCCCTCGGCGGCGCAGGAGCGGCACAGGAACAGTGTCCAGGGCCTGGGGAAGCAAGGGGGTTCATGGCTCTGCGGACAAAGTGACCGCAGCACAGGCTTGTCCGACAGAGCTCTCGTTCGCAGTCCTGCTGCTTTGAGCCCTTGGGGAGACAGAGATCCCAGGCAGAGCCCCAGGGTGCAGCTTGGCCAACTTACCCCCGTTCCTCTCTGTGCTCCCTGCCTTGGGGACAAAGGCACTCCCTGGCATCGCAGCGGCTGTGCCTGTCATTGAGGTCGGCATATGCATTGTTGTTCTCCCACGATGGCATTCTGATGGAGAAAGGAAAATGGATGAGCTCCTGCTGCCGCGGCATATGGCAGGTGCAGGATGTCCCTGCTCTTCTTTCCCCCCTGTCCTGTTCCCAGTTCCTCCATGAGGCTGAAGGCCAGACTCACGGGACAGCGGAGGGCCAGGACTGCTGGCGCAGTCCCTCCGTGGCACAGCTTGCACCCTCCTGTCCTGTGAGCCAGGCAGAAGGACACCGACCTGATAGGGACTCGGATCCCCAGGATGAGCATTGCTGAGACAAACCGATCCTTATCTCGACAGAGAGGGCACTGGAAACAATAAATGCCAGCGCCCGTGGCCTGTCCCTGCAGGAGAAACACAAGGGGCGTGAGTGAGGCCCTGGTGCTGCTGAGCCCTGCGGTGCCCCGGGGCCTGGGGAACGGCTCCCACCTGGATGCAGCCCCTGTGGAACCAGGCGTGCTGGCACGCCGGGCACACCATGGTGCCGTAGGACGTTCTGTCCTCCACAGGCTCCAGGCAGATGAGGCAGACGGTGTTCTCCGGAGCCGCCTGAAGCTCCTGCTGGGGACGGTGCTCCCAGCAGTAGGACCTGGGGGCAGGAGGAAAGGGATGGGTGAGGTGAGAAGTGCTGGGTCCTTCCCCAGGGCTGGTGAGGAGGGCACAGGAGGTACCTGTAATGAGGAAGGAACTGGGTGACGCATCCACCTTCCAAGGCGCAGGGGAAATGGAATCTGCGGTTGCAGCCTGTCTCCTGGCAGGTGATGGTGGCCCCGCTCTCGCTGCAGACGAAGCAGTCCTGAAAGGGCAGAGCAGCCCCTGTCAGCTGCAGCCTCAGGGCGCCACCGCCAGCCCCGCAGCTCCCAACAGGGCGCAGGACGTGGCCACTGCTTGTCACACCCCGCAGCCCTGCCTGGCAGACGTGGCTCCTGTGCTGGAGCCCCTGCGGAGCTGCTGGGACTTCTTGTCCCAGAGCTGGTGGGAAGGTGTGGCAGAGGTTCCCCACCGCTCCCGAAAAGCACCAGGAACTTGTGGACCGATGGATGACTATGGTCATGCACACACCCTTTGATCGAGAGACAGCCCCCTTGACCCAGGAAAAATGCTTTGGTTGAGAGAAGTTTCTGGACCACTGCCATAATGACCACAACTCAGATTCAGCTTAGGGAACCCCCTGGCTACCCCCTTTCAGTTGGTGTTCTCAGAGCAGCAGGTCTGCAGTACAAGACTCTCCTCCTTGGACTGGGACACCACCTAAGGTAGATTTCTTGAGGACTGAGACCCCTCACTGGCAAGGGATCTTCTGGGCTCTCCGGACAGTTCTCTCATAGGAGTGGAAAGATTCGCATAGCTCTGTCAGAGTGCTGAATATTTTTCGGTAAACCCTGTTTCTCGTTGCTTTCTGCTAAACAGTTCTGGTTGGAATATAGACTGTTTGGAGCTGATCACCTATCTAAATAATTTTTTGGGGTGCCTCCATGGCAGAAGGGCTGGGATTTCTTTCTCAGGGTGTGGGGCAGGCTCCTGCAAACCTCTCCGGGCACAAATCTCCCTGTTCCTGTCAGGTCCTCACCTTCCGCGCTGCCCGCTTCACTATATGAAAAACGTCCTCAGGGAGAAATCCCATGAGTCCATTATTGCTGGGCCGACGCTGAAAAAGCTCATTGGCAAAAAGCTGCAGAAGAGAAAAGACGAGGGGCGGATGAGGAGAGTGTGTCCGGGACTGCCCGGAGGGAGCGGCTGGAGGGAGCCCCAGAATAACTCACCAGGCAATACAGATGGGCACAGAGCCCTTGTGCCTCCAGCAGGAGCCCGCAGAGCTCCGGGTCAGCGTCTGCCCGGCGACACAGCAGGCAGGCTGCAGGGGAGAGAGCAAATGCCACAGGCATGGGCATCTCTGCGGGGTGGGGGAAGCGTCCCTGAGGGGTTGTCCCCAGGGGGCTGCTCAGAGCTCCCGCCTCCCCTGCCACCGCTCTCGGCCCCGCACCGGCCGCCCCAAAAGCCCCTGTGCCAGGCTGCGGGAGGGATGCTTTGCTCTCACCCCGCTCCATCGCGTCAGGGAAGTTTCTTCTTCCTTGCTGATAAGCCACTATGGCAACAGTGAGTGTTTGGAGAGTCTCTGTCCCAGCAGCGCTGAGCTGTCTCCTCCAAATGCTCCTCTGCTACCTCTGCGGGAGAAGCCAGGCGCGGGTGGGCTTGAGCACAGCCCAGAGCCCCGAGGTGTGGGGCCCCCTCCTGCCTCGGCAGCCCCGTCCCTGCCCTGCCCTCTCCTCACCTCGCCAGTTCGCACTGACACGCGGCCTGAGCCCAGCGCTCCTTTTTATGGGCTGGGGCCCGTGGGTCACAGTGGCCACTGTGACACCAGCACCGCTGCCCTGCCTGCACACGAATACGGGCGGGGTCGCCCTTGGCCACATGTCACCCACTCTGAGACGGCCACTGCCTCACAGAGGGGGTGTGAAGGGCCGAGACGGGCCCGAGCCCTTGGCACCCACATAACCGGGGTGGCTGCTCCTGCGGCAAGTGCAGAGTCAAGTGGCAGGTGCCCTGGGGCACCATCGAGGGCGGCACTTTGGCTACAGGTGCTGTTCAGGCCGTGCAACAGGACTGGCTCTGCTTCGGGGCTCCCCGGTCCAGGAGTCACAAGTGAACCTTGGGCCTGGCCTGGGCTTACACATCCCATCCACTCAGATGTGGTGGGTGGCCGGGCCACAGCACAGGACCTCAGCACAGCACCTAAATGTCGCAGGTGGCCCAACATCTTCCTCTCGAACACCTTGGTGCTTTGGTGATGCGCTGACTCCAGAAGAAAAAGCAGTGGGACCACAAGCTGGGGAGCCCGAGCGGAAATGGGCTTTTTCAATGGCAATAAACTACCTTTCAGAGTCAGGGTCCAAAGGAGAAGTCAGTGGCAGCTCTTTGTCCTTTTGTTCTTGACTGCTGTGACTGGGAAGACATGAGCTGTAGGTGTGGCCAGAACGGGTCATGCTCTTCATGGGGATTGCGCTGGCTGCTCCGAGGAGTCCCCGAGCAATGGAGCTCAAAGGGAGCTGGGCAAAGAGCTGTGGTCGTGCACAGCCGTGCTGTGAACTGCAGTGCTCATTCCCTGGCACCAGATCCAGTCACAACCAGGGCTGTGCTATGGCTGCCAGGCACTGGAAACCAGTAACCGCTGCCCTGCGGCACCAGGGCCGTTAAACGGCTCCCCAGCACTTCAGGGCAGCAGCCTGTCCAGCCCCCTGGAGCTGATCACTTATGAAGCTGCTCACGGCTGCAATGCCAGGGCCCAAAATCCCTACAGCCGGCCTGGACGACGCCGTGGCACGAGCCATGCACTGTCCCGGAGTGCTGGCCCTGATCCCCCCGCACAGGCACAATAAAGTTGCCGTTAATTTCTGCCCTGGGAGATTCCACGCTTGCTTGTTGGCTTCCTCCTCTTCTTCTCCCTTTCTCGAGGGGCAGCGTTAGGGGCCGGGCTGAGAGGTTTGTCCTGCCCCGGAGGGTCGGCAGCACCTTCCCCAGACCCCCCTCCTTGCGGGCTGCCCCTGGCCGGCTGCCCAGCGCCATGGCCGTGCGCTTCGGGCCTCGCTGGCCCCGCAGGCTGGTCAGTTTCCCGGGGGAAGTTCACAGCCAGCCCCAGGGCCGGGGCTCTCTGCCCCTGCTCCAGGAGGGCAGCCCGGCCACCTGCCACCCACTGCGCCTGGGAGACAGGAAAAATTCAACTACACCAACTGAAAGGGGGTAGCCAGGGGGTTCCCTAAGCTGAATCTGAGATGTGGTCATTTATGGCAGTGGTCCAGAAACTTCTCTCAACCAAAGCATTTTTCCTTGGTCAAGGGGGCTGTCTCTCGATCGAAGGGTGTGTGCATGACCATAGTCATCCATCGGTCCACAAGTTCCTGGTGCTTTTCGGGAGCGCTGGGGGAACCTCTGCCACACCTTCTCACCAGCTCTGGGACAACAGTCGCAGCAGCTCCGCAGGAGAAATACAGTGAAAATACAGCATTTGAAATTTCCTTGGAGATTTCCTACTTGCAGCAAGCAGATCTGCACCATCCAAGCAGCTTCTTGTAGGACATGCAACTAAACAGAATTCTCAGAAAACGTTATTTGAGCTTACGGTTTACTTAACAAATCTTGACCCAAGGGAGGCCAAGAGCTTTCTGCCAAATACAAGAATTCATCGGTAAAAACTTTGTCCCACATTTGGCACTCCATTGGTCTCAAAAAATGGCCTTTCTTTCATTCTCTCCCATGACCTCAAGAACCAGCACGGTGAATTTACTAAGAAGTCTCTTACAACCAGTTACCACAGAATAAGTCTATTAAAAATTTTTTTGGTTTAATTTCCCAGCTTCATTAGAACTCTGGATCCACTGGCGATGCCTTTAAATTTCACCCTCAGACTCCCGCATGCGGTAATACAGTTCTCTAGCAGTAACATTGCTGGGGGGAGGCAGGGGGGAATAAAACCTCCCTCTCGCCCCACTCTGAGATGGCAGGACCTCCAGCTCAGCATGAAAACAAATCGGTTCGAACTCCACATCAAACCAACCTGGCTCCGCTCCACACCCAAATTAGTGCCAGTCTGACCCAGAGAAGCACTGAGCACTCTGACCTCCCAAAGCTGACCAGTGCGAAAAGACCGACTTCAGCAGGGAGGTGAAATGATGAGCTCTCTCCCCAGATGTGCCAAAACCCAGGAAACGAGACTGAAGCAAAAAGAAACAGCACCAACAACCCCTGATTCAAAGCCGAGAAGCAACGCAGTGCCACAACAAGGATGGATGACAACGCTTCAGGAAAAAAAAAAGACAGAACGGGGGGAATAAAGCCCCCTTTCTCCGCCTAGCAGCGGGCAACCAGGTTTGTCCGTTGTTTGTCTTCTTTCTCTTCTTGCTGCAGTTCAGATGTAGGCAAGGCCACGCAGGTGGCGTAATCGCTGGTACGAAGTGGGAGGCTCTGGCAAACTCCTCAGTTACAATGAGCTGCGTTTATCTTGCAGCTTGACACAGGCCTGAAATTTATATTCAAACTGTACAACACAGGCCTGGGATATTTTGCTTTTTTGTTTTCCCATTTCATTCCAGCCATAATACACTTTATACACAATTCCAATTAGCTCAACAGTCGTTAGATTCCTCAGCCCCATTTGCCTTTTACAATTTGCAGATGTCAAAAACCAGTGTATTAAACATCAATCCATTATTCCGTTTTCCTAGATCCAAATCAGTTCATAGTCTAGCAACTTTTAAATACAACCTCATACAATACCAAGTTCACATCCATTATAGCATTTAGGGTTTGTTTTGTTTCTGTTTTTGGTTTTTGTGGGTTTGGGGGGTTTGTTGGTTGGTTGGTTGGTTGGCCGGGTTTGTGTGTGTGTGTGTTGTTTGGTTGGTTGGATTGGTTGTTTTTTTTTTTCAATGCGAATCAGAGTTTAGCAATTTAAATTCTTTTCTGGTCTCAAAATTAGCAAATTAACTTACAGTACCATACTTCACCCAATTTTTTCCAAAGTTCTGCAGAATAACATGAGTTTCAGTACATTACTAAAACCCAGAATTCCACATTTAAGCCACATTTGAGCACAGTGTCGTTTCAAGTTTTCTTTTATCAGAATATTTCCCCAAAAGTTACTCTAATGCGTAAGGATGCATCCTAAGGGGGAGCAAGGTGGCATTTTAGCAGCAGAACCCGTTCCTATTTTGTTATTATCTCCCCAAACAAAATTATTTTGGTACCAAATATATAGATATGCAAACTAAAATACTGAGCTCAGATATGAAAACCAAGTACCAAGTTCAAATATGCAGATGGATCGCAGTTACACTTCTTCAAGACAATATCTCGATTTTAGCATTGCACCTTTGAACTGCTCACTGCTCGGCCAGGCAGAGGTACCGTGGGGTCTCCCTGACAAAACAGGTCAGTGCGCGATGGAGCCCAATTGGCACCCACCCCCCCGCCGCCGCAGCCAGCTGGACTGGGCGAGGCTTTTATTAGTGTCTCATCTGGTGTGCTACAACTGTCATCCCAAACCCAGGATTCTTTACCTACTGTGCATACAAAAGAGCCAAGTTCAGTACACCAAGACGAGACACAGCCTATCACAGAGTTGTGCACGACTGAATGCCAGAATAAAGCTCGCATGCTAGAAAGAAAACTAACAGCTACTACACACAAAATTTTACCATCATATTCACGCAGTAAAGAACTAAATTACTCCTGATTTTCTGTATTATCACAAAACGCACATTTTGAGTCCATGGATTCTCATTATTTAACAGTCTGAGAACTCACCGTACCACACAACAAAGACCTACTAAAACTGCAACATGCTTAAACAGATACCCACAAAGAAACAGGTAAATGAGGAACGCATCTTGCAGACTTCAGCAAGTTTACTGTGACCTGTGTGTTATCAGTTAATTCTCTCTCAGCTTGTTGAAGTTCAAACCGTTTCGCCTGTAAAACTGTCTGTAATGATCTAATGATCGTTTGTAGAGATTCATTTTGTCCTGCTCTTCCCACCTTAAAAATAACATTAATTGCAACAAAGTATTATACGTCAAGGTTCTATCCTCTGGCCACTTTTCCCATTCATCTAACTGACGCAGCAGCCACCATTGATCATAATATTTCACAAGATCTTCCTTCCTCGTATTTCCAAGTGCTTTCCTATGTTTTAAAACACTTCCCAATACCCATTTCTTAGGAACACGGCTGAAAAGAGTCGTTCCCGACCCCATCTCAGAAGTAAAAATCGTGAGAAGAGGGAGGGAGGGAGGGAGGGAGGGAGCGAGGGAGGGAGGGGAAAGCACAGGGCTGCTTGCAGCGCGAGTGGGAAAAGTGGGGACAAGGTTTTACGGGGTACTTACACCACAAAGGAACAATTCTAACAACAACCAGTAAAACAATTAACTCACATTCTTGACAAGCTGCTTGATTTTCAGAGAGGCAATACACAGAAGCACGTAATGCGTACTGTAAAACACGCAGATAGCACGTTGATAGCAAACATTAGCATTCTCGACTGCTAATTTCAACACTAGCGCGTCCTTAGCTTCTAAGTTTTCAACCTGCTTATTGATGGCCTCTTGAAGATGGTCAATAAATTGCATGTCATTCTCATAGGGACCCTGATTAATAGTTGTAAATTATTTAGCTGCTTTGTCAGTTTCAGGCACCTCTATCGTAGCTTGCTATGCAAGGTCTGTTGACTGCCTCAGGATTTCAGAAACTCATCGTGCCTGTAATTGTGGTGTGCCAGTTAGTGTCTCTTCCAAGAGTTGGGGGATACCCACCCCTTTCAACGAATCCCCGTCGTTCCATCCTAAATGATCTATAGCTGTTACATTGCATAGGTCTAATTTTGCTTGAGTCGTTCATGGTTTTTATCTGATCTCAGGACAACACGTACACATACTCCTTTATTTTTAACTCTTCAAGAAAATGCTGCAGACCTTCACCCTCATCCGAGTCATCAGATAACGCGGACTTGAACGGTGCTGGAGAATCTTTCCGTAGTGCTTTGCCCCATAGCAACATCCTTCGTAAAGTCAATCCCAGAAGGCTAACACCCTGCTTCTTCAGAAGCAATTTCCATGTAGATAACATAATACCCTCTTCTTCAGGTAAGTTCCACTCCTCTCGTTCCCGGTAGCTCACCAACGCTTGGCGTGGTGTCTTTTCAAGGAGCCGGATCTTCGGCAGCTCCCCCCTGCTGCTCTATCAGCTGTACCGAGCTCCGTCTCCACAGCTCGTCTTCGGCTGTCACAGCTTCACCGCTGTCTCTTCTTCATGCGAGATCCTCTTCATACACGATCACGTCGGGGTCACCATATGTCGCAGTTGAGACGGACAAATGACATAGACCAAGTTCTTCCAGGATGAAAGTAGTAGATGCCATTTATTGCCACAAGTGCATTTTTATGCAGTTTTACCAATTCGTGTGTGTCTTCACTATTGGTTACAAGTTACAGCAGTAACATTTCATTGGGTATTTTTGTTATCATCAATGTTACTCTTTTACTTGCTTCTCTCTCACGGGTACATCCTTAACATCTCCGGATACTCCTTTACTCCCATATTTCTCACAGGTGGGCCTTAATATCTTCACGGCTAATTTCTGTTCCCATGCCCCCCGTCAGGGAATCCAAGGACCCACCGTAGTCCCCCACAGCTGCCCTGAGGCAGCAGACCCCAGGGTCTGGACCTCCAGGGATGGCCCGTCAAGTGGGGGAGCTCCCACCGACACTGTCTGTTGGAAAACACAAGTTTTGTCCAGTCTGTCTCTTTCCTCTTCTCATCTCCATCTTCCCCCAATGTCTTTTATTTCTGCCTTGCCGGCTTCTGTGCTTCCTTGGCCTGACGTCTGACTCTCTTTGGACTCTGGTTTTACAAAGAAGCTGCGGATTTTGCCATCTAACGTTCCTTGGAAAAAGCAAAGGACAAGCCTGGCAGCCAACCCGCCTATTGCTCTATTCTGCACCCCTGAGCGGGAAACACAGGCAGAAGCACACAACTCTGAATGTCATGGAGGAAGGCACCTTTTGGGACCATTTATTCCAAGGGCCTGCTCAAGAAGGTTGCCCTGGATTACGTTGCTGAGTTGGATTTTTCCTGTCTCCCAGGCGCAGTGGGTGGCAGGTGGCCGGGCTGCCCTCCTGGAGCAGGGGCAGAGAGCCCCGGCCCTGGGGCTGGCTGTGAACTTCCCCTGGGAAACTGACCAGCCTGCGGGAAGCCAACAAGCAAGCGTGGAATCTCCCAGGGCAGAAATTAACGGCAACTTTATTGTGCCGGGGCAGGGGGATCACGGCCAGCACTCCGGGACCGTGCACGGCTGGCTCCACGGCGACGTCTGGGCCGGCTGTAGGGATTTTGGGCCCGACGCTGCAAGTGGGAGCGGCCTCGTGTTCGCACAGGCCCGGGGGACCGGGAGCGTTGGCCACTCTCCTGCTCTGTGGAGCTACTGGAAGACCCCGATGCCTCCTGGCTGTCAGTGCTGGGGCTGCTGGTTTCCACTTCCACAGAGCGGTGGGACGGCCCCGATGCCTCCTGGCTGGCGGTGCTGGGGCTGCTGGTCTCAGGTAGCCGGGAGACGGATGGCCCCTGCACCTCCTGGCTGGGGGGGCTGCTCTCAGCACGCGGGGATGGCCCACGGCTGGTCCCACGGCATTGTCGGGGCCGGCTGTAAGGATTTTGGGCCCGGCGTTGCAATCGGGAGCGGCCTCGTGTTCGCACAGGCCCAGCGGGGCTGGAGCGTCCGCTGCTCTCAGGCTCTGGAGAGGTGCCGGAAGACCCCGATGGCAGCTGGCTGGTGGTGCTGGGGCTGCTGGTTTCCTCTGCCAGGGAGCTGTGGGACAGCCCCAATGCCTCCAGGGTGGCAGGGCTGGGGCTGCTGGTGGACTCGGGTATTGGGGCCAGGTGAGATGGTCCCAAAGCCACCTGGCCGTGGGTGCTGCTCTCAGCACTCGGTGCTGGTGTGCCGCTCCTCTCACGGTGTCTTCTGGGCCGGCTGTACGGAGTTTGTGCCCGACGTTGCAACTGGGAGTTACCTCTTGTTCGCACGGGCCCAATGGAGCTGGAACGTCCTCCATTCTCAGGCTCTGGGGAGCCGTGGGAAGACCCTGACGGCAGCTGGCTGGTGGTGCTGGGGCTGCTGGTCTCAGCTACCGGGGAGACGGATGGCCCCTGCACCTCCTGGCTGGGGGTGCTGCTCTCAGCACTCGGGGATGGCCCACGGCTGGTCCCACGGCGACGTCTGGGCCGGCTGTAAGGATTTTGTGCCTGACGTTGCAAGCGGGAGCGGCCTCTTGTTCGCACAGGCCCAGCGGGGCTGGAGGGTCCTTCGTTCTCAAGCTCAGGGGAACCGTGGGAAGACCCTGAAGGCAGGTGGCTGGTGGTGCTGGGGCTGCCATTTTCCAGTTCCAAAGAGCTGCGGGATGGCCCCAGTTGCACCTGGCTGGCTGTGCTGGGGCTGCCGGTGTCCGGTCCCAGGGAGCCATCAGATGGCTCCGATGCTGCCTGACTGTCTGGGCTGGGGCTGCCGGTCTCCAGTACTGGGGACCCAGAGGAGAGTCCCGATGCTTCCTGGCTGCCTGTGCTGGGGGTGCTGGTCTCCAGTGCCAGGGAACTGTGGGATGGTCCCGATCCTGCCTGGCTGGTGATGCTGGGGCTGCTGGTCTCCGGTGCTGGGGACCCAGAGGAGGCTTCCGATGCCTCCTGGCTGCCTGTGCTGGGGCTGCCGGTCTCCAGTGCTGGAGACCCAGAGGAGGGTTCCGATGCCTCCTGGCTGGCTGTGCTGGGGCTCCTGGTCTCTGGTGCCAGGGAGCTGTGGGATGGCCCCGATCCTGCCTGGCTGGTGGTGCTGGGGCTGCTGATCTCTGGTGCTGGAGATCCAAGAGACGGCCCTGATGCTGCCTGGCTGGCGGTGCTGGGGCCAGCGAGCTCCGAGCTGGCACTGGAGGCTGTAAGGGGAAGCAGGAAGGTCAAGGGCACGGCCCCCCAGGCCTGGGGCAGGATCGGCCAGATCAGGGCCCCAGCCCTCCTGGAGCAGAGAGGCTCTGCCGAGCCCAGCCGATGTCCCGCTGCCGGGCCCTGCGCGGCCCCAGTCCCGGGGCACCCTTTGCCTCTCACCAGTGCCCAGGCCAGCACAGCTGTCACACTCCCAGAGGGCCCCGCTGGTCCTCAAGCCGAAGCAGCGTCTGTGGGTGCCCTCGGCGGCGCAGGAGCGGCACAGGAACAGTGTCCAGGGCCTGGGGAAGCAAGGGGGTTCATGGCTCTGCGGACAAAGTGACCGCAGCACAGGCTTGTCCGACAGAGCTCTCGTTCGCAGTCCTGCTGCTTTGAGCCCTTGGGGAGACAGAGATCCCAGGCAGAGCCCCAGGGTGCAGCTTGGCCAACTTACCCCCGTTCCTCTCTGTGCTCCCTGCCTTGGGGACAAAGGCACTCCCTGGCATCGCAGCGGCTGTGCCTGTCATTGAGGTCGGCATATGCATTGTTGTTCTCCCACGATGGCATTCTGATGGAGAAAGGAAAATGGATGAGCTCCTGCTGCCGCGGCATATGGCAGGTGCAGGATGTCCCTGCTCTTCTTTCCCCCCTGTCCTGTTCCCAGTTCCTCCATGAGGCTGAAGGCCAGACTCACGGGACAGCGGAGGGCCAGGACTGCTGGCGCAGTCCCTCCGTGGCACAGCTTGCACCCTCCTGTCCTGTGAGCCAGGCAGAAGGACACCGACCTGATAGGGACTCGGATCCCCAGGATGAGCATTGCTGAGACAAACCGATCCTTATCTCGACAGAGAGGGCACTGGAAACAATAAATGCCAGCGCCCGTGGCCTGTCCCTGCAGGAGAAACACAAGGGGCGTGAGTGAGGCCCTGGTGCTGCTGAGCCCTGCGGTGCCCCGGGGCCTGGGGAACGGCTCCCACCTGGATGCAGCCCCTGTGGAACCAGGCGTGCTGGCACGCCGGGCACACCATGGTGCCGTAGGACGTTCTGTCCTCCACAGGCTCCAGGCAGATGAGGCAGACGGTGTTCTCCGGAGCCGCCTGAAGCTCCTGCTGGGGACGGTGCTCCCAGCAGTAGGACCTGGGGGCAGGAGGAAAGGGATGGGTGAGGTGAGAAGTGCTGGGTCCTTCCCCAGGGCTGGTGAGGAGGGCACAGGAGGTACCTGTAATGAGGAAGGAACTGGGTGACGCATCCACCTTCCAAGGCGCAGGGGAAATGGAATCTGCGGTTGCAGCCTGTCTCCTGGCAGGTGATGGTGGCCCCGCTCTCGCTGCAGACGAAGCAGTCCTGAAAGGGCAGAGCAGCCCCTGTCAGCTGCAGCCTCAGGGCGCCACCGCCAGCCCCGCAGCTCCCAACAGGGCGCAGGACGTGGCCACTGCTTGTCACACCCCGCAGCCCTGCCTGGCAGACGTGGCTCCTGTGCTGGAGCCCCTGCGGAGCTGCTGGGACTTCTTGTCCCAGAGCTGGTGGGAAGGTGTGGCAGAGGTTCCCCACCGCTCCCGAAAAGCACCAGGAACTTGTGGACCGATGGATGACTATGGTCATGCACACACCCTTTGATCGAGAGACAGCCCCCTTGACCCAGGAAAAATGCTTTGGTTGAGAGAAGTTTCTGGACCACTGCCATAATGACCACAACTCAGATTCAGCTTAGGGAACCCCCTGGCTACCCCCTTTCAGTTGGTGTTCTCAGAGCAGCAGGTCTGCAGTACAAGACTCTCCTCCTTGGACTGGGACACCACCTAAGGTAGATTTCTTGAGGACTGAGACCCCTCACTGGCAAGGGATCTTCTGGGCTCTCCGGACAGTTCTCTCATAGGAGTGGAAAGATTCGCATAGCTCTGTCAGAGTGCTGAATATTTTTCGGTAAACCCTGTTTCTCGTTGCTTTCTGCTAAACAGTTCTGGTTGGAATATAGACTGTTTGGAGCTGATCACCTATCTAAATAATTTTTTGGGGTGCCTCCATGGCAGAAGGGCTGGGATTTCTTTCTCAGGGTGTGGGGCAGGCTCCTGCAAACCTCTCCGGGCACAAATCTCCCTGTTCCTGTCAGGTCCTCACCTTCCGCGCTGCCCGCTTCACTATATGAAAAACGTCCTCAGGGAGAAATCCCATGAGTCCATTATTGCTGGGCCGACGCTGAAAAAGCTCATTGGCAAAAAGCTGCAGAAGAGAAAAGACGAGGGGCGGATGAGGAGAGTGTGTCCGGGACTGCCCGGAGGGAGCGGCTGGAGGGAGCCCCAGAATAACTCACCAGGCAATACAGATGGGCACAGAGCCCTTGTGCCTCCAGCAGGAGCCCGCAGAGCTCCGGGTCAGCGTCTGCCCGGCGACACAGCAGGCAGGCTGCAGGGGAGAGAGCAAATGCCACAGGCATGGGCATCTCTGCGGGGTGGGGGAAGCGTCCCTGAGGGGTTGTCCCCAGGGGGCTGCTCAGAGCTCCCGCCTCCCCTGCCACCGCTCTCGGCCCCGCACCGGCCGCCCCAAAAGCCCCTGTGCCAGGCTGCGGGAGGGATGCTTTGCTCTCACCCCGCTCCATCGCGTCAGGGAAGTTTCTTCTTCCTTGCTGATAAGCCACTATGGCAACAGTGAGTGTTTGGAGAGTCTCTGTCCCAGCAGCGCTGAGCTGTCTCCTCCAAATGCTCCTCTGCTACCTCTGCGGGAGAAGCCAGGCGCGGGTGGGCTTGAGCACAGCCCAGAGCCCCGAGGTGTGGGGCCCCCTCCTGCCTCGGCAGCCCCGTCCCTGCCCTGCCCTCTCCTCACCTCGCCAGTTCGCACTGACACGCGGCCTGAGCCCAGCGCTCCTTTTTATGGGCTGGGGCCCGTGGGTCACAGTGGCCACTGTGACACCAGCACCGCTGCCCTGCCTGCACACGAATACGGGCGGGGTCGCCCTTGGCCACATGTCACCCACTCTGAGACGGCCACCGCCTCACAGAGGGGGTGTGAAGGGCCGAGACGGGCCCGAGCCCTTGGCACCCACATAACCGGGGTGGCTGCTCCTGCGGCAAGTGCAGAGTCAAGTGGCAGGTGCCCTGGGGCACCATCGAGGGCGGCACTTTGGCTACAGGTGCTGTTCAGGCCGTGCAACAGGACTGGCTCTGCTTCGGGGCTCCCCGGTCCAGGAGTCACAAGTGAACCTTGGGCCTGGCCTGGGCTTACACATCCCATCCACTCAGATGTGGTGGGTGGCCGGGCCACAGCACAGGACCTCAGCACAGCACCTAAATGTCGCAGGTGGCCCAACATCTTCCTCTCGAACACCTTGGTGCTTTGGTGATGCGCTGACTCCAGAAGAAAAAGCAGTGGGACCACAAGCTGGGGAGCCCGAGCGGAAATGGGCTTTTTCAATGGCAATAAACTACCTTTCAGAGTCAGGGTCCAAAGGAGAAGTCAGTGGCAGCTCTTTGTCCTTTTGTTCTTGACTGCTGTGACTGGGAAGACATGAGCTGTAGGTGTGGCCAGAACGGGTCATGCTCTTCATGGGGATTGCGCTGGCTGCTCCGAGGAGTCCCCGAGCAATGGAGCTCAAAGGGAGCTGGGCAAAGAGCTGTGGTCGTGCACAGCCGTGCTGTGAACTGCAGTGCTCATTCCCTGGCACCAGATCCAGTCACAACCAGGGCTGTGCTATGGCTGCCAGGCACTGGAAACCAGTAACCGCTGCCCTGCGGCACCAGGGCCGTTAAACGGCTCCCCAGCACTTCAGGGCAGCAGCCTGTCCAGCCCCCTGGAGCTGATCACTTATGAAGCTGCTCACGGCTGCAATGCCAGGGCCCAAAATCCCTACTGCCGGCCTGGACGACGCCGTGGCACGAGCCATGCACTGTCCCGGAGTGCTGGCCCTGATCCCCCCGCACAGGCACAATAAAGTTGCCGTTAATTTCTGCCCTGGGAGATTCCACGCTTGCTTGTTGGCTTCCTCCTCTTCTTCTCCCTTTCTCGAGGGGCAGCGTTAGGGGCCGGGCTGAGAGGTTTGTCCTGCCCCGGAGGGTCGGCAGCACCTTCCCCAGACCCCCCTCCTTGCGGGCTGCCCCTGGCCGGCTGCCCAGCGCCATGGCCGTGCGCTTCGGGCCTCGCTGGCCCCGCAGGCTGGTCAGTTTCCCGGGGGAAGTTCACAGCCAGCCCCAGGGCCGGGGCTCTCTGCCCCTGCTCCAGGAGGGCAGCCCGGCCACCTGCCACCCACTGCGCCTGGGAGACAGGAAAAATTCAACTACACCAACTGAAAGGGGGTAGCCAGGGGGTTCCCTAAGCTGAATCTGAGATGTGGTCATTTATGGCAGTGGTCCAGAAACTTCTCTCAACCAAAGCATTTTTCCTTGGTCAAGGGGGCTGTCTCTCGATCGAAGGGTGTGTGCATGACCATAGTCATCCATCGGTCCACAAGTTCCTGGTGCTTTTCGGGAGCGCTGGGGGAACCTCTGCCACACCTTCTCACCAGCTCTGGGACAACAGTCGCAGCAGCTCCGCAGGAGAAATACAGTGAAAATACAGCATTTGAAATTTCCTTGGAGATTTCCTACTTGCAGCAAGCAGATCTGCACCATCCAAGCAGCTTCTTGTAGGACATGCAACTAAACAGAATTCTCAGAAAACGTTATTTGAGCTTACGGTTTACTTAACAAATCTTGACCCAAGGGAGGCCAAGAGCTTTCTGCCAAATACAAGAATTCATCGGTAAAAACTTTGTCCCACATTTGGCACTCCATTGGTCTCAAAAAATGGCCTTTCTTTCATTCTCTCCCATGACCTCAAGAACCAGCACGGTGAATTTACTAAGAAGTCTCTTACAACCAGTTACCACAGAATAAGTCTATTAAAAATTTTTTTTGGTTTAATTTCCCAGCTTCATTAGAACTCTGGATCCACTGGCGATGCCTTTAAATTTCACCCTCAGACTCCCGCATGCGGTAATACAGTTCTCTAGCAGTAACATTGCTGGGGGGAGGCAGGGGGCAATAAAACCTCCCTCTCGCCCCCCTCTGAGATGGCAGGACCTCCAGCTCAGCATGAAAACAAATCGGTTCGAACTCCACATCAAACCAACCTGGCTCCGCTCCACACCCAAATTAGTGCCAGTCTGACCCAGAGAAGCACTGAGCACTCTGACCTCCCAAAGCTGACCAGTGCGAAAAGACCGACTTCAGCAGGGAGGTGAAATGATGAGCTCTCTCCCCAGATGTGCCAAAACCCAGGAAACGAGACTGAAGCAAAAAGAAACAGCACCAACAACCCCTGATTCAAAGCCGAGAAGCAACGCAGTGCCACAACAAGGATGGATGACAACGCTTCAGGAAAAAAAAAAGACAGAACGGGGGGAATAAAGCCCCCTTTCTCCGCCTAGCAGCGGGCAACCAGGTTTGTCCGTTGTTTGTCTTCTTTCTCTTCTTGCTGCAGTTCAGATGTAGGCAAGGCCACGCAGGTGGCGTAATCGCTGGTACGAAGTGGGAGGCTCTGGCAAACTCCTCAGTTACAATGAGCTGCGTTTATCTTGCAGCTTGACACAGGCCTGAAATTTATATTCAAACTGTACAACACAGGCCTGGGATATTTTGCTTTTTTGTTTTCCCATTTCATTCCAGCCATAATACACTTTATACACAATTCCAATTAGCTCAACAGTCGTTAGATTCCTCAGCCCCATTTGCCTTTTACAATTTGCAGATGTCAAAAACCAGTGTATTAAACATCAATCCATTATTCCGTTTTCCTAGATCCAAATCAGTTCATAGTCTAGCAACTTTTAAATACAACCTCATACAATACCAAGTTCACATCCATTATAGCATTTAGGGTTTGTTTTGTTTCTGTTTTTGGTTTTTGTGGGTTTGGGGGGTTTGTTGGTTGGTTGGTTGGTTGGCCGGGTTTGTGTGTGTGTGTGTTGTTTGGTTGGTTGGATTGGTTGTTTTTTTTTTTCAATGCGAATCAGAGTTTAGCAATTTAAATTCTTTTCTGGTCTCAAAATTAGCAAATTAACTTACAGTACCATACTTCACCCAATTTTTTCCAAAGTTCTGCAGAATAACATGAGTTTCAGTACATTACTAAAACCCAGAATTCCACATTTAAGCCACATTTGAGCACAGTGTCGTTTCAAGTTTTCTTTTATCAGAATATTTCCCCAAAAGTTACTCTAATGCGTAAGGATGCATCCTAAGGGGGAGCAAGGTGGCATTTTAGCAGCAGAACCCGTTCCTATTTTGTTATTATCTCCCCAAACAAAATTATTTTGGTACCAAATATATAGATATGCAAACTAAAATACTGAGCTCAGATATGAAAACCAAGTACCAAGTTCAAATATGCAGATGGATCGCAGTTACACTTCTTCAAGACAATATCTCGATTTTAGCATTGCACCTTTGAACTGCTCACTGCTCGGCCAGGCAGAGGTACCGTGGGGTCTCCCTGACAAAACAGGTCAGTGCGCGATGGAGCCCAATTGGCACCCACCCCCCCGCCGCCGCAGCCAGCTGGACTGGGCGAGGCTTTTATTAGTGTCTCATCTGGTGTGCTACAACTGTCATCCCAAACCCAGGATTCTTTACCTACTGTGCATACAAAAGAGCCAAGTTCAGTACACCAAGACGAGACACAGCCTATCACAGAGTTGTGCACGACTGAATGCCAGAATAAAGCTCGCATGCTAGAAAGAAAACTAACAGCTACTACACACAAAATTTTACCATCATATTCACGCAGTAAAGAACTAAATTACTCCTGATTTTCTGTATTATCACAAAACGCACATTTTGAGTCCATGGATTCTCATTATTTAACAGTCTGAGAACTCACCGTACCACACAACAAAGACCTACTAAAACTGCAACATGCTTAAACAGATACCCACAAAGAAACAGGTAAATGAGGAACGCATCTTGCAGACTTCAGCAAGTTTACTGTGACCTGTGTGTTATCAGTTAATTCTCTCTCAGCTTGTTGAAGTTCAAACCGTTTCGCCTGTAAAACTGTCTGTAATGATCTAATGATCGTTTGTAGAGATTCATTTTGTCCTGCTCTTCCCACCTTAAAAATAACATTAATTGCAACAAAGTATTATACGTCAAGGTTCTATCCTCTGGCCACTTTTCCCATTCATCTAACTGACGCAGCAGCCACCATTGATCATAATATTTCACAAGATCTTCCTTCCTCGTATTTCCAAGTGCTTTCCTATGTTTTAAAACACTTCCCAATACCCATTTCTTAGGAACACGGCTGAAAAGAGTCGTTCCCGACCCCATCTCAGAAGTAAAAATCGTGAGAAGAGGGAGGGAGGGAGGGAGGGAGGGAGCGAGGGAGGGAGGGGAAAGCACAGGGCTGCTTGCAGCGCGAGTGGGAAAAGTGGGGACAAGGTTTTACGGGGTACTTACACCACAAAGGAACAATTCTAACAACAACCAGTAAAACAATTAACTCACATTCTTGACAAGCTGCTTGATTTTCAGAGAGGCAATACACAGAAGCACGTAATGCGTACTGTAAAACACGCAGATAGCACGTTGATAGCAAACATTAGCATTCTCGACTGCTAATTTCAACACTAGCGCGTCCTTAGCTTCTAAGTTTTCAACCTGCTTATTGATGGCCTCTTGAAGATGGTCAATAAATTGCATGTCATTCTCATAGGGACCCTGATTAATAGTTGTAAATTATTTAGCTGCTTTGTCAGTTTCAGGCACCTCTATCGTAGCTTGCTATGCAAGGTCTGTTGACTGCCTCAGGATTTCAGAAACTCATCGTGCCTGTAATTGTGGTGTGCCAGTTAGTGTCTCTTCCAAGAGTTGGGGGATACCCACCCCTTTCAACGAATCCCCGTCGTTCCATCCTAAATGATCTATAGCTGTTACATTGCATAGGTCTAATTTTGCTTGAGTCGTTCATGGTTTTTATCTGATCTCAGGACAACACGTACACATACTCCTTTATTTTTAACTCTTCAAGAAAATGCTGCAGACCTTCACCCTCATCCGAGTCATCAGATAACGCGGACTTGAACGGTGCTGGAGAATCTTTCCGTAGTGCTTTGCCCCATAGCAACATCCTTCGTAAAGTCAATCCCAGAAGGCTAACACCCTGCTTCTTCAGAAGCAATTTCCATGTAGATAACATAATACCCTCTTCTTCAGGTAAGTTCCACTCCTCTCGTTCCCGGTAGCTCACCAACGCTTGGCGTGGTGTCTTTTCAAGGAGCCGGATCTTCGGCAGCTCCCCCCTGCTGCTCTATCAGCTGTACCGAGCTCCGTCTCCACAGCTCGTCTTCGGCTGTCACAGCTTCACCGCTGTCTCTTCTTCATGCGAGATCCTCTTCATACACGATCACGTCGGGGTCACCATATGTCGCAGTTGAGACGGACAAATGACATAGACCAAGTTCTTCCAGGATGAAAGTAGTAGATGCCATTTATTGCCACAAGTGCATTTTTATGCAGTTTTACCAATTCGTGTGTGTCTTCACTATTGGTTACAAGTTACAGCAGTAACATTTCATTGGGTATTTTTGTTATCATCAATGTTACTCTTTTACTTGCTTCTCTCTCACGGGTACATCCTTAACATCTCCGGATACTCCTTTACTCCCATATTTCTCACAGGTGGGCCTTAATATCTTCACGGCTAATTTCTGTTCCCATGCCCCCCGTCAGGGAATCCAAGGACCCACCGTAGTCCCCCACAGCTGCCCTGAGGCAGCAGACCCCAGGGTCTGGACCTCCAGGGATGGCCCGTCAAGTGGGGGAGCTCCCACCGACACTGTCTGTTGGAAAACACAAGTTTTGTCCAGTCTGTCTCTTTCCTCTTCTCATCTCCATCTTCCCCCAATGTCTTTTATTTCTGCCTTGCCGGCTTCTGTGCTTCCTTGGCCTGACGTCTGACTCTCTTTGGACTCTGGTTTTACAAAGAAGCTGCGGATTTTGCCATCTAACGTTCCTTGGAAAAAGCAAAGGACAAGCCTGGCAGCCAACCCGCCTATTGCTCTATTCTGCACCCCTGAGCGGGAAACACAGGCAGAAGCACACAACTCTGAATGTCATGGAGGAAGGCACCTTTTGGGACCATTTATTCCAAGGGCCTGCTCAAGAAGGTTGCCCTGGATTACGTTGCTGAGTTGGATTTTTCCTGTCTCCCAGGCGCAGTGGGTGGCAGGTGGCCGGGCTGCCCTCCTGGAGCAGGGGCAGAGAGCCCCGGCCCTGGGGCTGGCTGTGAACTTCCCCCGGGAAACTGACCAGCCTGCGGGGCCAGCGAGGCCCGAAGCGCACGGCCATGGCGCTGGGCAGCCGACCAGGGGCAGCCCGCAAGGAGGGGGGTCTGGGGAAGGTGCTGCCGACCCTCCGGGGCAGGACAAACCTCTCAGCCCGGCCCCTAACGCTGCCCCTCGAGAAAGGGAGAAGAAGAGGAGGAAGCCAACAAGCAAGCGTGGAATCTCCCAGGGCAGAAATTAACGGCAACTTTATTGTGCCGGGGCAGGGGGATCACGGCCAGCACTCCGGGACCGTGCACGGCTGGCTCCACGGCGACGTCTGGGCCGGCTGTAGGGATTTTGGGCCCGACGCTGCAAGCGGGAGCGGCCTCGTGTTCGCACAGGCCCAGGGGACCGGGAGCGTTGGCCACTCTCCTGCTCTGTGGAGCTACTGGAAGACCCCGATGCCTCCTGGCTGTCAGTGCTGGGGCTGCTGGTTTCCACTTCCACAGAGCGGTGGGACGGCCCCGATGCCTCCTGGCGGGCGGTGCTGCGGCTGCTGGTCTCAGGTAGCCGGGAGACGGATGGCCCCTGCACCTCCTGGCTGGGGGGGCTGCTCTCAGCACGCGAGGATGGCCCACGGCTGGTCCCACGGCGTTGTCGGGGCCGGCTGTAAGGATTTTGGGCCCGACGTTGCAATCGAGAGCGGCCTCGTGTTCGCACAGGCCCAGCGGGGCTGGAGCGTCCGCTGCTCTCAGGCTCTGGAGAGGTGCCGGAAGACCCCGATGGCAGCTGGCTGGTGGTGCTGGGGCTGCTGGTTTCCTCTGCCAGGGAGCTGTGGGACAGCCCCAATGCCTCCAGGGTGGCAGGGCTGGGGCTGCTGGTGGACTCGGGTATTGGGGCCAGGTGAGATGGTCCCAAAGCCACCTGGCCGTGGGTGCTGCTCTCAGCACTCGGTGCTGGTGTGCCGCTCCTCTCACGGTGTCTTCTGGGCCGGCTGTACGGAGTTTGTGCCCGACGTTGCAACTGGGAGTTACCTCTTGTTCGCACGGGCCCAATGGAGCTGGAACGTCCTCCATTCTCAGGCTCTGGGGAGCCGTGGGAAGACCCTGACGGCAGCTGGCTGGTGGTGCTGGGGCTGCTGGTCTCAGCTACCGGGGAGACGGATGGCCCCTGCACCTCCTGGCTGGGGGTGCTGCTCTCAGCACTCGGGGATGGCCCACGGCTGGTCCCACGGCGACGTCTGGGCCGGCTGTAAGGATTTTGTGCCTGACGTTGCAAGCGGGAGCGGCCTCTTGTTCGCACAGGCCCAGCGGGGCTGGAGGGTCCTTCGTTCTCAAGCTCAGGGGAACCGTGGGAAGACCCTGAAGGCAGGTGGCTGGTGGTGCTGGGGCTGCCATTTTCCAGTTCCAAAGAGCTGCGGGATGGCCCCAGTTGCACCTGGCTGGCTGTGCTGGGGCTGCCGGTGTCCGGTCCCAGGGAGCCATCAGATGGCTCCGATGCTGCCTGACTGTCTGGGCTGGGGCTGCCGGTCTCCAGTACTGGGGACCCAGAGGAGAGTCCCGATGCTTCCTGGCTGCCTGTGCTGGGGGTGCTGGTCTCCAGTGCCAGGGAACTGTGGGATGGTCCCGATCCTGCCTGGCTGGTGATGCTGGGGCTGCTGGTCTCCGGTGCTGGGGACCCAGAGGAGGCTTCCGATGCCTCCTGGCTGCCTGTGCTGGGGCTGCCGGTCTCCAGTGCTGGAGACCCAGAGGAGGGTTCCGATGCCTCCTGGCTGGCTATGCTGGGGCTCCTGGTCTCTGGTGCCAGGGAGCTGTGGGATGGCCCCGATCCTGCCTGGCTGGTGGTGCTGGGGCTGCTGATCTCTGGTGCTGGAGATCCAAGAGACGGCCCTGATGCTGCCTGGCTGGCGGTGCTGGGGCCAGCGAGCTCCGAGCTGGCACTGGAGGCTGTAAGGGGAAGCAGGAAGGTCAAGGGCACGGCCCCCCAGGCCTGGGGCAGGATCGGCCAGATCAGGGCCCCAGCCCTCCTGGAGCAGAGAGGCTCTGCCGAGCCCAGCCGATGTCCCGCTGCCGGGCCCTGCGCGGCCCCAGTCCCGGGGCACCCTTTGCCTCTCACCAGTGCCCAGGCCAGCACAGCTGTCACACTCCCAGAGGGCCCCGCTGGTCCTCAAGCCGAAGCAGCGTCTGTGGGTGCCCTCGGCGGCGCAGGAGCGGCACAGGAACAGTGTCCAGGGCCTGGGGAAGCAAGGGGGTTCATGGCTCTGCGGACAAAGTGACCGCAGCACAGGCTTGTCCGACAGAGCTCTCGTTCGCAGTCCTGCTGCTTTGAGCCCTTGGGGAGACAGAGATCCCAGGCAGAGCCCCAGGGTGCAGCTTGGCCAACTTACCCCCGTTCCTCTCTGTGCTCCCTGCCTTGGGGACAAAGGCACTCCCTGGCATCGCAGCGGCTGTGCCTGTCATTGAGGTCGGCATATGCATTGTTGTTCTCCCACGATGGCATTCTGATGGAGAAAGGAAAATGGATGAGCTCCTGCTGCCGCGGCATATGGCAGGTGCAGGATGTCCCTGCTCTTCTTTCCCCCCTGTCCTGTTCCCAGTTCCTCCATGAGGCTGAAGGCCAGACTCACGGGACAGCGGAGGGCCAGGACTGCTGGCGCAGTCCCTCCGTGGCACAGCTTGCACCCTCCTGTCCTGTGAGCCAGGCAGAAGGACACCGACCTGATAGGGACTCGGATCCCCAGGATGAGCATTGCTGAGACAAACTGATCCTTATCTCGACAGAGAGGGCACTGGAAACAATAAATGCCAGCGCCCGTGGCCTGTCCCTGCAGGAGAAACACAAGGGGCGTGAGTGAGGCCCTGGTGCTGCTGAGCCCTGCGGTGCCCCGGGGCCTGGGGAACGGCTCCCACCTGGATGCAGCCCCTGTGGAACCAGGCGTGCTGGCACGCCGGGCACACCATGGTGCCGTAGGACGTTCTGTCCTCCACAGGCTCCAGGCAGATGAGGCAGACGGTGTTCTCCGGAGCCGCCTGAAGCTCCTGCTGGGGACGGTGCTCCCAGCAGTAGGACCTGGGGGCAGGAGGAAAGGGATGGGTGAGGTGAGAAGTGCTGGGTCCTTCCCCAGGGCTGGTGAGGAGGGCACAGGAGGTACCTGTAATGAGGAAGGAACTGGGTGACGCATCCACCTTCCAAGGCGCAGGGGAAATGGAATCTGCGGTTGCAGCCTGTCTCCTGGCAGGTGATGGTGGCCCCGCTCTCGCTGCAGACGAAGCAGTCCTGAAAGGGCAGAGCAGCCCCTGTCAGCTGCAGCCTCAGGGCGCCACCGCCAGCCCCGCAGCTCCCAACAGGGCGCAGGACGTGGCCACTGCTTGTCACACCCCGCAGCCCTGCCTGGCAGACGTGGCTCCTGTGCTGGAGCCCCTGCGGAGCTGCTGGGACTTCTTGTCCCAGAGCTGGTGGGAAGGTGTGGCAGAGGTTCCCCACCGCTCCCGAAAAGCACCAGGAACTTGTGGACCGATGGATGACTATGGTCATGCACACACCCTTTGATCGAGAGACAGCCCCCTTGACCCAGGAAAAATGCTTTGGTTGAGAGAAGTTTCTGGACCACTGCCATAATGACCACAACTCAGATTCAGCTTAGGGAACCCCCTGGCTACCCCCTTTCAGTTGGTGTTCTCAGAGCAGCAGGTCTGCAGTACAAGACTCTCCTCCTTGGACTGGGACACCACCTAAGGTAGATTTCTTGAGGACTGAGACCCCTCACTGGCAAGGGATCTTCTGGGCTCTCCGGACAGTTCTCTCATAGGAGTGGAAAGATTCGCATAGCTCTGTCAGAGTGCTGAATATTTTTCGGTAAACCCTGTTTCTCGTTGCTTTCTGCTAAACAGTTCTGGTTGGAATATAGACTGTTTGGAGCTGATCACCTATCTAAATAATTTTTTGGGGTGCCTCCATGGCAGAAGGGCTGGGATTTCTTTCTCAGGGTGTGGGGCAGGCTCCTGCAAACCTCTCCGGGCACAAATCTCCCTGTTCCTGTCAGGTCCTCACCTTCCGCGCTGCCCGCTTCACTATATGAAAAACGTCCTCAGGGAGAAATCCCATGAGTCCATTATTGCTGGGCCGACGCTGAAAAAGCTCATTGGCAAAAAGCTGCAGAAGAGAAAAGACGAGGGGCGGATGAGGAGAGTGTGTCCGGGACTGCCCGGAGGGAGCGGCTGGAGGGAGCCCCAGAATAACTCACCAGGCAATACAGATGGGCACAGAGCCCTTGTGCCTCCAGCAGGAGCCCGCAGAGCTCCGGGTCAGCGTCTGCCCGGCGACACAGCAGGCAGGCTGCAGGGGAGAGAGCAAATGCCACAGGCATGGGCATCTCTGCGGGGTGGGGGAAGCGTCCCTGAGGGGTTGTCCCCAGGGGGCTGCTCAGAGCTCCCGCCTCCCCTGCCACCGCTCTCGGCCCCGCACCGGCCGCCCCAAAAGCCCCTGTGCCAGGCTGCGGGAGGGATGCTTTGCTCTCACCCCGCTCCATCGCGTCAGGGAAGTTTCTTCTTCCTTGCTGATAAGCCACTATGGCAACAGTGAGTGTTTGGAGAGTCTCTGTCCCAGCAGCGCTGAGCTGTCTCCTCCAAATGCTCCTCTGCTACCTCTGCGGGAGAAGCCAGGCGCGGGTGGGCTTGAGCACAGCCCAGAGCCCCGAGGTGTGGGGCCCCCTCCTGCCTCGGCAGCCCCGTCCCTGCCCTGCCCTCTCCTCACCTCGCCAGTTCGCACTGACACGCGGCCTGAGCCCAGCGCTCCTTTTTATGGGCTGGGGCCCGTGGGTCACAGTGGCCACTGTGACACCAGCACCGCTGCCCTGCCTGCACACGAATACGGGCGGGGTCGCCCTTGGCCACATGTCACCCACTCTGAGACGGCCACCGCCTCACAGAGGGGGTGTGAAGGGCCGAGACGGGCCCGAGCCCTTGGCACCCACATAACCGGGGTGGCTGCTCCTGCGGCAAGTGCAGAGTCAAGTGGCAGGTGCCCTGGGGCACCATCGAGGGCGGCACTTTGGCTACAGGTGCTGTTCAGGCCGTGCAACAGGACTGGCTCTGCTTCGGGGCTCCCCGGTCCAGGAGTCACAAGTGAACCTTGGGCCTGGCCTGGGCTTACACATCCCATCCACTCAGATGTGGTGGGTGGCCGGGCCACAGCACAGGACCTCAGCACAGCACCTAAATGTCGCAGGTGGCCCAACATCTTCCTCTCGAACACCTTGGTGCTTTGGTGATGCGCTGACTCCAGAAGAAAAAGCAGTGGGACCACAAGCTGGGGAGCCCGAGCGGAAATGGGCTTTTTCAATGGCAATAAACTACCTTTCAGAGTCAGGGTCCAAAGGAGAAGTCAGTGGCAGCTCTTTGTCCTTTTGTTCTTGACTGCTGTGACTGGGAAGACATGAGCTGTAGGTGTGGCCAGAACGGGTCATGCTCTTCATGGGGATTGCGCTGGCTGCTCCGAGGAGTCCCCGAGCAATGGAGCTCAAAGGGAGCTGGGCAAAGAGCTGTGGTCGTGCACAGCCGTGCTGTGAACTGCAGTGCTCATTCCCTGGCACCAGATCCAGTCACAACCAGGGCTGTGCTATGGCTGCCAGGCACTGGAAACCAGTAACCGCTGCCCTGCGGCACCAGGGCCGTTAAACGGCTCCCCAGCACTTCAGGGCAGCAGCCTGTCCAGCCCCCTGGAGCTGATCACTTATGAAGCTGCTCACGGCTGCAATGCCAGGGCCCAAAATCCCTACTGCCGGCCTGGACGACGCCGTGGCACGAGCCATGCACTGTCCCGGAGTGCTGGCCCTGATCCCCCCGCACAGGCACAATAAAGTTGCCGTTAATTTCTGCCCTGGGAGATTCCACGCTTGCTTGTTGGCTTCCTCCTCTTCTTCTCCCTTTCTCGAGGGGCAGCGTTAGGGGCCGGGCTGAGAGGTTTGTCCTGCCCCGGAGGGTCGGCAGCACCTTCCCCAGACCCCCCTCCTTGCGGGCTGCCCCTGGCCGGCTGCCCAGCGCCATGGCCGTGCGCTTCGGGCCTCGCTGGCCCCGCAGGCTGGTCAGTTTCCCGGGGGAAGTTCACAGCCAGCCCCAGGGCCGGGGCTCTCTGCCCCTGCTCCAGGAGGGCAGCCCGGCCACCTGCCACCCACTGCGCCTGGGAGACAGGAAAAATTCAACTACACCAACTGAAAGGGGGTAGCCAGGGGGTTCCCTAAGCTGAATCTGAGATGTGGTCATTTATGGCAGTGGTCCAGAAACTTCTCTCAACCAAAGCATTTTTCCTTGGTCAAGGGGGCTGTCTCTCGATCGAAGGGTGTGTGCATGACCATAGTCATCCATCGGTCCACAAGTTCCTGGTGCTTTTCGGGAGCGCTGGGGGAACCTCTGCCACACCTTCTCACCAGCTCTGGGACAACAGTCGCAGCAGCTCCGCAGGAGAAATACAGTGAAAATACAGCATTTGAAATTTCCTTGGAGATTTCCTACTTGCAGCAAGCAGATCTGCACCATCCAAGCAGCTTCTTGTAGGACATGCAACTAAACAGAATTCTCAGAAAACGTTATTTGAGCTTACGGTTTACTTAACAAATCTTGACCCAAGGGAGGCCAAGAGCTTTCTGCCAAATACAAGAATTCATCGGTAAAAACTTTGTCCCACATTTGGCACTCCATTGGTCTCAAAAAATGGCCTTTCTTTCATTCTCTCCCATGACCTCAAGAACCAGCACGGTGAATTTACTAAGAAGTCTCTTACAACCAGTTACCACAGAATAAGTCTATTAAAAATTTTTTTTGGTTTAATTTCCCAGCTTCATTAGAACTCTGGATCCACTGGCGATGCCTTTAAATTTCACCCTCAGACTCCCGCATGCGGTAATACAGTTCTCTAGCAGTAACATTGCTGGGGGGAGGCAGGGGGCAATAAAACCTCCCTCTCGCCCCCCTCTGAGATGGCAGGACCTCCAGCTCAGCATGAAAACAAATCGGTTCGAACTCCACATCAAACCAACCTGGCTCCGCTCCACACCCAAATTAGTGCCAGTCTGACCCAGAGAAGCACTGAGCACTCTGACCTCCCAAAGCTGACCAGTGCGAAAAGACCGACTTCAGCAGGGAGGTGAAATGATGAGCTCTCTCCCCAGATGTGCCAAAACCCAGGAAACGAGACTGAAGCAAAAAGAAACAGCACCAACAACCCCTGATTCAAAGCCGAGAAGCAACGCAGTGCCACAACAAGGATGGATGACAACGCTTCAGGAAAAAAAAAAGACAGAACGGGGGGAATAAAGCCCCCTTTCTCCGCCTAGCAGCGGGCAACCAGGTTTGTCCGTTGTTTGTCTTCTTTCTCTTCTTGCTGCAGTTCAGATGTAGGCAAGGCCACGCAGGTGGCGTAATCGCTGGTACGAAGTGGGAGGCTCTGGCAAACTCCTCAGTTACAATGAGCTGCGTTTATCTTGCAGCTTGACACAGGCCTGAAATTTATATTCAAACTGTACAACACAGGCCTGGGATATTTTGCTTTTTTGTTTTCCCATTTCATTCCAGCCATAATACACTTTATACACAATTCCAATTAGCTCAACAGTCGTTAGATTCCTCAGCCCCATTTGCCTTTTACAATTTGCAGATGTCAAAAACCAGTGTATTAAACATCAATCCATTATTCCGTTTTCCTAGATCCAAATCAGTTCATAGTCTAGCAACTTTTAAATACAACCTCATACAATACCAAGTTCACATCCATTATAGCATTTAGGGTTTGTTTTGTTTCTGTTTTTGGTTTTTGTGGGTTTGGGGGGTTTGTTGGTTGGTTGGTTGGTTGGCCGGGTTTGTGTGTGTGTGTGTTGTTTGGTTGGTTGGATTGGTTGTTTTTTTTTTTCAATGCGAATCAGAGTTTAGCAATTTAAATTCTTTTCTGGTCTCAAAATTAGCAAATTAACTTACAGTACCATACTTCACCCAATTTTTTCCAAAGTTCTGCAGAATAACATGAGTTTCAGTACATTACTAAAACCCAGAATTCCACATTTAAGCCACATTTGAGCACAGTGTCGTTTCAAGTTTTCTTTTATCAGAATATTTCCCCAAAAGTTACTCTAATGCGTAAGGATGCATCCTAAGGGGGAGCAAGGTGGCATTTTAGCAGCAGAACCCGTTCCTATTTTGTTATTATCTCCCCAAACAAAATTATTTTGGTACCAAATATATAGATATGCAAACTAAAATACTGAGCTCAGATATGAAAACCAAGTACCAAGTTCAAATATGCAGATGGATCGCAGTTACACTTCTTCAAGACAATATCTCGATTTTAGCATTGCACCTTTGAACTGCTCACTGCTCGGCCAGGCAGAGGTACCGTGGGGTCTCCCTGACAAAACAGGTCAGTGCGCGATGGAGCCCAATTGGCACCCACCCCCCCGCCGCCGCAGCCAGCTGGACTGGGCGAGGCTTTTATTAGTGTCTCATCTGGTGTGCTACAACTGTCATCCCAAACCCAGGATTCTTTACCTACTGTGCATACAAAAGAGCCAAGTTCAGTACACCAAGACGAGACACAGCCTATCACAGAGTTGTGCACGACTGAATGCCAGAATAAAGCTCGCATGCTAGAAAGAAAACTAACAGCTACTACACACAAGATTTTACCATCATATTCATGCAGTAAAGAACTAAATTACTCCTGATTTTCTGTATTATCACAAAACGCACATTTTGAGTCCATGGATTCTCATTATTTAACAGTCTGAGAACCCACCGTACCACACAACAAAGACCTACTAAAACTGCAACATGCTTAAACAGATACCCACAAAGAAACAGGTAAATGAGGAACGCATCTTGCAGACTTCAGCAAGTTTACTGTGACCTGTGTGTTATCAGTTAATTCTCTCTCAGCTTGTTGAAGTTCAAACCGTTTCGCCTGTAAAACTGTCTGTAATGATCTAATGATCGCTTGTAGAGATTCATTTTGTCCTGCTCTTCTCACCTTAAAAATAACATTAATTGCAACAAAGTATTATACGTCAAGGTTCTATCCTCTGGCCACTTTTCCCATTCATCTAACTGACGCAGCAGCCACCATTGATCATAATATTTCACAAGATCTTCCTTCCTCGTATTTCCAAGTGCTTTCCTATGTTTTAAAACACTTCCCAATACCCCTTTCTTAGGAACACGGCTGAAAACAGTCGTTCCCGACCCCATCTCGGAAGTAAAAATCGTGAGAAGAGGGAGGGAGGGAGGGAGGGAGCGAGGGAGGGAGGGGAAAGCACAGGGCTGCTTGCAGCGCGAGTGGGAAAAGTGGGGACAAGGTTTTACGGGGTACTTACACCACAAAGGAACAATTCTAACAACAACCAGTAAAACAATTAGCTCACATTCTTGACAAGCTGCTTGATTTTCAGAGAAGCAATACACAGAAGCACGTAATGCGTACTGTAAAACTCGCAGATAACACGTTGATAGCAAACATTAGCATTCTCGACTGCTAATTTCAACACTAGCGCGTCCTTAGCTTCTAAGTTTTCAACCTGCTTATTGATGGCCTCTTGAAGATGGTCAATAAATTGCATGTCATTCTCATTGGGACCCTGATTAATAGTTGTAAATTATTTAGCTGCTTTGTCAGTTTCAGGCACCTCTATCGTAGCTTGCTATGCAAGGTCTGTTGACTGCCTCAGGATTTCAGAAACTCATCGTGCCTGTAATTGTGGTGTGCCAGTTAGTGTCTCTTCCAAGAGTTGGGGGATACCCACCCCTTTCAACGAATCCCCGTCGTTCCATCCTAAATGATCTATAGCTGTTACATTGCATAGGTCTAATTTTGCTTGAGTCGTTCATGGTTTTTATCTGATCTCAGGACAACACGTACACATACTCCTTTATTTTTAACTCTTCAAGAAAATGCTGCAGACCTTCACCCTCATCCGAGTCATCAGATAACGCGGACTTGAACGGTGCTGGAGAATCTTTCCGTAGTGCTTTGCCCCATAGCAACATCCTTCGTAAAGTCAATCCCAGAAGGCTAACACCCTGCTTCTTCAGAAGCAATTTCCATGTAGATAACATAATACCCTCTTCTTCAGGTAAGTTCCACTCCTCTCGTTCCCGGTAGCTCACCAACGCTTGGCGTGGTGTCTTTTCAAGGAGCCGGATCTTCGGCAGCTCCCCCCTGCTGCTCTATCAGCTGTACCGAGCTCCGTCTCCACAGCTCGTCTTCGGCTGTCACAGCTTCACCGCTGTCTCTTCTTCATGCGAGATCCTCTTCATACACGATCACGTCGGGGTCACCATATGTCGCAGTTGAGACGGACAAATGACATAGACCAAGTTCTTCCAGGATGAAAGTAGTAGATGCCATTTATTGCCACAAGTGCATTTTTATGCAGTTTTACCAATTCGTGTGTGTCTTCACTATTGGTTACAAGTTACAGCAGTAACATTTCATTGGGTATTTTTGTTATCATCAATGTTACTCTTTTACTTGCTTCTCTCTCACGGGTACATCCTTAACATCTCCGGATACTCCTTTACTCCCATATTTCTCACAGGTGGGCCTTAATATCTTCACGGCTAATTTCTGTTCCCATGCCCCCCGTCAGGGAATCCAAGGACCCACCGTAGTCCCCCACAGCTGCCCTGAGGCAGCAGACCCCAGGGTCTGGACCTCCAGGGATGGCCCGTCAAGTGGGGGAGCTCCCACCGACACTGTCTGTTGGAAAACACAAGTTTTGTCCAGTCTGTCTCTTTCCTCTTCTCATCTCCATCTTCCCCCAATGTCTTTTATTTCTGCCTTGCCGGCTTCTGTGCTTCCTTGGCCTGACGTCTGACTCTCTTTGGACTCTGGTTTTACAAAGAAGCTGCGGATTTTGCCATCTAACGTTCCTTGGAAAAAGCAAAGGACAAGCCTGGCAGCCAACCCGCCTATTGCTCTATTCTGCACCCCTGAGCGGGAAACACAGGCAGAAGCACACAACTCTGAATGTCATGGAGGAAGGCACCTTTTGGGACCATTTATTCCAAGGGCCTGCTCAAGAAGGTTGCCCTGGATTACGTTGCTGAGTTGGATTTTTCCTGTCTCCCAGGCGCAGTGGGTGGCAGGTGGCCGGGCTGCCCACCTTGAGCAGGGGCAGAGAGCCCCGGCCCTGGGGCTGGCTTTGAACTTCCCCCGGGAAACTGACCAGCCTGCGGGGCCAGCGAGGCCCGAAGCGCACGGCCATGGCGCTGGGCAGCCGGCCAGGGGCAGCCCGCAAGGAGGGGGGTCTGGGGAAGGTGCTGCCGACCCTCCGGGGCAGGACAAACCTCTCAGCCCGGCCCCTAACGCTGCCCCTCGAGAAAGGGAGAAGAAGAGGAGGAAGCCAACAAGCAAGCGTGGAATCTCCCAGGGCAGAAATTAACGGCAACTTTATTGTGCCGGGGCAGGGGGATCACGGCCAGCACTCCGGGACCGTGCACGGCTGGCTCCACGGCGACGTCTGGGCCGGCTGTAGGGATTTTGGGCCCGACGCTGCAAGCGGGAGCGGCCTCGTGTTCGCACAGGCCCGGGGGACCGGGAGCGTTGGCCACTCTCCTGCTCTGTGGAGCTACTGGAAGACCCCGATGCCTCCTGGCTGTCAGTGCTGGGGCTGCTGGTTTCCACTTCCACAGAGCGGTGGGACGGCCCCGATGCCTCCTGGCGGGCGGTGCTGCGGCTGCTGGTCTCAGGTAGCCGGGAGACGGATGGCCCCTGCACCTCCTGGCTGGGGGGGCTGCTCTCAGCACGCGAGGATGGCCCACGGCTGGTCCCACGGCGTTGTCGGGGCCGGCTGTAAGGATTTTGGGCCCGACGTTGCAATCGAGAGCGGCCTCGTGTTCGCACAGGCCCAGCGGGGCTGGAGCGTCCGCTGCTCTCAGGCTCTGGAGAGGTGCCGGAAGACCCCGATGGCAGCTGGCTGGTGGTGCTGGGGCTGCTGGTTTCCTCTGCCAGGGAGCTGTGGGACAGCCCCAATGCCTCCAGGGTGGCAGGGCTGGGGCTGCTGGTGGACTCGGGTATTGGGGCCAGGTGAGATGGTCCCAAAGCCACCTGGCCGTGGGTGCTGCTC